>NW_022900932.1:32186247-32232164 GCF_012274545.1 Fukomys damarensis
TTTTGGTGTTTTGAGACAAGGTCTCACTATGTAGTTGAGACTGACCTGGAACTCACTGTGCAGCTCAGGCTGGTCTCAAACTCACAGTGATCCTCTGGCCTCAGCCTCCCGGGTGATGGGATTGCAGGTGTTTGCCACCATGCTCAGCTTCCCAGTGTTAATTTCTATAGATTCATTCACTTTAGTCCTATTCTCAACTCTTCTTTACAGCTGCTAATTTTTTCACTCCTCCCATCATTTACTCATTTCAAGATTGTTTACCTCCATCAGTACTTTCTCTTGCAGTTCAGAAGCTTTTTAATAAGATAATATTCCAGTTGTTGATTCTTTGCGCTAGTTCCCATGCTACTGAGGATTTGTTCAAGAAGTCTTTTCCTATGCCGAATGACTTCAAGAGTTCTATCTAATTTGCTTTCCAGTAAGTTTAGTGTTGCTGTTTTGATATTTGTTTGTTTTTTTTAAATCCACTTTGATTTTAGTATAATGCATGATGAAAGACAAGTTCTAGTTTTAATCTTTGGCAAGTTGAAAGCCAATTTTTCCAACACCATTTATTAAAGAGGCTATCTTTACTCCAGGGAGGAAGTTTTTCTCCTTTGTCAAAGGTGAGGTAGCTGAGTATGTCTGGAGTTCTTTCTGCATTTCTAATCTATTCCACTGAACCTCTTGTCTTTTTCTTTGCCAGGACCACGCTGTTTTTCTTGCAGTAGCTTTGTAGCATATTTTCAAGTTGGGGATTGTGATTCCTCCTTTCATGTCTCTGTTGTCTAGAATTGCTTTTGTTATTCTAGGTATTTTCTCATTCCAAATAAATTTTTGTAATATTTTCTCTAGTTCTATGAAATACACTTTTGGGATTTAAATTGGGATTGCATTGAATCTGTATAGCAGTTTTAGAATTATGGCCATTTTAACTATGCTGATTCTTCCTACACAGAGGCAAGGGATGTCTTTTCATTTTCTTATATCCTCTTCTATTTCTTTTTTCAGAGTACTTTAGTTTTCAGTGTAGAGATCTTTTGCTTCCTTCATTAGGTGTTTCATTTTTTGGGCACTACTGTGAAAGGAACTGTTTCCCTAATTTCTCTCTCAGGAAGTCTGTCATTTGTGTACAAGAAAGCTATTGATTTTTGAGTGTTGACTTTGTATCCAGCTACTCTGCTAAATCTGTCAATTAAGTCTAGAAGTTTTTTTGACAGATATTTGGGTCTTCTATGTAGAGTATCATATTGTCAGCCATTAATGACAGTTTAACTTCATCCTTTCCTTTATATTTCTTTTATTTCTTTCTTTTGTGTAATTACTGTAGCTAATGTTTCCAGAACTGTATTGAACAGGAGTGGTGATACTGGTCCTCCTTGTCTTATTCCTGATTTATCATGAAGGATTTCAGTTTTGACCATTTGGTATAATATCTGCTGTTGATTTTTCATAGATAGCCTTTATCATGTTGAGATATAGGCCATCTATTGTAACTTTCTGTAGGGTTTTTATCATGAATGGGTGTTGGATTTTGTGAAATGCTTTTTCTGCATTTACTGAGGTGATCATGTGTTTTTTGTCTTTGACTCTGTTAATATAGTGCAGTACATTTATTGATTTACATATGTTGAAGCATTCTTAAATCCCTGGTTCAATCCAACTTGGTCAGGGTGTATGATCTTCTTTATGACTCTCTGTATTCTGTTTGATGGTATCTTGTTGAGAGTTTTTTCATCTGTATTCATTAAAGAGATTGGCATGTAATTGGTTACAAAAAAGAGATTGGCCTTTTTTGGTTGGCTCTTTCCCTGGTTTTAGAATCAAAGTAAAACGTGCTTCCAGGAATGAATTTGGATGTATTACTTCCATTTCAAATTCATTGAAGAGTTTATAGAATATTGGCAATAGATCTTCTCTAAATTTCCTGTAGAATTCAACATGAAAAACATTAGATGCTGCGGTTTTCTTTTTTGGTAAATTTTTTATTACATTTTCAATTTGACTGATTGTAATTGGGGTGTTTAGAAATTTTATATCTTCTTCATTTAATTTTGATAATTCTTATGTGTATAGGAATCTGCCCATTTATTCTGTGTTTTCCATTTTATAAGAAGGGAAAAAAAATTTACCTGCTATTCTTCAGACAAAGTTCTACTATACAGAATATACAAAGAACTCAAAAAAATCAGACCCCCCAAAACAAAGACAAATTTCAAAAATGGGCATCTGAAATGGACAGACCTTTCTCAGACAAACAAGCAAAAGCAGCAAAAAAAAAATCTATGAAAAAGTGTTCAACATCACTCATCATTTGAGAGATGCAGATGAAAAAAAACCTGAGATTCTACCTCACCACAAAAAGAATAGCTACTATAAAGAAATAAACCAATAAAAAATGCTGGCACGGTTGTGAGGAGAAAGGGACCTTTCTTCATTGTTGGTGAGAGTGCAGACTGGTGCAACCACTGTGGAAATCAATATGGAGATACCTCAAAGAACTAGGATTAGAGGTCCCAATTGGCACAGCTATCGCTCTGCTGGGCATCTTTCCATATGTATCTCCATATATATGTTTATAATGGCACAGTTTGTAATAGCTAAAACTCGGAAACAGTCTGGTTCCCCATCAACTGGATACTGGATAAAGAAGATACAGTTTTTCTGTAAAATGGAGTACTACTCAGTCATAAAGAATGAGAAACTAGAGACATTTATAGCTGAATGGATGTACTTTTGACCATGTTCTTAAGTGAAATAAATAGGACACACATGTGTAAATTCCCAAGATTTCTCTGATGTGAAAAACTGAAAGTGTAGATAAGGTTGAAATTGTATAATTGATAATGTACAATAGGAAGAACAGATGTAAAAGAGTAGTTGAAGTGGGAAGGCTAGGGAAAAGGAAAGAAGGAGAAAACAAATATGAGAAAAGGAATAAATGGAAAGTCTGTTTAAATAGGGAAGTGTGGAGGGTTTGAAAGGATTGTGGGTTTAATGGGAAAAAAGTAAGAAAGTACAAGATCCAAATAATGAATGTGTATTGTATACATAATATGTACCAATAAACTTAAAGAAAAAAAAATGAATGTTTATATATAGAATCAGAAAGTGAAACTAATTTTAAGTGAGTCATACGCTCAAATTTTTCAATTTTCCTATGTTGGCTTTTATTTAATTCAGCATAATTCTCTGGAAGTTAATACAGTTCATTGATAACTTATCTGTTTTTATTTTAGAGTATTAGTCCACCTTATGGAAGAATCATTTTGTGTAATTCTTGACCTGTTAAAGGCTATGTCTCTTGCTTCCAAGTTAGGGACTATTACTAATTAAAGTATTATAAACTGTTTTCAATATTTTTTCTGCGATACTAAATAATGGGATAAATCTTCTGGAGTTTAATTACAGTGTCATAGTAGTGGCCGGTTTAATGTGTTAAGAGACTCCCAGACAGAGAAATGTAGTGTCCATCTTTATCTTCCCACCAGCTTCAAATTATGTGATTTGTGTCTTTTTGTGTTTTTTGAAGAATCATTACACTTAAAGTACTTAGTGATATATTAAAGAAAAGTTTGTTATTTTATTTTATATATTTGATTTTTGTTTTGTTATTGCTGCTTTTGGGGGGTTAATGAAGAGTTTATAGAAATCTATTTTTATATGCAATCATTTAGTCTTTTGCATTTTATAGCTTTCCACTATTTTATACTATACGTATGCATCTGTTTTTGTATGTATTATATAAAACTGTCTACCATTTTTGTCTCTTTCCCAGACTAATATATTAAAATCATGTTCTTCTGTGTCATTTTGCAACCACCATTAGTTTGTAATTATCCTAAACATTTTTTATATTCATTTAAACCTTATCAAAATGTATTGTAATATTTGCCTCATCTGGCAAACACATTTTATAAACTTTGGCCAACCACAATCCATTATATTTACTTTTGCTTTTGTTTACTATGCTTCCTTCCTTTCCTATATCCTGTGGTTCCTTAATATGTTGTTTTCCTCACTTTTTGTAGGCATTTATTGGAGATAAGTTTAAATCTTTTGCGTTACTTGCCTTGTTCTGGCAATGCTCTGCTATGGACTATGGCTGGCAGGTACCACGTTAAATTGGTGGCTGTAGAAGCATAGAAACACATTTTTCCTCTAGGGGCATCATTAGTGATGGCTGCAGTAGGAGTTTTGGCTGGTCCTGACCAAAACTGATTCCTTGTGGTCATGGGCCAGGGGAAATTATCCCTGGATAGGAATTCATTTCTTGTGTTTCTACTTGTCAACCTCTGACACTGCAGTGCCGATATGTAAGCTAAATCTTGTTTTGTTTTGTTTTTGTATTGGGGATCGAACTCAAGTCCTTGCACTTGCAAGGCAGGCGGCAGAAACACTGAGTTAAATCCCTGGCCTTGTAGGCTAAATCTTTATATTCTCCTAAGATTAAATATAGGCTCACCATTTGGCCTTTATTGATGTGGATGAGAGAAGAGCCTGCATTCCTGTGGTGCTTGCCTGGGTTAAAGCAGTTATTTTCTAAAGTTTCTATATTGTTATACAACTTCTTTTTATAGCATTTTTATGGGGCTTGTTCTTGTTTTAATCCATTGTCATTTCTGAGTTGTCACTTGTTCTGTTCCAATTAGGCAGCATATAACTAAAAAATATTTCCCAGGCGACACTGCACTGAGTCCTTCATTGGGCCTTGAGGTACTCATAGTATCTTATTTCTTTCCATTTGTTATTGTTTTTCAAATAATATCCAGCATTGGTTGTTACATGCAATGGGAAGAACACAGAATAGTATGTCAATTTAACCTTCCTGAAAGTGCTTTGTAGCTAGTTTTCTAGAGAACTGGCTCTAAATAAATAAAACTATGGTTCAAATTCTACCTCAACCACATTTTGACTTAAGAAAGCTTTGTCCAGAAATATAAATAACTATATTATATGCTTTACTAAGATTTTATGAAGATAAAATATAAATATTTCAGAAATATGAATACACATAATTAGCATTCAAGAAATTTTAGCTTTTATTAAAAATTCTCTATTTTTGTATATTTTTCTTTAAAACATGTTAGTAAAATGTTAATCACAGAGAAAAGAGACATAATTCAGTAGACAATATCAATTCTGAATATTTCTTGGCCCAAAATGTGATTTCCATGAACCGTGTGAATATAATTACCTTCTGTTTTCACAGGTGCCTTTAGATAGCATGTGTTTCATGCCAGTCATAGTCCTACTTTAGTTGTTATCTTGATTATTCATTCCTTCTCACCTACAATCGGAGTATAAACTAAATGCTATTATGTAACTCTCAAACATATCTTATTCCTGCCTTTCATTAAATTATCATCCTTTCATTAAATTGTATACATTAATTCAGCACTTATCCATTGCCATAGGATTCGCGTTTTACCTCATTTTCTACGTAAGCAAATATTTACTCTCAGAGAAGAGATGATGTCTATATGCAAATACGTATGCAAGTACACAGCTATCTTTCTCAAAAAATAGTCATGTTTGTTTTTCTTACACTAATTAAAGCAGTTTCTTCTTAAAAGTGTTTTTAGCATAGAATGAAAATATTTCAACTTTGGGATGTTGATATTTAACATACAACTCCATGTTTTATGTTACCTTAATGAAGCAGCCACAGATTTAGGGGGTTGTCAATTAACATAAAAAACTGACTGAGAAAACCAGGCAAATTTTTTTATTAAAAAATTTGGAATATAAAATCACTATTTTCAACATTTTGGATTCCTTGTCTCTGCTTACTGTTACAATAAACCGCAAGGACTTACTCTTCAATAACTCCTTCCCCATTTTACTTTTAAAATTATTTTATTTCAGAAGCAGCTTCCATTCCCAAAAAGTGTATTCAGTAATGTTTTCTTTTTTTAATGCATATGAACACCATTTGTTCAGCAGTAAATTATCTACTTATTTCCATAGTAGTAAGAGGTGGCATTATGTCACACTTAATGAGTGCTCAGCCTTATGGAAAAAAGTATAGTGCTCTCGCATTTTCAGTATGAAGCTACAGTGACTGATTTAAGTTTCTTCCTGGAGCTCAACACACGACATTTCACAGATGACAAAACTGGATTCCTATAAGCATAAGCCCAGAGGATCTTGTTCGTATAGCTAAATTTAATGAACAGATTGCACATTGCAAATTATGTCATACCTGTGTGCAGTTTCACACTGTAATTTTGTGCTATCATTCAGGTTCTTTTTGTAAAGAAATAGCTCATTTAAAAACAATCGCATAAATGTTTAACACTATTTCAAAATCAGCATGATAATGCTGCAAAAACTAATAGTGATATTTTAACGACATATTTTGTGAAGTAAAAGCTAGACATTAGCTACATAAAAAGAAAAAGAATATATTCATAGATTTAAGAGCACCATCAGTGAAACTGAGAACCTAAAACTGTAAATAAAATATAAACTATATAGAGATTTAATTTTCAATAATAGTTAAACCCTCTAATAAAGATGTATTAAAAAGTCAATTGAACAATAAGTATTTGTTTAAAAAGGACTTGCAATATGAGTTAATATCAATATATAAATGTTAGTTTAATTTGTACTTACATAATCTAATTTCTTACTACATTTATGATTATTAATGATTCATTTAAATAAGTATAAACCATACTGTAAAATCAATATGTGCAAAGGTTACTGCACCAGAGATGATATTTATTAATCCCTTCACTGTGGACAGTTGAAGCTATGTATACTCATGATTCAGCACAGTTACAAGTTGCAGATTGAAGTGTAAGTACTTTAAATAAGAGAACACACTGCTATCCCTTAAATGTAGCATGTGAGCAAATAGCATAGTTTATCATTATCTGAAATACAGAGATTAGATGACAGTATTTTGATTCGACATTTAATCTTTCATTTTAAAACAAATAATTGTTCTTATTTTTTATTTACTTCTAAAATATTTACTTAATTTGGGGCTTATGCTATATTTACTTTAAAATAGAATTTTATTTATATGATTACTCTATAAATGACTAATGTAATCATGGTATATTACCAAATATCTATTTTTTTAAGTAACTGAGCTGGGAAGTTATAGAATCTTCTGAAAAACAAAATTCAATTACATAAGATGATTGAAATGATGTTTTCATGGTCAGTATATTACATTATAAGGAGTCTAAAAATGAGGTGCACATATCTGTAGTAGTCTAACTTACTGTATTAGCTAATTAAGATAACATTGTTAAAACATAATGTTCATGCTCATTTTAAAATCAATTTTTATAATATATATACTTTGGAGTCAAGTTAAATTCCATATGTATATTTTATTGTTGGTCTTGCAAACGAACAGAGAAGTGCTGACTTAGAAAGCCCCTTTTTCTTTTGCTTTAAAATATTAATAGCTATTTTCTCAGGCTCAACTCAAAGAACTATATTTTTACCCTTAACAATATCTGTTTATGAGACACATGAAATTAAAATGATTTTTAATCTTTCAAGACTGGATAGCTCAAGTATGTTAGTAACTCATACTACACAAATCTAGTGGTAGAAATAACATTGCAGTTATTAATTATTATTAGGACAGTGAATTCCAAATTACACTCCATCATAATAAAATAGAATGAGAATTGTAAATGTACCCATATTTTAAGCTCTGAAGTTTCTTTATTATGGTTTTAATCAGATGATTGACAAACATTTCCAATCTAATGGTGCTTCACCATGAATCCCGATCTTTATGCCTTCCTCAAGCAAGAAAATGCATTTCTGTAAAGTTATGGACCTCAAGTATAATTTCCATACTATTGAAATTGGTGATAACAAAATTTTAAATTATCTCCAAATGTGATGTGGATATTTGCTTATTTTAAAACTTTAAAGAATTAACTTCATTGGTACATTTTTTATATGCATAATGACATTATTCCCTGTAGGGAATTTGAATTTATCTATTATATATCTAACTCTAAGCATCTTGTGGCTGTGAGGTATGCTCCTTTAATTTTAAAATTCTATTTAACTCTTTCAGCCCAGGACTCTTCATAATTAATTAAAGTACCTAACTGATATACAACCTTGATTCCAAATCTTGAGCCTGTTCCCAAGCTGGCATAATGATTTCTAGGTAAGATTTGAATTCTCAAATCTGTGGAATGCCTATTTCAAATTCATTTCTGAGAAGACTTTGTTGTTTGTAAACCTCTGCAATGCTTTCAAATATAAACTCATGTTTTGAGAAGTAGTTTTGTCCTATAATGTAATCTCCAGTCACATCATGTGCTATTTGGAAGCATCATTCTTTGACAGTACATTTAATTTAAATATCATTTTTAGAGTGATAGTATAGGAATGTTGAAAATAAAACTTCAAATGCCTATGATGATCCTGTATTAAGATCAGCGAAATAATGATCCTATGATACTGTAACATTTATAGACATTTTCCTACTATGAAAAGCCAATGTGAAAGTAAGTCAAGAACAAGGGAAATATTTCATTAAAATAAAAGCGAGTATTTTATCCTGAAAATATTTTCCCTTTGGAATGTTTCTATGTAGCCATCTTGTTAATCTGATATTGCTTCCCTTTTCACACATACAGTTTCATCTTTGTTTCTGGGAAAATTTCAGAATTAAGAATTTTAGTGTCCAGTGAATTTTTGTAGTTGGAATAGAGATTCTTTAAAATTGTCTTACTTTAAGAATTCAAAATTTCGTGTTTATTTCATTTAGGAAATTTACTTATAGTTCAGCCTCTTGTATAGAAAGCATTTCTTTCTATTTGAGGTAAGTACTTAAAAGAAACAGATGGCATAATGCAATTATTAGCAGTTGGCACAACAGGTAAGAAATGAAAGAAACTAAGGGCTATTGAACACTAGGGAACAATCTTTATCCTGGTATTTAGGGAATTAACCATAAAACTCTCGTTAGTTTTAATGAGTAAGTATAGGCAATCTGGAAATTTTCACATGGAATCAGCACAAAGACATGTAGCACAGGTGTTCAATTGTCGGTGAGTTTAACATTCTTATCGTAGGAGATTAAAAATACAAGAATAAAAGCATTTTACTAAAACAGATGTAAAGATCTAGGAAAATTTATATAAAGTGCAAAAAAATTAAGAAATTTTGTTTTCTTAATATAAATTTAACTCTATATCATTTAATAGATTTATAGTTACATGTATGTTTTAATTCCTTATAATAATACATTAAAATATTTAATGTATTATGTCTGTATTTCTAATTTTTGATAATGTTTATGTTTATACAAATATATTCATTTTTTAGGATAAAATTCATTTTCTGCTTAATAAGCCCTGGAACTTTATAGAATATACTGGCAATAAAATGACTGCAATGTTTTAAAATAACATTTTTGCTGTTTTTCTATACAGAATTTTGGAAATCACCAAAAGCCTTGATATCATGTCCTGTCAACCTCAGAGAATTATTTTATTCAGATTTTATTTTACAAAATAGAGCAGAGATCACTTCACATATATACTTTTATGAGTTTGTTTTCAGTAGACTCATTATTCTGAAGTTATATTTACATATGATTTCCAATTTTAAAAACATCATTTTTTCAACTTTTTAAAACAGCATTCATTTAAATATAACAAAAATTAGACTAAGAATATGTTACTAGTTTTGTTAATGAAATCAAGTGTGTGCTTATCAGAGATAAATTTTCCTATAGTATAGATGGTTTGTTGAAATAATTTATGCACCTGTTCAAACACAATTCTAGAATTTTTATATAACCCCTAACAGTTTTCATAATTCTTGGACAAGCTATTGAACTTAATCTTAAATTCTGATTTTGGATCAGAAAAGTATATATATAAAAGTAAACAAAAATACACAGTATCTGTAACTAGAGTACTTAATAACTATTATTTCTTTTCTGCTTGTACATTGAAAAGCAATAAGATTGCCAGTGTGAAACAATAGTTATTCTAGTGTCCCAGTATGGATTCTCTATTTCAATAAATCTATTTTAGGTCTTGGCATTTAATATTCAATAAGAATTTGTTTACTTGTTTTCTACACAATTTAAATAGATAAGACAGAGTTGAAATACATTATCAGTATAGGGTTGAAAAATAAGAGCATTATCATTAATATGTCTATTAAAATTAAACATCCCACAAAATTTAAAAATTTAAAAATTAAATAAGCATCCCACAACTGTGTTTAATGTTGTTAAAATTTTGAGTGGTGAAAAGTATTGGTAGCTATTTTATGTTTTATTAAAGGTTCTCATAAGGAAAAATTAGTAATGTTCTAAAAAAGTGATTAAGGTTTATTAAAATAACAAACTTTTAAACACACCCTCAAACGACTGAAATTTCTCCCCTCCAGATAGAGACTCTAAATTTTGTAAACCCATTCCTAAATCAGCTTTACTGGTTCCTGTCATAATTTGTAGCCACTCCTTCTAAATAAACAAATGTGTAGGCTCACATCTTTAAGCTTTAGTCATTATTTCACTAGATTTGCCTTCTGTGTCTACATGTTAGAATCATAACCCACTTTCAAGGTCCAGCTCAGAAGTCACTCCTATGATTACTCTCCTTCATCCTTGTCTAGTACAATTTATCTTGTCCTGGCACCATAAAAGCACTCTATCTCTACCTAATTCTGTGGCCATTAATATCCAATTTTGGATAGTAAATAACTTGAGAGTAGAGGCTCTGAGTTATTTATTAGAAAGATTAAATCCACATCTAGAAAAATCCCAGTTATATGGTAGATTATCCATTATTTTTTAATTAAGCTATTTGAAAATATCAAGTTCTCATTTTACTTTAAACACAGCATGGCTTTAGAAGTATGATGGGGAAATGAGGCTATGTTTTTCTTTAGATTCTTAATGCTAAATAGTCATAAATAAAAAGGCAGGCAAATGAATTTGAATATAATTATTCAAAAGTAGTTTCATGTCTTTTGAAGTATATAGTTAATAATGTCACATCAAGTGTAACTGTATATACACTGTAAAATTATTTTGAATCTTGTCTTATCAATAGATTGAACATTATTTTTCCAAATATTTTAGTTTAGTTATTTTTCTGCTTTTTTTCTGTGACATTGATATTTTATGTCTACATCATTTTTTTTTTTTTTTTTGTACCAGGGATCAAACTCGGGACCTTGAGCTTGCAAGGCAGGCAGCGGCACTATTGAGCTAAATCCCTGGACAATACATCATATTTTAAAAGTATGCTACAGAGGAAAAACTCTTAGGCATAAAGTTACAACTAATACAAAAATGTATGAGGCTTCCTAAAGAGTTTCACTATTTATTGAGATTCTTATCCACTTTGAAAGCAGAAAAATCTTTATTCTTTCTATGAAGGAAAAAGTAATCACAGTATTAATAAATGGTTCAGATTTTATTATATTGAGATAAGAAGAAGAGAAGAGAAACAGTTGAATTTAGCATGAGAATCCTTTAATATAGATAGAATCATTGCTTAAGGTGAAATGAAACCTCAGAATGAAGATAATTCAGTCACTAGAAATGGCAGGCAGGGTGTGGGGGAAAATGATGTTAGGAATTGAAGTGTAAGTAACTCTTACATATTTGATAAGCTAAAGCAAAATCCAACTTCACTGATCCTAAATTATAAGAAATATATACCAAATATTCAACAAAATCTAAAAACTGAAGTCCATTGTATTTCCTCCTTCTAATCTCTTCCATGGTTTTTATGCCTTGTGATGTCTTCAGTTTTACAATATATACACAGTTACACTTGATGTGACATTATTAATGGTATGTTTCACTTTAACAGATAAGCTAATGTAAATTTTCAAGGAGCTGGCTAATCAAATAATTAAAACACATTTTCAGAGGAAGGAACAGATGATGGTATGTGAATAGCATATGCAACCATATAAAATGTATGGAAAATAGTACATATGGGAGAATACTAGTGTTATTTTCACTTATGATGGACTACTGGTGTGATATATATTTATATTATGTACAATATATATGATAAATATATATACACATACATACATACATACATATATACCTATGAGCTATTGGACGCAGGTGAAAGATGACAGTTTATATATCAGTAAAATGTACAATGATTTATTTTAACAAAGAAAACAGCTAGGCAACGTATGGCATATTTTTTTCTAAAAATTCTTCCCTGCTTTTTAATGTACCAAAGAAGAGACTGCTTTAATATATACATGATGTACAATGCCTGTATGTGATGAATGTTTAAATAAATAACATTACAGTAAAAGGAATATTGCCATTAATCCTCCTTAAAATATTCCCTCTCATTTCAAATACACTTACCCCATTATTTAAAGCAGTTCTAGAAGTCCACTTTGGTGAGTCCTTTTATAAGGTGTGATAAAAAAATACAGTCAATACTACGGTTGAGTGAATCCAGTGGAAAATCCAGCTTGTAAAAACATTATTGTGTGTCATTATTCACTGAATTTTGCATCTTGTGACTTCTGACTTCTGACCCTACTCTAAATCAAAATGGTCATGAAAGTTAAAAGTCTTCGGTTGAGTCAGGACATCACTGCAGCCACAACGGGTTAACTAAAAATAGTCATAAGAGGTACTTCCAGAACCGCTTCCGAAAGTGGCAAAAATAATGGGATAAGTCTATTAGAATTTAAGGTGAGCATTTTGAGGGGGAGTTAATTGCAGTGTGTAATTTACTGTAATATTTTTCATTTAAACATTCACTGTATTTACATTTGGATATATTAGATGTATTTAGTTATATTAGATCCATTTTGATTTTAGTTTAGTGCATTGTGAAAGATATGTGGCTAGTTTTAATCTTTGGCAAGATGATACCCAGCTTTTCCAGCACCATTGATTGCACAGGCTATCTTTTCTCCAGTGAGAATGTTTTGCTTCTTTGTCAAAGATGAGGTATCTTCATCTGTCTGCAGTTATTTCTGCATCTTCTACTCTGTTTCATTGATCCTTAGGTCTGTGCTTTTGCTGGTGCCATACTGTTCTCCTCTCAATAGCTATGTAGTATAATTTTAGGTCAGGAATTGTGATAACACTTGCCTTGACTTTATTTATCAGAACTGACTTTGCTATTCTAGGTTTCTTCTGGTTTCTAAAAAATTTCAGATTATTTTCTGCTGGAAGACAGGTTAGGCGGAACTCTTGAAGACATTGGGATAGGTAAATACTTCAAGAATAAACCTTGGTTGAATGGAAACTATCACAAAGAATCAAAAACTGGGATCTCATCTTATTAAAAAGCTCTGCACAGCAAGAAAAATCACCAACAGAGTGAAGAGGCAATGATGTGGAGAAAAGATTTTTACCACCTGTCCTTCAGACAAAGAACTACTATCTAGAATATATAAAGAAGGATGGGCATTTGATTCGGTGGTTAAGTCACCTGCCTTGAAATGATTACCCTGGCTGGTTTGGTCCATTTCGGTCTCAACTCTAAAATTTTGGTTCTTGGGCTGAGGATTTAGCTCAGTG
Source organism: Fukomys damarensis (assembly GCF_012274545.1). NCBI lineage: Eukaryota > Metazoa > Chordata > Mammalia > Rodentia > Bathyergidae > Fukomys > Fukomys damarensis. The sequence goes on from NW_022900932.1 coordinate 32,199,755, forward strand.
GCACCATCCTTGCCTTGAAAGTGCAAGGCCCTGAGTTTGATCCCTGGTACACACACACACACACACACACACACACACACACACACACACACACAAAGAATTCCAGAAATCAGACCCCTTGAATTTAAAGACCCAACTCCTGAGTTTGATCCCTGGTACACACACACACACACACACACACACACACACACACACACACACAAAGAACTCCAGAAATCAGACCCCCTGAATTTAAAGACCCAATCCAAAAATGGAAATTTGAAATGAATATGTACTTCTCAGATGAAGAAGTAGAAACAGAAAATAAATATATGAAAAAATGTTCAGCATTACTTGTCATTCATGAGACACAAGTGAAAACAATGCTGAGATTCCATTTCACCTCAAAAAGGATGGCTACTATCAAGAAATCCACCAAGGTATGGGGACTTTGCTCAGTGGTTCCAGCACCTGCCTCACAAGTGCAAGATTCTGGGTTTTATCCCTGGCACAAGAAAGAAAGAAAGAAAGAAAGAAAGAAAGAAAGAAAGAAAGAAAGAAAGAAAGAAAGAAAGAAAGAAAGAAAGAAAGGGAGAAATCAACCAATAAAAAATGTTGGAGGGGCTGTGGGGAAAAGGAGCACCTCTCCACTGCTGTTGGGAGTATAAACTGATGAGGAAATCAGTATGGTGATTAAAAAAAAAAAAAGTAAAAGTAGAGAGTTCCATGTGACCTAGCTATCCCTTTCTTGGCATCTTCCCAAAAGAATACCATAGCAATGCATATACACTACATATTTATAGTGGCACAGTTTGTAGTAGCTAAATCTTGGAAGTTGCCCAAATACCCATCAACTGGTGAATGGATAAGGATGTGATTTTTTAATATAAAATGGGGTGCTACACAGCTATAAAGAAAAATGACAGCCATTTATAGCTAGGTGGATGCACTTTGAAAGTATACTCAAGTGAAATAAATAGGACACACTTGTGTAAGTACTGAATTGTTTCTCTAGTGCAAGAAACAAAGTGTAAATGGGACTAAAATGTATAATAGATATCATGAAAATGGAAGACAATGTTCAAGGGGTAAGGGACCTAGCAAAGGGGCTGGGGGAAAGGTAAGAAGGGAAAGAAAAAAAGAGCAGGAAATAATGGAAACCAAGCATTTGAAATAGGGAGGGGTGGAGGGATGGAATGAAGGGAGGGGCATGGGAAAAAATAATAACCAAGACATATCATGTACAGGTACAAATTTCTTAAGATGAATGTGATGATGATGTACACCCAAATTGTACCAATAAACTCAATGAAAACTAATTCACTGTATTCATGATAATCCCTCAGTAAGACTCATAAAAGGTCACCTTTTAAAGTATTTAAAATTAACTATCTCATATAGTTGTATATATTAGATTTGCAAGTAAACAAGATATTTAGTATGGTATATATGATTTAGAAAGAGATTAAATACTTAATGTAAGGCAATAGGCAATAGTTATTCAACAAGAGCTCATTCTTTGTCATGATAAAGGTCAACTTTTGTAATTTACCAAATTCTATCTTATTTGAAGATGATCTTTTTTATATTAAATAGAAAAGAATATTCAGAAACTACAGGAGTATATTAATGCCAGAATAAAGTAAAGTACCTCCATTTCTGTTACAATGCATGAGACAATTGAAATGAACAGTAAAATAGTAACTGGAACAATGAAATTAGTAATTTTATTGCACATTTACAGTCTTATGTAATGGATAGTTCCTGTGAACTAAGGTCATAATCATCTGATCTACCAATAAAACAACAATTTACAATTGAAATATCTAGTGACCATAAAACCAGCAGACTCAAATGTGAACATATGGCCATATGGTTATTTCACTTAAAATCCCCAAGGAAGTTGTGAAATGTCCCACTACAATGGACAACCAGGGATTTCAATATGGTTATAGTGACATGGGACTACAAAGTATTTTGCTGTACATGCAGTAGTGTTTTTACTGAAGTGCAATGTTTGCAGTGGAAGAAGTCACACAAAGCAAGCCTAAAAAAAGGAAAAGAAAAAGAAGTTATATTGGGCAGATATTTCTACCTATAGTATTATTATCTGATAGCTGATCCTGTATGTTTATTTATTCTTTTCTGTTATTAAGTACATATCATGTAAATGACATTACTCAAACACATTGGTTTGATTTTGGTGAAAAAATATATTGAATAAAAACAAAAAGGACAATACACATAAGTAAGTGTATTAATAAAAAGTGAACTACTGTGATAGCTTTAACATTTTTGAGATTGTACATTCACATATGCTAATTATCGTTGAGAAGAATGTTTTATTTGTAGCAAATTTCGAAAGAAAAGTTGCATTTCATAGAAAAGACAGGAAGAAATTCACAAAGTAAAGAATATCACCATTTTTTCACGTAAAGGTCAAAAGTAGGATAATAAATAAAATCCATGTACTTTAGGAAATAATCATTCCATTTTGTATGCAAAAACTCTTCTTTTCACATAAATTGTTCTGTTACCTTGTCTTCCCTGGATAATGATATAACTGGATTGTAAAATTAGACAAAATATATTTCTATATTTATGCTGGAATGTTTGGACAAATTTATGATATACACAATGCACTTTTCTTAAAACAATTTTTTTGTCAGTTCAAAAAACAATAATATATTTTAGGTCTACCTATGTTTAATTAGCTCATATACCAGAGAAAACTTTCTAAAGACAGAACAAAGTATCATTACTGGACTTTAATTCATGAGCAATAAGTCCTGACAAACCAATTAATGAACACTTATTTTCTCAAAGATATGGAAAATCTTGCTAGGTTTTTCATATGATTAGAAACTAATCATTTTTTTGAAAATAAATATATTCTATTTTTCTGCAGATATACATATTTCATCATAATTCAAATATAGGCTTTGTCTCCTCTGTTCAGAGACAGCCCGGCGGATCCTCCCTTTAATGGAGGCTTCCTATGGTTCTGGTCTGGTCCTGGCCTTTGGCTTTTTTTTTACCTGACATATATGGTGCTGAGACCCAGGAGGAAGGTGGTCTATTAAGCAGTGATCCCTCATGGGCTGGGCTCAATTGGCTTTCAGAGATGAGGCGCATCTGCTCAGCCAGGACCTCCTCAGGGCTTTACATTGGCCACTGCTGATAGCTCACGTCCCTGACTCACACCTACACCACCCACAGATTTCAGGGTGAGGAGGTAGCTAGCTTCCCTCTACTTGGGTCCTCTGTCTCATTCTTATTCTCTCCCTCTGGGGACTACTCAGAAATCCAAGTGCTTGGTGAGAGAGATCCTCTCCGGCCACTTGGCCCAGGACCATGCCCCTGGGGGACACGCCATCGGCCCTCCTCCTCTCGTCCTCCCTTTCTGTGAACTGGCTGGGGAGTATCAAAAGACATGAAGACATTTCTCTCTTTTACCCTCCTCCTACAGAGCTAACACCCCTTACCCACCCTAACATGGGTGCCCAGCAATCCAAAATGCCTCCCTCAATGCCTCTTGGCTGCCTGCTGTCACAACGTCCCCTTGGACTGTTCAGATCCGACTTTAAAACAAAATGACTCATTTTTTATTGCAACCAAGTTTGACCTCAGTATAAATTAGAGACAATAAATCTCAACGGCCAGAAATGGCACTTACAATTTTAACATACTTCTCAATTTATGCAATTTTTGTCAACGCAATGGCAAATGGTCAGAAATCCCCTAACTACAAGCCTTCTTTCTTGCCCTTCCCTGTGTCAAACCTGTTCACCCTCTCAGATACTTCTAGCCCAAACTCCGTCTTCCACCCCTCCTGACTCCCACCTTCAATCCAGCCAGTCACTCACCATTCACACCTCCCCCACTCTATAACTTGGCCAGCTCTTCCGACTCCTCTCTGCCATCTTGTGAACCTTCCTCATCTCTGCCATCTTGTATCTCTTCACCACACACTCATGCTCTCTGTTCCTCCAGCCCCTCCCAAACAGGACAGTGAGTTAGCAACCACTTCTCTGCTTGCTCTTCCTTCCCCAACTTCCTTGGAAGAGAGAGGAAAGCAAGACTCTGCAAAACAACAATAACACAAAAAGTAAAATCCTCTCCTGGTCTAACTATGTACATATCAACAAATTATTTGGCAGGCTACATTATCAAGAAATTCCATTGGGCCCTATTGCTTTCTACATAAATATTGAAAAATAAAATATAAAGTTTTAAAACAATTCAAGGAAAATATAACGCTTAAGATTGGCACTCAAAGACCAAATGCTAGCTTACAGCCCAGTGCCAGCTACAGACTTCTTGCTCCATAGTAAAATCAGCTGTGATGTCCTGCCTCACAGGAAAATCTTAAACACAAAAACAAAAAAACAAATTATAAATTCTGGCTAATTGACAAATGTTACCTTTCATCTTCAACTTAAAATAATGTTTGATTGGTGGTTGTTTTCCAGATATTTAATTGATGTGTTTGAAATATTTCTTTTACATTGCAAATTCTTAAACTGTAATTATAGGATTGACTTGATCTCTTCTACTATCTTCTCACAGACTTCTGACAATAACTCTAACACAAGATTTATGCTATTGTTATAAAAAACTTTTACTCCTTCTGATTCTAATTGCAAGAGATCTCTATTAATTGATCTGCAAAAGTCTTGACTAGTCTTAAATAGATGTTATAATTCAATTGACCAAATATATTTGAGTGCACTCTAGTTTCATAAATTGTCTTATATGTTTGTCTGTCTGTCCAGTTGTTTGAAAGTGTTTGTCCAATTATATTTTTGATCAAAATGACATCAAAGATAAAAAAATGTTAATTTCTACAACCAGGTTTTACAGATTAAATAAAAAATTGTCAAGACAATTAAGTATAAACTTTTAGGTTTGCATAGACTCCTGTTGGTGAATAAAGAAGGAGCTGCTCAAAAAAATTTATGCTTGTCTTTGTTCACTAATGGGAGCCCCAATAATTTTCATAGACTTATGGGACGATATACCCCTAGTAAATATCACTAAATATGTTGTTATAAAAAAGTTTACATTGGTTATCATCAAAGGGTTGATTTCTAAATATGTTGTGATATGCATATATTGATCATCTTCAAAATACAGCATTTTCTTTGGAAAAACAAGGAGTTATTAAAAAGGATCCTTTTTGTACAGTCTAAACTATATGACAAAGTTTCATATAAGTATAATAATTACTAATACTACATTTTGGTGTACCAAATATATTCATGTTTTCTAACTATACAGTTCTTCCAACATATTGTTTATAACAATAATCTTTTGATCCAGGTATTCACCCTTCTCTTCTGCTCCTTCTACCCATGATTACAGGTACATTACAGGCCCACACACTTTCCTTAGATGGCCTCCTATCAGAAGGTAATAACTAAGTAAGAGTTTCTGTGGTTTTGTTTTTATGTGTTTTTAGAGGGGAATAAATACATTTAATGGTGGCTATTTTTTACTGATATATGTAAGTTTGTTTCAAAGATAATGTCATCATGATTGTTATGCTAAAATATTATTATGTGTAGCTCCTGATTCAAAAACTTTTCTGTTAATATTCTACAGGAAATCAACTACAAGGACAACATTGATGATAAAAGTAACAGTCCTCTAACTATATTTTAAATTCCAGGGTGTTTGCTATCTAGATAAAGCTATGATAGCTAAGCTTACTGCTCCTACTGTACTACTGTTGTCACTGATCTTCTCTATTGGGTGTTCCACTACTAAAGGGCAGAGACCAACACTAAAAGGTAACAGGGTTAAGAAGACCACCAACATTTTGGCCCTTATCTTCCAAGGTCATCAAAGATCCAAGATATGAAGGAACCTTTTCTACAACACCTTACATCTTTGATAAGTTACCCAACCTCCTGAACAGGGAGATTGCTGAACACCAGAGAACAAATGTACTGTGTGCTAAAAGAGGGCCATCAAGAGAAAAAATCTCCCATACTTTCACTGAAAGAATCTTGGTCAAGCAAGGCCCATGACCCATCCTAATGGCTGACACTGACAGGAGCTGAGAGGTTCTATGCATGGTTTCAAAATAATGCCTAAAGAGACTTAACTGACCTTGACAGATAGCAAAATGGTCATATTGATTAACACAGATCTCACTTTAACTTGGTCTTAAATGCATAGCAGAAAAGAATAACCAAAAGAGGCAGTCAATGAACAGTCACTAGCAAGAGAGAAAAATTTGAGGCCCACCACTCCACCTCCCTGTAAAGGGATAGATCTCCAAGTGGTAAACCAAGTAACCCAGTCTCAAAGAAGGTTACTGCACCTGTTTAATACCCCTCCACTATCTCCCTGTCAGTATCTCAGACTGTTGTGGATGAGGATGTCTGTTTATCCCTACTCATTCACTCTAATTCTGTCTCCGTGTCTGTTGCAAAAACTGGCAATTTATCCACAGTTCTGGCACCCTTAACTACAGTCTCCCAATCCTTACACAAACCACTAACCTGACATGCACAGGTAAAATAACACTATCACTTGCCTTGCTTGCCCCCTCTTCATCGCAGAAGAGGGTCTGATCTTCCTGTCTAATCGCCTATACTTCATATGTAATCAAGACGCATTCTGATGCATCAGTCTGATGTTTTGTTACACATCCATTCTTAGCCCTCCCATGATCAATTATACAGAAGCCCAGATGGCTAAACAAGTTCTCCCACAGACCACAATCAGAAAAAGGGCAGATCAAACAGAAAAGAAAGAAAGAAAAAGGGCAGCTCCCCTTCTAGTACCCTTTTTAATGGGAGTAGGGGTCCTCACCGGTATGGGGATAGCAGGCATTTCTACATCCATACATATCTATCAGACCCTGTCCATAGAGATTTCATAAGATGTGGATAAAATAAGCCAATCCTTAAATACAGTACAAGATCAAATACACTCTCTAGCAGCAGTCATGTTACAAAATAGAAGGGCCCTTGACATGCTGACAGTGGCCCAAGGGGGAACATGCCAGGTGCTAGGTGAAGAATGCTATTATTTATTAACCAGTCAGGGATTGTTAAAGCAAAGGTTAAAGAATTACAGCAGCATATTGTGCAAAAGATGATGGAATTCTTAGAGAATAGACCAAAGCTATTCCTAGCTTCCACAAATTATGCCTTGGCTACTTCCCTTGTTGGGCCCAATGGCTTTTAATCATGGTAGGGCCCTGCCTGTTTTGCTGTTTTCAAAAATTTCTTGCAGGAACATATAAGGGCATTTACCAACCAGACAGCCACAGAAGTCCTCATAGCAGGGTATCAGCCACTGCAGCAGAAGGAAAAAGCCCCCACCAGATCCAAGTTTAGCCTCAACCTTCACCCCTTTGTCAGCTTGAAGTAGCTCCAAAAGAAGAGATTTTTCACCCAACAACCATAAACAAAAGCCTGGAATGTTAGGTTTACCTCACCTTAAGATGGCCCTAACTAGTGATGACACAGCCCCTCCTAGTGATGTCATAAACTCCTCCAATCCCGAGCCACTATGTCACTCAATCCCACCCCAGCTCCTGTAAGCCCCACCCCAGTCCTATAAAAGAATCTCCCTGTCTCAGTCATGTTGCTTTTTCTCCTTTGTTCAGAGACAGGCTGGAAGATCCTCCCCATAATAAAGGCCTGCTATGGTTTAATAATAATAATATTATTATTATTATTATTATTATTATTATTATTATTATTATTATTATTTAAATATAACTGTGTAGAATATCAGATATAAAAAAACTTGATAAAAAAACAATCTTTGTTTTCTTAAAGCCTACTTTGCATATTCATTGTCAGTTATTCTGCCCACTAGTAGAAATTGATAACCTCTTGGAATGGAAAATCTTTTTCTTTTATTTTTGATCCTATCATTCTGGATAATTTTTTACTAACACATAATAAATACAAATATCAACTTCATCATATAATTTCACAAATAGTATTGAACTTTGTATTCTCTCTTCTTTCCAAAACAGAAGTGCTTATAGCAAACTTTATCCTAAATGTTTCTTTCTCTTTTTTTTTTGTGGTACTGGGGATCAAACTCAGGACCTTGTGCTTGCAAGCAGACAGTGTAAACACTGTCTTTCAGAGCATTTTCAGTCATGAAGAATTTAACAAAAATATCACCATGAGGGGAAAGAAAAAAATGTGAGATAATGAAAAGATGGAAATAAAGTGTTTGTAGATGGGGAGGGGAGGAGGGGGTGAAGGGAGGGCAGAGGTAAGGGGAAAAAATGAGAACCAAGACCTGTCATGTAAAGGTACAAGATCCCAACAATGAATGCAACTGTACTGTATCCCTAAAATGTACCAATAAACTCAAATAAAGCTGAAACAAATATCACCATGAACTAAAACATTGTGGTAGGCCAAGTGTTTTTAAAAAACCAGCAAAGAAAGTGAGAAGAAAATTTCAATTAACTGATAAAAATATTTAAAATCAAATCCTAAATTATATTATTGCAAATATTTTATTTATTAATATTCTAAATTAATATATTTTTCCAAGATAACATTTAAAATGATCAAAAAGCATTAGAATAAATTGAATATTACCTTTACAGTGATAACCTAATTTATTCCATGATTCTGGTAGTGAACTGAATTGGTCATGAACTGAACAAAATTTCTCCATAAGGATATGTGTATTTTTTAACAACAGAACTTTGCAACAAAGTACAGTAGAGCATGAAAAGAGTACACTGACCTTGCTTGAGGTGACTTCTGGAATGGAGGACAGGACGAGGGTGGGAAGTAGGTTATTGTTCAGAGGGAGAGTCATCCTTCACAAGGACATCTGGGAGATTTCTTCAGGGGTTTCCCCTCTTTGCCTCTTAGCTGCAGGGTCAATTTTGACAAGAAAATTTGTCTAGTGTCACTTGATTTCTCTTGTGCTGGATAACTTTCCAGAAATGAGAGACCATGCTATAATTCATCAGATTCAACACGGTGTTCATTATAGTTATGCTGGGGTGTTGCTTCTCAAAGAAATCCTGGCATTCATCCCATTTTTCCATAGTGAATTTTATCACATCACTGCTAACCTCCTCAACAAGCTGGTCCATGGGGAGGGGGAAGAAGTGTCATGTTAGGGGGAAGGAGGGAACCTGATTTTCATGAAGTTATACTCAGGATCCATATCCTCTACCAATGCTGGAGGATGTGCTCCATCAGAAGAAGGCACCTTTCAGGCAATTAGTTGTCAGAAAGATATTTTTTAATGGTGGGAGCAAACACCTCATGCAGCCATTCTGTGAAAAATTGTTTTGTAACTCAAGCCTTTACATCAGCCTTCCACATGATAGGCAATCTGGCCTTGTTTACACCCTATTCCTTGAATGTATGAAAAGTCCAGGAATGGTACACCAGTAGTAGTTTAATATTCATATTGTCACTTGTGTTCACACACAGCAAATGAGCCAATCTGTCCCTTCCTGGACTTGTGCCCTGAAAGTGCCTTTTTCTCTGGGTGACATAGATTTTGCTTGTCATCTTCTCCAGATGAGCCCTTGTTTCATCACAGTTAAGCATTTTTAAGCAGTGCATCTTTCTGCCTTTATAGATTGTGTGAATTATTTCTCATAGGCTTCTGCAGCAGCCTTGTCAGAACCGGAATCCACTCCAAGTCTTACCACACTGTGAATGCCACTTCTCTTGTTGAGTTTATCAAACGACTGTGTACTAGTTTCAAATTCCTATAGTTCGTAAGAATTCCTACCATTTGTAAAGGGGTTTTCTTGCAGTAAATTACTTGCAGTTTCCTGGCTTTTTCACATAGCTTCACTAATGTTATCACTTGTCATCTGATTCTCATTCAACTACACTAACAATTGAAACTCTTCCAGCACCCGTATCCGCTGATTGGTAACATTATTACTCTATTTTCTACATCAGTTCTTTTGATGGCACCTTTATTTTTCAAAATAGTTAAGATTGTTAACTTCCCCATCTTGTTCTCTGAGACAAGATCAGTCAAATTAATACCATGCTCATGCTTTTTTACAGTTTTCTCCTTCAATTCAATGGTTATTCTCTTTAAGACTTTCCTCTTACTATTCTTGCTCTGTACTTTCTTGTTACCGTCGTTATTGCCGTGTCACATTCATTACCAACTACACATCCTGGTTACCTTCATTACTACTCCGCGCTTTCTTTGGATCCATGCTGAGTTGAATAGTACTGCTGTGAAGTACTATATTGCTAAAAGGCAAACACATACACACAAAGCTTCACAGCACACGTGCACAGTTCTAGCTGTGACTGCGATCTCAGACAAAGGAAGTCATGAGCGAGAGTCAGAGTGGGAAGATGGCCACATTTATGTGCGTGTAGGGAAGATGGCTGTGATCATATTCATCATCCATTGCGAAGTTCATGAATAGCAACAAAATGTCTCTGAATGCTTCTGTTTGTGAATAAATTGTTTATGAACAGAAACATTCGTGAACAAAGGCATTATATATCACAAGTGTGTCCATATTGTGTATACTTAAATATATATTTGCTGGTGTTTGCCATTAGTAATTTTCTTAATCATATTGTTAATTTACGTTGTGCTGCAGAATTAGAAAAGGAATACCTCATAATAAATATATTCTTTTAACTTATAAAATAAGTTTTTATACACTTTGTACATTCATGTACTTTAGGAATATTAACACAGCCTTTAAAAGTGTTTGACTTGTATCTATACAGAAAGCAAGAGCTGGAAAATTAGGAGCATATGGTATTGAAAAATAGCTAGTGCCTCTACAGTGATACTTCAGTTCATGGACTTAATTCTTTTCATAAACCTGGTCACAAACTGAATTGGATAAGAATCAAATTTCCCCATAAAGTCAACATTGAACCTAACCACTGAATTTTATTTGGTTCTCATCCAATTCAGTGTTCAACCAGAATCATAGAAAGAATTAAATTCATGAGTTGAAGTACCACTACATGCTCAATAAACTCATGGCCTTGTTACAGTTTGTAAACTTTCCCACAAGCAATCACCCTATCCTAAAATCTCAGAGTGAAAAAAATATACACCTTAGTAATTATCTAGACACCTATTAACATTTTGTGAACAAATTATATAACTCATTTATAAGTAATCAAAACATCTTTAAATTACAAAGTACCTCATTTGCAATAAGCCAAATTGTTTTTATCACAAATGTAAATAAGTTTTATTTTACTTGGCTTAACTTCATAGTTTTAACTTCAGGATAAAAATGTTGCAGTGGAACATATTTTTCTTGAGATAAGTCAGTTAAACCATCCTAACTTTTAAAGTTATTTAAAATTGTAATATATGTAAATATATGATATTTAGAATATATATGTGCATATATACATATATCACATATATGATACTTAATCATAAAGGATTTGTGAGCCATGTTTTTAGGAGGGAAGATACTTTTAAAGCATACGAATTACTTTTCAAATTCATTATAAGCTATGTGATAATAGTTTGAAAGCATATGAAATGGTCAAAATAAAATATGAGATTTTATCAAACTTTAAATTCCTATAAATCGAATTAAATTTCCTCAAAGATTTTTACTCCTGTAAAATTCAGTTGAAATATAATTTAGCTCTTAGGTGGGTATAGTTATGCATGCTTGTAATCCCACTACTCTAGGAGGCTTGTGGCATAAGGATTGCATGTATGTTAGTGTCCTGGAGTGACTCAAGAAGTTAAAAAATTTACAGATGGGGGCTACTATGCAGGGGTCCACAATAATGCACAAAAATAGCATTTTATGCATTTTAAATTCATATCTTCTGTTATGGATGAATGTTAGTATTCCTTTAATGTGAATGCTGAAGACCCAGTCTTCCATATGCCTCTATTTGGAAATGGGGCTTCCTAAAGTTATTTACATTAGATGAGGCCAGAAGACTGATGCCCTGATCCTATAGGATTAGTATTCTTGTAGAAATTGACAGGACAGCTCTTTTCTCTCCCTACTTCCTCCCCTTCTGCCATAAATAAGTATGAAAGTATCTCACAGAGTGAGATGCCATGCAGCTGTAAACAGAGATATCAGAGTAATATTAAAATATATGTCATTATAATGTCCATCTTTGACTTCTAATCTCTACAACTATGTGAATTATTTTTTTATTTAAGCAACACAGTATATTTTCTTTATGGCTTTTTGTGAGATAGACAGCTTTTAAATAAATTGCAAATGAATATTTCCTTTTTATTATTATGTAAAAATTGCTACACACAAAACAATGACTATAATGTCTCATATTTACTTGGGTCGGGAGTTTTGGTAGTTATTTCTATATCAGATATTCCTCTGATGTCTCACAATGCTAGTTTGCAGGTCTCTTTCTGGCCTGATTCTCATACAGAGGTTTAACAAACAATAACAAATTCCTAAGTTTGTACCTTGAAGATACATGACTAAGGACTTTGACTTTTTGCCAATTGTACATTGCTCCAAGTTCCTACCTACAGTTTATTGAGTTGGTTTTTAGTTCCTTATCATTTAGGCTTTTCCAACAAGGCCAATTTTCTCATTATGTCAATAAGAAGAATCTCCCTCAAGTCTGCTAGGATGGAGTTCTACAGAGAGTAATAATTATGGGAGTCCCATCTTACCACCTTTGTCTTCTTACCTTATCACTTCTGCTATATTCTATTAGAAAGAAGGTATATTTCATGTGCCCTCAAGTAAAAGTGTTGTACAAAAGTGGGACCATCAGATAGCAGAAAACAATATCGGGTAGATGCCATATGTGTTTCGTTTGCCACAAATACTTATGTATTTAACAACTTCTTGAAAGATGTACTGCCATTTGTCACCAATGAAATACTAGTAAATGAGAAATAGTACCTTTCCCTTATTCTCTTGTTGCTTCTTGATGAAAATATCCTAATTCACTGACCATTCAATCTCTCTGCTGCAAACTCTGAATTGTACTTTATTTAAGCTTCTGCACTTTCATCTACTTGCAAGGAACATTACAGACTGAGTGATAAGTGTTTAACTAAACTTCCCATAATAATAAAATGCATGTAACTCTGTCTCACATTGTGCATCAAAGATATTTACATACCTGGCCATGGAACTTACTTGTCTCTAACATTCCCTTCCAGTTCTCTGGACATGTTTGCATCCTCTGACTTGTTCATTTTTTTGTGTCCTGTAATTTAGTATGAATATCAGCCACAGTTGATTACTTTTATATTGAAGGAATGTTATCTCAGGTCAGTCTAATTTCTGTGTTCCCACTGAAAAAAATCTCTCTTTTATAAATTACTTGAAGTTACTTATGGTGTGTAGGGGTGGGGGGTGGGAGGAACTTAGAGTGGTGACCCAAAAGTTTAATTTTTAAAGTGATATCTTATTGCTACATTCATCAAGTTTGACTTTAATATTATTCCTTAGGTGCATTGACAAAGCTGATATTGTTGATAGGAAATTCTCAAAATAAAGAGTTATTTCAACCTAACAATGAACTATAACCCATAGGCAGTTTAAAAGTACTGATCAACAGAGTAGACAAAACTGACTATACAAGTCTGATTAAAAAATAGGATGAATGATACAGATACATATATATATATATATAAATACACACATATGTACACAAACACACACATATATATAATATATAATATGTAATTATATATAATATATAAAATACTCATATTTCTTACTCATATATATATTTTTTTAATCACAACTCTTAAAGATTCTCATAAAAGAGGATTTCCAGAACTGATACAAAAAGTGACAAGAATGATGGTATAAGTGTGATCAAAGCAAAAGAACGCATTTTAGAAGTACTAAGGGCAATTTCTCTTTTATTGTGTTTTTTAAAACTTACAGTCTTGTCTCTGTCAATCATGTTCTCTTTGTTTTTAGCCTTACAAAATCCTTCTAGTTTTTATTTAGTGAGTTCTACTTCTATTATAAATAAATCTACCTTCCTTACCATTTTTTTTATGTGTGTGTGACAGTGGGAACTAAATAAAGGGTATTTACACTGAACTATATCCACACCCATTTTTTATTTTTTCATTTTAAGATGCATAATCATACCATAAACTATCCAAAATGTGCTAGCTAAACACAAGGTAAACATTACAAAATAGTTATAATTCTGTGCCAAGAAGAAAAGAAATACAGCTGTTATTTCATTGTCCTCATGGCTTCCTAACAATTGCTTATATAAATTGTAAAGTCACAGATTTTTAAATGACAGTATTTTTCTTACTAGTACATTTGCAATGATGAATGTAACGTGTTAATTCTGATTTCAATGTCCTAAGGGTGTCATTTACAATAGAAAACAGAAGAAAGTGAAGTGGATCATTGTGTTCCTGGTAGAACATTGAGAAATGGAATAAATAGTTTTAAAATGACTTAAGTAATGTTACATTGCTATGCTTCAAAAATTCATCATGGTACAATATCAACAGTGATAAACTTTGCTTCTACCACTCTCCCCACTTACCTAACTCGTCCTAATATGCTGTACAAAACTGCTTTTTGTTTTTCACTTTTTACTTAAGATATTACATATGCAAATGAAATCAGATATAAATACATGTGTATGTATTATCTTCTTTAAATTAAGATTATTGTTACATTACATATGTATTTTTGCTGTACTCCAAGATGGTGATATGTATGGTAGTAGTTACACAAGTTAAAGGGTATCAGTGTGTATCAAAAATATATACTAATAAAATAAGTCCACATGTATACATATGCAGTTGTACACCTTTTTGTTCCCTCTTTATCTTAGCTTTGGGGGCTATTTCTGTTTAACTTGGAGTACAATGAAAAAAATTGATGGCTATTTATCTTAGCAATATTCTTTTATTATTTATATTTAATAATCTCTTAATGGTCAGTAAGTTCATTTCCAGTTTTTTTTTCTAACACACAAATAATGCATCAGTTAACATGAAAAAACAACAGGGGTAGCTATCTTATTCATGGATCAAATGGATTTCAAAACAACACTTATTAAGAGAGACAAAGAAAGACACTACATCTTTATAAATGAATAAATCCAAGAGGAACAGATGACAATCATAAATATATATGCACCAAATACTAGTGCACCCAGCTACATAAAAACAAATACTAATGGACATGGAAAAACAAATAAGCACTAATACAATAGTAGTGGGGGAACTTAATATCCCACTGTCACAAACAAATCAATTAGCCAGAAAATAATGAAATACTAGAACTCAATCAAACTCTTGAACAAATGAACTTAACAGATGTTTTCAGAGTGTTCCACCCCACAAAATCAGAATACAAATTATTTTTGGCTGCACAGGGGTTGTAGTAAAATAAAAATAAAATAAAAATAAACCACATAATTCTTCATAGAACATGTGTAAGTAACTGCAAAGGAATTGAATTTAACCCTTGTCTATTATCAGACCATAGTGTGATGAAATTGGAAATCAATAGCAAAAGAAACCACAAGAATTTCCTAAACACATTGAAATTGAACAACATACTTCTACATAACCAGTGGGTCACAGAGTAAATTAAAGCAGAAATCAGTTTCTACAATTGAATGACAATGTCAGTAAACTATATGGGAATCTATGGAATACAATGAAAGCAGTCTTATGAGAGAAAGTCATAGCAGTAAATACTCATATTAGGAAAACAGAGCTCAATTAAACAACATGATGCTGAACCTCAAGCATCTAGAAAAACAAGAGCAGGAAAACCCCAAAGTTCATAGAAGGGAGGAAATTATAAAGATTGAGCAGAATTCAATGCAATGGAGACTAAAAGAATGATACACAAAAGCAATGAAGCAAAGAGTTATGTCTTCAACAGAATAAACAAAATTGACAAACCCTTGCCCTACCTTATCAAAAAAAGGAAAGAAAAAGTCAAAATCCATGCAATTAGGATTGAAAAGGGTGAAATTACAATTGACCCAACAGAAATCGAGAGGATCATCAATACCCACTTTGAGAACCTGTGCATCAATAAGATGGAAAATATAGAAGAAATGGACACATCCTCAGACACTGATGAATTATCAAAGTTGAACAAAGAAGACCTAAAAATTCTAAACAACTCAATATCAATCAACAAAATTAAAAGTGTAATTCAAGCCGGGCGTTGTGGTGCACTCCTGTAATCCCAGCACTCTACAGGCTGAGGCAAGAGAGAATTGCTGTCAGTTTGAGACCAGCCTGGGCTACATAGTGAGTTCCAGGCCAGTCTCAAATACATAGTGAGATCCTGTCTCAAAAAATAAGTTAATTAATTAATTAATTAATTAAAATAAAATGTAATTCAAAACTTACTAGCTAAGAAGAGCCTGAGCCCTGATGTCTTCACTGCTGAATGCTAGAAGACATATAGAGAAGAAATAGTGCCACTACTGTTTACACTGTTCAGTGAAATTGAAAGGGAAGCAATATTGCCAAATTAATTCCAGGGAGCTAAAATCTTGATTCCCAAAGCAGAGAAAGATGATAACTATCTGTCAGTATCGCTAATGAACATAGATGCAAAAATTCCCCATAAATTACTGGCAAACAGAATGCAGATTATCAAGAAGATCATACACTCTGACCAAGTGGGATTCATTGCAGGGATGTTTCAACAAATACAAATCAATAGTTGTAATATATTGTATTAATAGAGCCAAAACAATATATGATCATCTCAATAGATGTAGTAAAGCATTCAACAAAATCTGACAAACATTTATGATAAAAACCCTACAGAAATTGGAATAGACAGTCTCTACCTCAACTTGATAAAAGTCATTTATGAAAACCAACAGCCAATATCCTGCTAAATGGTCAAAAATTGAAATCCTTCACACTAATTTTAGGAGCAAGACAAGGATGTCCACTATCACCACTCCTGTTTTATATAGTTTTGAAAACATTAGCCATAGCAATTAGATGAGAGAAAGAAATCAAGATAGGAAACAAAGAAGTTAAATTGTAATTATTTACAGATGACATGGTACTTTATACAGAAGACACCAAGAATTCCACCAAAAGCCTTCTAGACTTAATAACCAAATTCAGTGGAGTAGCTGGATACAAGGCCAACATGTACAAATGTCGCTTTCATGTACACAAACAACAAACTCCCTGAAAGACAAACTGGAGAAACAACTCTCTTCACAATAGCATCCAAAAAATTAAATATCTAGGAATCAACCTAATAAAATAAATCAAAGAACTGTACTCTGAAAACTATAACATTTTGAAAAAAGAAATTGAAAAGGATATAAGAAAATGGAAAGACAACCCTTGCTCCTGGGTAGGGAGAACCAACGTATTGAAGATCCTGATGATATAAATGACCATGTGAAATAGGAAGAAAGGGGCTAAAGGTGTAGGGAAAATGGGAAGGGTAAGAGAAAGGTAATAAGGGAAAATAAAAAATATGAGAAAATGAAAAGATGGAAATAAAGTGTTTGTAAATGGGAGGAGGGAGTGAAGGGAGGGTATGGACAAGGGGAAAAAAATGAGAACCAAGACCTGTCATGTAAAGGTACAAGATCCCAACAATGAATGTAATTGTACTGTATACCTAAAATGTACCAATAAACTCAATAAAAGAAAAAAAAAGAAAATGTCCATACTTAGAAAGCCGCTATACAGATTCAATGCAATCCTAATTGAAATCCCAACAGTATATTTCACAGAACTAGAGAAAAAAAATCCAAAAATTCATTTGGAAAAAGAAGAGACATAGAATCGCAAAAGCCATCCTAGGCAATAAAAACAATGTATGTGATATCACAATCACCCACTTGAAAATGTACTGCCATTCTACTTCTGATAAAAGCAGCATGGAACTGGCAAAGAAACATGCCTGAGGACCAGTCAAACAGAGTAAACGAACACTCCAGACATACTCAGATGCATTGTCTTTGCCAAAGTAGCCAAACATCCTCACTGAAGGAAAGATAGACTCATTAATAAGTGGTGTTGAAAATATTGAGTTTCAACTTGACAAAGTTCAAAACTAGACCTGTATCTCTCATCATGCACTAAACTAAAATTAAAGTAGAGTAAAGATCTAAATAGTAAAACAGAAACACTAAACTTGCTGGAAGAGAGGTTAGGGAGAACTCTTGAAGACATTGGCGTAGGAAAAGATTTCATAAACAAAACCTTACTTGCACATGAGCTAGCACAAGGAATCAATAAGTGGGATATCTTCTTATTAAAATTTCTGCACAGAAAGAAAAATTACCAACAGAGTGAAGAGACAACACACAATATGAGAAAAAAAAATTACCAGCTGTTTCTCAAACAAAAGTCTACTATCTAGAATAAAGATAGACCTGAAAAAATCAAGGCACCCCCCAAATACAAAGACCCAATTCAAAAATGGGCATCTGAAATAAACAGACATTTCTCAGACAAGTAAAAGCAGCAAAGAAATATAAGAAAAAAAGTTAAATATCACTGGTCATTTGAGAGATTCAGATGAAAACAACACTGAGATTCCACCTCACCCAAGAAGGAATGATCAAATGTCAACCAAAAACAAATAATGGCAAGGTTGTGGGACAAAGGAAACTTGCTCCATTGGTGGGAGTGCAGACTAGTGAAACCACTTTGGAAATCAGTATGGATATATCTTCAAAGAACTGTTATTGGACGTACCATCTGACCCAGCTATGGTATCTTCCCAAAAGAATTAAAGAATCATACCACAGTGATATACGCACACTCCCCTGTTTATAATGGCAGAGTTTGTAATAGCTAAAACTTGGAAACAGCCCAATTGCCCATCAACTGGAGAATGGATAAAGTTGTGTTTATTTATTTTTTATAAATGGAGTACTACTTACTGAGCCTTAAAGAATGAGAAACTAGAGACACTTATAGCTAAATGGATGCCCATTGGGGCAATACTCTTAAGTGAAATAAATAGCACACATGCATAAATGCTAGTTTCTCTCATGTGAGAAACTAAAAGTGTGAATAAGGATAAAAAGTATAATTGATAAGGTGAAATAGAAACGTTCTAAAGGTGTAGGGGATAGGAAAGAAGGGAAAAGAAAAAAATATGAGAAAAGAAAAAAATGAAAACAAAGTCTTTGTAAATAAGGAATGGTGGAAGGGCAGGGGAATGGGGAAAAAATAAGATCTAAGATACATCATGTAGGTTTATATGTTCCCAATGATGACTGTAACTGTATTGCAGGCTTAAAATGTACCAATAAACTTAATGGCAAAAAAGAGATGCAAATGAAAACAACACTGAGATTCCAACTCACCCATAAAGAATGGCTGCTGTCAAGAAATCAACCGACAACAAATGCTGGAGGGGTTGCGGGGGGGAAAAAAGGAACCCTTCTCCACTGTTGGTGGGAGTGCAGACTGGTGCAAACACTGTGGAAATCAGTATGCAAATAGCTCAAAGTACTAGGATTGGTGGTTTCATTTGACACAGCTCTTCCCCTACTGGGTATCTCTTCAAAAGAATTAAAATAATCATACCACAGTGATATATGCTCACCCATGTTATAGCAGCAGAGTTTGTAATAGCTAAAACTTGGAAACAGCCCAATTGCCCATCAAGTTGATACTGAATAAATAAAATGTTTTTAAATAAAACAGAGTACTCTTAGCCATAAAGAATGAGAAATTAGAGACATTTGCAGCTAAATGGATGACCATTGAGGCAATACTCAAGTGAAATTAATAGCACACATAAGTAAATACTGAATAGTTTCTCTGATGTGAGAAACTGAAAGTTCAAATAAGAATCAAAAGGCATAATAGATTATGTGAAATAGGAAGAAAAGGTGCAAAGGGGAGGGGTTATTGGGAAGGGTAGGAGAAAGGAAAGAAGGGGATGCAATTAATATGAGAAAATGTAAAAAATAAAATAAAGTCTTTGTAAATAAGATAGGTTGAGGGTTTAAAGGGAAGGCAAGGGACTGGGGAAAAATAAATATCAAGATACATTATGTAAAGTACCACTTTCCAATAACTAATATCATTATATTGTATATACAAAATATGCCAACAAAATTAAATTTAAAGGAGCATCCACTAATTCTTCAGTATTTTGGAAACCTTATGAATATGTGTGTGCATACAAGTATGTTTGTACAAGTAAAATACACAGTTATCTAACAAGTAGTAGTATTTGCTTTTTCCTGAGCTCTGACTATTTAACCAGAGGTCAATTTCAAACATAGTAAGTTTTTTCCTAAATAAATTTGGCTGATGTGACTATTATAAATTAACTCCCTCAACTTAAAATTATTCATAAATAAAACGAATAATGATATGCATCTCCTTTCTTCTTTGGGGACACAAGAAAATAACAAGTAGCTTAAGTTCCTTAGAAATAACTGGCATGCACTATAAAATTCACAATATAAGTAAAAGTGTAAGCAATAAATTATGTCTTGCATTTCTAGCAGCTCATTTTCCTGTGAAATGGTGCGACACAATTTCAAACCACAAAAACCTTGTAAATTGAATTCTATTTACTCCAGATCTATTTACTTCTTTTATAGAACAATTTAAAATGTGGTATTTGTACGTCTGATATGAAAATTTTTTTCACAGTAATATGCCTTTTCTGAAATAGAAACCATACTTCTACCATCACTTTATTATTGTTTGAGAACAAAAATACTTCCTAAAAATTTTAATTATACAGTTTTATGATATTTCTTTTATTTGATAAATTTTTGTCCATTTCAAATAGAGCAAGAAGGATGGCAGATATAAAAGTTAATTCTCAAACTGAAACATCTAGTGAAATACTAAAGTTTAAAAAAAGTGACTGGGGAATGTTTTATTGTGCCTGACATTGTGATAGAAAACTACAGGTACCCTATTCCTTTCAATTTATTACATGAATCCCACTCTGCAAAGAATAGATTAGGTTATGAGGACAGTAGTGCGTGAGGTAGCTTTATGTATTCTAAGAAATTAGATAGGGGCAAAGCAATACAAAACATTAGTGGTTAGCTACTGTTGCTATAGGAATATGAAAAGAACTTTAAACTTGGACAAGATTTGAGGGAATGTTTAAAGAAATAATCAGTATGGTCAAATTTGTACCATAACCACATACACTCCGTTTTAAGTGACAGATTCTAGAGTGAAAAGTCTCCAATGAATTTAAAAACAAACAAACAAAAAAAATCACACAATAAAAAGTAAAAAAAAAAAAAAAAAGGCCTGGATTTAGCTCAGTGGTTCCACTGCCTGCTTCATAAGCACAAGGACCCAAATTTGATCCCTAGCGCTTGCGCTCGCGCGCACGCACACACGTGCACACACACACGCGCGCGCACACACACACACGCACAAAATGTTTAAATATTATTTGTTAATTAAAGCTTTGATGATGAAAGAACAAGTTTTTGTAAGATGAGAGCACACTACAGAGATGACATATAGGAGATTCTCAATGAGTTGAAGTCATATAACAATTTTCAACGGCAGCAGTAGAAGATGCCTTGTTTTGAGGGGTGATTAAAATTTAAATTTGAGGGTTATTACATTTGCCTCAGAAAGACACTTAACAAAGTACTGACAGTTTGCTTTCGTTCTTTTTTTGTCTTGTTTGTTGGTACTTTTTAGGTATACATTATAATTACATTCACTATTGGGATCTTTTATCTTTACATCATGTATCTTAGTTCTTATTTTTCCCCATACCCCTGCCCTTCCTTCACCCCTCCACCCTTCCCTATTTACCAAGATTTTGTTTCCATTTTTTTCCTTTTCTCATATTTTTTCTTTTCAGATTTCATTCTTGAAAACTCATCAGCATTGTTGATAAATATTAATAGACAATATGACACAGGTAATTACTATCATGAACATGATTTTCCCAAATAAGATACAGAATAACATAATAAAATATCGAAATGTGAATATCAGCCAGGGAATTAGCTAGGTGGTTCAACTGCCTGCTTTACAAGTGCAAGGTCCCAAGTTCAATCCCTGGTACCAAAAAGAAAAAGAAAAAGAAAAAAAGAGTGAATATTACATCTAAGAAATTTGATCTTTAAAGGAAAAATAATGAAAGAAATAAAATAAAAAACACTTTAAAAACAAAGTTATTTATTTGTTTTGTTTTGTTTTGTTTTTTTGGTACCGCGGATTGAATTCAGGTCCTTGTGCTTATGAGGCAGGCGGCAAAACCACTGAGTAAAATCCCTGGCCCTCGAAAGTTATTTATTCATGTACTACCAGAGTGAGAAATCAATGTATGTAGAAAGATTAAATATATAAATGATGAAACATATCCAACTTCCAGATAATAAAATATAATTTCTGGCCGAAGTTAAAGGATTGCAATGTCCTTTAAATTACAGAGTCTTTTTCGTTCTTAGTGGATGATGTTATACCATTCTTATAGATTGGGAAAATCATAAAGGGCTTCTTTGGTGAAAGAAGCAATAATGCAGGAATAAATACGGGTCTGCAAGCTGAAATCATGAGCCAGTTCAACAGGGAGACCATAACTATAAAGAATAGAAGTCAAGTGGTAAATAAAACTAAAGTGAAATCTTGATTACCACAAGCTAGAAAGAGTAAAGAAGAGACTGGGGGTGCAGAGGTTTTATTTTATTCGTAAAAAGTCACAGTGGCACAGGAGGCATAAATTCTAGTGTTTTACACCATAGAAGGGTAGTTATAGTTAACACGACTTTATTGTATATATTCAAATATCTGTGAGAGAGGATTCTGAATATTTCTGACACAAAAAAGATAAATGCTGGAGGAGATAAATATATTAATTACTTCTATCTGGGCTGAGGATTTAGCTCAGTGGCACTACGCCTGCCTTGCAGGCACAAGGTCCTGAGTTTGATCCCCAGTACCAAAAACAAGTCTATTAACTAATTATTCCAATTTGCTCATCACACATTCTATGCATATATTAAAATATTCACAATGAAATCCATAATTATGTATAATTTTCATACATAGACTTTTAACAAACTAAAATTAAGAAAATGCATCAGGTTAGTAAACAACCAGAGATACAGGATCTTAAGAGAGATTATGGCCTTAACCAAACCTTTTGAAATTAGTAAAAAATACTTCTGTACTTTAGTTTTACTAATCTGCATAATACTTGGTCAATGAAGGTCATACTCATCTATGGTAGATTCTGAACTACAGTAAAATGAGTTTCACCTAATAAATAAATAATATAATTGTGTCTGATAATTCTTTTCCTTTCCCAAATTATATAGTAGTATATGTGGTCCCTTGTACAAATTACAAAAGGGTACTTCTTACAGGAAGATGATTAATAAAAGTAAACCCCTCTAAGATTCATTAGGGAAATTCCATCATATTCTGAATAGATCTATTCACATGAAAACCACAGGCTTGTTGATCAGGATATGAAATGGATTTCAATCTCCTCTTGTGTCCCTGTAGCCAACACTTTGAATTAAGGCTAACTCTGTACAGATGGGCAGGGTAGCCCTCTTGTATTTTCCCATGTGGTCATGCAGCTCTGATGTTTCTTTGACTGATTCAATCAAGCTGGATGGTTATCTTGGGAAAGGCTAATCTAGGTTTGCCAAAAAAGGATATAGCCACATTGAAGTGAAGTGGCTCTAGTGCAGTGATAGAAAAATATGGTACATATGGTGTGTTATTCTTTTAAGACAAAAAAATGTTAATGTAGATTTTTTTTCTAATGTAAAACCTCAGTATTCAGGTTTAATTATAGTGTCAGTACTTTGTGATAAATAAGTGAGTTTGGATTGCAGTTTGTTACTCGATCTCTAAAAGGTTCTCCATCACTGCTCTAGGGGATTTCAGACCCTTTCAATTGTTCTTCTATTATTGAAACTTCAGTGACTCTTCATGTCTTGTGTGTTCTGATCTATTCATAATCACTGTGATATTTGGAGTTACAATCATAGACTTTGCATTTAGGGGAAAATGTTTTAAAGCTTATTTTAAAATAAAATGGGTTTTCACTATTGTCTATTTCCCCCCTGCAATGTAGTTCCTGAACAATTTTACTTAAACTGCAAATAAATGGACTCTATACATTCCAAGGCCGATAAGCACACTCATTCATGTAGGCAGCTCCTCACTGTGTCTGCTTTTCACCTTAAGCATCTTGCCGTGGAAGGTAGGCTAACCTCAAATACAGTATAAAAGGGAAAAACACATCTTTTATGAATCTGAATTGCTTGAGCTTCCAGCTTTCACACACTTGGATTATAATTTTGTATATATTACAATTAAGAATAATTTTTCTCATTTCTTTGATTTTATTTTCTCTCATGGTATGGATTTGATATGCATGCTTATATCTCCAAGACCTTGTGACAGAGTAATATTTCACTAGAGGGAAAGACTGGTGGTGCTCTGCTGTAAGGCATCACAAGTATAATTGTGCTTTGATAATATACTACCTAGGCTTATCTGTCAGTGGGGCATGAGGGAGAGAAAAGTAGTCTGGCTTTTGGGCAACTCATATATTCAAAGTAAATAACAAATTAATTCAGTGAAGTAGCCAAAATCAGCTCTTCAAGAAGAAATTTTCAACTGAAATTGGATAAGCAGAACTCTCAAGAGCAGAATGCTTAGCCCAGATATTAGATCAGTGCATTTCAAAATAGTTGTGGAGATGATAATGATGATAACAAGCAAGAAATATTTCTTCTTTTTACCTTAAATTGTGATACAGTTTCATCTGGTGGAATATAGCTTTTCAGAATTTCTCAAAATGAGGAAGATGTGCATATTTGTATATACTTCTGAGAGTCTTAATCCTCCATAAGATTTTTTGTTTGTTTGTTTGTTTTGAGACAGGGTCTCACTATGCAGTTGAGACTGACCTGGAACTCACTGTGTAGCCCAGGCTGGTCTTGAACTCACAGTGATCCTCCTGCCTCAGACTCCCGAGTGCTGGGATTACAGGAGTGTGCCACCATGCCCGGCTTCTCCATAAGAATTTTTAATTTGGGTTATTTTATTTAAAAATACTAAATGCATGTTTTATATCACATTGACTATTATAAAACTGAAGAAAGAGAATATATTAGGGCCAATATTCATCTATTAACTATCATTTTTCTGAAGTGAAAATCAAATGACTATTTTTTGGTTTTCGGTTTTTGTACCAGGATCAAACTCGAGTCTCTGAGCTTGCGAGGCAGGCGGGGCGGCCCCACTGAGCTAAATCCCTAGCCCTTAAATGACTGATTTTTGTAAGTAGTGATTTCTACTAATCAAAAACTGTAGCAAAAATTTTTAAAATGAGCTAGTATTATGGTCACATTTTGAGACCATTTTACTTAAGTTAACTATTCATATGTGCCAATCTATAGCGTTCTCATGAAATAGTTGCAAATGTTCCAGGAACATTTTCCTGTTTTAACGATAATTGAATTACATGTTCATTCAATTCACGACTCATTAAAACATTGGGTTAACCTTATATTAAAGGGAATGAATAGGTGTTATAATAATTAAATGACATACTTTTAAAGTGGCACATGCTCATTACTTAATGTTAGAAAAGCATGAAATCTGATTATCTATTATAAGAAAATAAGCCTTACTGCTTTCCAGTAGCTATTTTGCAACACAGCTTGTAAATCCATGTACTTTGCATAATTAGGAATAAAGGAAGAAAAAAAACCAGGTTCAATATGAAAGAAGATCTGGCATGTCTTATTTCTAATTTAAAAGCAAAATCAATTACTTATTCCTTACTTTATCCACTATAACCAAGTAAGTTTGTTAATTTAAATTTTACTGCTTTACTGCTTTGGTCATTTTACTAATTTGTGAAATTGTTTTTAACTTATAATTGTGTAAGCATATAGCAAAAGGAGTTTATGCACCCTTCTGTATTTCTACAAGTAAAGTAATTAAAATAAATTTGAGGAATAAATATAATTTAACTAAGACATTCACAGTTGAAACTATTTCTTAATATAATTACTGTAAGAATATTTATATTAATAACATATTTCATACCTATAATGATATGTATATAGTATATATAGGTATATAGTACATATAATATATATATCTTCATATAAATTTATTAATCTTTCAAAGTCAGCTGGTAGAGAATTTTTCATTTCTGTGATTGCTTGCAATAAATTGCTGTGATTTTGAGCCAGATCAGCTTGTCCAAGGTTACACAATGATTATTGAAATCCTACCTATCTCCTTATATTTGCAGCTTATTGTTTCAGAAAATATTTTAATTTATTTTAGAAGATAAAGTCATTAAATTTAAGAAAGATATTTATGGAAAATATGAAAGGCCATGACATAGATGGAATCTCTTCTGTTGACCTCCTAAGTTATCAGTTAGGATATCTAGTTCTTCTTACAGAAGAAAAATGAAAAAGAAAAATGAAATAGCATATCTTTCCCTTGGGCTGGATTTTTTAAAAATATAACTTTTTGCCTGTGATTTTCTTGAGATAATTTTCATTTTTATCATCTAACTGGTAAAGAAGAAAATTATTCTTAAGGAATTTATCTAATTTGTATGCTATTATTATAATGATCTTGATTCTGAAAGGGGGTACAGAAGTTGAACATATTTTCCTTAGATTTCTAAAGAAAACTATCTGAAATTTTAAAATGCTAAAGCATATTAGTTTAAAGAATTGAAGAATGAGTGCACTAAGCAAAATGTGCTTATGTTTCAAATTAAACTTTTTTTAGTTTTCAAATCGACATTCCAAATAATCCCAAAGGCTTTTTTTATAATTCATTTTAATTATGAATTCATTGGAAAAAATTACTTCTTCATATTACTTTAAGAGCACAGAATTTCTCCCATTTTTATATCAACATTTTCATGATACAGTGGATGTGTATCAGAAATTCTTTTGTTCAAATGCTCTTAAAAGCTCAGAGTTCTAAATAAAAAACTACATAATATATTTGCACATAAGATATACGCACTTTACTCATGAATTTCTATAAAATAAATTATATATTTTTATAGTTGCTAACCTAATGATATAATGATCTTCTATAATTTCTGACATTGTTGCAATATTAATTCCTTCTCTGAAAATTTCCCTTTTAAATGACTTCTTTTTCACTTGATTCTGGTAGATTAATGTAAGCATGGATTAATGTTTCTCAATAATATTAAGGATGACTCATGAATGCTTTCAAATAAGCACAATTTTTATTTATTATGATGTTATACACAGATACTGTTGGTACACTTTTGTCTATTTAGTAAATTATTTATTAAATGATGTGTTCTATTTAAAGAGAGAAAAAGTGTGAACATATCTTAGCATTTTAACAGAAGTTTTAGTCTGAAGAGAAACAAAAGATAAACAGCTAAAAGCCTTAGAGAAAGATAAGAACAGAACATTTTTACAAATGAACTGCTAGACTTTCACAAGTTACACTATCCAGATTTATGTGAGGATACAGATTATTTAATATGTATCCTTGTATTTGTAAATATATACCATTATGTCACTTCACAATAAAATCAGGAATTATTGCTATTAAAAATAACAACATGAATATCCATTTGTTGTAGTAAACAATTATTTAAAATAAAATTAGAATAGTGGACAAAATATTATTATCGAAGAAAAATTGTTCATCAGAAAAACAGATATGTTAAAAAGTAATGTTAAACTAAAATATGAAATATTTTAAAAATACAAAACATTAAGTAAAAGTGGAACCTTTGTTGATAATGTTTAAATAAGCACTAAGCTCTTTTCAATCAGTTGATTGATCAAAGGGATGAATTAGGGAGAAAACTGAAGAGACTAGATTAAAAATGAAAAGAGAAAAGGTGTCTTAAAGTGGAGATAAACTGAAATGAATTAGCACATGAGCAGTTTAAAATAATGGATGACATTTTAAAAATAACATAACAGGGAACCAGGAAAAATAAATTTAAGATACAATAAAAAGTGTTTTGAAATCTACAAAAACAGCTTCACATGAAAGATAAAGATTTAAAATATAGTGTAAATAAGGACTAAATAGTATAATAGATAATATGAAATAGGAAGAAAAGGGGCAAAGGGGAAGGGGAAATTGGAAGGTTAGGGAAAAGGAAAGAAGGGAATGAATTAATATGAGAAAATGAAAAGTAATGGAAATAAAATATTTTTAGATAGGAGGGAGTGGTTAAAGAGAGGGCAGGAGAATGGGGAAAACTGAGAACTAAGGCTGATCATATAAAGTTACCAGTTTCCAATAATGAATGTCATTATATTGTAAACATAAGTACCAATAATAATGAAAAGTAATGGAAATAAAATATTTTTAGATAGGAGGGAGTGGTTAAAGAGAGGGCAGGAGAATGGGGAAAACTGAGAACTAAGGCTGATCATATAAAGTTACCAGTTTCCAATAATGAATGTCATTATATTGTAAACATAAATGTACCAATAAAATTAATTTAAAAATATATATATATAAATAAAAGTTAAAAAGAAAAAAATCAACCAGTGTAAAAGATCAAATGTTAAAAACAATAACTCAAAAAAGTCTTACATAAGGAAAAGTAGCCTTAAATATTGAGAGAATATCCCTTGGTATGCTAGGCTATTCTTTCAAAGTTCAAATATAAAAGGAAGCCAAATAGTAAATGCTCAAAAATCCTATATTAGAGAACAAAAAGTGAAAATACTGTAGTTGCTCTGTTCATTTGTCTCAAGAAAACAATTTATTATAAACCAAATCCTTCAAAGGAAAGAAGGAAACAATAAAGGTAATAGAAGGTAACAAACAAGTAAAATAAAGGAAGTCCAAACTTGGCTCTTTTTAAAGATTTATAAACTTGATTTGACCAATCAATGAGAAACAAAACACACAATGTCATTAAGGGAATGAAAAGTGCAACATCACCCTAAAATATACCTTGACATAATTTAAATTTAGAATGAATGAAAGCATTTATTGAAAATAAAAACATTTTATTGAAAGAAAAAAAATAACTTTAAAATTTTAATAAAACCTTTTATCAATTAAAATAACAGTTTTAAACACTTTTTTACAGAGCAATCTCTTCATTCTTAATCTTTTCTCATAAAATCTTTCAATATTTAAAGTAAAAATTAGTACCAACTCTTCCTAAATATTTCATTTTATGGAAATTTCAAGTACTTCCCAACTAAGTCTATGAAATCAGTATAACTTGGTAAAACTATTAGGAGAAAAAAAGAAAAAGAAGCTTAATTTCTAGGATGATAGAAGAAAAATTTAGTAAACAAAAATAAAAGGCTTTTCCAAAAGCATATTTCATAAGAACACATTTAGCTGATTCTAGTTCTACAATATTGATTTGTCATTCCAAATTCTGCCACAGTTCTTCACCACAAGAATTAAAATGATACATTTCTTGACATATGCTACAAAGAATTTGATAAAATGAAATACACTGGTGGACTGAGAAGTTCTGGGATTTGAAGTCCCCATAAAGTTCCTTGCACTGATTGTCTACCTTGAATGACTTCATAGTTATTTGACTGCCTTCACTTTAGTGATGTTTTCTTGCTTTTCTACTATGCAGTTTTCTTTTTTCTCAAATATACTTGATGTTTTCATTATCTCATGGAGAAATAGCATATTATTTTCCCAGGATTTTCCTTTATTTTCTAAATATGGCATAAGCTAATAAATTTCTTATAAATAATTGGATTACAAGTATCTTAGTCACTTTCCAATCACTGGTACAAAATGCTCAACATGCAAAACTGAAAAGAGGAGAGGTTTATTTTCCCTTGTGGTCTCAATGAATTCAGCCATAATCACCGGGCCCAAGGCCAGAAACATCATGGTGGAAGGAAATGCATGGGTGTGGAAAGCTATTGACCTCATTGCAGCCATGAAGCAGAGATTGAATCAAAGAACTGGGAGCGAAAATATACTCTTTCAGGTCACACTCCAGGGAGTCAACTCCAACCAGGCCTCACCTCATCACTGCACATTCGGCTACAGAATTCAACAGAGCGGGAACCCACAGCTGAGCACCCTGTCCCTGTCCCAAAAT
The DNA here is from genome assembly GCF_012274545.1 of Fukomys damarensis. NCBI lineage: Eukaryota > Metazoa > Chordata > Mammalia > Rodentia > Bathyergidae > Fukomys > Fukomys damarensis. The sequence continues at coordinate 32,229,759 of NW_022900932.1, forward strand.
GATCTCCTTCCCAAAACATGAGACTTTTCGATCTTCATAAGTAATTGAAAATAGTATACAGCGGGCTGGGGATTTAGCTCAGTGGTGCTGCTGCCTGCCTCCCAAGGGCAAGGTTCCAAGTTCAAGACCCAGCAACAAAACTAAAAAACAAAAACAAACAAACAAACAAAAGAAAACAGTGTACAGAATGGAAACTGAAGAGCAAACAGAATATTATGTTTCATGTTGTAAAAGAAAAAGACCTAATAATTATCTTTAAATAGTAAGAATAACATGTTTCTGAACTAATAGTCCATTACAATTTTAAAAATATTCCAGTTCAAACTTTGTCATGCATTTCACTTGTGTATAGAATAAGGACTACGATGTAGTGAGGTGAATAAAACACTTGGGTAGAAGAATGTAGCCACCGTGTACATTTAGTCAGTAGACAAGCTATAGAAAGAGTGGAAAGAATAGAACAGGAATGGATCCCAACTTTCCTACATCAGTGTGCCATCCTACCATGCTAGATTTCATAATTTGTTATGAAGAAATATGCCAAAATGAAAAACACAGAAGGATTCAAGTTTAGAGAAGACTAAGCATGAGAGGGAAAATCTATAGAAATTTAGTGATCCATCAGTAACATTTGTAGTTTTTGCCTCAGTTGAAAACTAGGACTTGATGCAGGTAATTTACAATTGTTTCCAAACAGTAGGAATGGGAAAGCTAGCATATTTATATAAACATTAAATAAAGAGGAAGCCAATATTAGGGTGAATCATAAGTGATCCTGCTTTAGAATTAAACTGAATTACTCCTCTCCTTCAGATAACTTTACAGAAAACTTGCTAAAATTGTCTGTGTAACAGAAGATGCACTGAGGAATTTTCTGAAGACCTCCTTATTAAGTGAAAATTACTCCTCCGGGAGTTAACTGTGCCTCATTTCTAGCATGTGCTTTTACATTACTTATCACTACCAAGGCTTTCAAGAAAGCCCTGAATCACCAAAAGGAGAAATACAAATTTTGAATAATGATGAGATGGGCCTCTGTCTGGCAGTGAAAATTTTTATTGCTGACCTGAAATCACAAATTCAGACTGCTATTTTAATCACCAAGCACCTGTTATACAGACCAAAGTAGAAATTATGTTTAGTGTGAATATCAACAAATAGGGAAATAAGAGAAATTTAGTAAAAACAGCTTATGTATTCAGAAGATAACACGTTTGCTATCAAATGGTAATAGAATCTCCTGTGCTTGCAGAGAATATTGCCTTCAGGCAATTATATCACAACATAATGTTAAAATAAGGGATATAAGGCAATATATCAGTAAAGAACAGGACCATACATTGGCAGACAATGATATGAGGTGACCTGAAAATTTACTGGGAACATCAAATTTTTGTTGAATCTTAAATAATGAGTTGGAACTGTATAGCCCAATTTGGTGAATGTGTTACCAGCAGAGATAAATTTTCATATTATCACATAGCTGTTTTTAAACTTCTTTTCTTTTTCATTTCTTTTCAGTATATATGATACATCAATTTGCATTTGTTTTGAGTAATTGGTACATATGTATACCTAGATCATGTTTGAGCCCCTTTTCTTCTCTCTCTATGTTATCCCCTTAACATTTCTCCTGATCAAATGCCTCATCTCCAAATGTCTGCCCCCTGTTTAGTACCATCCTTCCTTTATTTTAATCTTCAATATATTTGAATTTAACCTTTCTCATATAAGAGAACATATATGATAGCTAACTTTCTTTGTCTGATTTATTTCCTGTAAGTGTATAGACTCAAGATCCTTCCATTTTCCTGAAAATGACATAAATTCGTTCTTCTTCACTCTCTGGCTGTGTACATTCCATTATGTATCTACACCAGGATTTTCTATCTGTTCATCTATTGATGGGTGTCTAGGATGCTTTCAAGGCTTAACTATTATGAATTGAGCTGCTATAAACTAGGCTATGCATGTATTATTATAGTATTTTAACTCCTTCAGGAATATAGCTAGGAGAGCTGTAAATGGACAAATGCAATTTTTTATATTTAATTTTTTGAGAATCTCTAAACTGATTTCCACAGTGGTTTTAGTAATTTACACTCTCACCAACAATGTAGAAGACTTTTGTTTTTGCCACATCTTCTCCAGCTTTTGTTTGTTTTTGCATTCTTAATAAACATTCTGACTGGAGTGATACGGCATCTCAGGAATTTTTCATTTGCATTTCCTTAATGACTAAAGATCATGAATATAGTTTCTTGTAATTATTGACCATTTTTACTTCTTTACTAAAAAAAAAAAGTGTCTGGTTAGTTTTTTTCTCCTATTTTTTTCTGACCTGGCCATTCATTTGCAGGAGTTAACTTTTGAGTTTAGTGCTCTAACAAAAGAGTAGCTGGCAAG
>NW_022900932.1:32232859-32252019 GCF_012274545.1 Fukomys damarensis
TTTTTTTTTTTTTTTGTCAGTTTTTGGTTGTTTCTTAACTCTGTTATTTTTCTTGGTTGTGCAAAATATTTCTAATTTGAGGTAATCCCACATGTTGACTTTTGTTATTCTTTCTTGGGCTATTGGAGTTCCGTTCAGGTGGTCTTTTGCCTGTGATTATGGCTTCATGTGTTTTAACTTCAAGTGTTTCAGCAGTTGCAGCATTCTGATTTTATATCTAGGTTGTTAGTCACTTTGATTTGATTTTAGTACAGGCTGAGATATATGGGTCTATTGTCATCATTCTGCATCTGGATAACCAGTTTTTCTAGCACCATTTCTTAGAAGCTATCTTTTTCCCAACTTACATTTATTTCACCTTTTTCAAGTCAGATGGCTGAGGCCACATGAGGTTATTTCTGAGATTTCTATTCCATTGATCTACACGTCTACTTTTGAGCCAATGCTCTCCTTTTGTTACCATAGCTTCACAGTAGATCTTGAAATTCAGGATTGTGATATCTCCTGCACTGTAGAACATTTGGATTACTTTTGCTATTCCAGATCTCTTCTGCTTCCCTTTAAATTTAGGATTATTTTCTACTTCCGTGAAGAATGTTCTTGGTATTTTAACAGGACTTGCATTAAATCAATATATTGCTCTTAGCAAAATAGCTATTTTAACAATACTGATATTGCCTATCCAGGAGCAACATTAATGTCTTTCCATTTTCTAATGTCTTCTTTAATATCTTTCTTCAGAGTACCATAGATTTTGTTGTAGAGATCTTTCACTTCCTTTATTATGTTGACTCCTAGATAATTTATCTGAAGCTATCATGAATGGAATTAATTTCCTGATTTCTTTTTGGTGGGTTCAATATTGTACACAAGAATGCTGCTGGTTTTGTGTGTTGATTTAATTTCCTGCCAATTTTTTAATATACTCATTAGCTGTAAGAGTTTTCTGGTAGAGTTTTGTGACTCTTCTAATTAAAAGATCATATAATGACAAATCTAGTTTGACTTCCTCCTTTCCAGTTCTAATTCTTCTTAAAATTTCCCCCTGTCTATTGCTCTGAGAACTATACTGTCTAAGCTTTGAGAACTATACTGAGAAGAATTATTGCAAGTAGACATCCTAGTCTCCTTTCTGATTTTAGACAGAATGCTTTCATGTTTCTCCCTTCATATGTTATTGATGTGGGATAGTAATATGGCTTTTATCAGGTTGAAGGTGTCATTAGGTTATTTATATGGGATCATTCTGTTTATCCAAGGTAGATATTCATGGCTATGATTTTTCTCCTAAAAACTCTTTGTTTTATACCCAGCAGATTCTTGTGTGTTTTATTCTCTCTGTAATTTGATTCTGGGAATTTTAAGTTTCTCTGTTAATATATTTTCTATGATTTATCAGTCTTCAGAAGTGTATTTTTCAATCTCATGTGGCTGCGTAATTTCTTTGCTATTTTTTGCTGTTGATTCTAGTTTTATTCCATTGTGATATGACAAGATGTAAACAAATAATTCAATTATTTTGTATTTATAGAAACATTCTTTATGTTCTATATTGGAGAAAGTTCTTTGGACAGTGGAGAAGAATGTATGTTTTGCCATTGTTGAACCACTGTAGATATCTGTTAAATCCATTTTTTCTATGGTATTAGCTCTCAGGTTTCTTCTTTTTGTTTATTTGTTTGTTTCTTGGTGTGACTGACCTGTATATTGATGAGAGTGGAATATTAAAGGCCCCTCCCTTGAATGCATTCTTATTCATCTGTCCTTTCATGATAAATAATTTTGTTATGTTGGTTATGTCAACATTTAGTACATATATATTTACAATTGTTTTCCCTTCCTTTACCATTCTATAGTGACCTTGTTCTGATCAGTTTTGACTTGAAGTCAACTTTGTTTTTTCATTTGGGCTCTGGCTGCAGAGAATCCTTCCTATCCTCTTACTTGCAGTCTGTGTTTCTTGGAGGATGAGATGTGTCTCTTGCCTGCAAAACATAGCTGGGTTTTGCTTTTTGATCCAATCTGCAAGTCTATGTCTTTTTCATGGAGTAAAGAACATTTATATTAAAAATTGCTATTGAAAGGTATTTCTGTATTAGAACCATTACATTATTTTTCCTATGCTGATTCATTTCTATTTTTTTAAACTACTCTTCCAGTGAAATTTGTTCTTTCCTTGGTACTCTTCTCTCCAGTCACTGGAACATTAAGCTCCTAGATACAGTACAGCTCTTTCAGCTCTTCAGCAGTTTTTCCCATCTTCCTCCAGGATGTGATTTCAGTACCAACCAGAAGTCACGAATGGAACAGCCCTACACCTATCTAATGTTTTTCCTCTACTCTTGGTGCTTGCACAAGTCAATTGACTTGGTTCTTCAAATTGCTTTTAGGCTTTCAGGGTCCACCCTACAAGGCTAAGGAAAATTGGGTGGGAAAAAGCCTGAACCAGTATCTTTCAAACTGTCTCTCCCCTCCTCAGATGTTTTCTTTTTTTTTTTGCTTTTGCCTCAGTCCCTTCAGTCTCTTTCTAGGTCATAGTTGCCTCACTGCCCTGTGTCACTGAGGCACAAGCCAAGTCTTGGCTCTGTGGGTTGCTGATTGTCCCAGTCCTCTGTGGTTCTCTCTGACTTACAACTGGAATCCACCCTGCTTTTGTATATTATAACAGTGCTGAATGGAACTGGGAGCAGTTTAGGATAACTGTAGCACTCATCTGATCAATCACTGTTAACTTTTGCTGCTCTCCTCATCAGCATCTTTAATGGTGAAAATAATGTGTGTTTCTAAGCAAAAGGAATGCTACATTTTAAAAACCTCTTTGACAACTGTGCTACAATTAAAAGTAAAGTAAGGAAATAAAGAAATGCCTGCATAAATATTACAAGTTGAGTGCATTTTCAAATTTAAATCTTGAATGGAAATAATAATATTTTAGACCATGTACTATCAGCAACTGAGGAAAAGCCTGGAATTTAACATCAAGAAGATGTGTATTCTTACTTATTTGAACAACTGTTCCACTTACCACATTGTGATGTCTAGTAATAATTACATATCTGTACATTTTATATTATTTAACTACAACAATGTTTAGAATTATAGTTTGTAACTCATTAAATAGCTTTGAATATTAAAAGGAACAGTTCATGCAAAACATCTGTGTTAGTGGAAATTAGTTATAAATAAAATATTTATTGTTTATACCTTTTCTTCATAATGCTTGAAACAGGCATTGTTTTATTTTTAAATATAATTAATTGGTACATTTAATGTACAGAATATGTTGACATTCATTGTTGGAAATTTATAACTTTACATAAGCAATCTTGGTTCTTATATTTTTGCCATTCCCCTGCCCTCCCTTCAACCTCTTCCTCCTTCCTCCTCCCTATCTACAAAGACTTTGTTTCCATTATTTTTCATTTTCTCATAATAATTCCATTCCCTTCTTTCCTTTCCCCACCCCTCCCATTGTTCCTTCTGCTTCATCCCTTTTGTTCCTATTTTACATTAACTATTATATCTTTTAGTCCTTATTTACACTTTCAGTTTTTAATAATAGAGAAACTATTCAGTATTTACATATATGTCCTATTTATATCATTTAAGAATATCATCTAAATGTGCATCCATTTTGCTACAAATGTCTCTAATTTCTCATCTTTATGACTGAGTAGTATTCCATTTTATTTTTAAAAACACATTTTCTTTATCCAGTCTTCCATTGATAGGGAATTGGTTAATGGCATTGTTTTAATCAAACAATTAAAAGGCTTTTAAGGGTAACATTGTTCTCCAATATTAGACAGTAATACAGCTATATTCTACAGTCATTACATTATTCCTTCTTTAAATTTTATTTTCAAATAAAATTCACATTATTATAGTTGCATGTACTTTAGGTATCATGATTGAATTTATATCTATATTAGCTCCTACAGTCTTAGAAATTCATGTAAAGCAGAAGAAAAAATCAGCCTAGGGCCTGGGATTTAGCTCAGTGGTTCTGCCACCTGCCTTGCAAGCACGAGGACCCAAGTTTGATTCCCAGTAGAAAATCATCATCATCATCAGCAGCAGCAGTAGCAGCAGCAGCAGCAGGACATCATATAGACTGATCTCATGTTGCTAATTTGGGAAACTCTACAGTGGTCCAGAATTAAAATTAGTCATTTTTGGTGATTCACATGGAATGAGCAGCAACATGTAAAGGTGTCACAGATTGTGTTCCATGGTAATAATGGAACTTGTTGATGATCAAGAAGCAAAGTCAATGGGAAAAACACTAGTTGAGGCCTATTTTTTGATAAAGAATGGTAGGTAAAGTGATTGTATAGTATCAGAATAAGAAATAACAGAAAATAATTTAAGCACTTTTTTCACAATCTCTGACTTGCAATAATACTACAAAGCTACTGTGATAAAAACAGCATCGTATTGGAAAAACAAACAAAAAAACCAAAACAAAATAGACCCAAGGATCAGAGGAACAGACTAGAAGAGGCAGAAACAACATCAAACACATTCAGCCACCTTACTCTGACAAGGATGTGCCACCACATTCACTGGAGGAAAGATAGATTCTTTAATAAGTGGTGTGAGATGAGCCGGGGATTTAGCTTAGTGGTGCTGCTGCCTGCCTTGGTAGTGGAAAAAAAAAGAAGAAGTGTTGTGGAAAAAACTGGCTTTTTACATGATGAAGACTGTAACTACACCTATACCTCTAACCATACACTAAACTAAAATTAAAATGGATCAAAGATTCTAAATATTAAAATGGAAAGACTGAATCTACTGGAAGGGAAAGTACATAGAAAATAGCCCATTGGCAATCTGGAATTGGTTTATTAAACTGTCTTCTAACTGTAGTCATTGCATCTTCACTGAGGTGCTGAGAAGGAGATGAAGAGAACATGGGCATCCTAGAAAAGTATAAAAATGTACGTGATGCATAGAGTAGGAAGAAAGTCAGGAGATGTTGCCATTGGAATAAACTTCTGCATGATGGAGCTAGCTAGACCCTGGATTGGTGGCAACATTTATCCATGAGACAAGCTAAGTGTGGTCACCACAATTAGAAAACAGGGCCAAAGAGAAATTTGAGCTTTCACTCACAAGGACTTATATGGGCAGCAAGCTGTTCGTGGTATACTCTAGCACTGAGGAAGTCATGGCAGATCTTAGTGTCTTACTTAGCATTACTTCCACCAAATAGTCTTATCAGATAAAAAGAAACAATAATCCAAGTTCATGTGAGAGTATTTTTAGTAAAACAGAGAAACCTTTCATCTTCACTATACAGTAATTTCACATGCGTGAATTTTTAATGAAAGATGACAACATCTGTGGTATGCTAGAAACATTTCTATTGCACTATAAGGTCTGATGATTGGGCTGCCAAGTATAGCATGCACTTGCTATAAGCTAAAGTAATTCCTCTTCTAGGGATGTCCTATTTATTTCTGCAAATGATGGTAAACAAACATTGGGTAACCAGACTCGGTTACTTCTTAGATAAAATCTTGAAAATGAGAAAGGATGAAAATAAAATTGATGAAACAATAAATATATCTTCAATGATAAAACTTTAGCTTTTAAATAATTTAGATTTTAAAAACTTATCTGAGTAGTGAGATTTCTTTCTTTACAATGCTTAAAAAGTACCTTGATAATTTTTATTTTGATATAAATTATAGTTATTTATTGATATAGAATTCAGTTGGTCGGTACTAGATCAGCATAAATTAAGAAATGGATATTTTTAAAGCATAATGTTACAAAATCATGCAAGAATAAAACAATCATCCTAGCCCCAAGCTAAACTATTGTATTTTAATGTAACATAATACAGTACTTCATAGCAATGAAATGCCTTACAGATAGTAAACTATAATTAATCTTTAAACAGATATCACTGGTCAATTTGAAATTAGTGTCAAAAACAAAATATTCATAAATATTTTATGACAATTATGACTGTCCACTTAATTCGTTCATGAGCAGTCTGGGAGAATAGAAAAGAGAACCTCTAGGGTTGTCAGGTGGGCTCAGTGGGGATCTTTCCAGAAATAATTGATAGGTGGAACAGCAAACAGGAGATGGGGAGAAGAGATCTGTACTGAATGTGACAGTAGCATCCAATACTGTGGTGGTCTAGAAGGAACCAAGGGAAATAAAACTCACCAGCTCAAGCCCCACTTGCATCAACTTTGTAAGCACTGTGAAGTGAGAAGATCCCCTCTGCTACATGCTCCCTGCCATTATGATTCTGCTTCAGCCACAACTTGGAAGTAATGGAACCAAACCAAGCAACTATTCACTGAGAACTCTGAAATTCTTATTATACACAGGTATTTTTCCACAGAGATGAGAAGCTAATGTATGTCTCTAAATGCTACAAAAGTATACGTATGGAGTTGCCTCTGTTTCATATCACCAACAAAGAAAATATAGCCCAACCAAATAACACAAGAAAATATATCTTAACAGAGAGGACCATCAGTTGATCTTTGTTAAGCTAAATATTAAAGAAATTAACAAAAATATAGAACAGAATCACTTTTCACTAATTATGTGTTTTATATGTGTAGTTATGTTCATAAAATATTATTCACATTTACATATAATGCATTTCTGCTTGATATGGCAATGAATAGGAGTTTTAGTCTATTTTCTTTTGGTATAGCAAAATTCTCGAGGCCAGGTTATTTATATTAGGTTTATTCATTTTTTACACTTTTAGAGGTCCAAGAGCCTAGCATCTGCAAACCTTAAATTTCTGTTCAGGGCTCATGGTGGAAGAACAGTGTGTGCATGCAGCAGAGAGATATGTGGGCCATAAAGAGAAGGCAGAACAGTCTATTTCATAATCCTCTACTCCTGTGGTTACCAATTCAGTTGATTCCCATGAGATCTGATTGAGTCTCAAGGGAACTAATTCAGTCTCTGTAAAGATTCATTCATGAGGGTAGTGGCTATATGACTCCATCACCTCACACTAACCCTTAATTTTTAAAAGCCCCTTTACATTGTAAACAAAGCTTCCAGAATATGAACTGTTGTTGGGGAGATGATAAATGATATTCATAGCATGTATGAACAGAAATAAATATTTTTTAAATTTTCTCAGATTTATTTGTAACATTATAAATATAAATATACATCCTACAGAAACACACTCTCCCTGGGATCCTCAGTAAATTTTAAGAATGTAAAGAATTCTAAGATTAAAATGTTTGAAAACCACTCTAGTCCAGGATCTGAGAAACATGGTTGTCTTGCCATCATACACATTTAAGGCTGGCCTGAAACGATACTGACTTCACCTTGTGACATACTAAGCAGAAAGTGACAGATGTAGTATCTTGGCTGAATGGCATATGCAGAACAGATGGTGAAGAGTAAACTTTATTTTAGGATTAAGATTTTTTAATTTGTCAACATAAGTGAATTCCTATTACAGTAAAAAGATTTCCATATACAAAATGGATGAAAATGTATATAAAAGGACACAAATTGTCTATGTCTATGTCTATATCTAATGTGACATACTAAGCAGAAAGTGACAGATGTAGTATCTTGGCTGAATGGCATATGCAGAACAGATGGTGAAGAGTAAACTTTATTTTAGGATTAAGATTTTTTAATTTGTCAACATAAGTGAATTCCTATTACAGTAAAAAGATTTACATATACAAAATGGATGAAAATGTATATAAAAGGACACAAATTGTCTATGTCTATATCTATTTAGTCCAATTTAGGGAATGTAAGGTTTTTCAGAAATATAAATTCTCTTCTTCTGCTTCCTCCACCTTCCCCTTTAGCTTGCCCTTATAACTGAAGCATGTAACTGAATAATTCCTGATCATAAAAAGTTATAAAAAGGAAGAAGTATCCTAGTTATACTTATTGGACTGGTACTTTTGCATTTTCAGTTACAGTACTCTCCTTTCTTACATAGATTATAATTATTCTTGTCAAGCCTACAGGCATTCCATTCTTGAAAATGCTAATTTGCAACTGGACAAGGAGGTTATTTTGAATACTTATTTAAGACACAGATATAGGGCATAATCTGACTACACAAAAACATTTCTGGCCTGTGCAACAAACAGCACCTGGCAGAAGGAAGGTGGAAGGTGGAGGTCCAGGACAGACAGCCACTCTGAGATCTGTTCTCCTTCTGGCCTGCCTGGGGCCAATCAGTGAGGACTAGCAAGCTACACATGCACCCCTTCAAAACCCTCATCCTTGCCCCCACTCCTGCTCTCAGGCCTCCAGATTGTGCCAGTCCTTGGATCAACTCTGCAGAGGCACAGATGGTCATAAAGGGCATTTTTCTGAGCTCACAACTTTGAACATCTTTAAAGGAAGTGCAGAGAAAGCCTGTAGTAGGACTTTGTGGAGTTCAACCCTGCAGGAAGTCAGATAACTCATTTTGGGCCTTGCATTCTGAAATCAGTCTGAATCTCAGGGGTCTGCCATCAGCTAGCTGAGATCAAAGGACTTACTTCTGCACATGGCTGCAAATGGTGTATATTATGACAGCAAAGATATAGTCTGAAAGAGGCCCTTCAAATTCTTTTTTCTTCTTTTTTTTCCTTCAGTTGCACTCTGCAAATTCTTTTTTCTGTCCTCTATTTTCAACTGATTCTCCTGCTCCACCATATTATTCCTGATCTCCCTTTCTGTTCCTATTCCTGCACTAAATCAGATTTCTTCTTTTATCATTTTTCCTTTTTAATTTATGTTCTTTTCTTCTCTCACTTTACTTCACTTAAGGGTCAATAGTTTCAAAGGAAAATGAACCCCTATTACCATTAAGTGGTTATATTCTTGTCCTTATTCTTAAACTCTGTAATTCCCTTTTGAATTTAACAATTTCCTAAAGATTGTATGCTCATTCTATATCCTCTGGCTTGACTTGAAAACATTTCCAATTATTTTACTTATCTACTCTGCTCATCCTAACTCAATCTAAGCCTCATCCCAAATGGTACACATGCTATATTGAAGAGTTTATTCACTGAAAACATATTTTGAGCTGTTTCTTGATTTTAATTTAATTCACATGGTTTAAAGGTGATAAATTAACAATTACCACAAGTGATGAATTTGTAAATTGTGCTTGATCCTATTGTTTTGCCAATTGTACCAATTGGGCTATAGGATTGTGATTGATTTAATGAGTTGTATTCTCTGATATTATGAAAATGAGAATGTCTATGAGTCATTGGAAACTTAAAAGCTAAAGTGCAAATATATCATGAAGATTTAAGTAATAACCCAGAAATTAAACCAAGGACAACCCAACAACAAAAATAAAACTAAGAAAACACTTAAGCAAGACACAAAGATAGACTTCCAGTTCACCAATGGCAAACAGTAGGGCAAATGAGGATGAAAAGTCTGATAGCGAACTACCAGGACACTCTGAACTCATACCACAGGAAGTAACAAAGAGGATCAATCAGGCTCTAGAAAAATTCAAAACAGAAATAATTTCCCAGATAATCAGAGATGGTGAGCAAAATGAAAGTCATCATTTGAAACTCTAGAACAGATACTGACAAAAAAGTCGATTATCTCAGGACAATAGTATAATCCATGAAGGCCTAGCATAAGAAAGAAAAGAAAATAATGACTGTGCACTATAGGAAACAAATGGAATCCATAGAACAGATTCAAACCGGTATCCAGGAAGATTAAAAACTCTATTGAAAGTGTTCACAGCAGAATAAAAGAATATGAAGATAGAAAATCACATATAAAAGATAGGATTACAGTCAATGACCATGAAAAGAGGTCTCTGAAAATTAGTAAGGGGTCAGGAGAAAAAGATCCAACAACTCCTAGATGGAGCAAAGAAGAATAACATAAGACTAATAGGAATCCATAAAGTAGCAGGAGAAAATATAAATGACTTTAAAAAGCTGTTCACAAAATTAATGATAGAAAAATTCTTGAACAGAGGAGATCAATTTGACATACAGATAATTGAGCAATGTAGGGATCCAACTAGCCACAATAAAAAAATAAATCTACACATATACATATAATAATCAAGATCCCAAGACCCAACAGAGGAACAAAATACTACAAGCAATAAGAGAAAAGAAAAAAATCACATGCAGCTGGGGATTTAGCTCAGCAGTTAGGTGGTCTGCCTCTCAAGCACAAGGACCCAAGTTCAATCCCCAGTATGAAAAAAAAAATCACATGCAAAGGAAAGCCCATCAGAATCACAGCAGACTTTTCAGCAAAAAACCTCAGGAAAAGGAAAGCCTGGAGTGAGGTATTACAAGTCCCAGAAGAAAACAACCTCCAACCTGGACTGATGTATCCTGCAAAATTCTATTTCAAAATGGATGGGGAAATAAGATACTTCCATGTCAAAGAACACCTGAGAAACTTCATTATTACCAAACCAGCAGTACAAGGAATTCTAAACAACATCATAGAAAAAGACAATGAAGGTCACAACACCATGAGACCCAACAGAGCAAATCAAATAGGACAGGCAAGAAACTAAAAGAAGAGGGGGAAAGAGTAAAAGGAGTCAACCAAAGGAAAATAACATGACAATAATAAATCAGTACACATCAGTTATACCCACCAATGTCAATGGCCTCAATTCACCAATCAAGAGAAATAGACTGGCAAAATGGATTAAGAAGCAAAATCCAACAATATGTTGTAAACAAGAAACACAGGTAGGGCAAAAAAAAAAAAAAAAAAAAGCCCATAAACTGAAAGTGAAAGGATGGAAAACAATTCTCCTTGTGGCAGGAGGCCAAAAAAGCAGTGGTAGCTATCTTATTTGCAGACAAAGTAAATTTCAAACCAAAACTGATTAAGAGAGACAAAGAAGGCCACTAAATCCTTCTAAAAGAAATAATTCAAGAAGATTTGACAATCATAAACATATATGAATCAAATATTAATAACCCAACTATATAAAACAAACATTAAGTAACATGAAAAAACAAGAATACACTACTACAATTTCTGTGGGTGATCTAAATGCACCACTATCATAAATAGACAGATCATCTAGACAAAAGATCAACAATGAAATACTAGAACACCAACCTGTGGAACATATGGACTTAATAGATGTCTGTAGAGTGTTCTACCCTACAAAATCAGAATGCATGTTCTTTTTGGCTGCACATGGGTCATTCTCCAAGATAGACCACATACTAACTAATAGAACAGGTTTGAATAAATGCAAAGGAATTGAAGTTATCCCCTGTATATTATCAATTCATAGTGCAATCAAGCTGGAGATCAATAGCATAAGAAACTGTAGGAACTTCACAAACACATGGATATCGAACAACACTCTCCTGAACAATGAATGCCTCACAAAGGAAATTAAAGAAGAAATTATACAGTTTTTACAAATAAATGATAATACCTATACAACAAGTGGGAATCTATGGGACACAATGAAAGCAGTTATACATGGAAAATTCATAGCACTGAATGCCCACACTAGGAAAACAGAGTGAGCTCAAATAACCAACCTAATAATGAATCTTAGACTCCTGGAAAAGAAGAGCAAGAAAAACCCAAAGCTCATGGAAGAAAGGAAATTATAAAGATTAGAGCAGAAATCAATTCAATTGAATCTAAGAAAATGATACAAAAAATAAATGAATCAAAGAGTTGGTTTTTTGGAAGAATAAATAAAATAGATAAACCCTTATCTAACCTTATCAAAAAAAGGATAGAAAAGGCTCAGATCTATGCAACTAGGAATGAAAATGGAGAAGTCACAACAGAGTCAATAGAAATCCAGAGGATCGTCAATACATACTTTCAGAACTTCTACTGTACTAAAGTGGAAAATACAGAAGAAATGGACAGATTTCTAAATACTTATGAATTACCAAAGTTGAAAGAAGAAGGTAGAAACATTTTAAACACCCCAATTAGAATCAGTGAAATTGAAAATGTAATTAAAAGCTTACCAACAAAGAAAAGCCCAGGTCCTGATGGATTCACTGCTGAATTTTCCAACACATTTAGAGAACTACTGACACTACTCTTTAAACTTTTCAATGAAATGAAAAGGGAAACAATACTTCCAAATTCATTTCAGGAAGCAAGTATCACTTTAATTCCCAAAACAGGGAAAGAACCAACTAAAAAAAAAAGAACCTCAAGCCAAAATCCTTAATAAATATAAATGCAAAAATCCTTAATAAGATACTAGGAAAGAGAAACAGAGGATCATCAAGAAGATCATACATCCTGACCAAGTCAGATTTATTCCCGGGAAGCAAGGATGGTTCAACCTCCATAAGTCAATAAATGTAATACACTATATTAACAAAGTCAAGGACAAAAAGCATGATCCTTTCAATAGATGTGGAAAAAGCATTTGATAAAATTCCACACCCATTCATAATAAAACCCTGCAAAATATTGGAATAGGTGGTTTATATTTCAACTTCATAAAGGCTATCTATGAAAAAAACAAACAGCCATCATATTAAATGGCCAAACACTGAAAACCTTCACATTAAAATCAACAAAAAGACAAGGATGCCCACTGTCTCCACTCCCCTTCAATAAAGTTCTAGAAAAATTAGCCACAGCAATTGGACAAGAAAGAAATTAAAGCAATAAAGATAGGAAAGGAAGAAGTTAAACTGTCATCATTTGCTGATGATATAATACTCTACATTAAAGACCCAAAATATTCCACCAAAAGAATTCTAGACTTAATTGACACTTTTAGCAGAGTAGCTGAATACAAGGTTAACACACAAAAATCAATAGGCTTCTTGTACACAAATAACAGATTCATTGAGAGAGAAATTAGGGAAACAATTACTTTCACAGTAGCATCCAAAAAAATGAAGTATCTAGGAATCAATCCAATGAAAGAAGCAAAAGACCTCTACACTGAAAACTATAGCACTCTGAAAA
Organism: Fukomys damarensis; assembly: GCF_012274545.1. Classification (NCBI taxonomy): domain Eukaryota; kingdom Metazoa; phylum Chordata; class Mammalia; order Rodentia; family Bathyergidae; genus Fukomys; species Fukomys damarensis. The sequence goes on from NW_022900932.1 coordinate 32,245,802, forward strand.
AGATATTGAAGAGGATATAAGAAAATGGAAATATCTCCCCTGCTCCTGGGTAGGAAAAATCAACATAGTAAAAATAACCATAGCTGAAAAAGATATTGAAGAGGATATAAGAAAATGGAAATATCTCCCCTGCTCCTGGGTAGGAAGAATCAACATAGTAAAAATAACCATAGTACCAAAACTTCTATACAGGTTCAATGCAATGCCAATTGAAATTCCAACACTATATTTCACAGAACTAGAAAAAATAATGCAAAAATTCATTTGGAACCACAAGAGAACTAGAAGAGCAAAAGCCATCCTAAGCAACAGAGACTTGGCAGCAGGTTTAACAATATCTAATTTGAAACTATACTACAAAGCCACTGTGATAAAAACAGCATGGTACTGGCAAAGAAACAGACCTGAGGATCAGTGGAATACATTGGAAGATACAAAAACAACTCCAAATATACTCAGCAACCTCATCTTTGACAAAGGAGCCAATCATCCTCCCTGGAGGCAAGATGGCCTCTTTAATAAATGGTGTTGGAGAAATTGGATTTCAACCTGTGAAAGATTAAAACTAGACCTGTATCTTTCAACATACACTAAATTAAAATCCAAATAGATTAAAGAAATACATATTAAAAGTCTCACTAAATTTGACAGAAGGTAAGTCAGGCAGAACTCTTGAAAATATTCATGTAAGAAAAGACTTTCTGAACAAATCCTCAGTAGCAGAGGAACTAGTGGAAAGAATCAACAACTGGGATCTCATCTATTCAAAAGCTTCTGCACTGCAAAAGAAACCATCAACAGAAATAAAAGACAGCCTACCATGTGGGAAAAAATTTTATCATCTGCTCCTCTGACAAAGGATTCTTTTCTAGAATATATAAAGAACTCAAATCAATCAGCCCTCCCAAATATAAAGACCTGGTTAAAAAATGGGCATATGAAATGAACAGACATTTCTCAGATAAAGAAGTAAAAGCAGGAAGTAAATATATAAAAAAATATTCCATATCACTGGTCATTCAAGAGAAGCAGATGAAAACAACACTGAGATTCCACCTCACCCCTCAAAGAATGGCTGCTATCAAGAAATCAAACAATAACAAATGTTCGTGGGGTTGTGGGGAGAAAGGAGCCCTTCTCCATTGTTGGTGGGAGTGCACACTGGTACAACCAGTTTGAAAATCAATATGGAGATTCCTCAAAGACCTGGGACTAGAGGTTTCATTTGAGCCAGCCATACCTCTGCTGGGTATCTTTACAAAAGAATTCAAATAATCATATCACAGAGATATATGAACCCCTATATTTATAGCAGTACAGTTTGTAATAGCTAAAACTTGGAAACAGCCCATTTTCCCATCAGTTGGAAACTGGATAAAGAAGATGTGGTTTTTCTACAAAATGGAATATTAAGCAGCCATAAATAATGAGAAATTAGATTCATTCATAGGAAAATGGATACATATTGAGGATATACTACTAAGTTAAATAAATAAGTCACATGGGTAAATACCAAATCGTTTCTCTGGTGTGAAAAACTATAAGAGTACATAAGATCCTAATGATATAATTGACAATGTGAAATAGGAAGATATGGGCTAAACTTTTAGGGAAAGTGGGAAGGGTATTGGAAAGGTAATAAGAAAAAAGAAAAAAAATAAGAGAAAATGCAAAAATGGAAGTACATTGTTTGTGAATGGGGAGGGGAGGAGGGGTTGAATGGAGGGCAGGGGAAAAAATGAGAACCAAGACCTGTCATGTAAATGTACAAGATCCCAATGATGAATGTAACTGTACTGTATACCTAAAATGTACCAATAAGCTTATTGAGAGAAAAAAATTCTTATACAAATCATTCTGTTCATTTATTCCTGTAATAATTTTATTCTATTTAGCATAATTATCCTCAATAGTATAATCATTTATTGCATGTTCATGGATAGTATGGTGTTAAAGTAACAAATGTTAAATTGGTCAAAACAACTATACAAAATATGAACAGGCTGTATCAATGAGCATATCATTTTTAACCTTTAACGTTTGACCTGATGTTCAGTTGTAGATGCTCAGACCACTGCATAAAGTATAATCTATAATTTTTAAAAAGTAATCAGTGAATTAGCCTAGAATTCATATTTTTTTAATTTTTATTAAGTTTATTGGTACAATCTAGGTATACAATGCTGTTATATTCATTGTTGGGATCCTGTACCTTTACATGACAGGTCTTGATTCTCATTCTTACCCCTTGTCCCTGCCCTCCCTTCACCCCCTCCTCCTCTCCCCATTTACAAACACTCTATTTCTATTTTTCATTTTCTCATTTTTTCCTCTCCCTTATTACCTTCCCCCCACCCTTCCCAGTTTCCCTACACCTTTAGCCCTTTACTTCCTATTTCCCATTATTAATTATCTCATTAGGATCTTGTGTACTATTATAGTTTTTCACACCAGAGAAACTTTTCGGTATTTCAGTTAAAGAAATCTCTATATGAACATTAAAAATACGGATTCCTAAAATGAAACTAAAAAGGAAAGCAGAAGAGGGCAATGATGTAAAATTAAAATAATCTTTAATTCTGAAGATGAAAATAGTCCCTGAACATATTTAAATTGCTTCTTTCTTTTGTAGTCTTATATTATTCTTTTTTATTATTTAAAGAATACTTTATTAGTTTCTGTAATGAAACCCACGTAGATATGACCTTACATATTTAATACAGTGTGTTACCCTTGTACGAATGAAAAAAAAATATTTCCAGACCAATATGGCTGTCATTTCTAGACCAATATGGCTGTCAACTTCTGCACAATGCCAACTCAACACAGTAAATTGGGATGACTTTTTCCAAAGTTGACAGCACAGTTAAAGTTTCCAAAAATTCAAATTATATATACAGAGAGGGAGAGAGAGAGACCAATAATAGCAGTATGCTATGCATGCATCAATAGCAGCAACAGCTTTTCCGTGTTCTGCAGTCATCTGAACAAAATTATAGGCATTCAGCACATTCCATTAAAAAAAAAAGAAAAGAAAAGAATAATACACAGAAAACAGCAAACAGCAACAGAACTTTGCTGTTTTCTGGGTAGAATTCATATTTCATGTGTCCTTAGAATTATTTATCACAAAAATTAAATTTAATAAATCATCTAGATTTTCTTATTGTTCTTTAGTGCCAGGTTCAAACATGCAAACCCTGTTAGAGAGAGAAATTGAAGATACAAGAGAAAGAGGATATCTTTTTTGGGTGGCCAGTGATCTTCGCCAGAATGGAGTGAAGCTCTGAACTGACTCAAAGCCCCAGATTTATTGTGCTGCAACAAAGGCATAGTTATGTGAGCACATATAATTGTTTTATTTAGCAAGGAAGGCAAGCAAAGCTATGATGACAGTTTGGCTGAGGAATTAACTCTTATCTGATTGTTGGGATCGCCCTTGTTTTCCCCATGAGTTCCATTTCTGCCCAAGCTAGCAAAATATCTTGACTTCCAGACTTTTTCACTCCTTGGAGTTAGCAGCCTTCCACCTCCATGGTCCATCCAAGTTGATATTGACCCATTTGGTGTTAGGAACCTCCACACTTTTGCACAGTGTAACAATTGATAAAAAAGACACCACTGTTAAGTTTGGAAAGTAATATTTCCATAAAGATAGTGTAAATAACGTTATTTTCTTACACAATAACAATATTACAATTGTTATAATTAACTAAAATTTTAATAGTTTGCCACTTATTAATGTTACTATTTATGGAGATAGAAAAATTTTGGACAGAAAAGAAGGAGAATGTAGTCCTTTTAGGTATGCAAAAGTATGTCAAATATGGAGGTCATTAAAATTTGGGTTATTATTTAATGACTGTGAGAATGCAAAGGGTACCAGAAAATTTTGTTTTTAACTTTGGTTAACGGACCAATGTTATATAACAGATCTAAGCTGCTTTTCCAAAATATTTTTAATGAAAAAATAAAATAATTTTTTATAATCAGAGAATAATGATAATTATTACACTGCATATCATTATCTTCAATGTATAATTACTCAGAGTGCAAGACATAAACCAAAAAGGTATTTATAAAAAAGAAACAAATATACAATATAGCAAATCTATCTTTTCAAGAAAATAAAATAAAGTACTAGAATAAATATTGGTCTCTATGCTCTTATGAAAGTATAATTTATTTAATACCAACAACCTATATACAAAAATTAGATTGTAGATTTGTTGTGTCCTTTATAAGCATAAACAACATGAGAGGTTTTATATTATATTTCTAATTTAAAAATGGTAAATAGTACAGGTTTTTACTTCTCAAAATAACAAATACATATTAGATATTTTAAAATTAAAAATAATCTTTAAATTTGTATGAATAAGTGGTAAAAATATTTGTAATTATTTAATCAATAGATAAATAATATTTCAATATATTAATATATATATTAAGTGCACTCACTCTGTACCACTTCTATATTTTTGTTTTTTGTTTTGTTTTGGCACAGAATTTGAACTCTTGTGAGGAAGTTGGTGGCACCACTGAGTTAAATCCCTGGCCCTGTACCACTTCTATTAAAAAATAATGAACATTTACAAATCACATTTAAGTATTTCTTGACAATTGAATATTTTCCTTCTTTCTGCAAAAAAAGAGCTACCGTTACTTGTGAAATCACTAGAATATATTTAAAGCATTTTATTTTTCATGCAAATTTTAGTATGACAAATTTTGAACAAAATATAACAGAATTACAGAATGCAATAAACATTTTTGTATATATGTAAGATAAATATTTTAAAGTAATTTAAATATATTTTTGTTCTCTAATAACCAACATTACCAATTGTACTAATTTTGTTTGTTGAGTAACTATTTGGCAATATGAATGACAGAATTATTCAAATACAGGTCTTTTACATTATTATTTTATTCATGTTTCTACTTCTGCTGTGAATAGGACTGGAATTTAAGCACTATTAAATGAGAATTCTCTCATCTTTTCACATTTTCTGTTTACTCATCCCCTCATAACCCAAATTTACTTGATATAACATACATATTACTCTTTTTGCTTTTTCTTTACTTTTTTCAAATTAGTATATGTTTACATCACATAATGGCTACATTTTTTGTGGAGAATTGGTACATTCATGTAACAAATCTAAATTCTTTTTTAATCCCCTTTTCCACACTTACTTCATTTCCTAATCACTTTCCCATTTGAAAATGATCTCCCTACTTTCTATTATTTCTTTAATTATTCTCTATTTATATATTTCATTTCTTATAAAAGATAATCAATATAATATTAAAGTTTATTTATCTGATTTATTTCACCTAAAATCACTGGCTCAGGGTGCATTCATTTTACAATAAAATGATATTGAAATGTATCCTCCTTTATAGTACAGTAGTATTTCACTGTATGAAATTCCAGTTTTTTCCATTCATCCAACATAAAAACTATTATGCAATCACCAAAGCCAAAGTACACACAGGTGTATTTGCTGTCTGTGAATATGTGTTTGTATCACCAGATAACACACTTACTTAGGTCATGTATTTTTTAAAGGCAAATAATGTTAGTCCAAAAATGTGTTTTGCATATTAAAATAATAAGCACTTTGATTCTTCTTTACACTTTCAGCTTCAGGGGAAGAGGAAGTGGGAGGAGTAGGGGAAAGGAAAGAAGGAAAAGGAAAAAATTGAAAGTCTTTGTAAATAGGGAGGGAGAGAGTGGTTGAAGAGATGGCAGGGGAAAGGGGAAAAATTAAGAATTAAGATATATCATGTAAAGATGCAAATTCCCAATGATGAATGTCATCACATTGTATATCTAAAATGTACCAAAAAACTTAATGAAAAAGAAAATAATAAGCCTTTTCTAATACGCTATATACTGTCTTTTCCAAAGCTTTATGAAATGTCTTCCAGTGATATAATTTTAGATATCTGTACTATAACAGTTTTGCAGATCTGAATTTATTTTCCATAATTGCTAACTTTGTTACAGGTAGTCATTTAAATAAGTGAACAATAAATGGTAGAAGAAATTTAGGTAACATAAATATTTCTATTTAATTTTATAGGTACTGAGAATCATTGTAGAGGTTAGTATGTCCAACTAGGCAATAATTTGTATGTTTATTACACATGCATTAATTCTAGGTTTTTTTTGAATCATCTTCTCTACAATTAATGTTCACAAGATGGAA
>NW_022900932.1:32252122-32263807 GCF_012274545.1 Fukomys damarensis
TATATATAGTCATATAAAGCATATACAGAAAATTTCATAATTTAACCTTTGTACTGAGCTTTTGGTTTTGATACCAAGCACAGTTAAAAGGCAAAAATAGACAAAGGAGAACACATTAAAATTTACAAATTTTCTTACAGTAAATGATGTACAAACAGGGTGACAAGCAAACTACAAAATATAAGAAAATATTTGCAAATTGCATATATGATCACAGATAAATATCCAAAATACATAAAGAACTGCCAGAGTTCAAGAACAAGAGAATCCAATCAATACATTTAAGCATGGGCAAATTATTTGAGTAGCTATTTCTCTAAAATTAATATGCAGAAGGCCCACAAATTTATGAAAACTTCCTCATTATAATTAATCTTAGAAATACATATCAAAGACACCCTCAGATGACTTTCACACATTATAACAGAAAATACTTTCTTTAAAAATAAAAAATTGAAAATGATATGAGGAAACAAACTCTGTATTATTGGTGAGACTTTAAAATGATAGAAATTGTGTAGAAAACTGTATGCAGGTTCTCCAAAATTATAAAAGTAATACTGATACATGATTCAGCAAGCTTACTTCTGAATCTATATCTGAAATAGATGAAAGCGGGGTCTTGTAGAGGCATTTTTACATGCATGTTTATTAAAGTAGTACCCACAACAGTCACAGGATAGAAGCAACAAATGTACATCTCCAGATGAATTAAGAAAATGGGTACACATAATACGTTGCAGTTCACAACAGTGTCAATGTGTAAGGATGAAAGATTACATGGAATCAATGTCCAGTTCAAACTCCATGAAGGTCCACAGGGTCTGCCCTTAACAGAGACTGCTCAGCTTAAGAAAAATCTCCTAAAATCAGCTGCAAATGGAAGCTTCTGTGGCTTTTTGTTGATGGAACCAAGAAGCAAATATAGAGAACAGATATCTGTGCATGAATTAATTCAGGGAAAAGGGGCAGGATAGGGGAAGGTCAGGGTGGTTTTAACATGATTGACCTTGTAAGACCTAGGGCCTTACTTCCACTCTGAGGAGCTTGAACAGCTGAAAGGGTCTCCAAGATGCTGGGGCCTGTAGCCCAGTGATTGCTCCAGGAGCTTGACAAGCAGAGAGAATCATCCAGGAAGGAACACACTGGACTATTTGGAAAACAGACCTTTATTAGTCTGGACAGATGGCACTCCCAGAGACAAGTAGCTCAGAGAGGCATCAGCTCAGGGGCATAGGCTGTTTTTATAAGGGGATAGGCAGGGTGGGGGGTCTATACTCAAAGCACGTAGGAAGGGAGCACTCGGCAGTCACATGTTGATGGTTAACAGATGCTTACAGAATGTCCTAAAGTTTTAAAAACATTCCTTACTGGCAGACAAGGAGTGAAACAATCTTATCTATCCACCCAGAACTACTAAAATGTTCACCTGTTAATTTACATTAATCACAGCAGAGACTAGGAATTTAAGATCACAGAGTTATGCAGTCCCATATTCCCCACTGGTTTTAGGTAGAATCAAATCCTTGATTCATCATTTTACTTAAAATTTTAGCTAAGGGGTCATAGCAATTTGGTAAAGGCATTTTTTAGACAGATAAATTGGGGATTAGGATCCCCAGAGCACATGAAGGTCACATATTTTTAGCATCTGTAGGCTCATAAATTAATTCAAAAGTACAATAGCTCATAACAGTTTGACACAATATAAGAGTCAATATTTTGATTGCAGTTCTCATTCTTCAGCTGTGCGTGGAATCACCAGCTTCTGGTGTGGTGAGAGCAGGGCTTTAAGTGCATTGTCTCCTGGAGTTGGAAAGGGTGGAATTTTTTTTTCTCCAGAGTGGTGGTAGCTGAGCTTCAGCTACCTTGACAGCTGTGAGAATAACCATAAATGCCTCATTGGCCCTTTCCATATAGGTTCTAAAGGGGTCCTTTCCCAATTTTTAATATAAACTCAGTCGCTCAGTTTTATCAGATGGGCAGGAGTTAGCACAGAAAGATCCTCTTTATTTCTAATTCACTCTTGAATATTTTGAAATGCTCGCCCAATTCTAACAGCTGTGATTCCATACTGGATAAGCCCAGTTCAGATAATTTTATAAAGTCTCTCAAAATATAGGGTGGCCTTCCAAACAAGACCTCATATGGGGAGAACCCAGTATGACTTGCGATATCTCTTATTTTAAAGAAGGCCAAAGGGAACCAATCAACTCATAACCTGATGTTATCTGACAATATTTACCTTACAATTCATCTTTTTTTTTAACCTTACAAGAGCTCTGAGGTCAATAAGCAGTATAACAGTTTAGCTATATCTTGTACAACCTCTGTTACAAATGCTGGCCCATTGTCACTGCCTATGGAGAGAGGCAGACCAAACCTTGGATTTTTTAAAAAAAATCTTGCATATCTCTAAAGCCCTCTTTGTTTTTATGGGGAAGGCCATCCAGAAAAGTACAACCCCATATTAACATATATTTATAACCTTTACAGGGGGTGGTTATAATCACCTTAAATTTCTGTTTAGTTGTCCTTTTGGCTTATATGTTTACTTTATCATTGTCATTTGCTATTGTATCTTTTCCTTGAATCATTATAGCTACTTTGTCAGATTTCCACATTGCCTCAAATAACTATATTAGATCCTGTTTTTTTTAAATAAGTTTTCCCTCTGCTGTGAGAAGACCACACTTGTATAGACTGTTCCATAGACACACCAAGTGGCAATCAGGAATCTGTACATTTACCCTCTTTTCTTTTGCCCATCAGAGAGCCTGTATGAGTGCCCATAGTTCTGCTCATTGAGCTGACCATCCAGTGGGGAGGGGTTCTGCTTGGACCACTTCATCTTGAGTTATCTCTACATAGCCAGCATAACGTAACCTATTTTCCATGAAGCTGCTCCCATCCTTGAACAGGATGAAGTCAGTCTCAGGCAGAGGGCCTTTCTGCAGATCTGGATGACTGGAGAACAATTTGTCAGTGACCCTGAGATCAGGGGGCCAGATTCTGAGGGCAAAAAGTAGCAGGGTTTAGTTTTAACTGGAGCAAAATATAGGTGGGTATTCTCACAGATGAGGGCCTGATATTATGTGATTCTATTATTTGAGAGCCATCAATGTCCTCTTATTCAATAGTTCTAAAGGTATGGGGAAACTGAGCAATTCACTTTTTCCTAATGTTACCAGGTCAGCCTCCTTAATTAGCATAACTGCAGCTGCCAGGGCTAATAAACTAGGGAGCTATCTCTTCACAGCTGAATCCAAACTCTAAGATAAATATGTCATTGGCTGATTCTATGGGCCTACTTCTTGAGTGAGCACTCCTAAAGAAGTATGATTTCTTTCAGTCATGTACAAACTAAAAGGCTGGGTCGCATTTAGGATCCCTGATACAGGGGCCAGCAAAGAGAGTTAGTTTTAGCTATTTAAATGCTGACTCTTGCTATTTACCCTATGTGCTGTCCTTCTGGGCCCTTTAATGATTCATATATAGAGAGATTCAGATCCTGAAAACACCTTTTACTCCAAAAATTTTCATCTGCTTTCAAGTCCTTTTATCTCCAAGCAGCATATTTCTTTGGAAACTCTGAATCCTAGATATCTGACTTGCTGTATGCAAATTTGAGCCTTTTCCATGAAACTTTATATCCTGACTCCTAAAGCAGCATTAATAGTTTAATGCCCTGTGAAGTTTTTATTTATTTAGTACATCAGAAAATTAACAGTGATCATAATTTTATATACAAAACTTCATAACCTTTAATCTAATTTGGTATCGAAAGCATTTTCCTAATAAAACCTTTTAACTATTTTTCTACAGAAATCATATTTTGTAAATGAGCACTATAAACATACTGTGACATATTTAGAATCCAACCCTTTGATGATAACCAATGTAAACATTTTATAACAACATATTTAGCCCTGTTTATTGGGGGTATCTTCTCAGAAGGCCATTAGTGAATAAAGACCAGAATAAATTTTTCAGAGCAGCTGTCCTTTTTACCATTTACAGGAGTCTATCCAGCCCTAAGAGTTTATATTTAATTATCTTGACAGAATTTTAACTTATAAAACGAAATTATACAAATTAACAAATTATTTGAATCCTTGATATCATTTTAAAATATAATTGGACAAAATTTTCAAACAAATGGACACAGACAAATATATAAGACCATTCATGAAACTATAATACACTCAAATGTATTTGGCCAATTGAACTATACAATCTCTCTTATTTTTCTTTGTTTTTGGTACTGGGGATTGAACTTGGGTCCTTGTGCTTTCAAGGGAGGTTGCAGCACCATTGAGCTAAATAAATCTCCAGCCCTAAAACCTCTTTTAGTTAAGACCAGTCAAAACTTTTGCAGATCAATTAACAGAAATCTCTTGTAGAATTAGAATCAAAAGGAATGCAAGCTCTTTGTTACTGTAAAAGTAAACCTTCTGTAACAAACTTGAAACCAACAAGCAAACATATATAAATCATTTCCATACACCTTCTCTACATACTTAAGCCTTCTGGTCTTGTATATCTTTATGTCTTTCTAACAAGACAAACATACAAAATCCTTTCATAGCAAAAGTATATCTCTTTTACCCATAGCTTTCCTAATATCTTCCCCTGTCTCATCTACTATTAACTTTCTATAACAAATTTCAGCTGTTAAAATCCTAAAGTGTTCTTCTTTCTGTTCTCAGATTATTACATCTTAAAACTTGACTGGCTACCTATAGAACAATATTAACCTTGAGTCTTTATCAACAAAGTACAAAAAAAGCAAGTTAACCCTGTAATTGTAATTCAAGAATTTACAATGCGCAAGAAGGGTTTTAAGCACACCATTAAACAATTCAAATTGAAACAAAGATACATTTATCAAATAGTTACAATTTCTAATTTGATTTTTCTAGTAAAAATATCTTGATGTCTGGTAAAATACAATTGTAGTTTCTCTGGCTTGCAGTGTTGTTGTTGTTGTTTTTAATCTCTCTCTATTGTATGTTTATCAGAGTTTTTCCTACCCAATTTTAATCCATCAAAGGTTTATTTTTTCCCATTTTAGTTTTCTAACCTGAGTGCAAACCCTATTGCATTTTCTCTGAGTCTGACCATGCTTTCCCATTTGCACCCTCCAGTGCATTAAAGCTAAACAATTCTGTTTTTTGTCCCCACCTACACCACACCTTCTTAGCAACTCAAGTGGGATGGGAAATAGCTCCACCTCCTTCAAAGGGGAAACACTTGGATTTTCCTGCATCAGTGTCACATTTTCTGAGAGGCAAGTTCACCATAGGAAAAACAACAGATTTGGCAAGAAATTGTTCTAAGACAAAAACTAAATAGTTCTCCTTAGCAGCTGATTACCACAGAGCAGAAGCTTGAGCAGCTCCTAGAGCACACAAGGCTCCAAGTTGTCAAAGTCTCACGTAAACAGAACAAAGGCAGATTACTTTCCTTTTGTCTAGTTTTTTTCTGGAAATCAAATCTGGCTTAGCTAAGACCATGATAACTCACAAAATTGCTTAAGCATCTTTGGTTACAGTTTTATCTCATAGTCCCCCACAAAATCTTTACCAAAATTCTGAATTATGCACTTAAGAATAGTTGGTTTAGTATTAGCATTCCCCATGACCATCAGATATTCTCTTGTCTGGTGATGTAAGACAAACAAAGGGTAGGGTGCCATTCCAGAAAACAGCCTCATTCACTTGTCAGACTAAAGGAGAGTTTCTCATTGCAAGAGTCTCTATTTTGTCCTTTCTAAGCATGACCACAGACTCGGAGGACAGACCCACATAAGCTCTGCAATGTTGGGAGGGCTCTTTAAGCACAAGTGCCCCCTCCCTTTGTTTTGGTGCACAGACGAGACTACCGATGGCTTTCATAGCTCATTCCACTTGCTCTCCTAACCAAGTTTCTTTCACACACACAGTCACACAAGAAGTTAACACATTCCCTCCCTGGGGCCCCTTCCAAAGACAAACGAGGGAGCAACCCAGGAGATCTCACCATTCAGATAGATGATTTCACTCACTCGCCTTCCTTCTGTTCCTCTACTGGCAAGCTGGCCTCCAAGTCCTGGAAAGGGAACCCAGGAAATCCTGGAGGTGCACCTCTTTCCTTCTGAGGAGGGAGACAATCACTCCCTCTGGCAGGACTGGGGTTGAGGTCAAATATGGGCTGTATCAGTTAGTCCCTTCCTTCCCATCCAACACTGCTGGAGGCTCTTCACAAGCCTGGACCCAAATATTTATATAAGGAAAAGGGTTGGGGTGGCTGGGGTGCCCAGTGACTTTTCCCCATAGCATGTGGCAGAGGCCTGGCTCAAAGGAGGCCTTGGTAGGCCATTCCAATTGACACAGGGAGTGAAGATTTCCATGAGAGAATTTAACCCCATACTCGTCCTCCTGCTCAGGGAAAAAAACAATTTAAAATTAGTGAGAAAGCAATCTAGTGGGATGTTCTTGGAGCAAGATCCTCCCATTTCTGTCCTAAGAAAATACAAAAGTTAACACACAACAGACAGGATACTGATGTATGAACAACAAGAATGAACAGGCACCACAACAAAATCAAATCTTTACTCTACCCTTGCTCCTCATCAGGAACCTTGGGGTCAGGGGAGGCTTTCTGGCTCCTCAGCCACCTAACTCCTCACAACAGACAGTTGCAACCAGACCAAAGCTTACTTCTGGAGGCTTTTCAAAGGTCTATATCTGAAAATCTCCTGCTGGATCTCTCTACAGAGAAGTCTCAGCCAGAATTACAGTTCCAACTTGAGGATCTCACTGGGGCCTCCAAAATGTAAGACCTAGGGCCTTACTTCTACTCTGAGGAGCTTGAACAGATAAAAGGGCCTCCAAGATGCTGGGCCTATATCCCAGAGATTGCTCCAGGAGCTTGACAAGCAGAGATTCACCAAGGAAGGAGCACACTGGACTAGTTGGGAAACAGACTTTCATTACTCTGGCCAGATGGCACTCTGAGAGCCAAGTAGCTCAGAGAGGCATCAGCTCAGGGGCATAGGCTGTTTTTATAAGGAGATTAAGCAAGATGGGGGTCTATACTCAAAGCACATAGGCAGCACACACTCAGCAGTCACATGTTGATGGTTAACAGATGCTTACAGAATGTCCCAAGGTTTTCAGGGTAGACAAGGAGTGAAACAATTTTATCTACTCACCCAGAACTACTAAAATGTTCACCTGTTAATTTACATTAATCACAGTTGAAACTAGGAATTTAAGATTACAAAATTATGCAATCCCACAACCTTAGTGCCAGTTTAAGTAATAAAGCAGAACATTGACAAAATGGGGATGATGAGGGGCAGAACATTCATCTCTTAATGCAATGTATTCAATCTTACTTGGACTTGTGGCCCTGGATGCTATTTTTAAATCTCTAATCATGCATTCCATGAGGTTTTGGTCTTGTGGCTCCCCAAGTCCTTTATCTCTGCATATCCAATTCATAGATATCTGTGCTCATTGTTCCCACAACAATGGAATTGTACATCTTTAAAAATTAAAGAAAAAAACTGGGCATGGTAGCACACACTTGTAATCTCAGCACTCAGGAGGCTGAGGCAGGAAGATTGCTGTGAGTTTGAGATTAGTCTGGGCTACATAGTGAGTTCTAGGGCAGTCTCAATTACATAGTGAGACCCTGTCTCAAAAACAAAAACAAACAAAAAAAAAGTTTTTCACAAGCTACAACATGGATGAATCTACAAGATATTATGCTACGTGAAAATGCCAATCAAAAAAGAGTAATAGTACAGTTCAAAACAAAGGAGCTGAATGAATCACTCCCTTCCCTCCATTCACCTGTAAACACTATATCACCCTAATGGTTACTCATACTTCCATTGACCTAAAAGAGGTGCAAAACAAACTAAAAACCCACAAAAGTCTACCTGGTCACCAGGTAGCAGAACATTGACAGCAAAGAGATGCAGTGGAAGGCACCTAGAGCCAAAGGTGTATGACCCTTTAAATACTGGAAGCCTGAGCTATCAAGTCCTCTTTTGCCCTTTCCCCATTCTTTGTTCCTGCTGCTACCATTGTGTGATCCCTAATAAGTGCATCTACTTACCACATAGTGTGGGGTACAGTTGTACAGTTGGCAATCTGTTACTTGTTGTATACAAAAAACCTGGACTAGACTTGGTTCATTCCAATGTAATATTCATAAATTCATAAATTTGAATAGCTGCACTACTAATTACTCCAATATTTGACAATAGATAATTCAATTTTCATTTCTATAAATATGCCAAAAGAGTTAACTCCTTTGTCATGAATAGATTTAGTTTAATTCCCAGTTTTACTATCATATATTTGGCTCTTTCAAGAGGCTTTTATTTTTTTTGTGTGTGTTTTTTTGTTTGTTTGTTTGTTTTGGTACCAGGGATCAAACTCAGGTCCTTGAGCTTGTGAGGCAGGCCACCGAACCACTGAGCTAAATCCCCGGCCCAGATTTGGCTCTTTCAAATGTAACATTCCTATTGTGTGATTCAACCTAAGTAGAGATCTAAAGTGAAATTCACAGAAACAAAAGTAAAATGGAGTGTAACCTTTGTAGTTTCAGACTGGAAAGATGACAAAGTTCTGTAGATCTGTTTCACAATGGTAATATACTCAATACCACTTTATATTTAAAGTTTATAGTTAAAATTGTTTAGCTTGTAAGTTTTCTATTACCTCTTTTTAAAATCAGAATGTTACCAGCAACCCAAAAAATTTTTTTAAATCCTTTCTGGACATCTAACCTTAAAGATGAGTATACTTATAAATGTGTCATTTCTTTATGGTGATTACATTTAAATTCCTCCCTTCTAAGTATTTTGAGATATTTGTCATTATTTTTAATTATATTCATTTTATTGTGCTATAGATCATCATAAATTATTCCTCAAATGTAACTCTAATGTCGCTATTGACCTATTTTTCACCAATCCACCCTCTATATTCCCAATTCTCTGGTAAATACTATTTTTAAACAAGTTAATAAACAAAGATCAATAAATCCTGAGCTGACTTCCAATAGCACAGTGTATGTGATAAAGTTCTCTACCACACAAAATGGCCCTAATAGTCCTACATTCTAAAATGGCTCCCATTCCTAAAATGGTTCTTGTTTATGGAAATGAGACACTTTGGAAAAAATGAAACCTACCCCCTCCGGAAAGGCAAAACCTAACTTGTTCCTCCATCCAGCTATCCTCCCAATCCTCCCCCTTACAATCCCCCAGAGTCCATTCCTCAGCTCTCACAATACTCTCCCCACTGCACCGCCCTATGTAAACTTCAACCCAGTTAGTCTCTTCCTCTCTTGCCATTGTTTGAGGTATCCAGGCAGCACTTTTCTCCAATAAAACCTTGCCTTGAATGCCCCTGTTTGGGCTCTCTTTCTTTCAGTATGTAAGTTTTATATTTGAAATCTACTTTATACATTCTGTATGTAAATTGAATGTTCTATTTTTTCCTAAATGTTTTGTCTAATTTTGTCTAAATGTTTTGTGAGCTCTGTTTCATTTTCTATGCTATACTGCAACACTGTTCAATAGAAATTTATACATGATAGAAATTTTGTGGGTGAGGATATTTTGTGAGCCCAATATATTAGTCACTATCCTTTTGTACCTATTGCATACATGAATTGCCGATAGTGCTACTGAATGATCTAAATCACAATTTTATATTCTTTTAATAATGTTCAATGAAATATTTGAATAGTTACACTGCTAATTACTGCAATATTTGACAACAGATATATCAATTTTCATTTCTATAAGTATGCCAAAAGCGTTAACTCCTTTATCATGAATAAAGTTTTAGTTTATTTCCCAGATTTGGTATATACAAATATTGTTTGCATTGTACATATTGTACATGAATGTATGTCTTCATTTCTTTCTGTGTATGCCTGTTATGTGATATAGTTTTATTCAGCTTCAGTAGATTATGTTAAATAGTGATTTTACAAATGTGCACATCCACAAGCTATATGAAAGCTTCAATTGCTCATACAATTCTCCAAGGTTTTCTTTGACAAACACTGCCTGTTAGTGTCATTTTAGTAATTCTGCTAGTTATTGCATGTCATATTGTCTGAATGCTTTCTATGTGCTATGGATATTCAAGTCATTAAGTTGCAAAGATATGATTGGGCACACAATTGTTTACTTTCATCCAAGATTGAGAATTAGTAATTTTTTATATTATTTAATAATTATTTTAGTAATTCTGCATATTTAAGACATTCACCTTATTTTTCATTTTTGGTGATATTTTAAAGTGCATTTTCTATTAAATATGTATTATTTATTAACTGAGTTCCCATTTTATCTGATTATTTTAAAAATCTATACATGGTAATTGCATATCAGAAAATAAAATAGATAAAAAATTTTTTAAATAATTTCTACATTTGGTTGTATTTTGATGAGGCCATAGTTCTCTATGTTTAATAATTTCAAGATAATTTTAAGTTACTGAACACATAATCTGCATAATTTTGCCACCATATGAAGAACAGGAACTCTGCCTAGGTGATATTTTCATTTATCCTTCTGTTCAACCATTGCTAACATAACTCTTATTCAAATTCTCCCTATTAAAAGATTATATAAGTCATCTCAAGAAAGTTTTTAGAAATTTTCATTTCATTTTCATTGGTAACCATTGAATGTGATTGATAATAATTCATAATTTAGAAGCCAGCTTCTAGAAGCTAAAAGTTTGATTGGGTAGCAAATAAGTCTACGGTAATAATAGTGTAAGGGAATGCTGATATCAAAATTCAGAGGAATGAGAATATTCAGTACAAAACAATAGTTCTCTTTGTGTCTCTGTTTCTGTATTTTGAATTAGGAATATTAAGATACTCATTTAGCCAGGCATGGTGGTGCATGCCTGTAATCCCAGCACTTGGGAGGCTGAGGCAGGAGGATCATGGTGAGTTTGAGACCAGCTTGGGCTACATAATGAGATCCAGGTCAGTCTCAACTACATAGTGAGAACCTGTCTCAAAAACACCAAAAAAAGAATACTCATCATATTACAAGTGTATTTTAGCCTTTTACTTAGCTAGAGGAAATGCTAATGATTTTGCCAGGCTTCTTTCTTTTCACTCCAGCCCTCTTAAAATTCAGATAACCTAACCTATGAGGTCCCTTCTCTCCCTTTCTTAAAATTCTTTCTTTACAAAATTTGAAAGCTCTTTTGTTGCTTCTTTGATTTAAAATCTTTAAAACTCTCCTTCCAGATTCAGATTGTCTTTCTCAAGGACCTGAGAGTCCTACTTTGAAATGGAATCATCAAGGAGGATGATGTACCTATTATTTCCTCTGTCCGAGTGCAAGTACTTAGCTTTAGTAACCCTTTGCCGAAAGCTGTAGGACCACCTCCATTCAAGAAGATAAAAAGGCACATTTTTCCATTGGACAAGGTCAATTAAGAAACACAGATGGTATATAATCTTCACCATACCAGCTCCTAAAGTATCTCTTAGCATGGTTTATTCCATTGTAATAAGTTAGAGTCCATCTAGACTGTCATCCTTGCTTTAATATACTTTAGTGAAAATGTTTTATCATATTTTATTTTCTCTGATGGAAGTTTTGTCATTTGTTGCTGTAATGTTTATATCATATATATTTATATATGT
>NW_022900932.1:32264125-32322017 GCF_012274545.1 Fukomys damarensis
AGTGTATATATGCAATATAGGATTTTTTTCACAGACTGAATATGAAATTCCCTACAAAGGCTTGCTCCTCATTTTAGAAATACCTGTAGTGGGAGTTAGCAGGAAGTACTGCACAGACGCCAGCCACAAAAAATGCAATCAAGCGACCGTAGACTTCAGAGAATGTGATACAAAATAAATCTTTCTTCTTTACAAAGTGATTAGTATATATGCAATATAGGATTTTTTTCACAGACTGAATATGAAATTCCCTACAAAGGCTTGCTCCTCATTTTAGAAATACCTGTAGTGGGAGTTAGCAGGAAGTACTGCACAGACGCCAGCCACAAAAAATGCAATCAAGCGACCGTAGACTTCAGAGAATGTGATACAAAATAAATCTTTCTTCTTTACAAAGTGATTATCTCATGTATTTTTTTCTGTGAAGCAAAGATGACTAGGACATATATGATAATTATCCATGATATAGTCAACTCAGCCATCCTTGAAATTAATCACTTTTTCATCCTCATTTTCAAAATGGAAACTATATAAGTAGACTAATAGAGTATAAGGAAATTACTTAAGATCAACCATGTTAAGATTAAATCTGCTTTTCAAGAACAGTAAAGAAATTTGATTTTTTTTTTTTTAGTGTACATCTAGGCATGGACAGCAAGCCACTGCTTTCCTAGAAGATACACCTATCAGTGATTGAATTATAGATAGATGACCTAGGTAGAAATAGAATAAGGTCCCCCTCCTGCCCTTCAGGAATTTTCCTATCAATAAATACCTTCCTGCTCTTAGCCTCTGTTGTTCCTAGAACTCACTCTTTGATTTCTACAGAACAATAACTCAGTGTGTCATACAATTAAGAGATTGGGAGATATAATATTTCATATTCATCTCTGGTATTATTTCCTGTAACAATTGTAAATTCAGTGTCAGTAAAGAACCAAAGAAGCAGAGTTTAAAATAAAAGAAAACTTATTAGAAAGGTGGGGAAAGTGGTAAGTGGGAAATGGAAGACAGCTACTCTGGCTGGACAAGTAGGGAGTATTCAAAAGTGAATACCTAGGGGAAAATTTTCCCTCAGCTCCACTATTGGGATCCTTCTCCCCATGTAAGCTTCTGGAACCTGATTGGCTCCCTGGCTGTCTTTGATCCTAACCTTGGATTTCCTCCAACCTGGAGGATAAGGCTATGGGTAGGGACCTTATGGAAAGTTAGTTTAGGCTTAAATATTAAATAAAGGGGAAGTGTGCAATTCTTATATTAATTTCACTACCTGAGAACTTCCCATGCCTAATTTGTTCCTCTTTCATTGCCTTTGTCTTTCTAATTGCCTGAGTCTAGCTGTAGGGGCAAAAACTGCCTTTAGAATTCTCTATTCATTTTTAATGAAATTCAATGAGGCCTTCCTTCTCATTTCCCTACCTACAGGGCCTCGAGTGCCTACACTAGCTTTCCATGCATCTTCCTTTCTGATCATCATTCTGTACTTTCAAAAGAGAAATTGTGGAGATAAATATTCAGAACTCTATTTGTCTAACATTACCTTACAAATAATGTCTACCTTTTCTCACACCCTTTATTCATATGGTAATTTCTTAATTATTCTTTAGTTTTTTACATACTATCTTCAGAAGACAAAAAACAAGCAGTAAAAATATAATTCTTATCTACTTCCTTGCAAAAAATCCTGTAGAAATTCCCCAAACAATTGGAAGTTCACTAAACAATTATAATTACATTACTGCTGTTAAGATAAGGAAAGCTGTTATCTTTTTAATATTATAGTTGAATTGTGCTGTAGTTCAGAGTGTATGTTGTATGTGCTTAGCTTGTCAGTTTGTTCATTAAAGTGAAAATTAAGACTAACGAAGGATAAGTTGAATTTTTATGTCAATTTACTTAGCTAGACTTTATGTATATTTACTTATATCATGTAACCATTCATGTTTTATCAGACAAGGTCTTAGTATTATAGACAGCTAAGTTGGCTAGAAATTAGTATACAGTAAGAGAGGGGCTGGGTTCTCAAGAAAGTCAACAGAAAAATAAAGACATGAAAATTGTATCTGGAGATGTATCTAAAGAAATCCAGGCTTCAAGACAAAGTTGCAATGGCCCGACCTACACGCCTCCCAAAGCAATAAGCAGTAGCTTGCAATTGCAATTAGCATTACCCCTTTCAAGAAGTTTAGATGAGTATCAGTCATCAAGGTGGGAGACCAGAGCATCCAGACTCATCCCTTCCCCAAAATGCCTTTGTCCTTTCCATGTACCCTTGCCATGACTTGCTTCTCTATTGGATCAATATTAGCTAAGTGGCTGTACTTGTAGACTTAGTGTTTGATTATACCCACATTGTACTCACCTTGTGATTTTGGAATGACTTCATCATTTTGCTCTATAATAAAGCACTCTTAGAGAAATGACTTCAGTGACACCCCACTTTCAGGACACCTCCTATAATCTCAGGAACTATCTCCCAATAATTATTTCCTGCTCTATACCTCCATTGTTCCTTAGAATTCATTCTTCAATTTCAGGATACAGGAATACATATCTGACACCTAGCAGTTTGGGAGTTGTATTTCTCCTTTATCATTAAGATCTTTTTAAGAGGGGTAATGAGACCCTTCCTGTGGTGGAGGGTCTCACCCTCTGCACCTCCTGACCTGCCTGCCCACCACACCTTAGACTGAGTGAGGCGCATGTCTTCTTGCTCTAAGTCAGGAGTCTCAAGAGACATTTTTCCACTTAAGAGGAAAATCCTATTTCCAACCTCCACATGCTTCTGCCCCTCCCATGCCCTCTTCTACTGCTAATGACACTATGGTGGCTTACTCTGCTACTCATGAGCTATTTTTATGTAATTAATGTATGCTTTCTTGTTTATAAATGACTGATTTTAAAATGAAAAAATAGAGGGGTGATGAGAAACATAAAACTTACCCCATTATATCTGTCCCAGTGAAAAAATCATGCCACAAAAATGCCCAAATTGAAAGAGTCTTTTTAATAGTTGGCGACCAAGGGTGAGCTTGTGTTCCCATCTTTCTTGGTACCAATTAAGCAGGGAAGGCCAGTTTTTAAAGGGAAAAACACAATAGAATGTCATGATTTCATCTTTGAGCAAGCAAATGGTACAGAAGTAGATTGTAAGTTAGATTAAAATCCAATTTTGGGGATCTGGCAGGAAATTCCTCCCTTTAAGGTTAGGGCCACAGTATAACATGTCCGGTCCTTTGTTCTTAACCACAAGACAAGAAATGTCCTGTCCTTTGTTCTTAACCATAAGGTAAGCTATGAGCTGGTTAACTTATCACTTTGAACAGAGCAAGCAGTCTGAGGAGGAAAAGGGGTAAAGTTCAGGCACAGGCTATTGGGGAGGTTAACTCGCTTACTACAACCCTACCCATAAAATCGAGTTGAAGGTTCATTGATAGCCTCCTAAAAGAGAATTTCTGAATGTAAGAGTAAAAGGCATAAAGAAGTTTATTAGGCAAGTTTTAAATGTACACACTCAAGAAATAGATTGTACGATGGGGGAGGAGAGAATATAGTTTGAAGCTGGGAATATTTGTATGTTTTTGGTGGTAGAAATCGGTGGAATTTGAATATCTATAGGAAGTTAACAATTTGGTCTTGGGAAAAGAGTGTCTCACCAAGAGAACCATAATGGCTTATCCACAGAAAGATAAAGGGTCATTCATAGAGAAAAGCCTATTGTACAGGTTAAAGGGGGTGAGTATGCCCTGGTTAAAAAGGCTAATTGCAGGTTAAAAGGGAATAGTTGAACCTATGAAAGTGAATTGTCCAAGCTTATTGTGTTTTGGAAGAAAAGAAAACAAAAAATATTAAACTGGGCTTATGTTCCGAAGCTACAGGTTTCCTTTTAAAATTATGATTTTTCCTTTTCTCCTTTCCACTTGCCTTCACTTTCTTTTCCCCTACTTCCATGGGATAGTGTCTGAGAAGGGTCCTCAAAGTGTAGATTTGAGACGACAGAGTCTGGCAAAGCTGGCTGGGGCAGTAGGAGTGGCCTGTTAATTACAAATCTCTGGACATATACACAGAATAGTTCCCAAAGCCTGTACTTGGCCTTCTCATGAGAACAGAAATGAGTTTTCAATAGGATGGCCTAACACCAGCCATTCCAAGATTTTGCCACTCTGTTCTCTCTTGCATGGTACCTGACCCTCACACTGTAGGGTGTACTTCTTTTTTTACTTTTATTTGGTCCAAACTCTCTCTTCAGAGCCTTTTTCTTTTCCTACATTTAAGAAAACTTTGCTACCATTTGTGCTTGTCTTGACCAATTCTTTGCTCAGGACAGAAAGAGATTTAGTAGACCAAAATCTAGTAACAGAGAGTGAACCTTAGCATATCCCTTCCACCCATGAGTTAGCTTCAATGTTCATTAACACTCAAGAGTCATCAGTAGCCGTTATAAAGGAAGTAGAGTGCAGGCCCTCAAGAGAGAGATGCCCTATTGCTTTGAGGTGAATATGTGTCACTCAGTGACTCAGCCAGGGGTTGTACAGGTTTGGTGGTGGCCTGATCGAAGAAGAAGAGTACCTGTGGGTAAGGTAGATATCTCTTCACTTAACTGCTTAGTCACTCAGCTGTGCACACCCTAGATGCAGTCCATATTTATAGTGATGCAAAAAGTAGTGGGTTTTTGAAAGATTGTAATCTTATTGGATGACCATAGTTTTGTTCCACCTTATACTCACTTTGTGCTTTTCTCCTAGATCAACATAACCTAAGCATAACACTTGAAATCTTATTAGTTGACTATAGTTTTGTTCCACCTTATACCTCCCTCATCTCATAGTTTTTCTCTACAAAACTCCCTTGAGAATTAGGCTCCAAGGGTAGCCCACTTTCTGGGAATCCTCCTATCTTGTACAGAAGCCATCTTTCCCTTAATAAATGCTCCCTATTCTTTGTCATGCCCAAGCAATAAAGCCATCACTGGCAGGCCTGATAGGAAACCACAAAAAAGAACAAAAACAGTGAATCATGTCCTAGCTGCTGCAGTTCCAGGTATCCTCCAGATACTGCCACCTGTCCCAAAAAACATGAACTCACACTCTACCCCCAAATTCCTCAAGGCAGCGAACTCCTCCACTCACCTTTAAAATTTTTATTCTTGCTTCACTTGGTGCTGAGTGCTGTTTCCCAAACTTAGCCCACTTGTGTGAATAAACCAGCCTCCTTACTTGCAGCAGGCCTGCCACGGGTAGTCTCTCTGCCCTCCTCCCCATTACACTCTGGACCTGTCTCTCCTTTTTTTTTTTTTTTTTGGTGCTGGGGATCAAACTCAGATCCTTGTGCTTGTGAGGCAGGTGGCAGAACCACTGAGCTACATCCCCTGCCCACTCAGGACCTCTTTTATTCCTAGAATTCATTTATTTTTCAGTTTTAGAGAGCACCAACTCAGCATATCAGATATTTAGCAGGTTGGGAGTTATAATATTTACCTTATATTATTTGGAGGTCCATATATCATATGCTTATATCAGGGTGGCCAATGAAGCTCTTTGTTGGGGTAATTTATAAAAGCATAGTCACAACATTGGTACAATGTGGGTCAAACTATAATTGACATATAGGATTATAAGTATAGCTGCTAGGCTAACATTGATCCAATAGGGAAACAAGTCATATAAGAAGGTTATATGGAAAGAATAAAGGCATTTTGGGGAAGGGATGGGTCTAAATGCTTTGGTAACTCATTTAAGAGATAATGCCTAGTTGTGCCCACTGGAACAGGCGGTGCTAATTACAATGTAATCTCAAGTTATTGTCTATTTCTTAGGGCGGGCTGTAGGCCTGACCATTGCATCTTTTTCTTGAGGCCCGACCTACTTCAGATGCAGCTCCTGCCATAATTTGTTTGTTTGTTTTGTCACCAGGGATCAAACTTGGGCCCTAGTGCTTGCGAGGTAGGTGGCAGAACCACTGAGCTAAATCCCTGGCTCACTCCTGTCAAAATTTTGATGGCTTTATTTTTATGCTGAGTTACTTGAGGACTCAGTCTCTCTCTGACCGTATATTTATTTCTATCTTACTTAAATGCCTATAACAACAGTGTACAGATATATTAGTATCTTATAGCAGGCAACAATAGGGGATGGAATACAACAAAACAGTAGGTATGCTCAGGCTTCTGTCATTTCTTGGTTGGGATTTTTCCCTCCTTGCCTGTGCAAATGAAATTGAACTTGATTTACTGGTGCCAACATCTACATTGGAGACATAGGGGTACTATTTATGACCTAGGACAGAGGAAGTTTGGAGAAGGCACTTGTCTCCACAGGAAAATAAAAATCTAACTTTTAACATTCCATTTTTGCAGTGGTGGTTAGAAATATGCTAAATCAAAAGCATATATAATATAATTTATTTAGATTTATGAGATAAATATTTTATGATGGATTTATGGGTGTCATCTTCCCATTGAAACAGTTACTTCTGTACAAACTGAACTCATGGTTTTATAATATAGAAGAAAATGTTCAACAAAAGAAGAAGTTGGGAGAGTTTTTATTTGAAATAAGAAGAAGATTAACTCCTAGATTTCCAGGAGGGGTAGCCAGTACATGATGATGCCCTTCAATCTGGAGCTACTTACAGACAATTGGAGCACAGTAACTGCTCGATTGTTTAGTGCCCACCTATCTGTCATAGGCAGCTTGTGAATTTAAAATGACCAATTAGAAATCAGGCTCTCTCAGTTATTTAGCACATAGGGTTTAACAGAAATGAGGATTTTAAAGAAAAAAACATTTATTTTGCATAGATGTTCCTCAAAACTCAGGGCATAATAGAGCAGTTCTTCAACTCCTTTAGTAGTGAAGAAATACAGTCCATGCTTCCTAAAGAAGTTTATGCTTGATCCAAAGTCCTATTTCACTGCCTATTTTTATTTTAATTCTAATCAATATGGCTGATAACCCAACTTTATCTCTATCCCTTTCACTCTGTGGCTGTCTTATTCATAAGCTAACTATGCTAGTTTTTATACCTTTAATATAATAAATGCAAAGAAATTCAACTTATAAAGAGGACAGAGTAGTTTTGACAGTAGTTTTGGAGATCCCAGTGCATGAATATCTGTTCTTATTACTTTTGGGTCTGTGTCAATGCACCAAATTATGAAGGGACCATGTTAGAACAAAACTAGTCACTCAATGCTCAGGAAGCAAAAGACAGGAACATGGGAAGGCAGTGAGGCCACAGTCCTTCTCTAGGGCTTGCACTTAGTCATCTAGAAATCTCCCAAAAAAGGTCCTGCCTCTTAAATGTTTCACCACTTCCCAATAGAATCAACATGGGGATCAAACAAAATTATAGCATTTGGTTAAATCACAGCTCTGTTTTATCATTATTAGGGCCTTTGTTGAATCTGGTTCTTGAATTTTTAATAAATATTTGAGTCTTCATAAGGAGTTAAATTCACAGTTGTTATTATACTCTATCAATTAAAGGATGATTTGCTGTTTGCCTTTTAAAGACACAAACCAATATTTAATATGTTATAAGGTTTATTTGTTATTGCAGTGTAATTGATAATGTGGGAATGCTATTTATATCTACTTAATATTTCAGGGCACAAATATCATGAGTCTAATTCTAGTCACTAGGTACAATGCTTGCCTGAAATTGAATGTGTAATCTTTACCTCATTGGTGTCATTTGTATTCAGTTCAACTATTGACGTTTACTTTGGATGTAAACTTACTCTACAAAAGAAGTTGTCAATTCAGGAGAAAAATGGAGACTCAGGCATTGTACAACTGCTGCACTGCATAAACTCCACTACTAGCATTTAATTCCTTCTTGATCATTTGACAAAGAACAAATTTAAGGCTAAGGACTTAATTTGGAATTGATTTTTGCATCACTAGAACAAATCAAGACATTGTTCACAACTTTTAAATTAGAAAGAAAAGACAATGAAAATAGGGAGTAAAAAAATCCAACCTGCCCTTCATTCACTAGATACTATATTAATATTCTATAATCATTTGTAATGAAAACTCTTAATTTATATAAAGGTTTATCGCTTTTCTATGTTTATAGACTGCCCTCTTTGAAAATAAAGACTTTTGATTTTTTTAATATAGAAGGGAAATTCCTTCACACATTTCTAAATTGTGTATGGAGAAACAATGCATGCTTACATTTTGTATCTTCTTTTTAATAAGAACTATCCTTTATATATGTGTATATATACATGTATGAACGTACGTATGCAGATTGTCACTTTGGTGATTGAGAGATTTTATTTCTCATGCCTGTTTCCTTTCTATAGCTTTTGCTTAGAAATTCTAATTTGTCCTTAGAAGTGTGTGTGTGTGTTTCTGTGCGCTCACGTGTGATTATACCAATATTGTCAAAATTTTTCTTTACTGAAATTCTGAAGTAGAGGCTGTTCTACCATAGGAGAGAGATAATAGAACTGATATTTTTCTTCCTGTCACATTTTTTAAAATATCATCAGAAACTATACTGATATTCTCAATTTTGTCTGAACTAACTAATTGGGCTATATCTTACATATATCAGTCAATTTAACACCAAATAAGTATTTAGGAAAATTGTTTTAGCATTTTCCGATTATCTCTTATAATTTATATATAGAGAAATGCATATTTGCATTGGCTAGTACAAGGGGACAAGTAACTGTACAGATTTCTTTCCCACACATTTTGATTGGGCATAGACTCTGAGGTGTTACACTTCCAAGGGAATCTAATTTTTAGGACCTATAATAATCACTCAAAATGATGACCTGCCCAAATTACAAAAAATGTGTGAGTTCATTGGCTACTGAGACTGTTCAGCAGTATAATTGACATTATTTTAAATCTCAATGTGCTTTATGTGTTCAGTTAAGTCAACAGGAAAATCTTAATAAAAGACTGCTCTTTCTTCTTTGTCTTTTCTTTACAAAATTACCCCCATCCTTAATGGCACATAAAATTCTAAATTCTTTTCCCTAATTTTGCAGCATAACTTCCTATTTTTCTGCTTTTGTGACCTCAAGACACCACATATTTTTAGATTTTTATTTTATAATCTGTATTTATGGAGTGATTATGAAAACACACAACACACACACACACACACACACACACACACACACCCCTATGAATTGGCCAAAACCAATTTTTAGTAGAAAATATTTCAAAATGTTAACTATATTGGTTATATTTTTTTCTTTTTGTTTACATTCACTTTAAAATTTTTTACAATGAAACTGTACCATATTACCTGGAAAGTAAATTAATTATGTGTGTTGTTCATCAGTAATTCATGACACCACACTCAGAGGAGCCATGCCTGCCTGGCAAGTATAAGACCCTGAGTTCGATCCCCATTAATGAAAACAAAATTACATCTGTTATAATTCATGTGATAAAATGAGGCTTACATAAGTATAAAATCATGGCAAAGTTAATCAACTATTAAAGTACCATCCCTCATGTTTTTATTCAGCATTGTCTCTTTGAAATTATTGTATCCTTGATAAATCATATATATGTATATTTAAAATATGGTAATAATTTGCATTTTACATAAAATTATTCCCCAAATAACTGAGACAAAGAGTCATCAAACATCTTTATCACTGTAAATAGAAATATAGTACTATAAATAATAGCCCTTGATATTACTATAGCAAAACTGAAACTTCCATGAGACACAAAACATACTTGAATGAAATACACAATTAAATCTTAAAGAATAAAAGCTTCATCCTTAATTCTTCATGCCATAATCTGTCATAATCCTAACAGACATAGACTTTTTTCTAGTGTCTAAAAGCTGTAGGCAATTAAAAGCCTTAGATTCTTTCATTACTTCGTGTTTCTCACTTTTGTAATTACTGAGGACATCCTGTCTATTATTCTCATAAGTAAGTATTTTTTAGTCCCAAATTGCCTATAGTCATGAGAAATCATAATATATATATATTATATTCTCCTTATCTGTTTCCCAGGTGCAACAAAGGAAGTATTTTATTACAATATACTGATTCATGGTTAATCTTAGACTATATTCTGGAATAACTGATGTTGAAAGTACAATATTATAATATGACTAGTTTGCATAATCATGGCTATAGGGGTTAAACATGTATAAGGAACCACGAATCCAGCTTATCATTTTTTTTTACCAGACTTAAAAACATCAGATATTTTAAAAAGAATATGTATTATGCATCACAAAATTATTACAAATAGATTCATTGTATTATAATACAAATAATATAAATAATACAATATTAATATAAGTAATAAAGCATACTTTTAGAAAATGATTTTATATATTCAGCAAAGAAAAAATTATAAAAGTGTGTACCTATAAATAAGAAAATATAGGTGATCTAAACTGGGAGTAGAAATTTAAGGGATTTTCATTTTACTCATTTGCAAATTCAAGAGTCTTTTAAAATATTAATGAGCATAAATTCCAATAAATAAGTAATTAAGGACAAGATAAACTCTAAACCAAGTAAAAAATTAATTTTTTTCTAAAGAGTAACGTCAGTATCAAGAATTATCTATTTTATCATTTTAGTAGTGAGTGAAAAGAATTTTAATTTGATCCAGCATCGACTTTAACGTTTTTCTGATCAAAATAATTCCAGTACAAAGTAAAGGAGACATTGTAGGAAATAAGGTGGTAGACTTTTGGATAAAGGGAAAGTAATCAAGAAAAAGGGAAGAAGGGTGGGTAGAAGATGCTTAAAGAGATAAAACATGATCGAGAATGATCAAGAAAGAACCATCCTCAAATGAATGTGTTTATACATCAAAATATACACTAATAAAGAATTAAAGTATTCAAATAAAAAAACCAAATAAAACCAAGCAAAAATATTGGAGGGAAATGAAGGAATGCCATGACAAATCTATCATTTAATCTTTCTCCTTATTATAAATTTACACTCTTAGTTGCCCCTAGCATATTAGTTTAATGTAAAAAACAAAACAAAACACCTTGCCCTTTTCTGACATTGCATATACCAGTTATACCCTATAATTCTCTAATTCTTTTCTTACTCATTTCTACTTAATATAAGAATACATATGTATGAAAGGCTCACCTGTATCTTTTCACTGTGTCTTTTATTCCTCTGAATTGGAAAGGATCTCCCCAAATCTTTTCTAAAATTCTAAAATAATTTGTCACCAGCCAGGGAACAAACATATGGCTTCAGCTGTTTTTTCCTGTAGTACATCAAGAATCTAAAATGAATGCTCACAAAAGCCTGATATCCTGACTTAAATCATACTTCCAAAACACCCTAACACAATAATTATGTTAGTAGAAGCTGAATATATATTGATTGGAAGAATAAGTTATTGAATTTTTAAAATCTTACATGCATATCTTTGTATGTTTCTAAAAGTAAGTAATCTATCAATGTTGTTGCATTACTTAGATGACAAAAAAATTAGTGGGGGTTAGAATAAGGTAATGAATAACATTTTCTGGCAGTCAATTTTTTAAGATGCTCAGGAAAACAATTATCATTATTAAAATTTTAGCATAACAGAAGATTCCCCACATGAATTCTATATCAAATATTGCAAAAACTTAAAGTGAGTGAAAAAACATTTAGTTTTATTTCTAAGCAATGAAGCATACTAGTAAAGCAAACATATTCTTGGCTTTACTGATTATAACCTTTGCCAAATCTATGTGCCTTTTTTTTTCTCAGATGACTTGATTAAATTGTAGTTTGCAAATAAACCAATTAGGAAATTAAATATTCATGTTGCAAGAGAATTAAGAACAGTAGAAATATTTATATAGGATAAATATAACTCCCAACATGTTACATTTCAGATGTGCCAAGTTTGTGTCCCCTAAAAGTAAAGAATGAATTCTAACAAGAAATAAGAGTTTAAGAGTAGGAATGGATTATTGATAAATAGCTCCTAAGAGACAGGAAGGGGTCCCAAAAGTGGGTTGCCACTTAAACACTTTGCCAGGGTAATTGATAAAGAAAAGTCACAATTTGGGTACAATGTAGACCAAATTATAATCAACCTATAGGTGTATAAGTATAGTTGCTTACCTAATATTGATCCGAAAGAGTAGGGGGTCACATGGCACGTGTACAGGAAAGAACAAAGGTATTCTGGGGAAGACATGGGTCTGGATGCTCTGGTCCTCCACCTTGGGTGAATGTTACCTCTCTGGACTTCTTGGACCATGTGGTCCTAATTGTAATAATTTTAAGTTACTGCTTACCTCTTGGGGAAACATGTAGGCCTGGCCATTTATCATCTTTATCTTTAATAGTTAAGAAGTTATCACCATTTACCAAACTCATAAGCAGAGACATATTTTGAATGAGTATCTACAAATCACTGTTTCTTGCCTATTTAAGGAATAGATCTTTTTTAAAACTAAACTTTATCAAGTATACTTTAGATGTACAACATGAGGTTGTAACATACATGTAGGTGCTAAGATGGTTATTGTTCTGAAGCAAATTGACATGCATATCATCTTGCAGCTTCCATTTTTTTTGTTTGTTTCAAGAGAAACTAAGATCTCACTTAGCATGAATCTCCTATGTATTACAATTTTATTAACCACAATGCTCATGCGTAGTTTACATATCAACCTACATATCTGCTATTTTGTTTGCTCTAACATCTATTTTCCAATTTCCTTAGATCCTCCACACCTTATCTGTTGTAGCTACTAATTTAGTTTTGGTGTTTTTTTAATATGAACTTATAAGTTTATACAGATTAGTGAGATTCCACAAATTTATAAACATTGTACATACAAAATATATAGAACATTTCAACCTATTACCTCTTTATCCTGCACCTTTCCTTCATGTATCCTTTCCCTTGTTAATTCCTCTTCTCTAATAATTCCTTTTCTACTTTCATGTCGTCTCATCCCCCCTCTTTTTTTTCTAATATCAGGGATCAAACTCAAGACCTTGCACTTTTAAGGGAGGCACAATGCCACTAAGCTAAATCCCTGGCACCCATCCCACCCTGTTTGATTGCACACATGAGACAATAAGTGCAATATTTGTTTATTACAGTCTGACTTATTCTCTATTGTCTGAATATTTTGTTTATTGTTAAAATGATACTGATACAGGAGATTAGGCTGTGGCAAAGCTGGCTGGGGAAGTAGGAATGACCTGTTCATTACAAGATCCCAGGAACACACACAAGCAGAACAGTCCCCAAAGCCCTGCACATGGATTTCTCATGAGAACTCAAGCAGGTTTTTAATATGATGGCCTCGACCTGAATTGGTGTGAGGTGTTGAACCCCAGCACTGCCTCTCAGGACCAAGATGTAGAAGTTTCTGTGTTTCTTCATGAATTGGACACTATAAATTGACACAGTTAACAACAGCTCATTATTGGGTCTTTTTGCAAAATAGCCTGCCCTGCTTCCTCTAGGATATACTTTTATCTTGCTTTTTCTTCTTTTACTTGTCCCAAGCTCATTCTGCACAAGTTTCTCTCTCTCACTTTAGAATTTTACTTTTTCAAATAAACTTCGCCACCATTTTTTGCTCATTTCATTTAATTCTTTGCTCAAGATGATGAGAACCTGAACTCTAACTTCAGAAGGAAGGTGAATAAACCAAAACCAAAAAACGTTTGATTGGGGAGTCAATTTTAGGAAGAGCTACCTGATTTTATTTTGATATAGCCATCCAGGAAAATCAAAAGCCAGGAGATTCCAATAACAATGCCACATAATAATAAGATCCTGCAATACATTTCTGTGCCTGCATAATTTACTTTATTATAAATCTAAGATTACGCACACACACACACATACACACACACACACACACACACACACACATATATATATATATATATATATTAGAAAGTAGAATCATTTCATTATTTTAGGGCTAAATTATATTCCTTAGCAAGTATGCATCACGATTTCTTCATTCATATGTTGACAGATAAATATTTC
The DNA here is from genome assembly GCF_012274545.1 of Fukomys damarensis. Lineage (NCBI taxonomy): Eukaryota > Metazoa > Chordata > Mammalia > Rodentia > Bathyergidae > Fukomys > Fukomys damarensis. Next base: position 32,278,117 of record NW_022900932.1, read on the forward strand.
ATTGGTTATTATTAATAATGCTACAGTGAACACAGGAGTACACATATATTTATCTAAATACCCTAGTGTGGCATATACTTTATTTTATTAATACTATAGATAGATAAGCTAGGTAAAAATATTATAGGCAGTCAGATAGGGCTAGGTCCTCGAGGGGGTCAGGAGAACGGTGAAACACATCACAGTGGCTACCAGAGACACATCAGCTGAAAACCAGCTATGAAGATAAAGACAAGGAGACCAGACCTACACACTTCCTCAAAGAACAAACACCAGGCCTGATGAAGTCTAGATAGATATGAGCCACTCCAGTGGGTGACCATAGACCTCTGGACTCTCCACTTCCTAGGATAATCTTTGTTATTTCTATCCATACTTTTTACATGACTTATTTCCCAATTTGACTACCATTACCTACGTGACTATAAATGTAACTTTATTGGATGTTCATGGCTGTGGCCACGTTGTACCCACATGGGTTTTACCCCATAAAATTCCTCTGTAAAATGGAGTTTCTAGCTACCCACTTGGGACCCTTCCTACCCTTTAAGAGCCTCCCTATGCATAAATAACTCTCTACTCTTAACCTCCTTTGTTCCTATAATTTATTCTGTGATTTTTAAAGTACAAGAATTCAGTGTATCATAAAGCTAATAGGTTGGGAAATTTCATATTTCTTCCCTGGTATTATTTCTTTCTTTTTCCCCATTAAGATTATGGTGCATTTATGTATAAAATACAGTTACATTAAACATTGGGATTTTGTACCTTTACATGACATATCTTGGTTGTTAATTTTTTCCCATTCCCCTACTGTCCCTTCACTTCCTCTACCCTTCCCTATTTTCAAAGACTTTGTTTCAATTTTTTTCTTTTTATCATATTTTTTTTCTTTTCCCTTCTTACCTTTTCCCTACCCCTCCCATTTCCGTTACTCCTTTAAAACTTTTCTTCTTATTACACAATATCAGTTACAGATTTGATCCTTATTTACCTTTTTAGTTTTTTTATACCAGAGTAACTATATGGTATTTACACATGTGTGTCCTATTAATTTCACTTAAAAGTATGGCATCAGTGTGCATCCACTTAGCTATAAACCCCTCTAGTTTCTCATTCTCTATGGCTGAGTAGTACTCCATTTTATTTTTTAAAAATCTTTATCCAGTCTACAGTTGATGCCCAATTGTCCTGACTCCAAATTTTAGCTATTACAAATTGTGCCACTATAAACATGGATGAGTATATATCGCTATGGTATGATTCTTTCAATTCTTTTGGGAAGATGTACAACAGAGGAATAGCTGGGTCAAATGGGATTTTAATCCTAGTTATTTTAGGTCTCTCCATATTGATTTCTACAGTGATTGCACCAGTCTGCACTCCCATCAAAAATGGAGAAGTGCTCCTTTCTCCCAACAACCCCATTAGCATTTGTTATTGGTTGATTTTTTTATAGCAACCACTCTTTCTGAGGTGAAGTAGAATCTCAGTGTTGCTTTCATCTGCATCTCTTGAATGACCAGTGATGTTAATCATTTTTTTCATAGGTTTTTTTGTTGCTGTTACTCCTTTGTCTGAGAAATGTCTGTTTATTTCAGATTCCCATTTTTGAATTGGTTCTTTATATTTGGGAGGGTCTGATGTATTTTTTAGTTCTTTATGTATTTTAGACAACAGACCCTTGTCTGAGGAACAGCTGATGAAATTTTTTCCCACATTGTGGTTTGTCTCTTAGTTTTTCTGGTGGTTTCTCTTGCAGTGTAGAGAGCTTTTAATCAAATGATTTCCCAGTTGATTCTTTGTGCTAGTACCATGCTACTGAGGATTTGTTCATAAAATCATTTCCTATGCCAGTGTCTTCAAGAGTTCTACCTAACCTCTCCTCCAGCAAGTTTAGGACTTTTGTTTTAATATTAACCCACTTGGATTTTAGTTTAGTGCATGGTGAAATATATGGTCTAGTTTTAATCTTTGGCAAGTTGAAATCCAGTTTTTCCAAAACTAGAGGCTCCCTTTCCTCTAGCAAGGATGGTTGGTTCCTTTGTCCAAGGTAAGTTAGCTGAGTAAATCTGAGTTGTTTTTTTCATCTTCTAATCTTAAAAGTGATCCTCAGCTCTTTTACTTTGCCAGCATCATGCTGTTTTTATCATAGTGCCTTTGTAGTATAGTTTCAAGTTGGTAATTGTGATACCCTGTGCTGTGTCTTGGTTGCCTAGAATGCTTTTTGCTATTCTAGACCTCTTCTGGTTCTAAATGAATTTTTGGATTGATTTTTTATTTCTGTGAAATATATTACTGGGATTTGAATTGGGATTGCATTGAACCTGTATAACAGTTTTGGAAGTAAGGCCATTTTCATTATGTTGAGTCTTCCTACCCAGGAACAAGGGATGTCTTTCCATTTTCTTATATCCTCTTCAATTTCTTTTCACAGTGTTGTAGTTCTCAATATAGGGGTATTTTGCCTTCTTCATTAGATTGATTCCTAGATATTTCATTTCTTTGGATGCTATTGTGAAAAGGGTTGATTTCCTCATATCAGTGTCAGTGAGTGTGTTATTTGTGTGCAACAAGGCTATTGATTTTTGGGTATTGACCTTGTATCCAGCTACTCTGCTGAATCTTTCAATTAAGCTTAGAAATCTTTTGTCAGAGTTTTTTTGTTCTTCTATGTAGATTATCATATTGTCAGCAAAAAGGACAGTTTAACTCTTCCTTTCCTATTTTATTGCCTTTATTTTTTTCTCTTGTATAATTCCTGTGGCTCTTTCTAAAACTATATTGAACAGGAATTGTGATAGTGGACATCCTTGTCTTGTTCTTGATTTTAATTTGAAGAATTTCAGTTTAGACCATTTACTATGATGTTGGCTGATGGTTTTTCACAGATAGCCTATATCAAGTTAAGATAAAGAGCATCTATTCCAATTTTCTTCTGGTTTTTATCATGAACAGGTGTTGAATTTTGTCAAATGCTTTTTCTGCATCTATTGAGATAATCATATGGGTTTGGTCTTAATATAGTGTTTTATATTTTTTGATTTACATATGTTGAGCCATTCTTCTTGCATTCCTGGGATAGATCTGAGATGGTCATGGTGTATGGTCCTCTTTTTATTTATTTATTTATTTTTTTAAGAAAGGGTCTCACTATGTAGTTGAGACTGACCTGGAATTCACTATGTAGTCCAGGATGGTCTCAAACTCAGAAGACTAGAATGTTGATAGGAATATGACCAACAAAGGCCACCCTCAGGAGGTTTTAATTGGAAACATTTTCTCATTGTTGGTGTTGCAACCACTGTGGAAATCAGTATAGATATGCCTCAAACAACAAGTATTGGAAGTCCCATCTGAGCCAGCTATTCCTCTGCTGGTATCTTTCCAAAATAATTAAAAGAATCATACCACAGCAATACATGTTTACCCTTGTTTATAGCAGAACAGTTTGTAATAGCTAAAACTTGGAAACAGCCCATTTGCCCATCAACTAGAAACTGGATAAAGAAGATATGCTTTAAAATGGAGTAATACTCAGCCATAAAGAATGAGAAACTAGAGACACTTATAGCTAAGTGGATGTACATTGAGGCCACATTTTTAAATGAAACTAATATGACACACTTGTAAATACTGAATAGTTTCTCTCGTATGAAAAACTAAAAGTGTAAAGGATCAAAATGTACAAGTGATATTGCGTAATAGGAAGAAAAGGTCTAGAGTAGAGGAAGCGGGAGGAGTGGGGGAAAGGTTAAAAGGGAAAGGAAAAAGTATGAGAAAAGAAAAAAGGAAAAAATGTCTTTGTAAATAGGGAAGGGTGGAGGAAGTGAAGAGAGGGTAGGGGAATGGGGAAAAAATAAGAACCAAGACCTGTCATGTAAAGGTACAAGATCCCAAAAGCCAGGTGTGGTGGAGCACACCTGTAATCCCAGGTTACTTGGGAGGCTGAGGCAGGAGGATCACTGTGAGTCCAAGACCAGTCTGGGCTACATAGTGAGTTCCAGGTCAGTCTCCACTACATAGTGTGACCCTGTCTCAAAAAACCAAAAAAAAAAAAAAAAGTACAAGATCCCAGTGATGAATGTATCTGTATTTTATACCAAAAATGCACCAATAAACTTAATGGAAAAAATTTTAAAAATACAAAAGAACCATTGGCAGTTGGACTAGAGTTCACACATGTTACTATCTTCTGGGGGGAAAAAACTCTATATTTTTCCCATGTCCTGAAACTGCAGGAGACTAATGCAGTGGAGGAAATTTCAGACTGGCATGAATATTGCTGAGTTCTTTTAGCCAGATTTATATTGAGAATGATGAGCAAGAAGCAGCACACAAAAATTTGAAGATCTTAAATTTTGGTTCAGAAAGAACCATGTTTGATGTTATAGCCAAAGGAAGTATGGCTGCTGAAGAGATTAGAACTAGTAAAAAGAATCCAATTACACTGGGCCTAGTGGAGCACACCTGTAATCCCAGCATTTGGGAGGCTGAGGCAGAGGCAGGAGGATTGCTGTGAGTTCAAGACTAGCCTGTGCTACATAATGAGCTCCAGGTCAGTCTCCACTGCATACTGAGACCCTGTCTCAAAAAAAAAGAGAGCGAGAGATAGAGAGAGAAATAAATGAATCACATGCTGTATACAGAGATAGAAGAAATGTCCCCTGCCTGAACACATTCAGAAATATGTAAAACTTCCTTATGCCATTGCAGGCTCCATGGGGCAAACTATAAATAATGTATATGAAAAGAGAGTCCCTGCTTGAACAGTGGTCTCCTAGGGAATTAGTTCTGCAGGACAAATTTTACTGTGTTCAGTCATCTTGTTATTCAGAGACCACTACAGCCATGGCTTAAGAGGGCTTGGTTACTGCTTCTGCTGACACTTGGCCTTGGGTGTCATCCACATTATGTTGGTTTTACTGACAAGCAAATGCAAGAGTTGGGATCCAAAGAGACTTCCAACCAGATTTCAAAAAAGGACTTGAAAGGCCAGCCAGGAGCCCCTGGAAAAGCAATGTATAAATCTGTGGGAGCAAATCTGAATTTTTCAGTAGAAACCCTAGAAATTGAGAGATACCAGGAACATGCAATAGCTTTCAAGAAAACTTTCAAGTTAGCAGTGAAGTAAGGCATTGAGAGAGACAATGTAAGCTGCAACCAACAAGGATATGAAGTCAGGGTCTGAAGCTCTTCATATCTTAAGCCCAATATTTAAGCATGAATTAAATATTTAAAAAATACATCATCCTTAATGTTTGTATCAGGGACCTAGACTGAGTAAGAGGAAGAATATTGTACTTATTTTTCATCACATAGTCCAGATAGTTATATAACAATTTCTACATTTTCAGATGAAAAGTTACAATAAGTAAATTACCACATCTCTTCTAATTATTTGTACCTGGAAGATTATATTAAGATGCTAAATTTTCTTTCTGGGTTCCTCAGCCAAATTCTTTGTATTATATAAAAATCATCTTTCATCTGATTGTACATGACATATGCTTTCTAATTTGAAAAATAATCATTTATCCTGACAGTTGGGCTCTGTCTAGACTATAAACTTCTGAAGGCTAACATAGAGTTGTGGTCCCATTTTAGAATATTTTATTAGAGAATAGAGAAACAGAGATAAGCAATAAAGAAAATAAAATCAATTGTTCTTGAAAAGGTTTAATAAAATTAACAAACTTGCACCTTAATTAAGAAGAAAAGATATTTGGGGGGTTAGGGTATAGCTCAGCGGTGTTGTGCATGCTTGGTAAGCACAAGATCCTGAGTTCAATTTCTGAAACTGCGGGGGAGAGAAGAAAGGAAAAATTACAATTATTGAATCAAAAATTAAAGTTAACATATTCCTACAGATTGTTGTAGTTGTCAAGATTGTAAAAGTACTATGCATAGTCATATGCTAATAAATTGTATAACCATATGGAAGTAAGAAAATTACTAATAAAGCCAACAAACATAACATAAAGCCAACAAAGAGTAAGTTATGAGGAAATAGAAATTCTGAATGAACCTATTATTGGAAAGGTTATTGAAAATAGAAAGGAAAACTTTTAAAATCTCTGTGTAAAGAGGAGTCTTGGAACTGATGTCTTCATTGTGCATTCTACCAGAGATTAAAAGACTTAACATTAATTATTTCCAACTTACTCAAAATCTTGAAGAGGATAAACACTTCCTACAGTATTTTGTGAAGTATGCATTTTCTAATGTCCATGGCAGACAAAACACTACCAGATAAGAAACCAGAGACATTAACTCTTAATAAACAGATCAAATGTCTTCAAGGAAATATTAGCATACTGAATTTCATAGGTTTTTAAAGGGATTATATAAGACTACCATATGGAATTTATTCTTGGAATGTGAATGTTTGAATGTGCAAAACTTAATCAATATAATACACCATATTAACAGTAAGGGAAATGACTTCATGATAGTCTGAATGTACTTCTATTTGACATAATCCACACATTCATAACAAAAAAGAAAAGAATAAACAGCCCAGTAATAAGGAAGAACCCAGTACTATAGAATAAGGAGCCTCCCTTTCCATAATATTGTGGTTTGTGGCTAGGTATTCCCCCAAAGCCTTATACAGCTGTAAGTGGAGCTTCTTCAGAGGGAACTGAATTTAGAGTGTGTGGCTGATTCACAGTGCAGTGCTAGGATCAAGAACACTAGGATTCAGAGTGTGAGTATGGCTCATCTTAGGTAGTCTCATTAAGATATAAGGTACAGGAAAACACTGTTAAATCCCCTTACTTGCTTTTGCTCTCTCCTCCTGCCATGTACTGTTGTTTCTCTGCCACGTGCCACACTGCCTTGGAGCCAGCCAAGGCTGAGCTGAAATCTCACCAATGGGGAGCTAAATAGACCTTTTGCACTTTAACTTTGAACATTGAGTATTTTTGTCTCGGCAACAATAGAAAAATAACTTAAGAAGCATAATATGGGCCTTTTCCCTCACATTTTTATAAAATGTAATAACTGCAACTAACATTATACTTGATGGTGAAAGTTGAAAGGAAAAGAGTGTCCACTTTTTCCATTTCCATTCAGTACAGTACTGGAAGTTCTAGCTGAAACAATTATATAAAAATAAAAAGCCATATTATAAGGAATAAAGTTTAGAAAGGAAGAAGTAAAAAATAATCTCTTCACAGATTTTATTGTCTTATTCTTAGAAATACTGAGCATTTAACTTATAATAAAAAATTTTCAGAACAGTAAGTAAATTCTTCAGCACAGTGACAGTACACACAGTTATTTGCATTTCTATACACTACCACTGAATAATTTTTAAATTGAATTCACAAATATCTAACAATAACATCAAAGACATTAAAATACATATTAACCAGAGAGAAAAGACTTGCTCAAATACAACTATTGTAGATAGATGTTAGTTAGATATCTTGTAGGGAGTTAGACAGGGCCAGGAGGAGTCAATATGGAGTACAATCAAGACCCATTCACTGAAGGCCAGAATTGTAAAAGGAGAAACCACCACACCCATGTAGGAGGTATAGCAGTTAATATTCTAAATAGATCTCAGTCATCTGGGTGGGGTACAAAACTCTTTCAAGAAAGATCCCTGAGCCACCCGCTTCCACCAAAAATCCTTGCTAGGTTCTTTGTACAATTGCTAAATGATTTATTCTCTCATTGCATCCCCATTTAATCAGTGTTACCTAAGCAACTATACTTGTCATATCTTATTGATTGTTCACAGTTTTGTCCACCTTGTGATTTCTCATTGGATCAATATTACCTAAGTGACTATACTTGTAATCTTACTAGTTGACTACAGTTTTGTTTCACCTTGAACCTGCCTCACCTCATGGCTTTGTCCAATAAAACATCTCTAAGAAGCTGGGTGGGCAGGAAACCCACTCTCCTGTTCCCCTTCTGTCTCTTTTAGACAGAAGCTTTCTTTCAATACATTTTCCTACTCTTAATCTCCATTGTTTCTAGAATTTGTTCTTCGATTTTAGAGAACACAAACTCACATTTTGTATATGTAGTAGGTTTGGGAGTTACATCTCTTCTCCCTATATCAAAACTATAAAAACAATTGTTAAATTAATTAAGGATCATGTAATTAAATGGAATGACATCTTGCTTCATGAATTTTAAGACTTCATATTGTTAAAATTGAATATAACCTCAAATGATCTATAAATTTAGTGACATACCTATCCCAAATTTTAAAAAGAAATATCTATCCTAAATACCAAGTATACTAAAAAATAAAATCACCTTGAAAAAGTACAAAGCTGAAAGACTCATATCTCTGTTTCAAAACATGCTATAAATCCATAACATTAAATTATTCTAGTACCCTCAGAAAAACAGACATGGACATAGACAAAAGAAATTGAATACGGCCCATAAATAAACTCTAATGTATTTGGTCAAGCTATTTTTGACAAGGGATCCAAGATTATTCAATGAGTATGACAATATAATCAGGAAATGATGATAGAAAAGCTGAATATTTATATGCCAAGGAATAAAGTTGGGAAATAACATTACATAAAATTTATCATGAAAGGAAATAAGACCTAAATGTAAGTGCTAACATTATAAAATTCTTAGAAAAGAATAGGGTAACTGATTCACAGCACTGGATTTGGCAACATTTTATTAGATATGAAAACAAAGACACAGAGAAACAAAAATGGAAAAACTGAACTTCATAGAAATTATAAAAGGTTATTCATCAAGGGACACTATGCATATAGTGAAAAAAGCAGCAAAATTGATAACTTGATAGTAAATGGGAGGTAGCAGAAAAAGAAGATGGAGGAGAATAATGAGGATTAGTAGGAGGCTTGCAATGAGCAGGGTACATTAAGTGCATTTACAAGTATGGCAAAATAAAACCCATTATGCTATACATTACTCAACTGATATGCACTAATAAATATTTTTAGAAGAAATTCAGAAATTTAGAAAAGATTATACACATACTTCTATTAGATTATTTCAAATATTGATTTAGATAGCCTGATAAGGGCCAGGGATTTAACTCAGTGGTGCTGCTGCCTGCCTTGCCTTGCAAGGTCCAGTGTTTGATTCCCGGTGCCAAAAAATTAAAAAATAAAATAAATAGATAGCCTGGAAATAGTATTCTATTTGATTATTTCTTAATCTTGATTTCTGAAATAATTCACATGAAAATAAATAAATTCCATATCTGAAATTTAGAGTTGCAAACTTTTCTACATTCACATTAAATACAACTTAAAGAAATGAAGGATAGTTTTTGATTAATCCATGAAGATAATCACCAGTTTGTCTACTGAATTCTTATAAAAATAAATACAATAGGTTTTGACAATTTCTGAATTGTCCATAAATGTTGTAGTAAGTCTACTGCTGATTTGTTTTCTCATTAAAATTTTGTTTTCAAATTTTATTTAAACATATATTAATGCATCTTAGTACTTTTCATATATTTTATGAATGAATAAATGTAAAAGTGCAGTGGGGATATTTGTATTTATATATTAAAATAAAAGCACTACAGAATCATTACTTAGAAAGTATATGGCTGATTTTTAATTAAGTTCTATCAGGGAAAAACTCCTTAGGACTTCAAAGAATAATTGAAAAATTTTATATGTTATATGTGTTGATAAGTTTTATAATGGTATTGTATCAATACTAAATTTTTTCAACATGATGATGTCAGACTCATAAAAGGGAATATTTTCTTATTTTGAAATAATTCCATTTTTATTTAAATATGATACTCCTCATTTGAGAAAAGTGCTGTTATCTATAAAAATTGTACCAAAGAACTTTAAAAATTTGATGCAATATTATCAATTGGAAAACAAATTATCTGGTGGAGAACATACATAAAAGGTAAGGAGTATTCAAGGTAGTGTTCATTTGCCTTCTATATAGCTCTGAAATTTTCAAATTAAGTGGAAAATTGATGTACACAGACTCAATTAACAATGAGAAGGGTGAATTTGAATTAAGTATTTGAATATATAAATTGGAATAGGAAACAAAATACAAAGCAAAACATTGGCCTTATCTAAAATGAAAGGACACCATTTCTAAGAAAAAAGGCAGGGTTGATGCCATGGATTTAGCTCGGTGGTTCTGCCACCAGCCTAGAAAGCAGAAGGACCCTAGTTTGATCCCCCAGTTAAAAAAAAGGTGGTGTGGGGGCAGGTTGGACATTTGTATCATTCATTTGAATATGTTTAATAATGATGGCTTCAGGTTCATTCAAAATAGTGGCTATTATTATGGCATAAAGTTATTTATATTAAAAATTAGGAAGCCTAGCATACACTAAAATTGAGAATGAGATAAGCATTGATGATTTCACAAAAGAGATTTAAAAAAATACTGATCAGAGAAATATGTTCATTTCAAAACAGTATCAAAGCTCATTCTCACTGATCCAAGGTAATATATATATAAAATTTACTTATTTTTAGCACAAGGTATCGAACTTGGGACCTTGTGCTTGCGAAGCAGGCATGGTGCTTCTGAGTTAATTTCTGGCCCAGGTAATATAATTCTTAGATCCATCAGCTACAAATGATAGGTGCTCAGATTTGAAAAATCAGCCAAATTTCATGAATTAAGATGTGCTAGGTACATGTACTGTCTCTCCATGATGAATGTAATCACTATGTACTGCAAACATGTACTGATAAAAATTTAGTGCAAAAAATTATCAAACAGGTTTTGAAAGACAAGTAAAATAAAAATATTGAAGGCCAAATGAGTTTATGCTGTTTCAGTGATTTACCAAGGCACTTAAGTTGAATAAGTTAAGATAAATAGGAAGATAAAGATAAATAGGAAGGCTGCTAATTGGAAAATTGTAAAAGGCTGTAACATATGAATTGTAATAATGATTTTAATGAGAATAATTGATCAAGAAGCTGGAAAGTAGAGGATATTATTTGGAAAACAAAGATACAATATTCCTGATGCTGAAACATACAGGGCTTCAGAAAAATTATGAAAAAACCTGGTACAAAAAAAAAAAAGCTATCTGTATAAGATCATTCAAAATTTTAAAAGCTAAAGTGATCATCTGAAATATGTCTTTAGCCTGAAACCTAAAAGTCATTAAGCCATTAGTTGGTTTCTGGGCCTAATGATTAGTTTATAGGAGGTTTTGTGGATATGTGCATGTTTTTTTCTAAGGAGGTAATACAAAAATAAATTATTCTGGGGTGGGGGCTTTTGCTCAGTGGTTCCATAGCCTGCATTTGCAAGAGCAAGGTCCAGAGTTTGATCCCCAGTACAAGAAAGAAAGAGAGAAAGAAAGAAAGAAAGAAGAAGAAAGAAAGAAAGAAAGAAAGAAAGAAAGAAAGAAAGAAAGAAAATGAAAATTTATTCTGAAAACATTTCCTAGATCCCTAATACTTAAAGTTCTATTTTCAGTGTTTCAGAGAATTGTAGCTGAGTTCACTCTCATTATTTACTTCTGAGAAAAATTTTGTTCTTTTGCTTATGTCGGAATTTTCCCACCATGTATTCGTATTACTTTAAAGTAAACCATTCATTTGATTTTAAATGCATTTTATATTCAAACAGCTGTCACTGACAAAGTAGATGATTAAAAAGAATGGCTTGCCCCCATGTCCTACTTTCTGACTCCTGTCATTTCATTCATTCCTTTTGCTTGTTTTTGTGCAAGAAAATACACACCTGTGGCAATTTTAGCAACAAACATAACCACACAAAAAGTGCTACTTACATAGAAAATATTTCTTTAGATACCTCATAATTTTGATATCTTTAATGTATTTTTATCTTTATTCAATTCAAAATGCCTACTAATTTATCTTGTAACATCTTTCTTTTGTACTTTGGTTGTTTAGAAATGTAATAATTTTCCCTGAAAAATGTATACTACAGAATTGTCATTCTAGGGCCTGGGATTTAGCTCAGTGGCACCATGCCTGCCTTGCAAGTGCAAGGTCCCAAATTTGTTCCCTGGTAAAAAAAGAAAAAAAAAATGTCATTCTACAAAAACCCTATAAAAATATGTAAAAAAGAAAGGCTGGTATTGTAGATAAGTGGTGGAGTATTTGCTTATTATATATGATGACCTGTGTTCAACCCCCAGCACCACACACAGACACACAGACACACAGACACACAGACACACAGACACACACACACACACACACATACACATACACACACACAAACCACCAAGAAAGGAAAACAAATTACTATTATAAACCAGTAGTGGAAATAAAATAGAATTAATTAAAAATTGAATCCATTCAATTAATGCAAAAAATGTTAAAAGAACAGGACAAATAGGAAACAACTAGCAAGATTAGTTTCAAATTGTACACTGTGAATGATTATATGTATTATTCAAAATTCTCTAGATAAATAAAATTAGTAGGACACATGAGAGAGAGAGAGAGAGAGAAGAAAGAGAACACTGGACCTTGCAAGGCAGGCGGCAGCACCACTGAGTTAAATCCCTGGCCCTCATCAGGCTATCTAAATCAATATTTGAAATAATCTAACAGAAGTATGTGTATAATCTTTTCTAAATTTCTGAATTTCTTCTAAAAATATTTATTAGTGCATATCAGTTGAGTAATGTATAGCATAATGGGTTTTATTTTGCCATACTTGTAAATGCACTTAATGTACCCTGCTCATTGCAAGCCTCCTACTAATCCTCATTATTCTCCTCCATCTTCTTTTTCTGCTACCTCCCATTTACTATCAAGTTATCAATTTTGCTGTTATTTTTCAGCTCCCACATGTGAGAGAAAACATGACAACTGTCTTTCCAAGTCTGGCTTATTTCACTTAGCACTTTCCTCCAAATGGCACGACTGTCAATATTCCACAGAGTATATATACTTTTCATTTTCTTTACTTATTTATCATTTGACAGGTACCAGACTATTTCTAAGCTTTTGTAAATTTGACCACAATAAATAATGTTAAAGCAGTTGTCTCTATAGTATGCTCAGTTTATTTCTTATTGTACATATGAAGAAAGAGTTAAGAGCTGAATTTTTTTTTTTATTTTTTTAGTAACCTCCACACTGATTCCTGTAGTGCCTTTGCTAATTTACATGCTCACCAATAGATTATCATCTTCTTTCCCAAATCCCCACCAACATTCTTGGGTTTTTAATTTCTTGATGATAACCTCTCTGAGTGGTGCAAGATAAAATTTCAGTGTAGTTTTGAATTTCATTTTCCTGAGGCTAACAATGTTGAACATTGATTTCATCTTCTTATTTAGCCATTTTTCTTTTTCTTCTTTTGAAAACCATCTCTTTAGTTCATTTGCCCATTTATTGAGTTATTTGTTATTTTAATGTTGATTTTTAAAAGTTTTTTTATATACTCTGGATATTAACAATCACTTTAAAGAGTAGCTGGTAATGGTTTTCTCTCATTGTGCATGTTGTCTTCACTCAGTTCAGTGTTTCCTTTGCTATGCAGATTTGTTTTAATCCGAAGCAATTTATTTGTATATTCTTGCTATTTTTTCCTGAGTTGAGTCTTACTCAGAAAGTTGCTTTCTGTACCTATGTTTGTTTCTGTACCTATATTTTGAAAAGTTTCGCTAAAGTTTTCTTCTAGCATCTCCAAAGTTTCCAGTGTTACAGTTGTTGATTCATTTTGAGTTGATTTGACCACACAATGGAAGGTAAGATGTTTATTTTCAATTTTATCTTTTTTGGATATTCAGTTCCCTGTCACTATCTATTGAAGAAACTGACCTTTCTCAAACATAAATTTTTGTTTATCTTGGAAAAATCTTTGCTTCTCCTTTGATTCTGAAAGAGAGCTTTTCAAGATATAGTTAAGTTTGGTCATTGTCAGTTATTTTCTTTCAGGGCTTGATATGTGAAGCATTTCATGCCCACCTGGACTTTAGCATTTCTACTAATAAGTTTGATGTTATTAGAATTAGTTTTCCAATAGAAGTGATTTGGCATTTCTACTTTTCATCTTTTAATATTCTTTCCTTGTTCAGAATTTTTGATATTTTAATGACGTCATGGAGAGATTCTCTTTTGTTCATGTCCACTTGTAGTTTAATTGCCTATAGGGTCTGAATGTCCATTTTAATCCTCATAGTTAAGAAATTTTCTGTCACTGTTTTATTTAATGGGTTTTCTATACCATTAGACTGAATTTTTCTTTCTTCCTTCCTCAAAAATTGTATCTTAAATTTTTGTCTTTTTTTTTCTGGTACTGGGGATCCAACTCAGGACTTGTGCTTGCGAGGCAAGTGCAGTGCCACTGATCTAAATCTCCAGCCCTTAAATTTTGTGTTTTAATGTTGTCTTAGTGATCTTGTATATAATGTTAATAAATTTGTATTTCTTTAATGTTCTAGCTCATCTTTTTTCTCTTAAATATCCAATTTTATTTTTTCAGTTTGATTTAGTCTATTAGTGAGAATTTCAAGTGAGTTTTTCTTTGGTTTATTGAGATTTAGAAGGTTTCTGTTTGATTCTTTCTCAGAATTGTGCTTTAATGAGATGCTCTTTAATATTCTATATTGTCTTCCTCAATTCATTTAATTGTTTATTTGTATGTTCTTTAAATTCATTAATAATTTTAACAAATTTTTTCATTACCAGGGATTGAACTTAGGACGTTTACACTTCTGAAGCAGGTACAGCACAACTGAGCTAAATCCCTGGCCTCTAAAAAAAATATTTTTTTTGTATTATGTGCTCACCAGTTTATTCAATTAAATGTATTTGGAATCAGTTACTAGAGATTTATTGCTTCGGAGGTATCTTGTCTTTTTTTCTCATGTTTTTGTTTCTTTGCTTGTTTTTCTATATTGAAAATTGCACATCTCTTGTCATGGATATCTCTGCAACTTTAATGAGGGATTTCTTGGAGAATTGCCTTCCCAGGACGATCAGTTTGTTGAGAAATATTAAAATTAATATTAAGTGACCTTGGTGGAGTAGTTTCCTTGTAGCTTCTCTGACTATGCACATTTGGTTTTGACAGAGTGTATGCTATGTTTGAAGCCAAGGGTCCATACTTTGTATCAGTTTTATAAGAAGGGATTCTTTGAGGTGGCTCAGGACTGTATGTTGCAGACACCAGAATACAGTTTTCTACCTCTGGGCTTACTCCTCAAGCTTTGTCAGCAGTTTGTGGTCTGCCAGGGTATTGGAGAGAACTATGCTGAAGACCTTTGTAGGTGCGATTTCTACAAACATTGTGTTCTCTCTGCTGTTGATAGTTGAGGACTGATTCTTAACAACAGTGGAGAGAAATCACATAGGTGTTATTTTAATTCTAGAATAAGGTGCAAACTGCTAGAATAAGGTGCAGATACTCTCAAATGGACTTCAAATGAAGCTCAGTAGCTACACATCCATCTACTGTGTTTAATATTCAAAGATGGATAGTTGTCTCCACCCAGGGGGAAGGAAACAGACAACAGTACCAATTGTAATGTGTATCACAAAGAAGCAAAATGAGAGAGTAGAAGAAAAGAGAGAAATCATATTAAATCATAACAAATGTAAAAATATTAAAAAAGTAATGAAAATGAAAAGTAAAAACAATAAAATAGATGGACGAAACTCAAAAAATGTAATAAACGGAGTACCAAATTCTTCCTGAATTGTTTAGAATAGAACCCTTCTTCCCAGCTGCATATTCACCCATTCCATTGACTTCAGTCTGTGAACCTAGGGGTGTACAAAACTCTGGGACACAGTGAGCCCTCTCTTTGGCAGTTTCAGAGCTGTATGAGTATTAGGTGGTGAAGCAGATTTGAACCCATGGACCCCAGTCTGTGCACCTGGGAGCATGGCAGATATCTCAGCCTCAGCACACTTCCCACCTGCAATGTTTTGGTGCCATATCATGCACCCAGGATGTTGGCACAGACTTGGAGTGCAGGCTGCAGTCTTTGTGCCTGGGGGCATGGCAAATGTCTAGGCCAAACTGAGCCTTCTAATTCGTGGATCCTCGGTGTTACACAGGCTGTGAGATCCGGGTAGAACAAGTGATTTGTCATCCTCAATTTCAGTTCCCTCTTCCCTGGCTTCCTCATGATTTCACATGTGACCAGAACTGGGACATCATACCTCGTCATAGTCAGACATAGTCCATCATAGGTGATACTTTGCACTGCTCTCACCTCCGCACCTCCTGGCAGACCTAGGTCAGTTTGTTCTCCTCACCCAATGCTGTTATATGTACCTTTCCTCCACGTAATCAGTGTGGCTCAAAATCCATAGGTACCCCGATTTGTAACTTTGCCATGTATTTTTTTTATCTTTAGAGTAGTTACATTCTTAAAAATAGGAACATCTACCTCCTCAAAATGGTTCCTGGCCACAGCCCTCTGACAGACCGTGGGCCATGTGTTGAAATTCTCTATAGCTGGGGAAGTCAGTCTCAGTTTAAATCTCCAAACAGGATTTAGTATTAATATGAACCATGGATTCAACCTGTAGTTAGAACTGTTGGTCTGTGTAACATCAGTTTATTCTACTCTTCAGCAATATAGCTCATCCTTGTTTGGTCTGGCTCCAGTCCCAAAACCAGATAGCCATCAAAACTTATTTAGTGCTTTTCTTTTTATTGCTTCCTGATTCCCTTTGCTATTTAGGTTTCTCAACATTTCTTTGTTGACTCTCAGAATATTTCCTCATTTTCTCCCATGGAATATACCCCCCCACCTTGATTCCTCTCTCCTAGATCCTACTTCCATTCTGCCATCTTGAAGAAACTACCAATTTTATTAATTTCTTTACCTAGTATTGATACGGTCATATTATAAAAACATACACATAGCAGACATATTTCTTACCATACCATACTAAACTTTTCTGCCTTCATTTTCCATATCTCGAAAGCCGTGCAACATGAGATATTAAGAATCACATTTATTATGAATATTCCTAACATCTTCTATTTGATTTATAATGATATGAGTGACGTAAATGTTCCTTGGGGTGAAAGAATCATTGAGAACTGGATGGGATCATATTGCTATACTTATTACATTTTCATAAATCAAAATTTTAAGTATTTTACTTGTTAAAATAATAAAAAATGTGTTTATTGACATAAAGACAAAAATCATACAAGTAATTCTGCACTAGACAGATTCTTTGATGTAGAAAACTATCATTTTATTCATACTTTGACTTATGTTCCACTTTGTGTATTTTTAGGCTAAGACTACATATTCTGCAGTATACAGGACAAATTTTCTGTAAATACTTTTCATCTCTCTGTGAAATAAATTAAGTGAAAAATGCTTTGGCTTTTAGAATCAGAAAACATTGATTAATGTGCTTCTGTAGCATAGGATGGAATGCTTCATGCTTTTAATCTCTTGCCTAGAAAATCATATACACCATAAAATGCAAAGCATGACTAAATATATGTAGTAATTTTTGTTTTTAGGTAAAAAAATAAACTCATAATATTTCATAGCTAAACTCTATCTATCCTACAAAATTCAAGAGCTTTTTAAAGTTCTTTAACTAGATTCATTGCTATATTGTATAGGAATCTTTCAAAATTCCTAAATTCTTGAATAATTAAAAAATTATTGATTCAGACACCAGTATTTGTAAATGAAAGTTGCTGAAGACAAGCAAAAGTTTTGGCAAGAATATATTTTTCATAATTATTTAAAAAGAATTTCCAAGCAAATCTCAGTTGAAAAAACTAATATAAGTAAGGAATGCCCTGGTAGGAAATGCTACTTAATACAGATCTTATTTTAATAAGGCACTGTTTTTTTTATTAAAATTTTAATTATAGAATTTCATCTGCAAGTTAATGATTAGATAAGGATTTAGCAAATAAAATAGGGAAAATCATTTGAAGTAAGGTGGTGATCATTGTGAGGTCCTTGGTCTCTTCATTAAATCTCAAAATATTATTATTTTAGGGATACCGTCTTAGATTTTATGTAAATAATTTTACTATACCTGTTGAAATATATGGTCAAATTTGCCGTAGTATAACTACACCAAAAGTACTGTATTATCGTTATAGTTTTTAGTTGTGCAATATCCCATTCAGTAGTCTGCATATAATTGTATATTACAGGAAAATATCTAAAGCACATACTATTTTTTTTGTTTTGATTTGGTACTGGGGACCAAATTTAGGACCTTGTGCTTGTTAGGCAGGCAGTGGCACCACTGGGATAAATCTCCAGCCAGCCATAAACACATACTTTTTTTTTTAGTTTACATTTTTTAAATTAATTAATTTATTTATTAATTTATTTTCTCTCATTGAGTTTATTTGTACACTTTAGGTATACAGTACAGTTGCATTCATCATTGGGATCTTGCACCTTTACATGACAGCTCTTGGGTCTCATTTTTTCCCTTTGTCCCTACCCTCCCTTCACCCCCTCCCCTCCCCAGTTACAAACACTTCATTTTCATTTTTCCATTTTCTCATATTTTTTTCTTTTCCCTTATTACCTTTCCTCTATCCCTAACACTTTCCCTACACCTATAGCCCCTTTCTTCCTATTTCACATTTTCAGTTATATCATTAGGATCTTATGTACTATTACATTTTTAAAGAGAGTATGTCAGTCTTAGGTATCTGAAATTGATCAATTTCTCACTGTTCTATGTTGACTTCCTAATTAATTAAGCTGTCTTAATCTCTGAATTCAGTTTATTTATTTATTTATTTATTTATTTTTTGTGATACCAGAAATTGAAGTTGGTACCTTGCACTTGTGAGGCAGGTGGCAGAACCATTGAGCCAAATCCATGGCCAGTTTATTTATTCTTTGATGAAATATTTTAAGCATCCACAAAACTAATCACAAATTTATTATAATTAATATGATAATTATGATAGTGCAATGTTAGTATAATTATAAAATAATGTGACATTCAAAGTAAAAATGAATAAAAAGTAATAATATTTGAGTACAATGAATGTAACTGCAGCTTATTCATAGATTAGTTGCCATTTTGATTATGTTCATTATATAAACTTAAAATTTACATATGTATATGTATTGACTTGTGCAAAGTTGTGTATATCAATTGAAATTAAACCTTTTTGTAAATATTATGAAGATTGAATAAATTTAAAATTTTCTATGCCCATTTAAGTTCAATGCTCTTGTAATATGCATTAGAGAAAATTAAATGAAATTGTTCTGTGGTCATCTCAATAATTCAATACAACTAATAAAAAATTTCTCTCAGGGCTAAGTGTGAATATTAACTCTTAGAAGAAGTATGACAGAACTTCAGCAATCAATATCATCATATCTTGAACTTTTCACAGATTATAGTATCTATGATTTAAGAGTAAATTATATCATCAATACATATATAGAGATTAAAAAATTAATAATGATGATTTGGTTGAAAATAATTCAGTGGAGAAAAGACTAGTGCATTAAAAATTGGAAATACTCATAAATTTAAGCTTTATCACAGCTTAATTGATTCAATACTCAAAGTTTAATACCTCTTTGCCTGACAAATATTATTTACATTAGGTCTACTGCAAACTGTGAATGTATAAGAATTGTAAGTAGTTTGGTAAATGGAAGAGCACGTATATACATACTTATCCACACATATATATGTTTATTTTTGTTATTGTATGAATGAACCTGTAAAAGTTATATGTTTTAAAAACAAATCATATATACTAGCAATTTATAAAAAAATCACGAAAGGTAAATATCTAAATAAAATTATATTTTTGATCTTTTATTTTCTTAAAATAACTATTTAATGTGAAAAGAAATTAATAAAATTTATAAAAGCCATTATGATGTCCGTGACATACAGAAATAAAACATATGACAATAATAGCTCATAAACCAATTATAGACATGAAATTAGACTGTAAAAATATTTCACATAGAGAATAAATTATTAAAGTGTGAGTAAACATAAGGAAAATAGAAAACAATCAGCTTCAAGTTAGTAAATATGACTGAGAGCTAATCTTATTAACTCTAATAGATTTATGATCTCCAACTAAAGTAAAGAGAATTTTAAATTGGATGAAAATTTAAGACATGCTCATGTATCATGAAGAAAGCAACAGTTATGGGCAGGAAAACAAGGAGACTGAAAATAAAACATAATAAGCATACATCGTGCAAAAGTGAAGCATAAGAAAGTTGCTTTGGCAATGATTTCATCAAACAAGGCACACTTCAGAGAAATTTTCTAGGAATGAAAGAAAATATTCATAATGATAGAGATCAATTCTCTGATAAGACATAAAAATCCTAAATTTATTGTATTAATTCAAGCAAAATTGGAGGGTACCAAAAAGAAAAATAATCTCACTAATAGGTATATATATTCCAACATTCTTCTCCCAGTAGTTACAAGTTGACAAAAAATGAGGATCTAGGAACTGATCTACATTGTCAATCAACTTGTCATTTTTGAAATTTATAGAGCATCACATCAAACAAAAAGTAAAATTCATATTTATCCTAAGTGCTAAGAATTATAGACTAAGATTGGATTTTAGACTGGCACAAAATATGTCTCTGTAAATTTGAAAGGATTATGATTATATATAAAATTTATATATATATTCTGTTTTTAATGAAATACATAAATAAAAGATAAATATTTTTTAAATCTCTAAATATATAGACAGTAAAGGAAAATAATACTTAAAAGTATCAAGGATCAGACAAGAAATTGTGTAGATAATTCTTCAATGTTTTGAGTAGCATAATGCTGAAAAGAAGACATCAAAATTTGTAAAATGAATCTAAAGCAGGGGTTTGAAAAAATATATACATTAAATAAATTTAAGGGCAACAGAAATGTAGAAATATATCCAAACTTATAAACTAATAAGAAAATAACAATTTAAAACCAAAGCATATGTAGTAGTTGGTATAATAAAGACAAGAACAAAAATAGAAAACAATAAAACATAAAATACATAAGTCAGATATCAATTATATCTAAATATGATTGTTCAAAAAGATAAATTAAAATGAATAAATCAAACATCATACTCCAGAACAATTAAAAAGTAAATATTTAGCAATGTTAGCTATCAAATAAAGGATACCATTAATAGGATAACACAAGAGAGTAAATGGAAATGTGATTGAAAAATTATATTGAAAAATGCTAAACACTAATAGCATTGATATTCATTTAAAGACATTTGTCAACAAATTAACAGCAACAAAAAACCCAGAAGATAGAAACAGATCCATGAACAATTAAATATATTTGTAACATAAACTCTCCCACAAATTAAATTTTAATCCCAAAACACCTTCACTTTGAATTCTGTCAAACATTTTACCAATAATTAATATCAGTCATAAACACATGCTTTTAAATCACACAGGAGACACTAACTCTTCTCAGGTGATTTTTTGAGTTAAGTGTAATGCTGATGTCATAACTAGACAGAGACAGTACAAAAGAAAAAGAAACTATATAACTATACATGTCAAAATGCTCTAGCTTACATAGTTTTAAATTAGAAATATCTTTATATTCTTTTGCTCCAATCACTTGGAAATCATGTATCCACAAAGTGCAGTGCTGCTAGCAGTCACGATGTTACCAAATGACAGGAGGTGATACTGGATGCCAACAGTTGACATAGACAGCTGCTTGTCACTGCTGCCACCAGCTGTCACCACCAGATGCTGGCTCATGTCGGACACCATAGGTCAACTACCTGGTGCTGGCCTCTCTGCTGGTTTTTGTTGGTTGCTGATCTTCACAGTTCTTTGGTGTTAACACCTCTGATGGCTTATTGCTCTTTCTTTGGAAACAACCAAACTATCAATATTATTCAGGATAAAACTCTCAAATAGATTTATAGAATTTTTGGAGTTCACACTACCAGAGTAATAAAATACCATCAGTTTAAACTGTATAACTAATAATGTGAAATAGGAAAAAAAAAGAGTTAAAGGTGTAGGGGACAAAGGAAGTGTAGGAGAGAGGAAATAAGAGACAAGAAAATTATGAGAAAAGGAAAAAAATGGAAAAAAGTCATTACAAATTGGGAAGGGTGGAGGGGGTGAAGGGAGGGAAGGAGTATGGGGAAAAATGAGAAACAAGACCTGTCATGTAAAGGTACAAGATCCCAATGATGACTGTAACTGCACCTTATATTTTAAAAGTACCAAATAAACTCAATAAGACAAAACACATAAATAAGAAAAATACCAGAGGATTTATAGGAACACCAAAGTGAATGTTTATTTTAACAGGCCCTGTGCTGCAGCCTGAGGATGTCAGTACATAGATGGGAGGCCTTCTAGATTAAAAACTGAGAAGTAGTTGGACAGTGGTGTTTGTACAGCATCTTACAGGTCCCTTTCAGTAAGGGGATGGATGGACTCAAAGCTTGCCTGCTTGGGTATGCAAATAGGAGCTTAGATCCCTCCCTTCCAGATTTTAGCCATTCCAGCTTATGCATGCTTATTCTTCCTTCTTCTAAAAGGCAACAGTATGGTTGGAAGTAGCAGGTGTTGGGGAGAGGCACTGCACTGCTTGTCTGGCTGCACTTAAATTGGAATGGAGCATGGTAGTTTGGCAGCTGGAAAGGAACATTGAAGTAATGTCCCAAACCTTTGCAGTGCAAAAGGGAGCAAAGGAAAGAAATGGAAGGGGGTAGACAGCCACTTTCCAAGCCATACTGTATCTCTAGCTGGCAGGGGAAAATTCAGTCAGGCATTTCTCATCTGTCTCAGTTTTATCCTGGCACTAATTCCAAACATGATGTGTTGTCACAGGCCCAGTGCAATGGAGCCAATCAATCATGGAATTAAACTTCAAAAATTTTATCTGAAACATTCTCTTTTTATAAATTGATTGCATCAGATATTCATTCTAGTGATAGAATACTAATTAATACAGAAAGTAAACATCACTTTTCTTCCTAGAGTCGGTTTTCAGGCTATATCACCAGGAAGGAAGCAGCTCACACTACAAGTAATTCTAAACAATATCCTAGAAAAAGACAATGAAGGTCACACACCATGAAGTCCAACACAGCATATCAAACAGCCTAGGCAAGAAACTAAAAGAAGAGGGGGAAAAAGTAAAAAGAGTCAATAATAGGAGAATAACATGACAGTAATAAGTCAGTACATATTAGTTATAAGCATCAATCTCAATGGACTCAATTGACCAATCAAGAGAAATAGATGGGCAGAATGGATTAAGAAGCAACACCCAACAATATGTTGTGTACAAGAAACACATCTAGTGAAAAAAGAAACTCATAGACTGAAAGTGAAAGGATGGAAAACAATTCAACATGTGACAGGAGCCCAGAAAAAAGCAGGGGTAGCTATCTTCTTCTCAGAAAAAGTAAATTCCAAGCCAGAACTGATTAAGAGAGGCAAAGAAGGCCACTACATCCTTGTAAAGGGAACAATTCAAGAGAAAGAGATGACAATCATAAAAATATATGCACCAAATATTAATGCCGCACAGCTATACAAAAAAAATTAAGTAACATGAAAAACCAAATAAGCACTAATACGATTGGAGTGGGGGATCTAAATACCCCACTATCACAAATAGATCATCTAGGCAAAAAAATCAACAATTAAATACTAGAACTGAACCAAGCTTTTGAATGCATGGACTTATTAGATATCTATACAGTGTTCCACCCCCACAAAATCAGAATATACATTCTTTTTGGATGCACATGGGTCATTCTCCAAGATAGACCACATACTACCTCATACAACAGGTTTGAATAAATGCTAAAGAATCAAAGTTCTTCCTTGCATATTATCAGATCACAGTGCAGTAAAGCTGGAGATCAATAGCATAAGAAACCATAGGAACTTAACAAAAACATGGAAATTGAACAACACTCTCCTGAACAATCAATGGATCACAGAGGAAATTGAAGAAGAAATCAGACATTTTTTTACAAATAAACAAAAATGCCAATACAACATACAAGAATCTGTGGGACACAATGAAAGCAGTTCCATTTGGAAAATTCATAGCACTGAACGCCCACACTAGGAAAACAGAGTGAGCTCAAATAAATAATCTAACAATGAATCTTAGACTGCTAGAAAGACAAGAACAAGAAAAACTCAAAGCTTGAACAAGAGAAGAAATTATAAAGATTAGAGCAGAAATCAGTGCAATGGAAACTAAGAAAACAACACAAAAAATAAATGAATCAAAGAGTTGGTTTTGTGAAAGAATAAATAAAATGGATAAACCCTTAGCAAACCTTATAAAAAAAAAAGGAAAGAAAAGGCTCAGATCCATGCAATCAGGAATGAAAAAGGTGAAGTCACAACAGATCCAAAAGAAATCCAGAGGATCATTAATATCTGCTTTGAGAACCTATACTCTAATAAATTAGAAAACACAGAAGAAATGAAAAGATTTCTAGATACTTATGAATTACTAAAGTTGAGCAAAGAAGACAAAAACATTTTACACACCCCAATTACAATCAGTTAAATTGAAAATGTAATTAAAAACTTACCAACAAAGAAAAGCCCAGGTCCTGATGGATTCACTGCTGAATTTTACAAGACATTTAGAGAAGAACTACTGCCATTACTCTTCAAACATTTCAATGAAATTGAAAGGGAAGCAATACTTCCAAATTCATTCCTGGAAGCAAGTTTCACTTTGATTCGCAGACCAGGGAAAGATGCAAATAAAAAAGAGAACTACAGGCCAATCTCCTTAATGAATATAGATGCAAAAATCCTTAATAAGATACTAGCAAACAGAATAAAGAGGATTATCAAGAAGATCATACATCCTGCCCAAGTCAGATTTAGTCCAGGAATGCAAGGATGGTTCAACATATGTAAGTCAATAAATGTAATACATTATATTAACAAAGTCAAGGACAAAATCATATGTTCCTCTTGATAGATGCAGAAAAATCATTTGACAAAATTCAACACCCATTCATGATAAAAAACCATGCAAAAATTGGAATAGATTGTCTATATCTCAATTTAATAAAGGCTTTCTATGAAAAATCAATAGCCAACATCATATTAAATGGCCAAAAACTGAAAGCCTTCAAGTTAAAATCAGGAACAAGACAAGGATGCCCACTATCACCACTCCTCTCCACTATAATTCTGGAAACATTAGCCATAGCAATTAGACAAGAGAATGAAATTAAAGTAATAAAGACAGGAAAGGAAGAAGTTAAACTGTCATTATTTGCTGATGATATGATACTCTATAATGTAAACCCAAAAACTCCACCAAAAGACTTCTAGACTTAATTGACACTTTTAGCAGAGTGGCAGGATACAAGGTCAACAACAAAAAACAATAGCCTTCTTGTACACAAATAACAGACTCACTAAGAGAGATATTAGGGAAACAATTCCTTTCACAATAGCATGCAAAAAAATGAAGTATCTAGGAATCAACCTAACAAAAGAAGCAAAAGACCTCTACACTGAAAACTATAGCACTCTGAAAAAAAGAGATCAAAGAGGATATAAGAAAATGGAAAGATCTCCCCTGCTCCTGGGTAGGAAGAATCAACATAGTGAAAATGGCCATGCTACCAAAACTGCTATACAGATTCAGTGCAATATCAATTGAAATCCCAACACTATACTTCACAGAATTAGAAAGAAGAATCCAAAAATTCATTTGGAACCATAAGAGACCTAGAATACCAAAAGCCATACTAGGCAAGAGACATGGCATTGAGTGTAACAATTTCCAATTTGAAACTACACTACAAAGCTACTGTGATGAAAACAGCATGGTATGGGCTGGGGATTTAGTTCAGTGGCTCAGCAGCCTGCTTTGCAAGCACAAGGACCCAAGTTCAAACCTCAGTACCAAACAAACAAACAAAGAAACAAAAAATGGCATGGTACTGCCAAAGGAACAGAACTGAGGATCAGTGGAACAGATTGGAAGATACAGAAACAACTCTAGTTGTACTCAGCTGCCTCATCATTCACAAAAGAGCTGACCATCCTCAGTGGAGGAAAGATAGCCTCTTTCACAAATTCTGTTGGAAATACTGGATTTCAACCTGTTGAAGACTTAAAGCTAGACCCTTATCTTTCACCATGCACTAAACTAAAATCCAAGTGAATTAAAGATCTAAATATTAAAAAAGAGTCACTAAATTTGCTGGAAGATATATTAAGTAGAACTCTTGAAGACATTGGTATAGGAAAAGATTTTAGGTACAAATGCTCAGTAGCATTGGAAATAGCGCAAAGAATCAACAACTGATATCTCATCTTATAAAAAAGCTTCTGCACTACAAAAGAAACCATCAATAGAACTAAAAGACAGCCTACAATGTGAGATGTTTTCTTTTACCAGCTGCTCCTCAGACAAAAGACTACTATCTACAATATGTAAAGAACTCAAAGCAATCAGCCCACCAAATATGAAGACCCAATTCCAAAATGGGCATCTGAAATGAACAGATATTTCTCAGACAAAGAAGTAAAAGCATCATGTAAATATATGAAAAGATGTTTCACATCACTGGTCATTCGAGAGATGCAGATGAAAACAACACTGAGATTCCACCTCACCACATAAAGAATGGCTGCTATCAACAAATCAAACAATAACAAATGTTGTTTGGGTTGTGGGGAGAAAGGAACCCTTCTCCATTGTTGGTGGGAGTGCAGACTGGTGCAACCACTATGGAAATCAATATGGAGATACCTCAAAGAGCTGAGACTAGAGGTTCCATTTGACCCAGTCATCCCTCTTCTGGGTATCTCTCAAAAAGTATTAAAAGAATCATATCACAGTGATATATGTGCACCTATGGTTATAGTGGTGCAGTTTGTGATGGCTAAAACTTGGAAACAGCCCATTTGCCCATCAGTTGGAGACTGGATGAAGAAGATGTGTTTTTTCTATAAAATGGAATACTACTCAGCCATAAACAATGAGAAATTAGATTCATTCATAGGAAAATGGATACATATTGAGATATACTCTTAAGTGAAATAAATAGGTCATGCATGTATAAACACTGAATAGTTTCTCTGGTGTGAAAAACTGTAATGATACAGAAGATCCTTTTGATGTAATTTACAATGTGAAATAGGAAAAAAAATGCTAAAGGTGTAGGGAAAGTGGGAATGGTAGAGGAAATGTAAAAAGGGAAAAGGAAAAAAATGAGAAAATGAAATAATGGAAATAAAGTGTTGAAAGGAAAGGAGGAGCGAATGAAGAGGGCGCATGGACAGGGGAAAAATGAGAACAAAGACCTGTCTTGTAAAGTTACAAGAAAGTAACTTTACTGTATACCTAAATTGCACCAATAAACTAAAGAGAGCAAAAAAAAAAAAAAAAAGAAAAAAAAAGAAAAAAAAAAAAAAAAAAAAAAAAAAAAAAAAAAAAAAAAAAAAAAAAAAAAAAAAAGAAAACCAAACAGCTCAATTGTCTCACTTTGGTGTGGAAACAAATTGAACTTTGAGGCAAAAGCAGCAAGAGCTCCCAGGGCAGTGTAAGAAAATTGAAAGGTTATTAGAAGAAAGAATTCCATAGATATGGAGATGCAGTCACTCACTTCTTTGCTGAAGACTGATCTGCCATGTATGATTTACTAGCTTTGTGTCATCATTTTGTAGTGGTGGAGATAAGCATGTTTATTTTGTTGTGTTGATAAAGAGTTTTCAGTTTAAGCCATCTATACTTTTATAATTTTCACAATGACATTTTAATGATATATTTGACTTTAAAGTTAATGCTGATAAAGTTAAAAGTGTGGTTGCTAGTAGAATAACACATGTAAGTATTTGTACATATGAGCATATCAATTTTGTGTGTCCAGAGGAAGAATTACATGTATTCTCCCAAAATTTAAAAGTTGAAACTGAATCCTCAATATGCTGATAATTAGATAAGGGGTCTTTAGGAGGTTATAAAAATGGAGCCATAGAATGGCATTACTGTCCTTGTTAAGAACCATAGTCCAGCTGGGCACGGTGACACATGCCTGTAATCCCAGCACTCAGGAGGCTGAGGCAGGAGGATCGCTTTGAGTTTGAGGCCAGCCTGAAGTACACACAGTGAGTTCCATGTCAGTCTCAACTACATAGTGAGACCCTGTCTCAAAAAAAAATCAAAAAACAAACAAGCAAGAACCATAGTCCATGCCCTGAAAAATGAGGTGCATGTCTTCTCAACACTTAGATCTCTATAAATCTCTTGGTCTTTTATAACTCCATTTACTTTGAAATAATCCTAAGTAGCCACTAATAAAGTGTCCTCTTAGAGACCCAAAGAGGTACATAAAATATCTTTGATCTTTTTCTTTCTTGGCTCAGCCTGACACCTACCTTGAACATATGGAGAGAAAATCATATGTCAATTGTTAGCATTACAAAGCTTATCTCTTAAGTTATTCACCTTTCAACTTTTGTATAATAAAAGTTAATGTTTCATAGCGCATACTTATTTAGTTTTCCTTCTAGATAAATAAAAGGCTTTATGTATGAAATGATTTTAGGTTTGAAATGACCAAGTATGAAAAATTTTAAGGATTTTCATTGATATAGAATTTTTATATAGGAAAGATATAAAGGGTGAGTTCAGTGGAAAATAGCTAGATTGTGTATTTATGATAGTTTCTGTCTGAGAAGTATATTCCTTTCATAGCAAACACACTGTTTTTCTGCACATTATGTTTCTGTGTGGTAGACATACTTGATGGTGAGTAATGGTAATTGACAGCACAAGCAAATCATTCCAAAAAATTACCACTGAAATTGTCTTTGCTTTACCTCCCACAAGAAACTTTAAAAGCTACGTAGCTGCTCATGTTGTCTACTACCATTTCTGAAATAACAAATAGGCACTAGGGTATAACCGGGTAATGTCTTGGTTTCTGCTCTGAATAAATATGGATAAAATGAAATTTGGAAAAACATATTTACAGATACAAATTATTTTATTAGGTTAGCTATTTAGAAACAGATATAACATCATAATGATTGATATAATATTCCTGGCACATTTTCCATTTTAGAAATCAGGCAAAAATCATTTATAAACAAAAAAAAAACAAATCAAACTAAGGTGTGATCTATAAACACACTAGCATTCCAGAGACCAATGGGAGTGCCAGGCAATATGCAATAATCCAGCCCTCTATTTCAATCAGATAACAACAAACAGCTTGACAGTTAAAATTAATAAATTAATCATGTCCTACAAAAGTGTGATTTTTTAATTTAACATATTATAATACTTTAATGTCACATTTTCATGAGGTGGCCAATTGCTTGTAATGATCCCGAAAACCTGTGACTAACTTTGCTTTTGGGTGTGTCAATGAAAAAAGAAAATCTGCTTTACTTCTCATGATTATTTTCTTCCAGATGGTTGTGTTTCTTTTCCCAGTGTGAATTTTAGAACTAGAAGCAGATTATATTTGATTGAAAGATATCTAGTAATTAATGCAAGGATGCTATGCAGTGAGAAGTTGTCAAAAAAGACTAGAGATAAAGGCCTTTCATCCTCTGAACTAAACATAATTCATCTTCTCGAATGATCAGAAATGATTTGCTCACAGAAAATCAATGTGGATTCAAGTCACTGAATCCTTGAAATTTCATCCGCTTTCTCAATGATCAAAAATAATTACCTGAAACTATGGGAAGAACATGATATTAAAATTTAAGAATATTATACATGAAAAGAGACTTTAGTTTCTTCAATTCATAAATGTGTTTCTTTTTTTAAAAAACATTTTAATAAATTTTATTTTATTGTATTCCACTCTCCCTCAATCCCCCTCTTCTCCCTATGTACAAAAGCTTTGTTTCCAATTTTTTCCACGTTTTTCTTGTCCCTTTCTTCCTCCTGCCTCCCTTGCTCTTCTTCCAATTTGAAAATTTTCTTCCCACATAAATGTGTTTTATAATGGTATTGAGAAAATTTTAGAAGGATTGTGATGCTGTTTTTGATGTCCAATTAAATCATCCCAAGAACTGTCATACCGATTGAATGGCCTCATTTTTCTTTAAAAAGAACAAGAATGTATTTATGGCCAGGTGCCTAGTTAATCCAAAGATCTCTGTCCATGTATAAGTAAACAAAATTATTGGAATTTAAGTGAAAAATTGGATTAAAAGTTACATAATCATATTTATTGCAATTTTTTTAAGTCAGTGGTGATGCTTCATGTGAGACTCAGCTTTAACTATGTTCAAGAATTCTAATCGCAGATGTATTATAGTAGAAGTGATTCTGTTACTGTATGGTTGGATCTTCCTGGGCTAGTGATCTGCTTTCTATCAGGTGTGTAGGTTCTTGGATTCTCCCTGAGAAGGTTTCAGGGTAGTATCCTGGTGAAGAACTCATCATCACCAAGTAACACATTTAGTAGGCAGGTTTATTGAGAGAGAGTGAGAGAGTGATAGTCTTAGTGGGTGTATTGAAAAGTGAGTAAAATAGTTTCTTTCTTTTTAAATGAATTAATTAAATGGTACTGGGGATCAAAATCAGGACCTTGCACTTGGCAGGTAGGCAAGGTGCCAGTGAAATGTATCCCTAACATTTCTCAAGAAGAGGAGAGAGAGCAAGTAGAGATGAGAAGGCAGCTGATTGGTACAAACATAATACAGAAAGATCTAAGTAGGAAACTAGGTAGAGAACCTAATGCCCCAAGGACCAGGATGCTTTTAATTTTTCTTTCTGGGAACTTGGAAAAAAAGTTGAGAATTTTAACTACTGTTCCTTTCGCAAACAGAAGGTAGACTCTGTGCTCACATCTGGAAGGAAAAGTTTGAATTTAATATAATCTTAACTAGAATAAACACGGGGGACAAAGCACATCATAGGGATCAAAACTGAATGCAAATTTATGTAAATCGGACCTGATTGTAGTCAGTTAGCGTCTAATGGGTTCAACATGGGCTTGAGTGCCTCAGGTGCTCATGCATGGGACCCGCACTCATATACTTATGTAGTTGGGTTCCTAGAATGAGGTTGATGAGCGCTTCCCAGGAAATTGTGAAACAAGCTCAGGAAGCTTGGATGACCATCCTTTGCTGGGTTTCTGCCCTGTGCTGAACGGTGATGTTCCCAGATGCAGCTCACAGGTAGAGAGTAGGCTGTAATTGCTAAATTACTGTTATTTATGTTAAGTTACTAATGAAATTATTTTAAAACTGGAAAGAAACATGTATATATTCAAACATTTCACAGGTATATTTATAATCATCCCTGTGGAAAAACATGTAACCAGTGGTGGGGAATGACCCAATACCACTCCTGGCTTCAACAGATTATGCCATGGCTACTTTCTTTATTAGGCCCACTGACCTGCGTGTGTCTACTGGCATGGTAGACCCATGTCTTTTTCGCTGTTTTCAAAATTTCTTGCAGGAATGTATGCGGACATTTAACAACCAGACAGTCACAGAACTCTTCGTGGTGGAGTATCAGCCACTGTGGCAGAGGCAAGAAGCCCCACCTACTGTTGGCCCCATCAGATCCAGGTTTAGCCCCAATCTTTGCCCCTTTGTCAGGTTGAAGCAGCTCCAGAAGAGACCTTTGCCCAATAGCCTTTAAACAAGAGCCTCGAATGTTAGATTTCCCTCACCTTAAAATGGCTGCTACATAAAAAGCACAGCCTTCTTCCCATAATGTCCTGCTTCTCGCCTTAAAATATGACTTTTCCCACTAAACGATAGCCTTCTTCTTCCCATCATGCCTCTTCCTGCCAAGAGAGAAGCCCCTGCAAGTGATGTCACAAGCTCCCCCAATCCCTATCCACTGCATCACTCAATCCCACCCCAGCTCCTATAAGCCCCACCCCAGTCATATAAGAAGAGCTCCTTTTCTGGAACATGTTGCTTTCTCTCCTTTGTTTGGAGACAACCCAGCAGACTCTCCCCATAATAAAGGCTTGTTATGGTCCTGGGAAAAAAAAAATTTACCCAGTGGATAAAAATATAATACACAGCCAGCTTTTTTTTTAATTATCACTGATAATTTAAATTAAAATACAAAAGTTAATTTATAAAACTAAATAAGAAATGGATATCATATACTGTTTGGTACCACAAAGTAGCTCAATATAATTCAGTGAATTTGAGAAACTGATTGGCAGTACTAGAAAAAAAATCGTTGGATAGATGAACAAAAATAGAAAGAACCAATATCTCAGCAATTCCATCCTTTACCTAAGTGAAGTGTATATAGGTATTCCTTAACTACATACATGAATGTAAATGGACAATATTTGCAACTATTACAACTTCAGAACTACAGAAGCTCAGTAAAGAAAGAATTTGTAAATAAATGGTGATATGTTTATTTATGGAAGAAAATATTATGCAGACATGAATGGGCAATATCTGAATGCAATATTAAAGATGAAACTCACCAATACAACACTACATGAAAGAACTCAGTTGTGAATATTATAAACTACATTATTACATTCATACTACATTCACATAATGTGAAGACTAACTCATGGCATGAGAAATCCAAGTATGGGCTTTATTAAAATAAACTGTAAGAATGTGCAACAATGCTACTATAGAAACTAAGAAGCGCCCAATACCTTATAAGAAGGATGGTATAATAGATGTTCATTTTGCATAAATTCATCAAATTGATTTAGTCACTTTTCTGTATAAATTTAAATAAAGTCTTTTCCTATGTCAATGTCTTCAAGAGTTCTGCCTAATTTATCTTCCAGCAAGGTCACTATTTCCATTTTAATATTTACATCTTTATTTCATTTTAATTTTAATTTAGAGCATGGTGAAAGATAAGGGTCTAGTTTTAATCTTTGGCAGGTTGAAATCCAGTATTTCCAACCCCATTTATTAAAGAGGCTATCTTTCCTCCACTGAAGATAGTCAGCTCCTTTGTCAAAGATGAGGTAGCTGAGTACATCTGGAGTTGTTTTTGTGTCTTCCAGTCTGTTCCACTGATACTCAGGTCTGTTTCTTTGCCAGTACCATGGTGTTTTTAATCACCTGGGCTTTGTAGTATAGTTTCAGATTAGGAATTGTTATACCCGCTGCCATGTATCTGTTGCCTAGGATGGCTTTTGCTATTCTAGGTCTCTTATGGTTCCAAATGATTTTTTGGATTGTTTTTTCTAGTTCTGTGAAATATAGTGTTGGAATTTCAATTGGCATTGCATTGAGTCTGTATAGCAGTTTTGGTAGTATGGCCATTTTTCACTATGTTGATTCTTCCTACCCAGGAGCAGGGGAGATCTTTCCATTTTCTTATAACCTCTTCCATCTCTTTTTTCAGAGTGCTGTAGTTTTCAGTGTAGAGGTCTTTAAGAATCAACAACTGGGATCTCATCTTATTAAAAAGCTTCTGCACTGCAAAAGAAACCATCAACAGAATTAAGAGACAATGTGGGAAAAAATTTTTACAAGCTACTCCTCAGACAAAGGACTGTTATCAAGGATATATAAAGAACTCAAACAATCAGGCCCCCCAAGTATAAAGACCCAACTAAAAAATGGGTAACTGAAATGAACAGACATTTCTCAGACAAAGAAGTAAAAGCAGAGAGTAAATATATGAAAAATTTTTCCACATCACTGGTCATTTGAGAGATGCAGATGAAAACAACACTGAGATTCCATCTCATCTCACAAAGAATGGCTGCTATCAAGAAATCACACAATAACAAATGTTGGTGGTGTTGTGGGGAGAAAGGATCCTTTCCCCATTGTTGGTGGGAGTGCAGACTGGTGCAACCACAATGGAAATCAATATGGAGATACCTCAAAGAGCTGGGACTGGAGGTTCCATTTGACCCAGCTATCTCTCTGCTGTGTATCTATCCAAAAGAATTAAAAGAAACAAACCACAGTGATATATGTGCACCTATATTTATAGTAGCACAGTTTGTAATAGCTAAAACTTGGAAACAGCCCATTTGCCCATCAGTTGTAAATTGGATAAAGAAGATGGGTTTTTTTCTATAAAATGGAATACTACTCAGCCATGAAGAATGAGAAATTAGAGTCATTCATAGGAAAATATATACATATTGAGGATATACTCTTAAGTGAAATAAATAAGTCACATATGTGTAAATACTGAATAGTCTCTCTGGTGTAAAAAACTATAATAGCACACAAGATCCTAATAGGATAATTAATAGTATGAAATAGGAAGAAAAGGGCTAGTGGTGTAGGGAAAGTGGGAAGGGTAGGAGAAGGGAATAAGGAAAAAAATATGAGAAAATAAAAAAATGGAAATAAAGTGTTTGTAAATGGGGAGCAGAGGAGGGGGTGAAGGGAGGGTAGGGACAAGGGGGAAAAATGAAAACCAAGACCTGTCATGTGAAGGTACAGGATTATGAATGTAACGTATTGTATACCTAGATTGTACCAATAAACTCAATAAAAAGGAAAAAAATTGAATAATAATTTAAACTACACAAATAGCTATCTGACAATAGAAAGCCACAAAAATCTATGTGACAAATAATAAACTCTCTAGAATCTAGGTTTTCACAAGAAGGATAAAAGACATGATGAATTGTATCATGTCCTTTAATGAGATTTATCGCATTATTATTGTAATCAATTTTCAGGTTAATTGAGATGGCCACATTTTTGCTCACCATTATCTGGGCATATGCACAAGTTTCCTCCACAGTATGCCAGTCCATATTTACTATGATAAGAAAACAGAATGTAAACAATTTAGCCTGTTTTAATTCCTGTTGTGCAAAACTCTCCTGCACCCAATCTTCATCTCAACTCATCTTTTCTCTTCAATAATATTTTAGAGATGACTATTGGTGAATTATAGAAAGATAAAAATGTGTGCTCTGTTTATTCAGCTGTGTGATCACTAAATTATATAGTAGTGAATCGGGTAAAGTTGAATTGCTTTTCATAATTATGATTTCATTATTCAATGTATACTTTAAGATATTTTTCTATATCAGAAACTGAAAATTCTTAGCCTCTGGATTAAATGTGATCATACATGCACAGGTAGAGATGCACACACATGTATAAGTAAACATACACATACATAAATATATATGTGGCCTTCAAATTAATGGAGCCATTAAAAGTTTACTTTTATAACAGGCTTTTAAAATAATTGTTTCCCATTCTGAAATATGTATTTCTGACTTTTCTACAAT
The DNA here is from genome assembly GCF_012274545.1 of Fukomys damarensis. Lineage (NCBI taxonomy): Eukaryota > Metazoa > Chordata > Mammalia > Rodentia > Bathyergidae > Fukomys > Fukomys damarensis. Next base: position 32,313,265 of record NW_022900932.1, read on the forward strand.
GGCCAATCTCTCCGACATGCTAGATTTATATTTTAACAAGGTGACATAATGTTGTCTGCAAATTAAAGCTGCTTCTTCATGAAAAAAGAGAATAGCATTTGAATGTTTTCATCACACACAAAATATGGTAAGAATTTGAGGTAATGGGCCTGGGTGTAGTAGGACATATGGAAGTATTAGTAATTATTATCTAAGCTTAACCGTTGACTGAAATTGTTGCAAAGATAGTTGTAGTTCTAAACATTACAGTAAAGAACAAGTGACAACTCAAATGTAACAAATCAAAGAAATCACTTTTTCAGATAACTTTGCAGATGATCACCTTGAGTGCTGTTCAAACTCTGTTTTATACCTACTTTTTCTGTTCATTTCCCAGTGTGGAGTTCTCCATCAGCAAATATTAAAAGAAGTGAATTTGTATTAACTAGTAAGTTGTTACAATTTCACTAAATTGAATTACCCACAACATTCATTTATTAATGAAGAGCTCATGCATATCCTTTACCGTGGATAGGGGAAAAATGCTTGAGCAATGATTTTTATACTTAATAAGGGATTTTAAAATGCTTTACAAATACTAATCCTTGTAACAGCTCATCAGATAATGACTACAACTGATTCATTGCTGAGGGAAAGTAAGAGATATACATGGGCTACTCAAGATGTCAGCACATGAAATTCTCATTACAAGTAGGTTTCTTGGAACAGTGTGAAGCAGTGTTGTTTTAAATAAAAGGTTATGGTTTCTAGCAGTTGGTGTTAGGCACCACAATGTAATTCTGAATTTTTAATGGTAAAACTGCAGAAAATCTGTTTCTCAACATAAAAGTAAGCAACATGTCAGGCAATTATTTTTAGAAAATTTTATTTAAAAATAAGTAGCTATATGCATACATTTTAGAGTTTCCATTTTTAAGTCATCTTGACAAAATTTTTTCTGTTCATTTTTAGACAAGTATATTAAAGATTACAATATTAAAGATCTTCCTTGTATTCCCTGTTGGTAATACTATTGCTGAGAATAAGAACAATTTTAAGCTTTTCATTTTATCAGACTGCCATTGTTGGAACAATTTATTAGATGTTTTAAACTCAAAACACTCAGATTTTGTGTTTTTTGTTTATTGTGCACTTTTGTTTCTAGCTTGATATTTGAAGCATTCTTCCACCCCAATCTTGGTAACTTGAACTGAATAGACATAAGAATGAATAAATCTAAATTTAAAAGACTAACATATTTCTACCAAGCTTTCTTCCAAGAAAAACATAATGTAAAGTGAAAGTTGTTATAGGAAAACATCATTTTGCAGAATAATAGATGTTTGTTTTTCAAACACATTGTAAGAGTAGTAGTCAAAAAGTCTTCAGAGCAACAAAATTTATACCATGAAACCATTACTAAAATTTTATTATATAAATTTAAAACAATGCAGTGATAGAATTAGACACCTATTTTTATGAAAAATTACTTTAAAAAAAACCAGTCAGGACCATGCTACAATGCTGAGAAATAAGAGTTAAATATAAAATTGAAAAAACATTCATATAAATTACATCTGGCAATTCTCAAACCACAGTAGTCCAAGTTCTTCTTCACAAGAAATTTATTCACAGGAATACAACATAGGATATAATTGCATTATCACACAGTCTAGTAAAGGAAGTCCTTAATGAAAAAGTCTAAACCTAAACTAATTATAAAAAACTATGTCAACTATTTTTAAATGACACTTATGTAGTAGAGTAGTTCATACCCTAAACTTCCTGAATATACACCAGAGGTTATAAATGCTAGAAATTAAATGTTGGAAATCTAGTAAATATTGTCATTATAAGCTTTCATTTCAACAAAGGGATTTTTAATTTATCAATTAAAGCAATTTATTTATTAAATTTAAATATATGATTTCTTCATCTGAGAAATTTATTTTTAAAAAGTTGATTTATATGTCAAATGTGTCATATTCTATAAAGATTTAACTAACTCTAGTGTCCATTCAACAAATAGCGAGGTTAATTGAATGCTATGATTAATTTATTAGAGTATATATATTTTTTAATATTGTTAAATTTTAATTGGAAGACATCACTTAATTCTACTAAGGATAATTTTAAGTTTTCTCGATTATGAATAAATACACTTAAATTATCAGTGTCATTGATTACAGTTTCAGCTGAAGATCTACAAAATGTGGTATTTAAAAATTAATAAGCACATTCAAAAGCACACTCTGTAGACTGAGAGTCATGAATTTAAGGCATAAAAGAAGAGAAAAACAGTTTCAACATGGGAAGTGCAGGATGCATAGGGCCTAGGAAGCATGACCTAACTAAATTAGCAACAACTCAGCTCAAGCTAGGAGATATCATGTTGAAAATTATTGTTAGCCCTTTGAATTTTTATCTAGAAAGGCTGGAATTCTGGCAATAGATGGATGCGTGAGTAGATAAATCAATACAAAAGTAGATGTAGACACATAGATAATTCACAAATTGTGATTCAAAACCAACATGAGCTAACAAACCTTAACTCTTGGTAAGATAAGGTTTATGATCCACTGTCTTGCAAATTCAATCAACACAAGATCAAACCAATAGAAGTTTGCCACACTAATTTTACTGCAATTTTTCTTTTAGGATCATTGTGTTTGAGTGCAGTGCTTTTTGCTGTACTTAATAAATTTAAGAAGGTGCTCTTTTAATAGTTTCCTGAAAATAATGAAATCAATAAAATTTCATAAAGTATAGAGTATGTTTATTACAAAATAAAACAAATGAGAGAAAAGAGTTTGTATTCTATCTTCTATCAACACCAAAGAAAGTTTAGAAAGTGACTTGCAATTGATGAAATACGTATCTTGTATCAAGAGCATGCATTGCAAATGGAAATTGAATTGGACTCCATCATTGAGGACCTTTTAAGAATCACACAAGGGATTCCCTCACTGACTTAAAATGTATTTATTTTTATTAACCAGATAGGTAAACTAATTTTGTTCATGGATCATCATTCTTGTATTCCCTGGACCTTATATATAGAATGTGATTATGCAATGGGCTCAGGTGTATAGGAGTATAGGAGTATGAGAAGATTAGTAAGGATGAATCAAGACTTAGCAGCTACACTTCATCCAATTAAGTAAGTGATGCACTTTGCATAGGTTAAGAATTACGTTTTTTTAAGATCATATAATTATTAATTCATAATCATTTTAGGAAAAGAGGACACTAAAAATTCTCATTATGACTTAGACACTTTTAGTTAAGAACACTTAAATATAAATATGAATATCAGTGCAAATATCAAAGTGGAAAACATTTCTTACTAAACTAGACATTCTGAATTTGAAATTAAAAATTCAAGTTAATATGATTATTTTTTGGGGGGGGTTTGTTTTGTTTTTTTTTCGGTACCAGGGATTGAACTCAAGTCCTTGCGCTTGCAAGGCAGGCCACTGAACCGCTGAGCTAAATCCCCAGCTCAATTATTTTGAATATTACAAATATTCAATGTATGTGTCAACTTTTTTAAGTGTTTGGAATCCATAGTCCTCTTCTGCTGGCAATAAAATTAAAACAGTAAGAGATAGCTCAGCTTTGTGCAGATTCCCTTTGACCACATATCTTTTCACTCGAAATAGTCAATGTTATTAAAAAGTACCTTAGCCGGGCATGGCGGTGCATGCCTGTAATCCCAGCACTTGGGAGGCTGAAGCAGGAGGATCGCTGTGAGTTTGAGACTAGCCTGGGCTACATAGTGAGTTCCAGGTCAGTCTCAAGTACATAGTGAGACCCTGTTTCAGAAAACAACAACAACAAAAAAAAAACAAAAAAAAAGAAGAAGTCTTTAAAAGTACCTTAGTAGAAAAAGAAAATGCATTGGCTGTTATTTTCTCCTTCATTCTCGCATTGCCTTAATCATTTAAAAAAATCAGGGTCGTAAAATTACTGTATAATAAAAGGAAGGGTAAAGCTAGCAAGAATACACTCCTGGTTTTAGTCATAGGAACCATTAACCAAATGAAATGGAGACAACCACCTACAGCATTTCACTTTCCTACTCATCTTTGTTCCTTTTAACTTGTATAAACTTGCAATACCTTTTAAAATTGATTTTTGTCAAACTTTATGAAGGAGTCTATATTTAAGATAGCTTCATTAACTTCACAAATCCCCTTCTCTTGTTGTCTTCTGATTTTCTGTCCCACCTCTTGGTCTTTTCTTTGGCTTTTTACTTGTATATTTCCTAACCTGATCAAATTTATATCAATCCCATTTTTCCTCGTGGTGGTATAGATCCTATCACTTAAAGAGTTTTTGAAAGACTTTGCTAATAGTGACCTTAATTAAAGCAAATAGTCAGCCTTAATTAATAATCTTAAAATTTGAATAAGGCAAGGAACAGTATATTCAGAAACCATAAACATGCTGACAGGCTTTGTTAAGGTTTTTGATTGTTTAAGAAAAAGAACAATTTAAACAGGAACATATATAGTCAAGAAAAATGAAACCAATTTTACATATTAGTAAATATCAGTTATCTATTAAGCACAAGTACTAATTTTGGGGAAAAAATCATAGCAGATCACTAATGTCAAAGAAAAATGCCTACAATAATTTTATTTGGCAAGTTTATTGGTTTTATTTTCAGTTTTGGAATTGGCTACTGTGTCATTCCACAAAATAGAGTAACTTTCCAAAAAATCTAAGTAAAGGTGATCGATACCATAGAGAAAGAAAGACAAAATAACAAAACCAATAAAGGCAGGTAGGCATTTCCAAGACATTTTTCTTGTAAGGCAGGGACAGTGAGTTGAAACAATAGAAAAATAACTAATTGATTTAATCAGATAGTTTCTGAATTCCTTTTTGATAAGATTAAGGGAATTTAATTATAATACAAATGATTAGTTTATCTGCAAAATTTGACTGTTAATCTTTTTAATCTTGATTTTTCTGGAGATCTGATAAACAATTTTACCTTGGTTATCTGGAACTTAAGACTAATGACTCTATTTTGATTTATAGAATCTTCTGATGGGGCCTGTTATGGAAACTTAAAACAGAAAGGTAACCTCATAACTTTTATTTAACACTATGTTCAAATTCATGTTTCTTGCAATTAAAAGAGAAAAAAAGATATGAAACACAACATAAAAATTAAGTTGAAATATTTTCTGTAATTAACTGTAACTAAATAATGCCTCTGCATAAAAACCTTAAAAATGTTTATCTATTTGGCATCGCTTTAATGGCAGAGAAGGCAAAAAATGAGCTTACTGATAAACACAAACATGGCATTATAATTTTCATTTCTGATAGAATTTTGTTTTTATTTTGGATCTAACCTCTGTAATTTCATCTTGCTGCTCTATACTGAATATATAACCCCCTTCTCTTTTCCCAATGCCAAAATTCATATAATTATATCCAAAACATGGTGTTTGGAGATGGGATCATTGGGAAGTGATTAGGTCATAAGCACAGTGCCACTATGATAGGGATTAGTGTTGTTATAGGAGAATTTGTAACTGAACACAATGTGTTCACCTCTTGGTGAAAACAAAGGTGACAAATAAAAATCAGAAAAATTAAGAAAAATGAAAAGAAATGCAAATAAGGAAAACATTGAAGGTATTTTCCAAATCAGGATCTATGGAGAAAAGAAAGAAAAAGAGAGAAATGAGAGAGAGGGAGAGCAAGAGAAAGAGGACAACGTAGAAAATGAGAAAGGAAACAGAGGGAAAGGAAGAAGGAAGGAAAAAGAGAGGAACTTAGGGAGTGAGGGAAGGAGAAAAGAAGGAAGGAAGGACAAGAGGAATAAAGAAGAAAAAGAAAGAAAGAAAAATACTTTTTTGTGTGGTACTAGAGATTGAACTTGGGCCGTTGCGCTTGCAAAGCAGGCAGTGGAACAACTGAGCCAAGAAAGAAACTTATCGAGTAAATGTTGTGTTATTTATTTTGGAAAACATTATCACATGTAGAATCATGCACATTCCTGAGCATGTTCAGTTAGTTATAGTGCATGGCTCTTCCTACATTTCATGCTCAAGTGGCAAAGGGGAGGGAATGCCTTCTGGTGAAGAATTTTGCATTATGAAGAGCACAAAATGAGAATATTGACTCCAGGTCACGTAGAAGAGTAAACTGCAGTGCCTCAGTGATATTGTCTTGTTCCTTGTGAATTCCTCAGGATGGTCTTATCTAAAACAAAAGAGCAAGTTGAAGGAGTGTCAATAGCCATTTAAAGGGGTAGCACCTGCTGTATCATCGAATGTAAGTGATTGTCTCTAAAATTATCTACCTAGCAGCTATCATCTCATTCTTTCTACCATATGAGGATACAGCAACAAGACTGCCATCTATGAACTAGAAAGTAGGCCCTTATCAGACTGAATCTGCCAGAAAATTTGTCAAGAACTTTCTAACTTTCCATACAGTGCAAAATGAATATTTATTGCTCATAAGCCACTTCATATTTTTTATGATAACTTTGTGAATTTGTCAACTCACACAACAATTTATATTTGATCTTTCTAGATGAAAAAACTCTGTTTTCTTTGCATCTTACCAACTGAAGGCTATAGCATGTGTAGAATTTTGGAACTCAGTTGCATAATTTCAAATTAAGTACTTCTTTTATTCGTGATGATTTCAGCTCCTGCCATATAATGGACTACACTGAAACTTAGTCATATCCAATGAGTGATATATATTAATAATTACCAACTAACATAGCCATCTTGCAGTCATCTGGTGAAGCTCTGTACCACAAGATCCTCATTGCCTGGGATGAAAGGATTACCTGTGACCGTGTTCTCCCAGAAATGACAGAGTTAAAAAGGTAATCTGAGCAAGCACATTTCAAGACTTGTTTACTGCACACCCACTGAGATACTATTTTCCTATTAGACACTGCACAGAAAAAGTTAACAGCCAAGCACAACTTAGATTTCCCAGAGAAATTTGCTCAATACATAAGGAATGAAAGCACAGTTAAAATTGGGTTACTAGTAAATGAATTATCTTTGTTTGAATTTATCTTGATTTATAATTTAATAAAAGGTTATAGAAATATGGAGATATAAATGAATATTATTTTTGTTTCCTTAAAAACTAAGTTCAAAGAATTGAACAAAGTCCTATTAAATCGTCTAAAGTAAAAAGTTTTTAAATTCAATATGTTATTTTACTTAAAACATAAAAAGTAAAATTTAAAATCATTTATCATGAAAATTACTTTGCAAATGTTTCTAAGTTAAAGAAACTGTAATGAAAATGTAACCAAAACCTATAATTTGTATGATAGTATGATTACAACAAAAATATTTAGAAATATTGAGAATTTTTATTTCAAAAATATTTTCAGATATTTAGCAAAATTGGAAAATAATTATAATTATATATGTTAATATCTATAAAATTATGATTTAATATTTAGTTTACATTTATTTATGCTGTGATGGTAAAACTGCATTTGAGATTTGCCACATTAACAATTTGAAATATATAACTTAATATCACTTTTACAATTAGATGAAAATTTTCTTACTAATGTCAAACAAATTTTTCCTAAACATTAAAAAACAAATCTTTTTTTAAAAAGTGTGTGCTAATAATGTTTACATGTTCAGCTTAGTAGCAAAACTTCAAAATGCACTCAGTCCTTTTGTTGATGACAAGATATATAAATTAGTAAGGAAGTGGAAAATGAACTGAACATCTAATGAGTTTTGTAGAAATTTGTTATTATCACTTTTGGGAATATGAAGAAAATAGGGTTCTTTATATGTTTTCCCCCATAGGTCACCTTCAAATAGAGGAGTTGTTTAAATTCTGTAAATAAATCATCTCCTTGCTGGGGGCCTTCAAAACCACAGTTGAAGTTTGGACTGATGAAAGATGCTTTACTGCTTGAGTCGTCTCTTTCTATATTTTGTGAGGTCATGTTTACCATAAAGCCTAATGAGTTTTAACAAATGAAGTCCACGAAGGATACACATGTATCTTGTTTTTATTTTGAAACAATTTTTTCTTCATTTTCTTTTAATGTGTTTATTCCTACAGCCAGGTATATTTCAAAATTCTTGGTAACAATAACAGCTCCATTTTGTTGGGGTCATTCCTTTAAAGTGTGCAGCAAATTCCTGTTCATCTCAAAAAATAAAAGCAGTCTTTGACATTCTTATCATACACTGAAGACACATTTGGAAAACTGACGATTTCAAACAAAAAATTTGAGAAATTACATGTGTTTTCAGGTAATTCTTTAACGTTCACCTAGAAATACAATTGAGTTGCTTTCTTAAGCAAATCAGACATTATAAAACATTTCTTTTTAATTTTTCAAATTCTTTAGGACCTTTCAAATTTTTCAAGGCCCATGAAATACTAAATATATATCAAAGAAGTCAGAATGGTAACATGATTATATGTTTTCACAGAATTAACCAAATTAGAATCTCTCTCCATATATGTGTGCATGTGTGTGTATGTATGTATATGTGTGTGTATATATATGTATGTATATATATATAAATAATATAAAGTGGTACAATTTTTCTGAGAGGCTATATAAAAATAGTTATTAACAGCTTTACAAGTGGGTGAACACTTGCTTTACAATTCTACCCTTAAATTTTTTAAATTCATTACTTTTATTGGTACATTTTAGGTATACAATATGATGACATTCATCATTGGGAAATGGTACCTTTACATGATATATCACGGTCCTCCTTTTTTCCTTCATT
>NW_022900932.1:32323171-32377377 GCF_012274545.1 Fukomys damarensis
AGGGGGTGAAGGGAGGGTGGGGACAAGGGGAAAAATGAGAACCAAGACCTGTCATGTAAAGGTACAAGATCCCAGTAATGAATGTAACTGTACTGTATACCTAAAATGTACCAATAAATTCAATGAAAAAAAAAAGAAAAAAAAAGTTCAAGACCCATCTAAACTACAGGTAGTAAGACTGTGTTTTAGCCTTCCCACCCCCTACCAAATGGGCAACTAAAATAAATAAAAACTTCTCAGAAGAAGAAATACAATTGGTCAATGAATACATGAAAACATAGTTAGTGTCACCGGGCAGTAGGAAAATACAAATTTAAACAACACCGAGATTTCATCTACTACAGAAATAATGGAAATCATCAAGAAATCAAATAATAAAAAACACTTCCATTGTTCCATTGAAAAAATGAGTTTTTCTACATTGTTTATGGGAATGTAAACTAGTACAACCATTATGAAAATCAGAGAGATAATCCCCAAAACAATAGAAATTCCATTTAATCCTGCTATCCTCCTTCTTTGTATCTTCTCCATAGTGCTAAAGATGTTACACTACAGTGATGCATATTTACTTATGATTAGAATATAATTCAAAATAATTAATCTTGGAATACAATGTGTAAAATAAATCCAACATACGAGCTTAAATGTCATACCATTTCTCCCATCTGAACAATCCAAAGTACAAATAAACAACAAGCAACACAATGAAAGAGTGACAAAAGGGCTCAGAGATCCAATGAACTAGAAAGGGGACCAAGAACTTGAGAATGGGAGGAGTGTGGGAGGGGAAAGGGATTTTTTAAATTTTAAGGTGGATCATTTCCATGTATCAACTACTCACAATAAATGTTATCATTATATGTCACAAATGTGATTGAGATGACGATGACGATGATGATGATGATGTGGTGATGACGATGATGATGTAATGGGCAAAGAATCCAGAATGGGAGGGAAGGAGGAGGAGGAGAGGAAAGGTAATAATGTTATGTTCCATACGTGTACCTATTCCCTAAGATGAATGCAAAAATCATATAAGGCAAATGTAATCTATACCTCTTTCTTGCCTCACACATCAAACCAACGATTGAACAGTGACAATATACACAATAGAATTGTCCTCTGAAAATGGTAATGAATGTCATACACATAGAAGATTTTTATTATTTCTATGATCACTTCATCCATATTTGAAGATGGAATTGGGAAGTAAACATATCCTAGTTGGATTTTAGACAAAAGCCTTGCCTGATTCTGATCTACAGGCATTTGTAAATGAATGATCATGTTCAATTGTAAAGTGGCACAGAATATTTTTAAAAATCCAACATAGGAATTTCTTTAGCCTAAAACTGAGTAGAATTCTTACTGAATGTAAATCAGCTGCAAATACTGCTAATATTCAGGTTTTATTATGCACATCCTTTTCTGATTTGCTTTATATCTTTCCAGTCTTATTGAGCCTAGACAAATCTAGTCTGGTTTTTGGAGCCATTTTACAATTGACAGAACTTGAGTTGCCACTTCAAGTCATACAGTAATTATAGACATATCTTTGATTTCATTCTCTTCTGGAGGCTGACTTTCAATTAGTATTTATAATTCAAAGAACTACTTGGTTTATCTTTTATCTTCTGAAGTAGCAAAGCAGAATGGATTTATTTATTTATTTATTTATTTATTTATTTAATTTATTTATTTTTGCAGTTTCACATATCCCTGAGTTTGTGAGCTCTCATTATTTCCAATTTTTCCTACATGGAAAATCACAAAATATGTTTGCAGTTTAGTAATTTTTGGTACTTGAAAAACACGGTAAAAACATCAATTAAATCCTTCTACTAATATTTATTGTGTTTTACTTTTCTTAAAATTGTAAGCCTTCCTTGATAAATTATCTGCCTTCTACGTGTCTGTAATCAGGTTTTTCAGAACACATCACCATCGCGTAATAAAAATGTCACTCTTTCAGGCTTTGCGTACAGTGTTATTCTCAAGTGTCATCTGTCTACTAAATGGGGTGTGTGTGGTATGAGAATTGTAAGGTGTAAGCTAATATGAGTGTGTTTATGATGAGAACAGTTGCACAATGAATTTTATCTTTCAAGGTAAGTATTGTTACCTTTTTCCCCTTAACTTTTAGTGGTTTTCTAAGGCAAATATTTATTTCTCCCTTATACCATTGAAAAATCTTAACTCTAAAAGAGCTTTCACTCATGTTGACTTACTGCATGAGTTACTGCAGTAGTGGATGACAGTAAAGGAGAATATGTCAAAGTAAGCACTGATTCTTGACACTTTAACCAAAGATTAGAATAACCAGTATTCTAATTGGTGGCAGAAAACCAGGTCTAGAATAGTATTTCCATACCACAGTGATAATTTTGAGGCATTCTTGAAGAGTTAAGCAAAATCTTTTTAACTATAAATTAAGAAAAAACAATAAAAATGCCACAAGGTGTGAGAGGGAAAATGATACAGTAGAGGTAACCACTAGATGACTCTGTGAATGAGAGGATCCAGGCCAAACAGGAGAGATTGAATTCCATGGAAAGTAAGGAAAAGTTGAAAACCAACGAAAAAGTAGCAGGAACTCTAAGCAGCACAGTGAAATGAGGGGCCATGCAGCAAAAAGTGTAAGCATTTTGGAGGGCTCTCCATCACAAGGAGGGAGGCAGGCTCCACTCTGGAGAGCACAGTGGACCAGCATGGTTGGTTCATACCAAGAGTCCGAACCTCTGGAGAAATCTACAGTTCATACAAGTTTCAGATCTGGGTCAGAAATTTGGATTCCGTGACTTCCGTTGCACAGAAAAACAGCTCTAGAGGAGAAATTCAATACATTGCTCAGCAGTCAATCAGTGTGCTGCAGTCAGAAGCCTTTTTGGATGAGTTCTATTTTTAAGGATGTAAGTGATGTAGGGATCAAAAAGACTCAGAACAGTCACAAACTGAGGTCTCCCCGGGCTCCCTGTCACACTGACATGTCAGAGATGGTCACAGGAGTCTGTGGAAAGTATTTGATGAAGGCTTTTGAGGGGAATGGTAAATCCATCCATTTCTTCACCCTTCTCCCCCAGCACAGATCAGAAGTTTGATTGCTACCTCTGATCCACTAAAGCATCCTGGGTACAAGTAGTAACTTTGACATCTGTCACACTCTCAGATGCACTGTCTAAAGTCCTGAAATCTGATATGTACTCCTACCCAACATGACCTTCCTAATAATGAGGCATTGCCAATCAGACTGCTTGCTGCAGCGTGGATATTTGCTACGCATGACCCTCTCTCTCCTTCCTGGCAAACGGTATGAGCTTATGAATGGAGAATTCACTGTCTTTCATTCCACACAGTCCACAAGTCCACTGGGATGCTGACTATGTCCCCCTACCCCAGATAAACAGAGGCATGCAAGTGGGTTGTATATTTCTTCCCACCCTGTATGGTTCAATAAAGCATAAGCCCTGCCAGGGACAGTGTTACTTTATAGGATTCTCCCTATTCCTGCTAGGTACACAGCCTGTAGGAGCTGTACTGGAGACAGAGCTACCTGCCATCTACACACTGGCCATGAACCTCTATGGATGGTCTGAAAGAAGAAAAGAGGAGCCCATTGTCACTATTCAATATTGCACTTAAATTTGGGCCAGAGAAATTAAGCAGGAGGAAAACAACAGTAAGGATACAAGCATTCAAAGAATTATAACTTTTGTGATTGTACTGTATCTTACTTTAGAAGACTATAAAAAATTCCACCAAAAACTTTTTTAAGGTGTGGCAAACAACTTCAGCAAATTAACAGTATACAAAATTAACATAAAAATGATTTCTTTTCTACTCACTAATAGAGAAGCTGCTGACAAAGAAATCAGAAAGATAATTCTATTCATAGTAGCTTGAAAAAGGAAAAGAGTTCAACATTGGCCTAAGCAAAGAGGACAACATCATTAACTGTTATGTAGGAAACAATGGCTTTTAAAATGACATGGAAAATATCCCTTCCTATTCTTTTTGTGAAAGAGTTTTCTAAAGTTTCAGTTATTTCTTTATGAATTGTTTGATGGATTTCACCATTGAAGCCATCTAAGTGTGGAGAATTATTTACTGAAAAGTTTTTAGCTTCAATTTCTAATACTTCAATAGACACAGGAACATTTACATTTTCTATTTCCCTTTGATATGCACGATAATAATGCTTTTTTATTATTGTTTATTATTACTAAATGTAAAATTGCCAGGGTCAATTATGTATGCAAAAATAAAATTTCTTTAATTTTCTTATAGCACAATAGTTTAAATGCAGATTAGTTATTTTTCCAGATCCACTCAAACCCATTGACCTCAGAAGCCTTTGGACTCATATCTCCATTGTTTTTAGCCTCCCAGGAGTAGAAGTTAAACTGTTTAGAGATCAGACTGCTTAGACATATCGTGAAAACTCTTCTACACTAAACGTATTATGAGAAGCCAGATCCAGGTTCTCTTCACTCTCAGGCATATTTTTCTTGGGTTTCACTGCCAGCTCAGTGTCTCCCTGAGAATGCATGGTGAAGAGGTCCTAGCTCTTGGACCGGTAAGCATTCATCTCGTTTTATTGCCCACACTCCAAATCCAAGAGTCTTTCCTTCAGTCTTGAGGAAAAGGTTTTCTTCTTTCTGCTTATCCTATGTACTTTCATTAAGCCACCGAGTCTTTATTCTTTGAACAATTACAATTTTTTGATACTATGTATAGTTCTTTTTCTGCCTTTGGCCTAGTGGCAACGTTTCCCACTTCCACTTGAGAAAATATGGATTTATTAAGTATTTTCTTACATTGGGAAAAATTGTAGAGAAATATAGGGAGGGAGAATAAAAATAGACATTTCTAGTATAGTGTACTTTCCACATATTTATACTAATATGTTGTCATCAATTATCATTTTAATATTGATATGATTCTCATAATTTTGTAGAAGAAAAAAATAATTAAAATGTTAAAACAAACTCAAACATGCCTCTGCTTGCCTCACAAGTGCAAAACCCCAAGTTCAATTCCTGATACTAAATAAATAAATACATAAATTCAAGCATCAGGACACATCCATGTTTATCCACTGTTATTTTCCATTGTATTTTCACTGTATTTTCTCTAATGCTTTCATATGTGTAATGTTCTAAATTTCATTTAGATAAACCTTAAAATCATAAATGGGTGAATTTGCTTCATGTGTATTTACTGCCAAATTACCCAAAAACAGGACATTTCTATCTCCAGAAAGACAAAGTTTTTTCTTTTAATACCAGGCTTCCTCAGGAAATTGAACCAGATATTTTATTTTATCATAAATAAAATATAAGGAATATAGACAATTATCAAAACTTGAGAAATTTCTTCAGGAAAGCCTTAAAAGTACTGACGTAATTTGAATTCTGCTTGATGCTTCCCTTCATTATGATTGAGAAATTATCTACTTTCCTAGTCAAAGATCCATGGAAAAGAAATTAATGGAGATTATAGGACTATTAAAGCTTTTATCTAAGCTCCCTTATACCTCTATCATTGATGGCAACAAAGTTACTGTATGAATTTTTAAAGTATGCATGGCGGAGGCATAAGACTGATGTAAAGTAACTTTTCAGTTTGAATTTGCTTCCCTTCTTTGCTTACAATACTAAAATAATAATATTATAGTCATCTACCTGTGACAATGGAGTTAAAGAAAAGGTTTAGGAGAAGGAAACAACAATTCCTCTAAATTATAAGGTATATTATTTAAAGTAGATAGGCCAGGCATGGTGGCACATGCCAGTAATCCCAGGCCTCAGGAAGCTGAGGCAGGAGGATGGCTGTGAGTTCAAAACCAGACTGGGCTACATCATGAGCATGAGTTCCAGCTCAGTCTCAACTACATAGTGAGATCCTGTCTCAAAACAAACAAACAAACAAACAAAAATAAATAAAGTAGATGAAGTCTAATTTCAGAGAAGAAAGAGTTGGATTTTACAAAACATTAAAATAATTCTTCACAGTAAAAATTCTGGTTCTCGTTCTCATGAATCAGCTAATATCAGAAGAAACATTCCCCCAGAAACATCATTAAAATTGGATTAAAGAACACACTTAGTGAAAATAAGGGGGAGCTATTTGAAAGGATGTAGAGAAATCTAAATATCAATAATTAGAGGGGAAATAAGGAAGGTATTTTTTGCTTCAATTGATATTTTTTAACCCACTTCATGGGGCAAAATTCAAAAAGAATGCATTACATTATCACTTGCAAATTTTTCATTAGATGGGAAGATGAAGATTTGAATTGAGTTCTTTCATGGAGTTTTAATTGAAAATCTAATAACTCAGATTGAGGCAATTAGTTGAAGTCCTCCTTATCTACTACTAGGATCTATTCTGTCTTAGTCATCTGGAAAGACAGGCATTAGGAGGGTCCATAGGCCAGGTTTTTTTGCCTTCTCTGTATTATTCCTTCCTTTTAAGTATGGGTGAGATACATTTTCTCTTCTGACTAAAGGTGATATTATTAAACTTCCAAACCAGCTGATTTCATGGTAATAAAATGAGGATTATGGTAAGCAGGCCTCAAATTTATAAAACCTTTAAAAAATGATTGGGCATTTATATAAAAGAAGAGACTCCTTTGTTGGCTTAATGAAGCCAGTAGATAAGATGGAGAATCCCACAAGGAAAGGAACTGCCAAAATCTACAAGAAATGGTGAGCATCCTACAGGACCAGGGGGCAGTGTCCAGCCAAAGGCAGGCAAAAATCTGCAGTGACATCAATTAAAAGTATGAACTCCCACAACAAACTGAATGAATTTAAAGGTGAAATTTCCCCTACTTAAATCAAATTAGAACTTTTTCTACCTAATACATAGAACTTCTGAGATTTTCAGCAGTGGACACAAGTAAGCATGCCTAGATTTCTGACTCAGTGAAACTGACATAATAAATGGGAATTGTTTTAAGCATCTAAGTTTGTGGCCATTATTTAGAGAGAGGTAAAACAAATGCATCATTTGTCAATACAGTAGCTCTATTTGTCTAGAATAAGAATCAGGGAAAATTAAACCATAAAAGTTATTAAGTGCCAAAACTTTGATTATCATTTTGTTGAAAAAACAAAAATTGTAATTCCAAACCTATCAAGAAAAAGAAGCTCTAGCCCACTTCCGAGGATTAAACCCAGATGATAGAAAGGATATACCCTAAGAGAATAGGGGGCTAATAAATGGGTCATTCAAATAAATCAAGAGCATTTATCTATATATTGTTTTCTGATGAAACAAAAATTAATTTCCCTCTGATATATTATTATACACTAATGCAAATACATACTTGCAGACACAGAGACAGAAAGAGAAAAAAGTCATTCAATACATTTAGCTTTCCACATGTTAGATTTACACAACATGACATGAATTTAAAATAAATATGAAAACTACAATATGGAAAATATATCAAAACACAAATGATTTCACCTGAGATTGTTGTGCTAACACATAATAGCAAGTGGATACTTCCTTAGCTATAACACAAATGAGTATCAGTGAATTAGAAAGTGGGGATTAGAAAATAACCATTTACATTACAGAGATTGGGGAACCAAAATGACAAAGTAGGAATCACCATCAAAATTCAGCCTGTCAGGGCTAGGGGTTTAGCTCAGTGGTTTTGCTGCATGCCTTTCAAGCACAAGGACCCAAGTTTGATCCCCAGTATCCCCCAAAAAAAGAAAGAAAGAAAGAAAAAGAAAAAAATTCAGCCTATCAGACCCAGAATCCAGATATCTGAAAATCAGAAACTTGATGGGGTGGGGGGGTAAGTAGATATCTGAGAACTGGGAAGAAAGTGACATGAAAATTAAAACCTACAAAAAGTTGGAGATATGGACCACAATCATTATTTATATATTTTGTTTCATTTGTAGTTTATCTTAGTTCATTAAAAGCAATTTTGTGTTATATGTTTGTTTTTTTCCTAAGAATTTTTTTTGAGGAGTATGCCTTGTACTGAGCAACTATTTTGTAGATAATAATCTCTCTGAAAGCTTACCCTAGCTCCCAGGAAGGGAAACCTGTCTCTGCAGATCCAAGGTAAAGCCTTAAGGTTAGAAGCTCCAGGGAGAAAGGGCAGGCAGGGCTGATGTAAAAAATCTATTGTAAACTGCAAAAGCAGCATGAGAGTTTGCTCTTAGGTGACTCCTTGCACACAGCAAGAAACAATAGGAGAAAGAATCCAGTGTGGCACCTGCCATATTGCCAAAGTGTTTAATCAGATACCATTTTGAAAAGGGTTTGATTATTTAAGTGTGAAAATCAGAACAACTAAATGTCAATTTCTCTTCAGGGTCACTAATGTTATATTCCCATAGTGCCTGAGAGACAAGCATAGAAGAAACCTGCATACAGAGAATGCATTAGACTTGTAGCCCTTGAAAAGCTCAGGCTGAGAAGGACACAGGGCATCACCTTTTATGGTGAGGAGCCAGGCTTGATTTGTGTTGCATTGAGAAATGCCTGGATCTGAAAGTTCTGTCACTAGGTATAGCAGGATGCTTGAATCTTTGCCTGGCTGCCTATATCCAGCCAAACAGAGTTGTGATTGCCTTTGTTATCCACCAGTGTGAGCACAGACATGCCTCAGCTTGGACAACAGCCTAGGGTAAACAGGCAGAGGGAACTCTAAATAGGGCATGTGGAGGGGCAGATCACAGAGCCATAGCCTGTAAAACTAGATGGAGAAAATTGTGACTTGCTGATTTCTAAAACTGTGGACCCTGGGGAAAAATGAACATTAAAAATACACAGAATAGTTTTCTCTTTCTGAAAACTAATTTCATCCCATTTTTCTTTCTTTATTGTTTTTTGGGTGTTGCTGGAATTTGCCTTTTTTAGTGTTCTGTTTTCTTTTAATTTTTCCCCTTTTCATTTTTTCCCTTTAATTTTTTTTTGTTTGTTTTTTTGAGACAGGGTCTCACTATGTAGTTGAGACTGAGCTGGAACTCACTATGTAGCCCAGGCTGGTCTCAAACTCAAGCAGTCCTCCTGCCTCAGCCTCCCAAGTGCAGGGATTACAAACATGCACTATCCACTTAATATTTTATTCTCTTTATTTCTCTTTTTTCCCCTTTCCATCTTCTTTTCCCTGTTTGTCCTTTCTGCTGTTTTTTTTATGTAATTCTATTCATATTCTTCTACTCCTTACTAGGATCCTTTGTATAGCAAAGAATGAGGAATTATTAGTTGTAATGGTACAACAATATCCAGTTACTCTCAGATAAACTGATTTACTTGCTGCTGATTTACTTGTCATTGCTAGGGTGAAATAGTTGTTCCTCTTCATTGATTTCTTATGTGTGCCCTTCTCTAGATTAGATTTGTGTCATTAACAATATTGCCTTTCATTTTCAAAAAACTGTGTGCTGGGCCAATTACCCTGTACCTCCCCCTCCCAAATTAACACAGGCAGTCAGATCGTGGGGCAGGGACAAATGCCTAGACGTAAATACATCCAGAGTACATCAATAAAAAGCAGACTCTAACTGAAAAGATCTCCAACTGAGCAACAAACTCATTCCATTATAGGTGCACCCAAACCTCAGCACAAAATAAAACAAACCAATTAAAAAAAGAAAGAAAGAAAGAAAAGAAACATGAGAACATAAAGTTTCCCTATATCCTCAACTTCCAAGGTGATCTATGGGGCAGTGAGGGAAAAGTAAGCAGTAGACATGCACCAGAATTATTCAGAAGTTAATAGGTTTTAAAAAAATAGATTGATAAGGTACTTTGTAAGCTCAAAAATTCATACAGATAATAGATACAATAAAAAACTATTACAAAGTTTACATTTGATAAGATCAAAAAGCTATATAAGCTAACCAAAATGCTACAAAATGTGCTCGACAAGTTTACCAAAGAATTAGAGACCATAAAAATGTTCTAAATTGAAATCTAGAACACTAAAAATTTCTTTTGAAAGATGGGAAGCGAGTGATGTGTGTGAGGAAGATAGTGTCAGAACAGCAGCACAACACATAATAGCAAAAAAAATCCCAGAAATCCAACACAGGAATGAAATATTTTGTAAATTTATTTATATCTTATATTTTTTAAAAATAGATTTTATTGGCACATTTTAGATACACAGTATAATGACATTTATCATTGGAGATTTGTTCCTTAACATAATATATTTTTATTCTTATTTTTCCCCCATTCCCTTGCCCTCCCTTGATCCCCTCCACCCCTCTCTAGTTACAAAGACTTTATTTCCATTTTTTCATTTTAATTCCATTCCCTTCTTTCTTTTCCTCTACCCCTCCCACTTCCCGTTCCAGGAACAAAAGCTTTAGAGTTGCTAGATAACAGGAACAACTCTCCTTTAAAAGTAAAGATATTAGAATTATAGATGACTTCTTAACGCAAAATATAAAGGCCAAGAGAGCTTAGAGTGAAGTGTTTCAATTCTCAAAAGAAAAAGACTGTCAAGACTGTCAATTTGTACTTTCTATCCTGAAAATACTGTATTTCAAAACTGATAGAGCCTGTGGTATTTCCATGACAAAAAGCAATCAAAACAATTCATGATCACTATCACAAGAAAAGATTTTGAAGGGTAGCCTAAAAAGAGATAAAGAAGCCAACAATGTGAAAAAAAAAAAAGTCTACTAAATTGACTTTTATTAGACAAGGTTATCACTAAAGCAATAGGGGGTGGGGTCAGCAACAGGAATATTCTTGAATGATAGGAATAAGTCAGCATCTTTCAGCAATAGTTCTCTGTGTGAATGGTATAATTTCCCCAATCAAAAGACACAGATTGGTACAATGAACCAAGAAAAAAATCTCAACAATACGCTGTATACTAGAAACACATTTAATAAAAAAGTACACGGATTAAAAAAATCAAGGGATGAGAGACAATATTATATGCAACAGTACCCCCCCAAAAAAAAGCAGGAGTAACTATTCTAATTTCAGAAAAAGAAACTTCAAGTCAAAACTCAAAGAGGCAAAGAATGTCCTTACATATTGGTTAAAGAACAATTCAACAGGAAGAGATAATTGTATATATAACTATAAGTATAAATGCCGTGAACACTGAAAGTTAGGCATTAAAGATATTGACGAGTATTGACATTAGATGTTACCTAAAGTTCTTGTAAAATTCAGCAGTGAATCTACCAGAATATGGCCTTTTATGCATTAGTAATTTTTAAATTAACTTCACAAAACAAACATTTTAGATTTAAAAAGTAATAAACAACAACACAGTTACAATGGAGAACCCTAATACCCCAGTGTCACAGACAGATCAACAAAAAAATCAATGAGGAAGTATTACGTTGAACCAAATCTTCAAAAAAAAAAAATAACAGTGGATATTTGCAGAGTGCTGTATCTAACAGAATACACATTCTTCTCAAGAGCACATTCCACTGTCTCTAAAAGAGATCACGTTAGCCCATAAAGCATGATTAAGCAAATGCAAGGGGATTATAATCATTTCATGGATACAAACAGTCTATGAAACTGAAGAAGTTTTTTAAAAATTACTAATGAATAAAAGGCCATATTCTGATAGATTCACTGCGGAATTTTAGAAGAACTTTAGGGAATATCTAATGCCAATGCTCCTCAATCTCTTTAATGTAACACAAAATGAAGGCATACTCCCAAAGCCATTCCTGGAAGCTAGCAGTACCCTGAATCTAAAACCAGAAACATCCCCCGCCCCACTGGCAAAAAAGAGAGTACTAACAGCCAATCTCTTCAATGGATATAGGTGTAAAAATCCTCAAAAAGATTCTGGAAAACAAAATGCAATAAATCATTAAAAAATTGTACATCATGAACAAATAGGATCATCCAGAGATGAAGGGAGGTTTCAACATATACAAGTCAATAAACATAATACACCACCATAAACAGCAGCAAGAACAAAAATTAGATGATAATCTCAATTGACACAGAAAGAAGGCTTTGACAAAATCTAACATCCATTCATAATTTAAAAAATCCTGAAGAAAATAGGATTAGAAAAACTTTATCTAATTTTGATAAAAACCTGTTATAACAAACCCACTGGCAGCATTATACTAAATGAAGAAAAACACAAATCTTTCAATTTAAAATTAAGAACAAGACAATGGCATCTACTATCGATACTTTTCAATACAGTCCTTCAAATATTAACTGGAGCAATCAAATAAAAGAAAGAACTAAAGAGGATATGTACAGAAAAGGAAAAATTAAAATTATCATTATTTCCAGATGAGATAATCCTTTACATAGACCTCAAGCATTACTTCAAAAGAATCCTAAAATTTATAACCAAATTTAGTAGCATATTAGAACACAGTATTGCCCCACAGAAATTAGAAGTATTTATCAAGTACACTGATAGAAATTAACTAACTGACAAAGAAATTAGGAAAATAATGCCATTCACTATAGCGTCCAGAAAAATTAAATACTTAAAAATTATCTTACCAAGGAAGTGAAAGACCTCTATAATAAAAACTACAGTACTGTAGAAAAGAAAATCAAAGAGGGCATCAGAAAATAGAAAGACATCCCCTATTTCTGGATAGAACTAATATTGTCAAAGTGGACATGCTTCTAACATTGATATACATGTTTAATACAATTCCAATCAAAATACTAAAGAATCCCTTACAGAACTAGAGAAAGCAATCCTAAAATTAATATCGCAGAATCAGAGGCCTAGAATAGCAAAGACAATATTAATCAATGAGAGCAAAATACAAGGCATCACAGTTCTGTACTTTAAGTTATAATACAAAGTTACAGTGAGGAAAAAATATGATATTAGCCAAAATATGAAAGACCTATGCATAAATGTAGCAGAATACAATATGCAGAAATAATTCCAGGCACATTTAATTAACCTAATATTTAACCAAGTTGCCAAAAACATAAAGTGGAAGAAATCTTCATTAAGAATTAAAAAGACCAGCTATACACATGCAGAAGATTGAATCTAGATCCATACATGATCTCCCACTATGTATGAAAGTAAAATCAAAATGGATCAAATACCTCAATGTTAAGACACTTAACTTTCCTGAATATAAAATAGGTGAAACTCTGGAAGACATGGGTGTAGGTAAGGATTTTCTGAACAGAACAATTGTCAACAATAATAATAAGAAATAATACCAAATCTCAACATATGGGATCATATTACCTTAAAATATTTCCTCAGAGAAAAAAAAAAGAAAACATAGTGAAGAGACAACCTACAGAATGGAAAAATATTTTTGTCAGTTATTTCTTATACAAAGAACTAAAATCTACATATGCAAATAACTAAAAAATAATTAGGCTCCCAAGATAAAAGACCCAATCAAAAATGAGTATCTGAGATGAACAGCCGTTTCTCAGAAGATATAAATGAAAAACGGCAAACCTCTCTAGCCTTTCGAGAAATTAAAATTAAATCAACAATGAAATCCCATCTTAATTCAGAAAGGATAGTAGCTATCATCAAGAAATCAAATAATAGCAAGTGCTGGTGTGGATGTGAGGAGCAAAGAATCCTACATTGCTAGTAGGTGTGTAATATAGTATGATGTCATGAAAATCAGTACGGAATTTCCTCAAAAAATGAAAACTAGAGGCTGGGGATTTAGCTCAGTGGTTCTGCTGCCTGCCTTGCAAGCACAAGGCCTTAAGTTTGATCCCCCATATCAAAACAAACAAACAAACAAACACTAAGGAAACCTTAGAAATTCCTTTTTACCCAGATATATCCCTTCTATGTTTTTTCCTGAAATATTTTAAATTATTACGTTATAGTGGTATATGCATATTCATGTTTATAGCAACACAACTTATAATAGCTGGATCTTGCAAACATCCTTTGTCCACAAATGGATAAAGAAAGTGTGATATTTACATAAGGAAGTATAAAGAATTATGCACTTGAGTTGTTTTTTTAGAAAATAGATATGCCTCTACAACATAATAATACAGAAATAAATCAGACACAAAAGCTTTAATATTGTATGATTGTTGCCATATGAAAAAGACAAGATATAAATAAAGAAGAAAATAGAAGAGAGTTAAGAGGTAATAGGAAGATACATTTTTTGCAAATGGGATGGAGACTGAGAGATGGAGAGAGGGCAAGGAACAGGAGAGGAATTGGAGAAAAAGAGGATTAGAATATGTTGTGTACACGTACCAGCTCACCATGAGGAATGTAATCGTAACATACTACAAGCATATACTTCTAAGTAAATATAGGGAAAATATTCATAGAGAAAATGTGCTAGAGAATGCATAAGTGTTAAAAAATTAGAGAATAATTGAAAATTCTATGATGCATTTAATATATAATTTAGTAAATAAGGGCTGCCTGAAAAAAAATTCAACTGACGGTGCCTTATTAATTACACACACATACACACACACGCACACACACACATGTGCACACACAGCCCCCAAGACACATCACATACCTCAACAATTGTTCAAAACTCAAAGATCATAACATGTTATCATAGATGATTACGAATATTCAGTGATGTTATAGGTATCTACAATCTGAATATACATGCAATGGAAAATTCGGTAACATATTCTTCACAAATAAATGATATGGTGACTACATACTTTAAGGCCCACTAATGCTATTTTTTGCTTCCTCCTAGTGGATTATAGAAGGAAACTTTGACACTCTAGTCAGGGAGGAAATTTTTATCTACTTTTCTGTTTTCATCATTACATTCCCAGAACTTAGGACATCACTTTTGAATAATGTCCTCCCATGGGCCAATTTTTTTGATCAGTGAATAAATTGATCAAATATCTAGCCTCTCTTCTCTGCTTCTCATGATACATTTTAAAATTTATTGTTATACAGTTGTTGTTCATTTTGTATGTCTCTTAGATATTTCTTCCTTTTTTTTAAACTTTCTGTTCATGCAAATCCTCTCAGTTTATAAATGTGTGAAAATTATAAATATTCAGCATACATTTTTTTGAACTGATTTGGGTGTATGTTAAAATAACCCAAATAACTTTATATTCTTATGTTGATATTTTTGTTTATGATCAGTATGAATGAAGGACAACAAAGGAATGTGAACAATGAACATACAAATATTTAAATCCTGTTGAAGAAATCATTTGATAATCAAAGAGAACGTCAGCCCTCAAGAGTTGGCCCAGGTATTAAGATGTGTTATATACATTGACCAACTCCACATCAGTAATATAGTTTGTGTATTGTAAACGTGTTCTAAAAAAAGGAAAGTGGAGGGAGAGGTGAAAGAAAAGCAAGAGGATGAAAAAGGAATTAGAATGTATATATGTCCTCTATGAGGAATGTAAACATTGTGTAATACAATTATACCACTTTAAAAAAATTAATTAAAAAGAATTGGTTCACAACTATGCAACTAGTGTCACAAAAAGTGGTAAATATAGAGTACCTACATTTTCTGAGTTAATAAAAATTTTGGTGGTACTTTTAAATTTAATGTATTCAGATAGTACAAGACAATTTGCTTTCTACTGAATTTACTTCTATTTCATATTATTTTGTCCTTTCTCTACATTAAAACAAACAAATTTCTACATTCATGGGTAAATCTTTTTCTTTGCCTTGCCTTGTATTTGTTTATGAATTAAATTTACAAGTTGTACATTCAGATGCAAGATTTGTAATTTATTCTATATAGTCTTGAGTTGATAATTAAAATGCATTTGTCTTCTAGATAATACCACTGATTGGTCCATTTAGTCTTAAAATATTTCTGTCAAGGCTATTTATTTGTATTAATACAATTCGGGCTTTTATTCCAAGAAGGAGTTTCCAACTTTATTTTATGTTTTAAAGTAAGTACTTCTTTATGTGAAGCAATAACAATTATAATTAATATAAATAGCAAGACTGCAAACTATTCTCTCTTCTGCAGTGTACAGCTTCTCATAATGATATACAAAAATATATGTGTGTTCTGGGATTTTCTTACAGTTTTTATCCAAATTATTCTGAAATTGGGAAAATACTAGAAAGTTTAAAACAAAAATAAAGGAATAGTGAGTAAATTTTTGCCATACAATCTGTTATTTCTATTTTAAATTCCCTTTATTCATCTCCTTTTCCTTTTGTAGTAATCTAAAAGGCCTCACAGCTATCAAAATCATGATTTTTAAAAATAAAAATGAAATTATCTTTGTTTTTCGAAAGTGTAGTAATGATTGTGGATTGACCTCACATTGACTAAGGAATTCCTAAACATAGAATAAAATGAACAAATTAAAGGGGATAACTAAAGCAAATCTTTTAAAAATAATAATACATAAGCAATCATCTCAACCTAACATATCTGATTACTGACAAAGTGGTACTTAAATGGAAGAAAATATTGCAATTCATATATTTTACCTATGTGTTCATAAGCCTTTGAATCACTCTGAATTACTGTCAAGTGCCTTGAGCTAAATTACTTTATCATGGTATAGAAAGACAACATCATTATGTTAGAATAATTCAGTAACTACCTTTTGAAAGCACAGCACATTCACATTTTGCTCACTTTTGCCAGCAAAAAGGTGAGATACAGACAAGGAAAGAGCTAGGGTGTTGTGCCTGTTATGAGAGTATTTGCTAACTTAGGGGAAAAAAACCACTTTAAAGGAACCTTCATCAAAATGGTTCTTCTCAAATGAATGTGTAAACAATATCTGCTTTAAGCAAGTAATCAATTTTTGCTTTTTGCTTTATTCTCACACTAATGTCTTCACCACCAAATAAAAGATGTTCAACAGGAACAGAAAAGTCCATTATTAGATTTGTGAACATTTGAATTTGACCTGAGATAATTTAAATTTGGTTTCTATCAACAAAGTTGATAAATTAAGTCAGAAAGGACGAGACTGAAATAGCTACAACTGTTTGGAAGACAAAAAAAAAAAGATAGCACTAAAATACAGATTGCTGCTACCACAGACCATTCCTATCATGCAGTCTCCTCTTTTACCTTTTCTCTATATAGTTCGGGTGCTTGGTCAGAGTGACATATTCCTCACAAATTCTGGTTTATTTTCTATGCCTTAAATAGTTCTTTTTTCATATTACTCTGTATTGAACTTGATACAACATCATCTCATGAGTCTCTGAGCCACTTATAGGTACAGACAATATTTTTTATCTGTATATATCCACACAGTAGTACTTGAAAACCTTGGTTTTCTACCAATGTATTCTCAAAAATAACTTAAACAAAATAAAACATGCCAGGGATGTTTATTCTTAAAGTGGTCAAAAAGAGAAATAAAGAGGACTAAAGTCAATGTGGAAGCATGAGTCTGTGACTTGAAGACAATTTAGTAGAGCATTAGTCACTGAAGGTCAGTAAGAGGCAGTTGGTTTAAAAGAGAATTGAAAATGAAAAAGAAAAGTCTTTAAATTGTTGACAGTGTAAAAGAAATAAGTAGAAAATGTGGCAAGAGTATCCTAAGGTTGTTAGGGGCAGACTGAGAAAAGAAACTAAAGAAGAAAGAATGTGAACAACCTCGACAGATCTAATAGTAGAGGAAGAAGAACGCAATATTTTCATTTCAAAAATTAGAGAAAGATATATG
Source organism: Fukomys damarensis (assembly GCF_012274545.1). Taxonomy (NCBI): domain Eukaryota; kingdom Metazoa; phylum Chordata; class Mammalia; order Rodentia; family Bathyergidae; genus Fukomys; species Fukomys damarensis. The sequence goes on from NW_022900932.1 coordinate 32,340,794, forward strand.
TGTGTGTGTGTGTGTGTGTGTAAGCATATAAATTCAATGTTTAATGAGGATAAGAAGCAAAAGTGGCTATAATCATACTAATACTTATGAACATCTATAGAGATATTTCTATGTGCTAGGAAATATATTAGATACATATTTAGTCTTAACTATGCAATGAAATATCACAATAATTATAAGGCAAATGTTAACAAGCTTCACATTTTGTAAGAGAAAAGATTCGAGACTAAAAAGGTTAATAGAGGTTCCTTAGGTTTTCTATGGGTGGTTTATTACATTGAGCAAGTGAGTCACTACGTGTAACCACTGCATTCCCATCTTTCATTTATTTCTACGTGTCAAATGTGTGTTTCAAATTTAAACCTGTGTTCCATACTTATTTCACTTTCTTCCCAGCAGGGCTCTGGTTTCCATTCAAGTAAGGCAGATACTATTGAAGTATTTAGAAATTAGAACAAAACACATACTGTTATTTTCTTTCTTCCTATTTCTCTCTTCAAAAACCATTAGGATAGTATGTATGATATTGCTAGTGTGAGATTTTCCACTGATCTCAATTGTTGTGCCACAAATAATTTCGTGTGTGGCTCTAGGCATCTCTAATTATTCTTAGATTCTATCCTGAAAGGTCTTACAGGCAAATCATAGAGAGCTAAGAATAATCTTTTTTGAAAATGGTCCTTCATTCCTACAGATAGCATATCCATTTTCTATTGCTGTGTGACAATTTGCCATAAATTTAGCTATAATTAATATATTTTATTAGTGAATATTAATTATACAGAATACTCAGTTTTATTATGCCATTTCCATTGTTTATGCAATATACTTTGATTATATTCATCATTGCTTTTACACTCCCTTACACTCCTTTTCTCTTCTGACCTACTTCTTTCTCTAAGTCTCCCTTCTACTTTCATTGTTTTTTCTAAGTTCCACATGTGACAAAGGACATGCAGCTCTTGTCTGACTTTGACTTCTTTGGTTTAATGTGATGTTTTCTAGTTCCATTCATTTTGTTGAAAATGACACGATTTCATTTTTCTTTATGGCTGAGTAATACTACATTATGTATAAACACCACACATTCTTTATCTATTTGTCCATGAATGAGTAACAAAGCTGACATCATAATTTGGCTATGTGAATTGTGCTAAAACAAGCACATGTGTGCATGTATCTTTATAACATGAATGCTGACTTATGTAAGTATATACCAAGGAGTGCTTTTGCTGGATCATGTTGTAGCTGTGTTTCTTTTTTTTTTTTTTTTTTTTTGAGAGAGAGAGAACTTGTTTCTGACTCCTGTAATAATTTACATTCCCATCAACAGTGTAAAAAGTTCCTTTTCCCCCTATGTTCATAAGAATTCATCTGTTTTTGTGTTCTTTATAATAGTCATTTGACTGGAGTGAGTAGGGAATCTCAGATTAATTTAATGTGAATTTCCCAGATGGCAAGAATTGTTGAAAATTTTTAATAATTATTTTCTATTTATAATTCTTCCTTTGTTAAGTGTCTCTTCATTTCATTTACTTTGGATTACTTATTATTTAGGTGTTAAGTTTTTTTAGTTTTTCATATATTCTGATATTAGTTCTCTGTCAGATAAATAGTTGTCAAAGATTCTCTCCCATCCTCTAGGTTATCTTTGACCACTGTTGGTTTTTTCTTTTGCTGCACAGGAGCTTTTTAAATTTGATGGGATTCCATTTGTTAATTCTTGATATTATTTTCAGAACATGTTGGAGGGAGCTTTTGCTTGTGTCTATATTTTGTGTCTGTATAATATTTTCCCTCTATTTTTTCATTCTAGAAGTTTCAAAATTTTAAGTGTTACAATATGTCTTTGATCCATCTTTAGTGAAGTTTTGTATAGGATCAGAGATAGGGATTTTATTTCCATCTTCTGTGTATTTATATAGTTTTGCCAGCCCCATGGGTTAGCTACATCTTGTTTCAAATGTATATTTTTGGAACTTTTGTTGAGAATCAGTAGCTATGTGAATTTGTTCCTGTTTCTTCACTTCTCTCTCCTTGGTTTACAAGTCTGTTTTCATGTCAGCATTATATTCTTTTTGTTACTATGCCTTTGTAGTATATTTTGATATAAAATATCATAAATATAATGATAATTTGACACTGATAATTATGTTCACATTTCCTTGTATGTAAATATATTGTATGATTCATACATATTTTAGGAATGTTTTTCTAGTTGTTTTGCATTATGTCATTGATGTATTTGTGGGAATTATATTAAATATATTAATATATTATATGAAGTTGTTTTAAAACATTAATTTCTTTTCCATTTCATAATATGAGAGTTCTTTCCATTTCTTTGTGTCTTCTTCAATTTCACTCTTCAATGTTTTGCTATTTTTCTTGTAGAAATCTTTCACCTCTATGGTTAGGTGTATTCTCACTTTTTATTTCATGGCATTCATTGGAATAGCTTACCTGATTTATGTCTCATTTGATTTGCTATTGGTGTATGAAAAAGTTACCGATTTTTTTATATCTTACTCCTCTGATGAATTTACTAAATCTCAATTTTTTTCTCATGTATTTTAGCATATAATGTAATATAGTGTAGTAAAAGATCTTAATATCTTTTAGTAGAGGATTATAACATTTGCAAATAAAGATAAATGTGATTTCTTTTCTGTTTTCTCTTATTTCTTTCTCTTGTTTAATTGCTTTTGCTAAAAGTTCAAGTGATATATTTAGTAGAACTGGTGAGAGTGGACATCTTTAGATTTAGAGCAAATATTTTTAGTTTAATCTATTTACTATGGTCTTGGTTATGGGTTTGTCATAGATAGCTTATATTGTGTTGAAGTAAGATTACTTTGCACTTAATTTCATCAGGGCTTTTATCAGAAGAAGGTGATAGAATTTTTTCAAATGTCTTACTTGCACCTTTTTAGATGACTGAGTGATAATCATCTTATCTATTGGGCATGTTTATTGATTCATGTACATTGAATCATCCTTGAATCTCCAGAATGAAAACCACTTGATCATAGATTATGATCTTTATAATATGTTGTTTATTTTCATTTTCAAAATTTTTTGAAAATCTTTGTATCTCTATTCATCAAGGATATTATTCCATAGGATTTTGGGGTGGTGTTCTTATCCAGTTTTGGTTTCAGAGTAGGACTGGCTTAATATTTTGACTTTATGGCCTAAACAATTTTCTATTTTGGAGAAATTCCCATAAACTTCTCAAAAGAAGGTGTATTCTACAGTTGGATTTCCCACTATTTGATAAGTTCATTGGATCTGTAATGTTCAACCTTGATTACCAACTTTGTTGGCTTGAAAAACACCTAGGAGATTACTAAAACACATTGTTCTAAGCAGCCTATGTCTGAATGAGTCATGGGTATATGATTTAGTGTCATATATTTGACCCCTGGTCTCTTCTCTTTGCCTGTTTCCTCTCTCTCTTTCACAGCTGCCATGAGGTGAACAGTTTTCTTCTTATACACTTCTGCCATGATAGTTCTCTCTTGGAGCCAGTTAACCATAAACCGATACTTCTGAGACCACGAGTCAAAGTAAATTTTTTCTTCTTTATGTTGTGTTTGTCAGGTATTTTCTCCAAGAGATAAACAGCCAATTAACACAGTATTAAAACTTTAACATTTGTTTGTTGAATTTTTGACTGAATAATTTACCATTTGCTGAGAGTAAGGTAATTATTGTATTTGGGACTAAGTATTCCTTTATATTTGGTAATATTTGCTTTACAACTTTGGGTACGGTTATGGTCTATGTCTATTTGTTCTCTCAAAAGTCTCAAATTCTCATAGGTAGGGCTTTGGAGAGGTGATTAAATTAAGGGGACACGATAATCATGAGTAGATTATTCCACTTATAGATTCATAGCTGAGTTGCTATTAGGAGATAGAATGCTGGAATTAGAGGTGTGTGATTTGTGGTGGTCCAGCCATCACAACACGAACATGCCTAGTTGGGGAGTGAGGATTGAGAAAGGAAAGAACACTCAAGCCTGAGTGGAGACCAAGGGAAGTCTGATTTATTTCACAGAAACAGCTCCTTTTATAGGTTCACATCACCAGGAAGCTTTTAAAGGTACACAACAACAGAAAACACCAAGGAATTGTTTTTATCTTATGCAAAGACCGGATTTTCTGACTCTTTACAAAGAACATCAGATCTGTGGCTGTCTCCTTGAGTTTCTCCCATTGCAGGGTCAAAAAACAAGTTTAACAAGCGGAGTCCTAGAAAAGTAACAAATGTTACATAGATTGTATCAATGCCTTGAGCATAGAAGTGAAGAAGTTTCCTTTTAAATGTCAAATGCCTAGAGGGCCATGGCGGGGCTCCCACAGTGATTACTAAGTCAATTCAGCAATAGTTCTTTATGCGAGTGCTACCCACGCTAAGGGTGGAAGGTGCGTAACCTACATAGAATATAAAGGGACAAAAGAAGCTGCTAGTAACCCTCTTCACTTGTTTCCTTTTTCCTGACATGGTCAGAAGTGGAGAGTCCCTGGGGGCATGACCTGGAATGGTTTATCTCTTCCTCACTCCTCTCTTCGCATACTCTCTGTTTCTGGCCTCTATGTCATGGGTTGCTTCTCCTCTGACAAGATGCCCTGATTTTGAACCATTAACTGAACCTCTACAAACCATAATCCAAAAGAAACCTTTCCTACTTTAAGTTGGGAGTATTGGGCATTTTGTCTCAGTGAGGAGAAAATAACTAAGGTATACCAAAATTAAGGAAGATTGCACTCTGTAGCAATATGTACTGACTTTGTCTTCTCTAACTGATTAGGTCTTGAACACTGCTTTGTATAAGTAGAGATAATCCTGCTTGCTTTCAGGGTCCATTTGTTTCAAATACTATTTTTTACCCTTTCACTATCAGTTCCCATATCTTTACTGCTGAGTTGTGTTTCTGACAGGTAGCAAATAATTGATTATTAATTTTATTATAATATATCAGTGTGTAATTTTTCATTGTAAAAATAAGATCATATACATTCTGATTGCAACTGAAATGAATGTATGAATCATTTTTATTTTATAGGAGTTTAATGAATTTTTGAGAATTTTTAATTCTAATTTATTATTTATTTTAACAAGATTTTGTGTGTGTGTGTGTGTGTGTGTGTGTGTGTGTGTGTGTGTTCCTGTTGCTTTTATCTTTCTTTTCTCTGTGAAGGATTCCGTGAAGTATATCCTGCAATGGTGGATTGGTATTCATGGATGCCATTAGTTGATCATTATCACAGAAGATTTTTATTTCTTCTTTTGATTCTGAAAGATAGCTTTGCTGGATGTAATAATCTATGTTGTCAGTTATTTTCTTTCAAGGCTTGAAATTCATCATTCCATGCATTCTAGCTTTTAGATTCCATATGATGCAAACTGTTATTATTCTGATGGATTTAGTTTTGTGTCACTTTGTGTTTCTCTTACAGGTTTCAATATTCTTTCTTGGTTCTTTATTCTTGGTATTTTAACTATAATATAACATGGTGAGTTTCTTCTTTAATAATTCATTTTTTTACCTCTAAAAGCCCTGGAGCTGAATATATTTCCCATGATTTTGGAATTTTCTTCCTTTATTTCATTGAGCATATTTTCCATGCTTTAGCCTTCTCCTTGGAATCCTCTTCTGTTCCAAATATTTATAAGTGTGACCATTTATTAATATTCTGGAGGTCTTGCTCTTTTCTTCATAATTTCTCTTTTTCTTTAGTACTATCTCAATGCTATAATTCATCAATTTTAGATTAATATCCTGCAATTCTGTCTTCCACTTGGTCTAGGTCATTGGTGAAGTTATCCAGTAAATCTTTTATTTGACTTGTTGAGATTTTTTTTCCCAAAAATTTCTGTGTGGTTCCTTTCTAGAATCTTTCATAATTTTTCTTTTATATGCTGAAACATAGTACTTCATACTTTCATTCAGCTGATTATTTATTTCATTTTTGAATGCATTGATCATTTTAACATCATTATTTTGAGGTTTTTTTTTTGGCATTCTGTCTACTTCAGAATCTTTGAAGTCAATTAATAAAGAGCTGTGGGAGATTGAGGTGAGAAGAGTGAAAGTTTGAGCCTCACCTGGCAACTTAGTAATGTAATGATGCCCTGTTTTAAAATAATACATACATACATGCAAAAATACATACATACATAAATGGGCTGGAGATGAACCTCAGTGGAAAGGTGCAGAGTTCAACCTTAAGTTCCACACACACAAACACACATGAAAATGGTTAAGTCTAAAGAACCATGTTGTTTTGTTATTTCATATTTCTCATATTTCTATGTTGAAATTTGTTTACCTGTTAGGATGGATGTCAGTTTCACTTTTATGTGAGTGCCTTCATAGCTTATTTTAAAAATGTGCCTTTGTCTATGATTTTATTTAGTAATGTTGAAATTAATTCTATGTAGTATTTTTGGTCCTCATTGAGTTTATTGGTATATTTTAGGTATACAGCACAGTTACATTCATTATTGGGATCTTGTACCTTTACATTACAGGTCTTGGTTCTCATTTTTTCCTGCCCTCCCTTCACCCCCTCCTCCCCTGTCCATTTACAAACACTTTATTTCCATTTTTTCATTTTTGCCTATTTTATTCTTTTTCCTCATTACCTTTCCCCTACCCTTCCGATTTTCCCTACACCTTTAGCCCTTTTCTTCCTATTTCACACTGTCAATTATCTCATTAAGATCTTATGCACCATTATAGTTTTTTCACACCAGAGAAACTATTCAGTATTTACACGTGTGACTTATTTATTTCACTTAGGAGTATATCCTCAATATTATCCATTTTCCTATGAATGAATCTAATTTCTCATTCTTTATGGCTGAGTAATATTCCATTTTTGAAGTGCTAATTATAAAGGTCTTCTATAAACCAGAAATATTAAAACAATGTATATTTGTAAGTATACTTAAAATTAAAAAGTTGACTGTTTTGAATAAATACATTTAAACTCCGTTTTTAACATCATTTATTTCATACAACATAACTTTTTGAAATTAGAAAATAAAATATATTTATCACTTACATAAACTAAAATAGAACTAACTGTGATCTTTAATTATGAAGCATGTGTTTGCATTCAAATACATGACCATGAGAACTGAATCTTCAGAGGTTTCATATAAATACCTTAAATATTAGAAGGTCGGTTTCATCATCAAAGTGAAATACCAAGGTCAGTTTCTCCCAACAAAATTTTGTGATCAATCAATAGATTTTGCTACTTGGAAATAATTTTCATGATTCAGATATAGGTCAACATCCTTCAGATTGTATGTCTCTCTGCAGGAAAGAATGCGTTTCTTATATTAGTAAGTATAGCTTCTTCAAAGTCCATGTTCTAAGGAAAGATTCTGTTCAGGACCCTGGATAGCTCTCCGGGGTAAAAGACAATCATCTTTAGTTACAACCTGTGTCTTTATCAGAACATAAAAAACAAATATCATGTTCACACATCAATGGTGATCTTTGGAAATTTTTTCATTTTTCACAAGTAGGTGAAAAAAAAAAGCTGTTTTGGGCTACAAATCATTCACTGTGAATGTAGCATACATATCCTCAAGTAGTTTGCACATTTTTAGCTTCTGTAATAGTACCATCTCTTAGGGTATCTTTATTAATATTTGCCTGCATTGTTAGTTTTTGTCTTTTAATATAGAATAGCTCATCCTAAAGCACAGGTATTTATATAATCATGGACTTTCTTATTAAAAATTCTTATTAGTAATTTACCCACCAGATTTTAAATCTAACTCATCTGAAATTTTCAAAACTTTAATAAACTTTATCATGCAAAATATATTTATTTTAAAAGTATATAGTATATATAAATATTTTAGTAACGACACCTTATGAATCTCTCCTTTCCCTGGTTATCATATACATGTTTTATCTTCTCATATCCTTTTGGTGTGGTGTGTGTGTTAGTAAGTATATGTGTGCTTCTCCATATATTAAATATTATATTTTAAATTTAAATTATGGTTCCTCTCCAAATTTAAAGGAATATTCTCTGTTTATTTCAGGAAACTGGGCTATAAACAGTCTGAGATCAATTGAATATAATTTTGACATTATATTTATAACCTACACAAATGGTTAATCACTTTCATTACAACTGGTGGGGCAAGAGATGCATCAGTGATTTCTATTTGGTGAGATATATCATTTTATGTTTGACTCTAACGGTATAAAGTGGCTTATAGTTCTGCTATATACCTAATGGTGGTTAATAATTTTCCCTGGAGGAAAATTCTATAAGTTAGGTTCACCTCTGTAACTTTGCTTTTATTACATGCATTTTGGGCTAGCATTTCTACACAGACTATTTTTCTCGTCCTCCTATATCTCTAGATGCATGTATGTGTGCATATACTATCTTGATATTATGTCTTACTGTTTGTGATTTTATTGGTAATGAAATTGATCTTGACTTTAAAAATATGAAAACTTAAATCCAGATAAGTAAAGTAACTTATCCTAATAATCTAGACACTGATTATAGATGGAAATTACAACTTGTTTAGATTTTTGTTCTTCTCAGTAGAGCCATGTCACCCATTCATTACCTTCTGTAAATACACGCACCACTAATAGGGCTAGCATGTGCCTCTACCACCATAGACAGATGTGCTGATGGTATGAATAACACCGTGCAGTGTCCCAGAATGTGTCTGGTGAGGATGGAATGGCCAGAGCACCCTCAAACTTTCCTGGGCTTGTTTCTCTTTCTGACGTAGAAAGAGGAAGAGGAGTCAGAGGATGGTTCAAAGCCAAAGCATGATTATTCACAGAAGAAAGTGGTACAAAGCCTGTCCGAGGAGGTAGGACAGCAGAGTTGGGTAACTGTTGATGAGGATTAGGGTCCTGTTTTATGTGACAGGAGTTGGCTTGTTGTCAGGAATTTGGGTTTTCTGGGTTGATACTGGAGCAAGCATGGCAAGCTGCACAAGGAGGAATCAGGATATAGAGTACATTGCAGACTGCCTGCTGTTCATAGAGTTAGATTATTACTGAGGCTTTTTTTTTCTCTTGCTTTTTAATGGGCCTATGTCTCTATTCTGACTCTACCTAGAGGTACCATTTTTCCCTATCATAGTTACAGACAGCAACAACTTCATCACACCCTTTTTATGACATTATTTGTTTGTGACTCTTCTCATTTTTTTTTTGCCTTTTTTTCCAAACATGAGTAACTTGGGGATTTTGTGCAATATCCAATGTTCAATATCAATAAATAAATTTCTGCATACAACGAATATTTTCAGAACTTAAACGAAGAAATTCAATAATGTGGCATTACATGCATAGTTTCTTATATGGTTCAACACATAGAAAAAATGCTTGCATAGAGCCAGGGATGCAGAGCTTAGCTGCACATTGTCTTCCTGGTAAACATGAGGCCCTGAGTTTGATTCCTGGTACTGAAAAAGAAAACACGCACATGGGCCGGGGATTTGGCTCAGCATTTCGGTGGCCAGTCTTGCAAGCGCAAGGATCCAAGTTCAATCCCCGGTACCCTCCCCCCCAAAAAAAAAGAAAAAAGAAAAGAAAAGAACACACACACACACACACACACACAATTTTAATGCTTAAAAAATACTTAAAAATACTTAAATACTTATATTGAAAATAAAAGTAAAAAGAAGACAAAAAGCAATAAAGCAACAACAGAAAAACAAAAACAGTGCTGCAAAGTATAAGAATATAAAATCTAAAAGAATAATTATTGATTACACTAAATATATACTAAATTATGGCACATTTTTCCAACTACTTATTTGCAGTTGAAGTCTCATATGAATTCATAGATAATAATCAGAATGATCTATAAATACGTATTGATGTTTATCCTGTAGTTAAAAAAATCTATTTATTGTTTTGTTTTGTTCTTTTGGCTGAATCCCTTATTCTGTATTTTAAAATAAAAATCCATTGTATTTTGTGTACATATACAAATGAATAAAAATAACTACTGTCATAACTGTGCAGTGATTTCACAAAGATCAGAAATAAGACCTGAATGTCACACATCACCAAGAAGTTCATTCTGTGATTGCAGCACAACTATGCTGAGGAAAAGAGATCTTTGAGACTCCACTGACACTACGCAGTCTGATTCGCAAGAACCAACTTCTTCCTGCATAGTTGCTTCATATATGTATATTTGCTCTTTTCTGGGATGATATTGCATGCTAAAATATAGTGTATCCAAGGACCTGGGATTTGGCTCAGTGGTGCCACATCTGCTTTGCAAGTCCAAGGTCTTGAGGTCAATCCCCGGCACCAAATAATAATAATAATAATAATAATAATAATAATAATAATAATAATAATAACAACAACAATAGTAATAAATACATTCAAGATGAACCAATATCATGCAATATGAGTTTGATGTAGTAGTTTTGAAAACTGGTCTTCACCTCACTTCATTGAATCATTTCTTCATATTCTGCCTAGTGTTGCTAATATTTGGTCATTGGCTGGCTGGTATGCTTGCTTGATATTCTTCTTTCTTTCTTCCTTCCTTCCATTGTTCCTTGCTTCCTTCCTTTCTCTTTCTTTCATTCTGTCTTTCCTTATTTCTTTTTCTGTTTAAATTTCCTTTCTTCTTTCCCTCCGTTTCCCTCCTTCTTTCTTTTTGCAGTTAATGATATTTTTGTTTTCTTCAAAAGGGGTCAACGTATTATACAACATTGAGAAATTTGTAGGCTAATTTTTCTTTCAAATTCAGTTGAAGCTGGCAACTTCTACAGACAACCTGACTTTCTTTTGTTTTCAGAATTAAAGAATGTTTTAAAATTCCAATTCCACGCTGACTGTGGTGGTGTACACGTATAACCCCAGCGCTCAGGAGGTTGAGGCAGGAGGATCACCACAACTTCAAGGTCTCCTTGGACTATATCATGAGGCCCTGTCTCATCTTCCCAAATACCTGTAAATATTAAGTTTTTATAATGCATATCTCCAAAAAATATATAGCTGTCATATTGATAAAGGGGGGAGACATGCAACCCCCAAACCTGCTAGGTATCCAAAACTTGAACTCTTATTCTCTAAAATTGAAGAATAAATTCTAGGAACAGTGGAGCTTTTAAGAGTAGGAAAAATTTATTGGGAGAGAGAAAGCTTCTAAGAGAGACAGAAGAGGGACAGGAAAGTGCCCCCCACATTTTTTTTTTTTTTTTTTTTTTTTTTTGCAGTACCAGGGATCAAACTCAGGACCTTGTACTTGGGAGGTAGGCACAGCTACACTGAGCTAAACCCCTGGCCCTATCTTCCACATGTAGACAGTATATTACATATGAAGTTTTTAATATTATCCGCTTTCCCTTTATTTAGATTTATTTAGAATCATAACCAGTCTTCTGCTTACATAAAAAGTGAAAACTTCAAGGACAAAGATGATCTTGGAAGTTATCTTTGTGCCTACAATAGCCCCTTAAACTAAAAAAAAAAGGCCATGAGATATTCTTTAGGCTAAGACATTTGTGTCTCAGTGTTCAAATTTTAATTTTATAAAGTTAAAAAATTAGGGGCCAAATTTCCACTTACAGAGTACATCACCTATGCATTGCATTAATTTTCATAACTCTTATTTTTTGAAGGAAAATATGATGAGCAGAGGAAAAGACCAGAAAATTGTTGAAGTGAGATGTCAGAAGACAGAATTTGGTCAAACAATATTGGAACACTGATGTTATAAAAGCTTTTGAAAAGTAATTCTGTTGTTATCACAATAGATTATATATAATGAAACATTTTATAAACACAATTTATCACTGACAGCATTTTAATGTTGGAAAACTGCTTACCCATATTGCTTCTTCGTGTTCACAGGAGCAAAATAATGACAGTGGACTACTGGGAATAGTGAACTTTAAATATTATATAGATTGTATATTGAACAAGTGGGACTCATTGGATATTAATAAAAATTAACTTCTTTTTTTCTTATTTTAAAATCTGTGGTTGATTTTTCTTTCTCTCTGGCAAAAATTTGAATTTACCTTCAACAACTTTTTTGAACATTATTGTGTATGAAAAATTTCCAGTGATTAAATTTTCAATTATGTACATTTTTATTTTTTCCTGCTTATAAACTGTGTTTGCTTCACAGTGGCTGCTTATTGGAAAAGAAAATAGAGACCAGAAGTCACTTCCTTCTCCATGAAGTTTCTTCATCTCCTTGTGAGTTCAAAATGTAGTGATCTATTACATCTTTCTGGTCACAATTTAATGCTGAAAATGTCTCTCAGACATTATATGATGTGTTTGTTCTTGGGAAAATTTCATGACATTGCTATTTATCATGTAGATTAAAACTGTCATTACCTTAATATAGTTGAATGAATATCCAGAATTTAAGTTGCTCAACATTCCTCCTGGAAATTTTAAAATAGAATGAAAGTCTCCTAACTTTTTCTCATGAGGTTTTTCTCTCATCTGGCCCTTCTTTATAGAATTCTGTAATGTTTGTTATGGTTTTGGTTTTTTGAGGCAGAGTCTTGCTCTGTAGCTTAGACTGGTATTGAACTCACTGTGTAACCCAGGCTGACCTCAAATTCATGGAAGTCCTTCTGCTTCAGCCTTCAGAGTGGAGGGACTTTAGGTGTGCATCACCACACCTGACCATGCATGAGAATTATTTTTTATTAAATAATTGAATTTATTGGTATATTTTAGGGATGCAGTACAGTCACATTCATTGTTGGGATCTTGTACCTCTGCATGAAAGGTCTTGGTTCTCATTTTTCCCCTTGTCCCTGACCTCCTTTCACCCCCTCCGACCTCCCCATTTACAACCACTTTAATTCCAACTTTTCATTTTCTCACATGTTTTTCTTTTCCCTTATTACCCTTCCAATACCCATCGCACCTTCCCTATACCTTTAGCCTCCTGCTTCCCATTTCACAATGTCAGTTATCTCATTAGGATTTTATGTACGATTTCAATTTATTCACACCAGAGAAACTATTCGGTATTTACACGTTTGACTTACTTAATTCACTTAAGAGTATATCCTCAATATGTATCCATTTTCCTATGAATGAATCTAATAATTTCTCATTCTTTATAGCTGAGTAGTATTCCATTTTATAGAAAAACCACATCTTCTTTATCCAGTCTCCAACTGAAGGGCAAATGGGCTGTTTCCAAGTTTTAGCTATTACAAACTGTAACACTAAAAACATGGTGCACATATATCACAGTGGTATGATTCTTTCAATTTTTTTGGAAAGATACCCAGCAGAGGGATGGCTGGGTCAAATGGAACCTCTAGTCCCAGCTCTTTGAGGTATCTCCATATTTATTTCCATAGTGGTTGTACCAGGCTGCACTCCTGCCCACAATAGAGAAGGGTTCCTTTCTTCCCACAACCCCACCAACATTTGGTATTGTGTAATTTCTTGATAGCAGCCATTCTTTGTGGGTTGAGGTGGAATCGCAGTGTTGTTTTCATCTGCATCTCTTGAATGATCAGTGATGTGGAACATTTTTCATATATTTACTTTCTGCTTTTGCTTCTTTGTCTGTGAAATGTCTGTTCATTTCAGATGCCCATTTTTGAATCATGTCTTTATATTGGGGGGGCTGATTGTTTTGAGTTCTTTATATATTCTGGATAATAGTCCTTTGTCTGAGAAGCAGCTGGTAAAATTTTTTTCCCACATTATAGGTTGTCTCTTAGTTCTATTATAGTTTCTTTTGCACTGCAGAAGCTTTTTAATAAGATGAGATCTCAGTTGGTGATTCTTCCTGCTAGTTCCCATGCTACTGAGGATTTGTTCATAAAGTCTTTTCCTATGCCAATGTCCTCCAGAATTCTGCCTAACTTATCTTCTAGTAAGTTTAGTGTTGCTGTTTTAATATTTAGATCTTTCATCCACTTGGATTTTAATTTAGTGCATGGTGAAAAATAAGGGTCCATTTTTAATCTGGGGCAGGTTAAAATCCAGTTTTTCCAACACCATTTATTGAAGAGGCTATCTTTCCTCCACCGAGGATGTTCAGCTCTTTTGTCAAAGATGAGGTAGCTGAGTACCTTTGGATATGTTTCTATGTCTTCCAATCTGTTCCACTGATCCTCAGGTCTATTTCTTTGCCAGTACCATGCTGTTTTTATCACAGTGACTTAGTAGTATATTTTCAGATTGGGAATAGTTATACCCGCTGCCATGTGTCTGTTACCTAGGATGGTTCTTGCTATTGTAGGTCTCTTATGGTTCCAAATGAATTTTTGGATTGTTTTTTCTAGTTCTGTGAAATGCAGTGTTGGAATTTCAATTGGCATTGCATGGAATCTGTATAGCAGTTTTGGTAATATGGCCATTTTCACTATGTTGATTCTTTCTACCGAGGAGCAGGGGATATCTTTCCATTTTTTTTTTATATCCTCTTCGATTTCTTTCTTTAGAGTGCTGTCATTTTCAGTGTAGAGGTCTTTTATTACTTTTGTTAGATTGATTCCTAGATACTTCATTTTTTGAATGCTATTGTAAAAGGAATTGTTTCTCTAATTTCTCTCTCAGTGAGTCTGTTATTTGTGTACAAGAAGGCTATTGAATTTTGGGTGTTCACCTTGTATCCAGCTACTCTACTGAATCTGTCAATTAAATTTAGAAGTCTTTTGGTGGTGTTTTTTGGGTCTTCAATGTACAGTGTCATATTGTTAGCAAATAATGACAGTTTAACTCCTTACTTTCCTATCTTTATTGCTTTAATTTCAATTTCTTGTCCAATTGCTATGGTTAATTTTTCCAGAACTATATTAAAGAGGAGTGGTGATAGTGGGCATCCTTGCCTTGTTCCTAATTTTAACATGAAAGTTTTCAGTTTTTGGCCATTTAATATGATGTTGGCTGTTGGTTTTTCATAGATAGCCTTTATTAAGATGAGATATAGACCATCTATTCCAATTTTTTGCAGGGTTTTTATCATGAATGGGTGTTGAGTTTTGTCAAATGCTTTTTCTGCATCTATTGAGAGGATCATATGTTTTTTGTCCTTGGCTTTGTTAATATAGTGTATTACATTTATTGGCTTACATATGTTGAACCAGCCTTGCATCAATGGACTAAATCTGACTTGGTCAGGATGTATGATCTTCTTGATGATTCTCTGTATTCTGTTTGCTAGTACCTTATTAAGGATTTTAGCATCTGTATTCATTAAGGAGATTGGCCTATAGTTCTCTTTATTAGTTAAGTCTTTCCCTGGTCTGCGAATCAAAGTGATACTTGCTTCCAGGAATGAATTTGGAACTATAGTGTCCCTTTCAATTTCATCATAAATTTTGAACAGTAAAGGCAGTAGTTTTTCTCTAAATGTCTTGGAAAATTCAGCAGTGAATCCATCAAGACCTGGCTTCTCTTTTTTGGTAAATTTTAAATTACATTTTCAATTTCACTGATTGTAATTGGGGTGTTTAAAATGTTTTTATCTTCTTTGTTCAACTTTGGTAATTCATAAGTATCTAGAAATCTGTCCATCGCTTCTGTGTTTTCTAATTTATTAGAATACATTTTCTCAAAGTAGATATTAATGATCCTCTGGATTTCTGTTGGATCTGTAGTGACTTCACCTTTTTCATTCCTGATTGCATGGAGCTGAGGCTTTTTTTTTCTTTTTTTTTTCTTTTTTGATAAGGATTGCTAAGGGTTTATTCATTTTATTTATTCTTTCACAAAACCAACTCTTTGATTCATTTATTTTTTTGTATTGTTTTCTTAGTTTCCATTGCACTGATTTCTGCTCTAAACTTTATAATTTCTTCTCTTGTTCAAGCTTTGAGTTTTTTTGTTCTTGTCTTTCTAGGAGTCTAAGATTCATTGTTAGGTTGTTTATTTGAGCTCACTCTGTTTTCCTAGTGTGGGCATTCAGTGCTATGAATTTTCCAAATGAAACTGCTTTTATTGTGTCCCACAGATTCTTGTATGTTGTATTGGCATTTTTGTTTATTTGTAAAAAATGTCTGATTTCTTCTTCAATTTCCTCTGTGATCCATTGATTGTTCAGGAGAGTGTTGTTCAATTTCCATGTCTTTGTTAAGTTCCTATGGTTTCTTATGCTATTGATCTCCAGCTTTATTGCACTGTGATCTGATAATATACAGGGGATAACTTTGATTCCTTTGCATTTTTTCAGACCTGTTGTATGAGTTAGTATGTGGTCTTTGTTGAAGAATGACCCATGTGAAGCTGAAAAGAATGTATGTTCTGATTTTGTGGGGTGGAATACTATATATATGTCTATTTAGTCCAGCATTCCAAAGCTTGATTCAGTTCTAGTATTTCATTGTTGATTTTCTGCTTAGATCATCTGTCTATTTGTGATAGTGAGGTATTTAAATCACACACTATAATTGTATTACTGCTAATTTGGTTTTTCATGTTACTTAGTATTCATTTTATATAGTTGAGGGCATTAACATTTGGTCTATATATATGTTTATGATTGTCATCTCTTCCTCTTGAATTGTTCCCCTTTACAAGGATGTATTGGCCTTCTTTGTCACTGTTAATGAGTTTTGGTTTGAAATTTACTTTGTCTGAGAAGTAGATTGCTACCCCTGATTTTTTTCTGGGCTCTGGTGCATGGAAAGTTATTCTCCAACCTTTCACTTTCAGTTTATGGGCTTCTTTTTTCACTAGGTGTGTTTTTTGTATACAGTGTATTGTGGGATTTTGCTCTTTAATCCATTCTGCCAGTCTATTTCTCTTGATTGGTGAATTGAAGCCATTGACATTGAAGGTTATAACTGATATGTACTGACTTATTATTGTCAAGTTATTGTCCTTTTGTTAGCTCTTTTTAATTTTTCACTCTCTGTTTTTAGTTTCTTGCCTTGCCTATTTGATTTTCTCTATTGGGCCTCATGTTGTTGTGACCTTCATTGTCATTTTCTAGGATATTGTTTAGAATTCCTTGTAGTACTGGTTTTTTTGTTCATGAAGTTTCTCAGACGTTCTTTGTCATAGAAGCATCTTATTTCCCCATCCATTTGAATGAGAGTTTTGCTGGATACATCAGTCTAGGTTGGAGGTTGTTTTCTTTTAGGACTTGAAATACCTCACTCTAGGCTCTCCTTGCCCTAAGGGTTTGTGTTGAAAAGTCTTCTGTGATTATGATGGGCTTTCCTTTGCATGTGATTTGTTTCTTTTCTCTTACTGCTTGTAGTATTTTGTTCTTCTGTTGGATTTCTTGGATCTTGATTATTATATGTCTAGGTATTGATTTTTTTTTATCATGGCTAGTTGGCATTCTATATACCTCATTATCTGTATGTTTAATTCTTCCCTTCTGTTTGGGAATTTTTCTGTCATTAATTCTATAAACAGCTTTTTAAAATCATTTGTATTTTCTCCTGCTACTTCACGGATTCCTTTCAGTCTTTTGTTATTCTTCTTTGTATCTTTTAGAAGTTGTTGGATTGCTTTCTCATGATCTCTTACTGCTTTTAAGAGACCTCTCTTTTCACAGTCACTGAGTGCACTCCTATCTTCTATATCTGAAATTCTGTCTTCACAATCTTTTATTCTATTGTGTACACTTTTGATGGAGTGTTTAATCTCCTGGATATTTGTTTGAAACTGTTTTATGGATTGCATTTCTGTCCTCTGTTGGGCATTCATTGTTTCCATTTCTTTCTAATACTGGGCTTTCATGGCTTCTATCATGGTCCTGAGCTCATCTGTTTTTTTCTCAGTTTCTGTTCTAGAGTCTCAAATCATGACTTCCATTTTGCTCATCATCTCTATGGTTATCTGGGAAATTATTTCTATTTTGAATTTTTCTAAAGCCTGATTGATCTGTTTTGTTACTACCTGTGCTATGTGTTCAGGGTGTCCTACTGGTTCACTATCAGACTTGTCATCCTCATTTGCCCTACTGTTTGCCATTGGTGAACTGGAAGTCTGTCTTTGTGTCTTGCTTAAGTGTTTTCTCATTTTTATTTTTGTTGTTGGGTTGTCCTTGGTTTAATTTCTGGGTTATTACTTCAATCTTCCTGATATAGTTGTGCTTTAGCTTTTGAGACTCTAATAACTCATAGACATTCTGATTTTCATAATATCAGAGAAAACAACTCACTAAATCAATCACAATCCTTTATCCCAATTGATACATTCTGCAGCACAATAGGATTAAGAACAACTTTCAAAATGACCACCCTTGGTAGTCATTAATCTATCACCTTTAAACCATGTGAATTAAATTAAAATCAATAAATAGCCCAAAATATGTTTGTGGTGAATATGCTTTTTCAATATAGAATCTTTACCACTTAGGATGGGGGCCTAGACAGAGTTAGGATGAGGGGAGTAGATAAGTGTAAGAATTGGAGAAGGTTTCAATTGAAGCCAGAGAATATAGAGTGACCATACAATCTTTATGAAACTATTAAATTTAAAAGGGATAGACAGAGTGCAAGAATAAGGACAAGAATATATCACTTTAAAAGTAACAAGCGCTCACTTTCCCTTGAAACTACTGACCCATGAGTGAGGTAAAATGACAGAAGAAAAGAACATAAAGAAAAAAGAAAATGATAAAAGAAGTCTGAGTTCAGGCAGGAACAGGAATAGAAAGGGTTATGAGGGACAATATGGTGGAGCAAGAGACTGAGTTGGACAAAGAGGACAGAAAAAAGAAAGAAATTGAAGGGTGGAATGAGGAAAAGAGAGAACGAAAAAAAATAATTTGAAGGGCCTCTTTCAGACTATGTCTCTGCTGTCATAATATACCATGTGTACAGCCATGTGCAGAACCAAGTCCCCTGGTCTCAGCTAGCCAATGGCAGATCCCCATGACTCAGACTGACCTCAGGCCATAAGGCCTAAAGTGAGTTTCCCAACCTGCAGGGTTGAACTCCACACAGTTCTATTACAGATTTCTCCCACCCTTTCTTTAAAGAAGTTCAAAGTTGGGAGTTCTTAAAAATACCTTTTATAACCACCTATACCTCTGCAGAGTCAGTCCCAGGATTGGCTCAATCATGAGGGTTGAGAGAGTGGGGTGGTGGTGGTCATGGGTGTGTTTCAAAGGCACCTGTGGGGCTACCTTCCTAGCTGTGGCTGGTGTCAGAGCAGGCATGAGATGCTGTGGACCCATGGGGCCCAAGCATGTGGCCCATGCATGAGAATTTAAATAGATCCACACATTCTCACACTCTCTTTGACTGGGCATACTTATACATCATTTGCCCTGATAACCTTCAGGTTATCTGGGTGAGAGCCTTCAGCAAATAATATCTCTTTACATGCTGTCAGAACACATATAGTTGCACACTTTCATGGTTCAGTTTTGTTGAAATGAACCAAATATCCATTCACAGAGTTAGCAAATTTCCAATATGTACATTTCTCACACAGTGTCTTATTGTTAAACTATGGGGACAATATTTGCTGATAATCTTATGGATAAGCAGAGATCACAACATAAAGTTGCTGTTTCCAAAATTTTTCTCCCCAGTTGCTGAGTACCTTACTCAGTTTTTCCAAGCTTACTTTTTCCAAATTTACTTTACAGATAAGGTTTGTAAACCAATTCTCAGGTGATCTTTGACCTGTTTTACTATGATGATGTCACATTTCTCTCTCAATTTGGGATTTGTTGGTGTGTATTCATGTGATTTCAGCCAACATTGATTTAGTAACAGTGTAAGCCAATCGTCTGTCTGAAATTCTACACTATTGTACCGTTGCTAAGATACTATTTCCAATAAAATGCACCAGTAATTTAGGTAATGTTCATTAACTAAAGCTTCTTTTCTGATGTCAGGAATCCACATCAAAATATTATCTTTTAATAATTCAACATATAAGCTATTAGAACAAATGATTTAAAATATATTTCAGAGATTCTTAATACTTGAACAAATTAAGGTCCTAAAAAATCTTGTAATAAGGAAAGATATACTATTTCACTTAGCCTTATTTAGTTCATATCCTGAAGATTAGTTCCTCTTAATTTTTTCTTTATTTCTCATAAAATACTAAAAAGTGATGCTACTTCCCAGAGGATAATATTTTGGGATAAAAATAACTGACAATTTTGCACTCTTCTTGAGTTTCATTTTATGGGCTATAAAACTGTCAATGCCTTAATTTTAATATCTGAGCTGGCTTTTCAATGGTGAACAATATTAATACAGATTTTAACTTTAATCTAAAAAGTTCAGGAAAGTTAATTCAAGAGACAATAAACTCTCCAAAACTGCACATTCAAATATTCCATGTTTTATATTGTAATAGGTTAAAAATGCATTTATTTATTCCTTTAAGAAGTAATTATTGAGTTTCTACTAGTTATTACACAATGCATAAAATACTGAGTGTGAACTTTAAGATATGTGTCTTTTAAGAAGTAGAAAATGAATTAAGAAAATCTCCAATAGAGTATCAGAAAAGGTAATGCAATAATATTATAAATGTTTTCTAAGAATTTACTATAAGACAAGTATAGTACTAGACATATTTTATACTTGTTTCATTAGATAATATTACTTATAAAAATTATAAAATGAATATACTGTTATGTTCTCAATTTACCTATTATAAATTGAAATTCAAGGAAAAGTAGCTTTGTTACTGCCAGTAGTGGGAAAGTATTAATAGATCAGTACAATGGTTACTCACAAGAGGAATTGTATAAAACTAAAGAGGTAAAGATTAAGTAATTTCCTTTCTCTTTTTTCCTTTTCCCCTACACCCCCACTTCTCCTTTGAACCTTTTTTTCTTATTTTACAATATCTATTTACACTTTTCACTTTCTGGAAAAAAATGTAAATAGGGAGGGTGGAAGGGAGGGAAGTGGAATGGGTAAAAAACAAGAATCAAGATATGTCATGTAAAGGGACAAATTCCCAATGATGAATGTCATCATATTATATACCTAAAATGATTAAACTTAAAAATAAGCTTAAGTAAAACATTCTTTGACTTGAAATTTGCCAATGAGTAGATATGCCTGGGATAGTATTAGGATTTCTAGCAGGGCATTGTGACTCATGCCTCTAATCCCAGTACTCAGGAGGCTGAGGTAGGAGGATCGCTGTGAGTTCGAGACCAGCCTGGGCTACATAGGCTACATAGTGAGTTCCAGGTCAGTCTCAACTACATAGTGAGACCCTGTCTCAAAAAACCCAAACAAACAAACAAAGGTTTCTTGCACAAAGTAACCCTGTAAATGACAACAAAGATGCATGAAATATTGTAATGCACTTGAAGAACTGCACATTTTGGTGGAATGTACAAAAGTTTCCCCTAGGGAGAAGTAGGCACCAGTAAAGTTTTGGAAATGAGTTATAACAAAACAGAGTAACTTTGACAAAATAACTAAGTTTAAAATAAATATTTCCTGAAAGAAAAATCTCATGCAAAAGTATTGTTTCCTGTGGAAAAGGTTTAAATTCTCTATAGGACATATTTTGAAATTTGGCTCTCATTTAAATTATGATGCGCTAATGATATATAAGGTGTTGATACCATTAATTTGAGAACTTTAGCAAAGTGTCCAATATTCCTGCCCAAGGAAAAACACGTGCAATGACTAAATATCATTCATTATTTCCCTAGGGCAGTGGTGAATCTATGGCACACATTATATTGTTTTGCTTTTGAAATAAAAATTATTAATGTATGAATTTTTTCTAAATTAAAACTTCAATATTTAGATTTAATTGCCATGTTGGCACTTTGAGACAAATGGGTGGGTTTGGGATTGCAGTTTCAGTGTACATCTCTAAAAGGTTTGCAATGACTGATGTAGGACGTGCATGTCAAAAAAAAAATTCCTTAGAAGTTTAGAATTCAACTTTCTTGTTGTTGTTCTTGTTGTACTGGTGATCAAACTTGGGGACCTTGGGTTTGCAAAGCAGGAGCCAGAACCACTGAACTAAATCCCCGGCCTTTAGAATTCAACAGTTTAAGTTGTATATATTTAAAATATAGCTTTTTTTCAAGGAATATGACTTCACTGTAAATCAAGAAAAATAAGTTCATTTTGTTGGGATCTCTTCTAAAATTTATTTTGTCACATAATTAATAGAAATACTGTTCATCATATTTATTTGCTTATGTCTATGTAAGGTAAAATTTTTAATTTTGATGTATAATTTTTGTTTAAAGTAAAATTATACATGTAGAAACAACTTAGGACCAATTCATTGTGCACTCTAATATAAACATGTGTAAATATATACTGTTTGGTGATGGTTAGTCTCCTTTCATTTCAACCTAGGTTCATGGTTAGTTCTGATTTGGTCTATCAGTTCATGTCTTTCATGTTATACAGGTGTTACTTATGTAACAAAAGCATTTCATTCTTTTCTTTCAGGAAAATGATGCAGGTGTTATGAAGTAATATCAGAAAAAGGGAATATTGAATGTAATAAGGCATAGAGCCACAAGTACACCTCAACCTTATAAGAAAAAAGATATGATACTTTAATATCCATTTACTTTTTCCCCCTACAAAGAAAAGCCTATAAAAAATGTTTTTCATGTTTCCAATGTGCCCACTTTAAAAATGCAATCCTTCACAAACTTCCTTGAAATTACAAGGATAGGCAATATAATAAAACATAAAAAGCATATGAAAATAACTGAGTAAACTTTCAGGGAGAAAATGATACCTTCAAGACAAAAACGTGGGTTGCATGCAGCTTCATTTTTTGATTGTTATATTTTTCTTGCTCTTCTAGCTGCAGTAAACACACATATACAAAGACCAAAGTTATATTATACACCTAGGATCAGCAACATAATTTGCAGGAGCTATTGAAAATAAAAAAGTGAGACTCTTATTAAATATTAGAGAAAAATACATGGTTAAATATAAACCACTTCCTAAAAAGTATTTCATTATTTAAAAATTGAAATGTGGCATGGCAATACCTAGGAATAGCATAACGATCAGAAAATAATATTAAAAGAAATGGAGCTTATTCACAACTTTATGTGATACTCTAAATATTAATGCTTTCTTGATATTTTAATTGAGTGCTTTTTATTTTTTAACTTTAACTTTTCTGCAAATCTGTTCATTAAATCTTAAAAATACTGTATATATTTTCCACAAATATCATTTTAACAGTATAGTTGAAAATGATGTGAGTTTCTTACGACAAATACAAGATCTAAAATGATTGTTGATAATTTTTAACTTTGCTAAAGCTCTTTATGCTGATAAACTAGTACTGCAGTGTTATGTTTCATAGATTATGAAAGCTTTGAGATGTGATTCTAAAAAATTATTTTGAAATAAATAGCTTAATACAACTAGAGGTGATGGTACTTGTGAATACATCTCTAAATATACTTAAACCTTCAAAGAGTTATAAGCATAATTTCACACATTAATTTATATAATTGCATTTTATTGTTCCAATATTTTCTGTTACTTTCTATGTAGTCCAACTTCAGGCCTCACACATTGCTCATTTCTCTCTGTGCCTTAGTTCTGAGCCACGTGTGTAGACATCACCACATTAAATATCTCCTCTATTCATACACAAAATTTTTTTTATGGGCCTTACAAAACATAAGTTTGAAACTAAAAACTGTTAGGACTTTGAAGAGAATGCTATGCCAAGAGCAGAAATCATAGGGAAATTTGTGCCTCTGGGACTGAATAAGGGGCCTGAGGCTCATGAAGCTGGCCCTGCAGAAAAATTTTTTTCATAAAATTTGCATATCAATAAGATGTGCAATATTTCAACAGAAGATACATCATGAAATGGGTACAATATTAAGCAAATTAATATATTTATGTCTCCACCACAAAGTTACCAACTATGTGTGGTAGAAACAATGAAGATTTATTCTACTAGCTAATTGCAATTTTATGATACAGTCTTCTTAGCTATAATTACAAACATAATGAAGGGGAAGAGAATGCAATGACAAGAATGATGGAAAAGTAAAGTAGAATATGGTGGTTTTTGAGAAGAAATAGAGTCATCATACCATCTGCACAGCCAAACTTGAACTCTCTATTTTGCCATCAACCAACCAACCAAGCAACCAACCAACATACATAATGAATAAATAGTTTAAGTGATTAAATAATTGCTTTAGTTTATTAGTACATATTTTCAGTAAATGATATTTACCTTACTTGTGTGGAGTTGGTAAATGTACATAACATATTTTACCTCCTATCTTCATCTGCTTTGTCTCCCTCCTCCACTCATCTCTTGATCACTTTGTTTGTTTCTCATACACGTGGTACAGCTTGTTATGCTTACAATCTTTGTGTGGAGTTGTTAAGCATAAATAACATGTCTCGATTCCTTTTCTTTCATCCCTTTGCTCTTGTCCCTCCCCCACTTTTATACCTTAACCTGCTTCACTGTTGAGAATGAACTATCTTCCTTACTTCCCATTATCATTTTTTTACACTTGACTTTTACTCTGGGTTTTTCATATAAAAAATCATTTTATACCAAATATATTACTATTAGCCAAAAGACTCATTACTCGAAATTATGCTGTGGCAAGTAACACGTCTTTTACTTTCTATTTTTATTTAATACAACTTATTTTTATCTTTATTGAATTTATTCGTACCTATCAGGTATACAATAGAGTTACATTCATCGTTGGGATCTTATAGCTATACATGACTTCTCAGGTTCTTATTTTTCTCCATTCCCCAGTCCTCTTCTCAGTGCCTACACCCTTCCCTGTTTACAAAGGCATTGTTTCCATGTTTTTCCTTTTCCCTTTTTACCTTTGTGCTACACCTCCCACTTCTCCTCTTTTAGACTTTTCTTCCTATACCACAATATCAATTATACATTTTAATCCTTATTTACACTTTTACTTTTTCACTAGAGAAACTATTCAGTATTTACATGTTTAATTTATTAGTTTCACTTAAGTGTTTCTCTCTAGTTTCTCATTCTTTATGACTGAGTAGAATACTATTTTATTAAAAAAAGAAAAACACATTTTATTTATCCACTCTTCTGTTGATGGGTAATTAGGCTCCTTCCAAGTTTTACCTATTACAAACAGTGCTGCTATAAAAATGGGTGAGCATTTATTGCTGTGGTATAATTCTTTCAGTTCCTTTGGAAGACACCCAGCAGAGGAATAGCTGGGTCCACAGAGACTTCTAATCCTAGTTGTTTGAGTCATCTCCATAGTGGTTGCTGCACTATCTCTCCAATGCCCAACCAGCATTTGTTATTGGTTGATTTCTTGATAGCAGCCAATTTTACTGGGGTGAGATGGAATATCAATGTTTTTTCATTTGCATCTCTTCCAATGACCAGTGATGTTGAACATTTTTTTCATATTATTTGCTGCTTTTACTTCTTTGTCTGAGAAATGTCTGTTCATTACAGATACCCATTTTTAATTGGGTCTTTATATTTGCTGGTTCTTTTTTTTTTTTTTTGTTTTTTTTTTTTTTTTTTTTTTTTTTTTAGTTCTTTATATATTCTAGATAGTAGATCTTTGTCTGGGGAATAGATGGTATTTTTCCCACATTTTGGGTTGTGTATTAGCTCTGCTTGTGATTTCTATGACAGTGCTGAAGCTTTTTAAAAAGATGAGATCCCAATTGTTGATTCTTTGTGCTAGTTTCCATGCGACTGAGGATTTTTTCATGAAGTCTTTTCCTAAGCCAATGTCTTTGAGAGTTTTGCCTGACTTATTTTCCAACAAGTTTAGTATGTCTCTTTTAATATTTAGATCTTTAATACACTTGTGTTTTAGTTTAGTGCATGGTGAACGATACAGGTCTAGTTTTAATCTTTGGCAAGTTGAAATCCAGTTTTTCCATTTATTAAAGAAGCTATCTTTCCTCCAGATAGGGTGTTTAGCTGAATCTGCCAATAAAATGTGTAAGTCTTTTGGCAGAGTTATTTGGGTCTTCTATATAGAATATCATATCATCAGCAAATAATGACAGTTTCACTTTTTCATTTCCCATGTTTATTACTTTTGTTGTTTTACTTGTCTAATTGCTGTGGCTAATGTTTCCAAAACTATATTGAACAGGAGTGGTGAAAGTGGACATTTTTGTCTTATTTCTGATTTTAGCATGAAGGTTTTCAGTTTTTGACCAGGAAGTCAAATTTTATATGTTGACTATTGGTTTTTCATATATAGCCTTTATCAAATTGAGGTTAAAAACCATCTATTCCATTTTTTGTAGGGTTTATATAATGAATCTGTGTTGAATTTTGTCAAATGCTTTTTCTGCATGTATTGAGAGGATCATACAGTTTTTGTTCTTGATTCTTTGACTATAGTGTATTACATTTATTGATTTACATGTATTGAACCATCCTTGCATCCCTGGGATGAATCTGACTTGGTCAGGGTGTATGATGTTTTTGATGACCCTCTGCATTTTGTTTGCCAGCATCCTATTGAGGATTTTTTCATCTATATTTATAAGGGAGACTGGCTTGTACTTCTGTATTTTGGTTGGGTCTTTCCCTGGTTATAGAATCAAAGCAATAATTGCTTCCAGGAATAATTTTAGAAGTATTGCTCCCCTTTCAATTTCATTGAAAATTTTAAATAGTACTGGGAATATTTCTTCTCTAAACGCCCTGTAGAATTCACCAGTGAATCCATCAGGACCTGGGTTTTTTATTGTTTTTTATAAATTTTTAATTATTTTTTCAATTTCCCTGGTTGTAATTGGTGTGTTTAGAATTTTTATATTTTCTTCGTTAAACTTTGGTCATTTATATGTATCTAGAAACTTGTCCATTTTTTTCTATGTTTTGCATTTTATTAGAGTACAGTTTCTTGAAGTAGGTACTAATGATCCCTTGGATTTCTGCCGAATCTGTTTGACTTCACCATTTTCATTCCTAATTGCAAGAATTTGAGCCTTTTCTTTCCTTTTTTCAATAAGATTGCCTAAGGGTTTATTTATTGTATTTATTCTTTCAAAAAACCAACTCTTTGATTTGTTCATTCTTGGTATCATTTTCTTAGTTTCCATCTCATTGATTTCTGCCCTGATCTTTATAATTTCTTCCTTGGTATGAGCTTTTGGTTTCTCTTTTTCTTCTTTTTCTAGAAACCTAAGATTCAGCAATAGGTTGCTTATTTGAGCTCACTCTGTTTTTCTCTTGTGGTCATTCACTGCTATGAATTTCCCATGTAAATCTGCTTTCACTGTATCCCATAGATTCATGTATGTTGTACTATTGGCATTTTCACTAAATTGTAAAGTCTGTCGAATTTTTCTTAAATCTCTGCTGTGACCAGTTGGTTGCTTGGGAGTGTTATTCAATTTTCATGTGTTTGTGAAATTCTTCTGGTTTTTTTAATGCTATTTATCTCAGTTTACTTGAACTATGATTTGATAATATACATGGAATAACTTCAGTTCTTTTTCATTTAATTAAACATATTCTATGAGCTAGTATGTGGTCTATTTTGGAAAATTACCCCTGTGCATCTGAAAATAATATATATTCTGATTTTATGGGGTGGAATACTCTGTAGACAAATAAAATCTACACATAGACATATAATAATCAAGATCCCAGAAGCCCAACAGAAGTACACAATACTACATGCAGTTAGAGCAAAGAAATAAATTACATGCAAAGATAAGCCTATCAGAATTACAACTGACTTTCCGAAACAAACCCTCAAGTCAAGGAGATCCTGGAGTGTGGTATTTTGAGCTTTAAAAGAAAACAACCTCCAACCTAGACTGATGTATCCTGCAAAACTAGCTTTTAAAATGGATGAATTAATACTTTTTATGACAAATAAAACCTGAGAAACTTCATGAATATCAAACCAGCACTCCAAACAACTTTTAACAATATCCTAGAAAAACACAATGAAGATCACAACTTCATGAGACATGACAGCAATTCTAATAGGCAAGAATTTAAAGGGAGAGGGAGAAAAAATTTAAAAAATAAATAACAACAGGAAAATAATATGACAATGATAAGTCAATACATATCAGTTATAACTATTAATGTCAATGGCCTCAATTCACCAATCAAAAAAAATAGACTTGGCAGAATGGGTTAAGAAGCAAAATCCAACAATATGCTCTATACAAGAAATACCCTACTTGAAAAATATACTCATAGACTTAAAGTAAAAGGATAGAGAACAGCTCTCCATGAGACAGGAGCACAGAAAAAAAGCAGGGGTAGCAATCTTATTTCCAGACAAAGTCAATTTATAACCAAAACTAATTAAGAGAGACAAAGAAGGTCACTACATTCTTGAAAAGAGAACAATCCAAGATGAAGCAATAGCAATCATAAGTATTAAGGGACATGAAACACCAAATTAGCACTAACACAATTGTAGTGGGGGCCCTCCATACCTCATTGTCACAAATAGCCAGATTATCTAGATTAAAAATCAACAACAAAATAAGAGAAGTAACAAAATTCAGAATATGAAATTGTCAGTCAGAAAGTGAATGGGTCACAGCCATTTCCAAATATGATATAAAAGTCTCAAATAATGGGAAGCCTTCTAAAGCATATGTGAACTCTTCAAACACTTCAAAGAATCTTAAGATATTGACCATTTAGCCACAGGCTCTATATGTGCTGATGGAGATACAGAAAAAAATAAGTAAGCCATAATTGTTTTTTATTCATGTTATTGAGGTTCATCCAAGTGCTTCCTGAAAGAATAAACAGTATCAAATGAGGAACAGCTAATTCACCAACTGAGAAAGAAAGGAAAAGCAGGTGGTTAAACATGCAAGCTGTGTAGTAACACTCAAGCTCTGATATGCAGTGAAATCTCAGTGTACTTTCCAATATATGTTAGCTTTAATGATTCAATAAATGCTGGTTCTGTATGCCAGATAAAACTTGTTAGAAGTAAAGACTGAGGATTTAGGTCAGTGATTCTGTTGACTCTGACTACCTCACAAGTGCAAGGAAATAAGTTAAATCCCTGTTATTAAAAAAACAAAACAAACAAACAAAAACCTTAAAAAATTTGTTAGAAGTGGCTGAAATGAGGACCCTCTTAACAGGAGAAATGGTTATGATCACAGCCCTGTCTGTACCACTTCCTATTAAAATGTCTATGGTTTAAAAGGGCATTCCAGCTATAATCAAATAAAACATAGTGCCTCTCTAAGTGAATGTCAATATTTTGGCTGCCAAAGGGTCTATCCATTTACAAAAGTTCTGGAGACATCTCTGTTGGAAAATTCAAACGAATTGCCTAGAAAATACCTTTAGCTATGGTTAGTAATTTTAAAACTTATCTAGAATTAAGCAAACAGGACATTTACTATGTGTCTATAGAAACTATTTTGTCAAAGAAACCTTGACAATTGCTAGACAGAGTTTATGAGGCTTTGTCTCCTAGGGAAATCTCTAGGACATTGAGATCAACACAGAGGGAAATGATCTGAGAAAATTTCATTTCCTTTAGGAAAGGAATTGCCTTCAAGGTCCACCTCAGAAATGGTCATGATGAAAAATACATGATGAGATTTTGCCCAGAAGAGAGATCCAATAGCTGTGTAGG
This sequence comes from Fukomys damarensis, assembly GCF_012274545.1. Taxonomy (NCBI): domain Eukaryota; kingdom Metazoa; phylum Chordata; class Mammalia; order Rodentia; family Bathyergidae; genus Fukomys; species Fukomys damarensis. The sequence continues at coordinate 32,370,352 of NW_022900932.1, forward strand.
AGATGCAAAAAAAAAAAAAAAAACTGCCCCTGGGTCAGAACCAGAGTATTGGTCACCCAATGATTTAACTCCTCAGCCACACCAGGTTTCATCAATCCTTCAGAGCAGGATTTAGAGATTGCTCCAGAACTGAGACCATGTGCTTCGTGTGATCTCCTTTTCCAAATAGGATTCTTTAGTACATTAGTCTTGTTCCTTCCTAACCACTGTATTTTATATGCATCAGAGAATAAGATAGTCGTGATGGCCCATACTATAATCTCTGAAAGACCTTGTAAAGTGGGTGCACTAATTTTATGAAAATTTGGAGCTATCTACCTATGGCAGTAGGATAGAGATTATGTTTATTTCATGCGAAAGATGCACATTCTTTAAGTACCGAGAGAGAGAGAGAGAGAGAGAGACAGAGAGAGACAGAGAGAGAGAGAATATGGTAGGTACTGTTAAATAATTAACATATTTTATTAGTTTTTTGTTTTACTGATAGAAAATAATTCACCACCACAGATTGCTTTTCATGCGGAGAACAACATGACACATTTCTGATTAATGAAATGTAAAGAGAAGCTACTCTTTGTGGTCCTAGCAGAAAAAAAAAAAAAAAAAAGAATTGGTTTTGCTCATTTTCTCCTTGTCTTTTTCCTTCCTGCCTTTAGTATTTCTAACCTAAAGTACAGGTTTGATGGCTAGTGATGCCAGAGCACTCTTGTAAACTTGAGGGAAACTCTGACATTAAGAATTGTAAAGCATAAAGTAAAAGAGCCTGGATCCCCAAGAGTACAGAATCTTCTGCACAGATCTGCGCAACTCTAAGTGAGAAAAAAAAATAAACTTCTTAGTTGAGTTGAGCCAAATTATTTGGGTTTGAAACTTTTCACAGCCAAATACATCTTTGAATAACGTTACACAAACAATAAAGATCAAAACATTTTGTTTCCCTTCTGAATAACAATGTCATGTTTCAATCAAGTTTTGCTTATGGTATGTCTAACTTTTGATGAATTAGTGCCTTAGAAACTGAAAGTTGCAGCCTTAAGACTGACTCTGCCTTCATGAAATATCAGTCTAGAAGTCAAGGTTCTTGCACACAGTATACTTTTAACAACAAATTGATGAATATTTCCCTTTGAAATACTATTGTACTGAAAAAGGAATGTTTTCATGTTAAAATACTTGATCAGGAAATTAGACAAAGTTTGTATCCTGGTGATCTTATAGGCTATATCAAAGTGTTTAAATAATATTTTTCTCTAAAACTATTACAGATTTGTTTACTTTCCCTCAAATATGTCCAAAATGCAATTTTATAGATGATTTAATTACCAAGTAGGAATTTTGTTCATACTATTTCTGAGATCTTTATTTATAAATATTAAGTTAGCAGGGTGTGGAGGCACATGCCTGTCATCTCAGCACTCTGGAGGCTGAGGCAGGAGGATCACTGTGAGTTCAAGACCAGCCTGAGTTACATAATGAGTTCCAGGTCAGTCTCAACTACACAGTATAAACTTTCTCAAAACACAAAGCAAAACAAAACAAAACAACAACAACAAAAAAGAAAAACAAACATAAGTAGTAAGTTAAATACTTTGGCCTATTTTAACATTTCCATTAAGATTTTTGTACATATTTTTTCAAGTGTTTCCTTTTCTGCTTTTTTTGTTTCTTGATTTTAATACTTTAAATACTAGAAGCTTTTATGAATTAGATTTTAGAGTACAGCCAAACAAAAAAGCTTAACTTTATGATATACATGTCCCTTTACCACTTTATGTGGTAACTTTATCTCCAAATCCAGCAAGTTGAGGCAAGCTTTAAATGCACCAAGAAATTTCATTATTGCATAAAAAATTATATTTTAGTTCTTTGATAAAACAATTTATATTAACATCTGTAAAGATATTGTAAATTTTATTAGTTAAGTAATTTTACAAGTTCAACTTTTTAAGTTCATTTCAGAACACATTTAAGATGAATCAATTTAACATAATTATAAAGTAAAAACAAATTATGATGTGCTAGTATATCACACATAGAATAGAGCTAGACATTTAAAAATGCTATCTTTTGTAAATAATATATCGAAGAACTAGTTTCATTATGAAACACAACAAAGCTATTGTTGATTACTTTCAGAAAATAAGAAATTTTGATATAATTAAATCTTTTTCTTTCTCTTTCATTGAATTTGTTGCAACATTTTAGGTATACAGTACAGTTACATTCATCATTGGGACCTTGTACCTTACATGATGTCTTGGTTCTCATTTTTTCCCCTTATTCATGCCCTTCCTTCACCCCCTCCTCCCTTCCATATTTATGAATATTCCATTGTTTCATTTTCTCATTTTTTTTATTTCCCTTTACCCTATCCATCCCAATTTCCCTACACATTTAGTCCTTTTTGTTCTCTTTCATATTCTCAATTATATCATTAGGATCTTATGTACCATTATAGTTTTTCACAACAGAGAAACTACTCAGTATTTACACATTTGTGACTTACTTATTTCACTTAGAAGTATATCATCTTATGAATGCATTTTCCTATGAATGAATCTAATTTCTCATTCTTTATGGCGGAGTAGTATTCCATTTTATAGAAAAACCACATCTTTATTCAGTCTCCAACAGATGGGCAAATGGGGTGTTTCCAAGTTTTAGCTATTACAAACTGTGCTGCTGTAAATATAAGTGCATATATATCACTGTGATATGATTCTTTTAATTCTTTTGGAAAGATACCCAGCAGAGGGATGACTGGGTCAAATGGAACCTCTAATCCCAGCTGTTGGAGGTATCTCCATATTGATTTCCATAATGGTAGCACCACTCTGCACTCCCACCAACAATGGTGAAGTTTTCCTTTCTCCCCACAATGCTGCCAGCATCTGTTATTGGTTGAATTCTTGATAGCAGCCATTCTTTGTGGGGTGAGGTGGAATCTCAGTATTGTTTTCATCTGCATCTATTAAATGAACAGTGATGTGGAAAATTTTTTCATATATTTACTTTATGCTTGTACTTCTGTTATAGATCTCTAGCTTGATTGCAGCATGATCTGATAAGATACAGGCGATAACTCAGATTCTATGCATTTATTAAAACCTGTTCTATGGGCTAGTATGAGCTCTATCTTGAAGAATAACCCGTGTGCAGCTGAAATGAATGTATATTCTGATTTTGTGGAGTGCAACACTCTATAGGTATCTATTAAGTCCATGTGTTCAAAAGCTTGCTTCAGTTCTAACATTTTGTTGTCAGTTTTTTTGCCTAGATGATCTATTTGTGATAGTGGGGTATTTAGATCCCTCACTGCAATTGAATTAGTGTTTATTTGGTTTTTCATGTTATTAATATTTGCTTTATGTAGTTGGGGGCATTAATATTTGGTGCATATATGTTTATGATTGTCATCTCTTCCTCTTGAATTGTTCCATTTACAAGCATGTAGTGGCCTTCCTTGTCTCTCTTGATCAGTTTTCCTTTGAAATTTACATTGTCTATGAATACGATTACTACCCCTGCTTTTTTCTGGGCTACTGTCACATGGAGAATTGTTTATCATCCTTTCACTTTCAGTCTATGGGCTTCTTTTTTCACTAGTTGTGTTTATTGTATACTACATATTGTTGGATTTTGCTTCTTAATCCATACTGCCAATCTATCTCTCTTGACTGGTGAATTGCGGCCATTGACATTGAAGGTTATAACTGATACGTACTGACTTATTATTGTCATGTTATTGTCCTTTTGTTGGCTCTTTTTAATTTTTCGCCCTCTGTTTTTAGTTTCTTGCTTTGCCTATTTGATTTGCTCTGTTGGGCCTCATGGTGTTGTCACCTTCATTGTCTTTTTCTAAGATTATGTTTAGAATTCATTGTAGTTCTGGTTTGGTACTCATGAAGTTTCTCAGGTGTTCTTTGTCATGGAAGTATCTTATTCCCCCAATCCATTTTGAAAGAGAGGTTTGCAGGATACATCAGACTAGATTGTTTTCTTTTAGGACTTGAAATACCTCACTCTAGGCTCTCCTTTGACCTGAGGGTTTGTGTTGAAAAGTCTTCTGTGATTCTGATGGGCTTTCCTTTGTATGAGATTTGTTTCTTTTCTCTTACTGCTTGTAGTATTTTGTTCTTCTCTTCAGTTTATGGGATCTTAATTATATGTCTAGATGTAGATTTTTTTTTTATTGTGTCTAGTTGGAATCCTATATGCCTCATGTATCTGTAGGTCAAATTCTTCCTCTCTGTTGGGAAGTTTTCTGCCATTAATTCAGTGAAAAGCTTTTTTATGTTATTTGCATTTTCTCCTGTTACTTCATAGATTCCTATCAGTCTTATATTATTCTTCTTTGCATCATCTAGGAGTTGTTTGATCCATTTCTCATGATCCCTAACTGATTTTAAGAGACCTCTCTTTTCTAAGTCACTGACTGCAATCCTAGTTTCTATAGCTGAGATTCTATCTTCGCATTTTTTATTCTTCTGTGAACACTTTTAATAGTGTTTTTAATCTCCTGGATAACTATTTGAATCTGTTTTTTGGATTCCATTTCTTTCCTATGTTAGGCATTCATTGTTTCCATTTCTTTCTCATGCTGGGCCTTCATGGCTTCTGTCATGGTCCTGAGCTCATCTCTCTTTTTTTTTTTTTGTCATTTTCTGTTCTAGAGTCTCAAATCATGACTTAGATTTTCCTCACCATCTTTATGGTTATCTGGGAAATTATTTCTGTTTTGAATTTTTCTAGAGTCCAATTGATCTGTTTTGATACTTCCTGTGGTATGAGTTCAGGGTGTCCTGGTGGTTCACTACCAGACTTTTCATCCTCATTTGCCCTATTGTTTGCTATTCCAGAACTGGAAGTCTGTCTTTGTGTCTTAAGTGTTTTCTTGTTTTTATTTTTGTTGTTGGGTTGCCCTTGGTTTAATTTCTGGGTTATCATTTACATCTTCCTATATAGTGGCCCTTTAGCTTTTGAGTCTGTAATGACTCATAGACATTATCATTTTCATAATATCAGAGAAGACAACTCATTAAATCAATTGCAATGCTTTAGCCCAGTTGATACAATCAGCAACACAATAGGATCCAGCACAACTTACAAATTGACCACTTGTGGTAATCATTAATCTATCATCTTTAAAACATGTGAATTAAATTAAAATCAAGAAGCAGGCCATAATATGTGTGCAGTGAATATACTCTTCAATATAGCATATTTACCTTTTAGGATGGAGGCTTAGACAGAGTTAGGACAAGCAAAGTAGATAAATAAAAGAATTGGATAAGGTTTTATATGAAGCCAGAGGACATAGAATGACTGTACAATCTTTAGGAAAGTTAAATTCAAAAGGAAAAAACAGAGTGCAAGAATAAGGTTGAGAATATAACCACTTAGCAGTAATAGGGGTTCATTTTCCTCTGAAATGATTGACCCTTGAGTGAGGTAAAATGAGAGAAGAAAAGAACATAAAGAAAAAAGGAAAATGATAAAAGAAGAAATCTGAGTTAGGGCATCAACAGGAACAGAAAGGGAGATGAGAAATAATGTGGTGGAGCAAGAGACTGAGTTGAAAAAAGAGGAATGAAAAAAGAGTTTGCAGAGTGGAATGAGGAAAAGAAAGAAAAAAAATTTTGAAGGGCCTCTTTCAGAAAATATCTCTGCTGTCATAATATACAATGTGTGCAGCCATGTGCAGAACTAAGTCCTTGGTCTCAGCTAGCTGATGGCAGACCCCTGAGATTCAGACTGATTTCAGAATGCAAGGCCCAAACTGAGTTCCCTGATCTCCTATAAGGTTCAACTCCACAAAGTTGCATTACAATTTCCCTCTGCCCTTTCTTTAAAGATGTTCAAAGTTGGGAGCTCAGAAAAATGCCCTTTATGACCACCTGTGCCTCTGCAGTGTGGATCCAAGGACTGGTACAATCAGGAGAACTGAGAAGGGGGCAGCAAGGATAGGGGTTTTGCAGGGGCACCTGCACATCAAGCTAGTCCTCATCAGGCAGGCCCGAGGGAGAATGGATCTCAGAGTAGTTGTCCCAGACCTCTGCCTTCCCCCTTCCTTCTACTGGATGCTGGTTGCAGTGCAGCATAAAAATCTTTAATTAACATGAAACATAAGTATTAAAAACAGTACTTCAAAGTGGTTCTTTGTTTTTATGATTTTTATAATTAGCAGTAAATAAAACTCAAATGTTTAAAGATAAAATGTACAAATTTGAATAAGAAAGGAGTACAAAATGATGCAAATCATAAAATGATGAATATATATAAGTCATCATATTTTAACTGATAAAATAATGACATATCTGAGATCTATGGGTAAAGACCTGGTGAATAATTTAACTGTAATAGTTCTTCATTTGTTACTCCTATTTTTGTAAGTATCCAAGATGTTCCTGAGAAGGTCTGCATTAAAATTCTGGTCACAATAGTAAATGCTTTCAGGAGCTGTTCTTTTCAGTTGTTATGGTACAGTTGAGAAGGCAAGGTTCACATTTATTAACTTACTTCCTTCCCTCTAAAATAAGTTGCTTGCATTTGTACTCTATTCTTCAACTGCTCACAGGTACAAGGCGATATGCCAGTTTGTCCAAAAAAATAAGATGATTATAGACTGCTTTTTTGAAACAGACTCAATAAGGAGGTTGTCTCTAGTGTAGACCATGTCTCAGAGTTTAAAGGTGTTAAGACAGTCAAGTATGTCATGTTATCAAATATATTTTATTTGAGCTTTAAAGTCATTCTTGAAAACATACATAGGAAAAGCAGATAAAAATGCTAAAGATTTATATATTAAAAAACAATAAAAGTTCTCTTCTAATAAGATGTCAGGTTATATTGGATACATACTTTTTCGTTTTGTTGAAATGAGATGCAATTTTGAAACCAGGTTTCTTTGGATAAAAATATATTAAAGTGAGAAAAGAAGCTACTAATAGTAGTCTACCCACTCTATTATTTGTCCCCAGCAATCTCCGCTTCTCTTTTAAGTATTTTAAGAATATATTTATATAT
>NW_022900932.1:32377401-32381899 GCF_012274545.1 Fukomys damarensis
ATTTCACATTTTATTTAGGATTTTTTTCAAAATATAGCTTCAACCAATAAAATACTTTTTGCTTTAAGGAATTTTGCAAATCAATTCACTTAAATAATAGCTTGTTCAGGGAAACATTTTAGCCAATAGCAGTTCAATTTTTAAGATCCCTGTATTGATAGGTTTATCTTGAATAATTTAAGGATAAATCTGAAATCCCTATCCAAATTTTCTATTAAATGATCTTACATATAAATATAGGAAGTATTTGTATTACAACACTGAAAGCCACAGGCAAATATAATCACCATTGTGTTTCAGGACTCAGCATAGTCAAAGTAAGTAGATAAGATTTTAAAATATTTAATTATGCATTTAGTATTTTAAAGACTCTGATGTTACATATACAGTATATTCATTTTCTAAATAACATATATACTAATCATATATAAATGTCTAGAAAGGAGGGAAAGAAGAAAAGAATGAAAGAAGGAAGGAAGGAAAAGAAGAGAAGGGAGAGGGGATCTTTTTTGAATGGATAGATCAATGGATGTGACACAAATTTATAAATATAAGCCTTAATCAGATTTATGATAACTCATAGAATAAAAACATATTTAAATAGAATTTACCCTATTAAAATTACACATACATAAATATTTCAACTAATATGTTGAAACAGGCTTAAATCATCTCACCAAAAAATTATCAAATTTTCAAGAATTGTGTGGTCTGGTTTATTAAAAAGAGCCACTATTAACAGTATCTTATATCTAAGTTCATATTTTAATAAATTATATTGAAACAAATAGAATAAAAACCAAAAGTTAGGCTTTTAAAAATTGCTTTATGTTTTACAAGTTTTTATACCCTTAAGGTTTATGAATTTTGTGCCTAGGTGGTGAAAATATCATATAACATTGTGCAACTACATATCTCTTTAAATCACAGTTAGAAACATCACATCAAAAGGCTGAAATTGGCCAAAATTATTAGTATTCCCAGCAGAGTAATTGACAATCTCTGCAAATGGCACTTGATATATAAATAATTTCTTATATATTTTTTCAATATATCTTTATTGGTACATTTTAGGTATAAAATACAATTACCTTCATCATTGGGATCTTGTACCTTTACATGATATATCTTGGTTCTTATTTTTTCCCTATTCCACTAGCCTCCCTTCCCCGCTCCATCCTGCCCTATTTACAAAGACTTTGTTTCTATTTTTTTCCCTTTCTCTTATTTTTTATTTCCCTTTCTTACCTTTCCCCCATCCTTCCCATTTCCCCAACACCTTTAGACCTTTTCTTATTATTACACTATATCAATTATATATTTTAACCCTTATTTATACTTTTAATTTATCACACCAAAGAAAATATGCAGTATTTAAGCATGTATGTCCTATTAATTTTACTTAAAGATATGTCCTAAATGTGCATCCACTTAGCTATAAATGTCTCTAGTTTCTCATTTTATACTTCATCCTTAACAGACAGGGAAAATGTTAACGTAGATTAAAATAAAAACTATGTGTTAGTAGTGAACACACAGATGAATAACATAAATGTACACAATGTACATTTTCTTTCCATATTTGAATACAACTATCTGATTTATGAAATAAGTTATTTATGTAATTTATGGATAAGAGATATTTTGGTATACTTTATTTTATTGTCTTTTTGGTTCTACTGAATAATGTGAAGGAAATTGCCAACCAAGATTTTTGCCAAGCCTGCATGAGTTCATTAACTGTGTTTCTGTATAAGTTTCAGGATCATTTTTTATAATGTTTTGAAGACTGTTAATTTGAATTTTGATATGAATTGTACTGAATCTGCAGGCTTTTTCAGCAATATGACCATTTTAACAATATTAATTCTGCCAATCTATTGGAAGTTTCTCCATCTTCTAGTGTTCACTTAACTTTTTTTCTCCTAAATTTTGTGATTTTCTTTATAAACTCTTTCAATTACTTGGTTAGCTGATTCCTGTATCTATTGATAGGTATACAGACACTCCCCATTCAACAACCAAGTTCAGTCCCACTGCCTAGGTCATAAAATGAATTGGTCTCTAAATGAGGAATTGTATATAATATGTACATTAACAATATTCAGACAAAAGAAATGGTCAAAGGAAACTCCAGTTTAATGACTTTACTTTTATTTGAATAACTCTTAATGCAGTATTGTAATTTATTACCAAATGTAAAAGTATAGTACTATATGTTACACTAAAGCCTGCAAAAATTACAGTACTATATAAACAAGGTATACTATGCAAAAAATAAACTGAAGCTCTATAAATGAGATATACAGAACTCTACAAAGAAAAGATGGGTGACAAGTCTGAACAGCAAGCTTCAGTTGTAAGTCTAAACAGTTATTGAATGGGTACATTATTAAACAGAAATATCTGTACAGATATAGATATGCATGTATAAATTCTATTACAGATGAAATTGCTTTCTTGAATTTTTACTCAGCTTGTTCATATTGAAAAGCTATTAATAGTCACATAGAAAAATTACTGATGTTTGTATATTTTTTTTCTGTTGTGCTACTTTGCTTATTTAACCAGATGTAAAAAAATTTTGATAGACTTGTCAGGATCTATAATACAGGGTTATATCATTGGCAAATAAAGATAGTTTGGTTTCTTCTTTTCCTATTGGTGTCCTTGTATTTATGTTGCTATTTGATTAATTGTGCTAACAAAAATTTTAATTGCTTAAAAATAGGAGTGGTAAAGTAATATCTTTGCCACATTTCTCACTTTGAGGGAAAGTTTTTACCTTTTCCACATTCATTTTGAAGTTGATTATGAGTTTGTTCTAGATAGTCTTCATTATGATGATGAGCATTCTATACCTGTTTTTTTCAGGATTTTCATAATTAAGGAATGTTGAGTTTTGTTCTAGGCTTTCAGTCTCAATTGATTTAATCATGTGATTTTCATCTTTACTTCAATTTATGTGATATATCACGATTGTTGATCTGAATATGTTGTCCATTGTTGCATCCCTGGGATGAAACCAGATGGATTATGATGTATAATCTTCTAAATGTGTGGTCAAACTTTGTTTGCAATTGTTTTATTAATGATTTTCAACTTTGTTCATCAAGAATATGTTCTATTAATTTTTTTGCCTTTATCTGGCTTTGTTATTAAGGTGGTATTTGCATCATAGAATAATTTGGAAGCCTTCCATACTTTTCTATTTCATACGAGTCTTTGAAGAGTATTGCTGTTCTTTAAACTTTTTATAGGGGTTGGGGATTTAGCTCAGCGGTTCGGTGGCCTGCCTTGCAAGCTCAAGGACCCGAGTTTAATCTCCGATACAAAAAATAAATACATAAATAAATAAAATGTTTATAAAATTAAGTAGTGAATCTGTCTGCTCCTGGGCTTTTTGTTGTTTTGAGGCTTTATCACTGTTATTATCTAATTTCTTGCTATTGACATGGTTAGGTATTTTGTGAACTTTTCAGTCATTTTTAGTGGGACCTATGTTTCTAGAAATATATCTAGTTCTTCTAAAATCTCCAATTTTGAAAGTGTAGATTTTTCAAAATGGTCATTAAATATCCTTTGTATTTCAAATCGTGTCTGTTTTTCACCTTTAATTGTATTAATGTGGGTCTTTTGGCTATTTATTTTTATTAGTTTGTCTAAGGTTTTGTTAATTTATATCTTTTCAAAACAACATCATTTAACTGCATCTTGCTATTGTTCATCTAGTAGTTTCAGCAATTTCAGCTCTGGATTTTTTTATTTTATGTGAAAATAAAACAAAATTGCCTACCAAAGTAACAAGATAATAACAATAAGCAATACACCATGGATCATTATCTTTAAAGTTGTTAGTATGCAAGACATAGAGATTAAAAAAAAGTCCCTTACAAAATGAAATAAGCAGATACTTATTTGCTTTTATCCAGTCTGGATTTTTTTTATTTCTCCTAATGCATAAGATACATCTTAGGTTATTTCAGATCTATCTTATTTTTTAATGTATGTTCTCATAATTTAAACTTCCTTCTTAATATTGCCTTCACTGTATCTCAGAAGTTTTGATATGTTTGCATTTTCATTTGATTTTTGGACTTAAAAATTTTTTTCAGTTGATTTCTTCAAAGACCACTGATCACTAAAGTGTAATTTGTTCATAATCTCTGTTTTTATATAGAGCACGTGGCTTATTTTGTTGTTAATTTCTAGTTTCAGTCAAATATGATTTAGTAAGGCATATGAAATGAGTTCAGTTTTAAAAACTTTATTAAGAGTTGCTTTATGGACTAAAATATGAACTACTTTAGAAAATGTTCCTTAAACATCAGAAAAGAATGTGGAGTTTTCACTTTTTGGATAGAATGTTCTGCTGTTGAGATCCATTAAGTCCATTTGATTTGTGGTATAATTTAATTCTGTTTTTCTATGTTCATTTTTTGTCAGGATTACCTATTTATTCATAAGAGTGGAGTACTGAATTCACCAATACCTATAT
>NW_022900932.1:32381959-32385533 GCF_012274545.1 Fukomys damarensis
CATATATATATATATATATGCAATTATTCATGTTTATTGGAGGATTTTCCCTTTTTAGCAATATGTAGTGACCAGTAATCATCTACTTTTCTTGTATAAGAATATAGTTACTCTTGATTAATTTTAGATTCCATTTACATGAAATATTGTTTCAAATCATTTCATTTTCAGCCTCTATACATCCTTAATACTGAAGGATATTTTGCAGTTAGCAAAGTGTTGTGTTTTGTTTAATGAAAACTGTTATTCTGCATCTTTTATTTGGAGAATTAGAGTCATTTATATTTTGAGTTATGACAGAAAGTTATGTTCCAGTTCATGTTAATCTGTTGATTTTCTAGTGTTTGTCTATTTTCTAATTCTCAATTGCTCAGCCATTCTTTCTCTCTGTATAGGATTTCTTTAAGTAATATATTCTGCAGTGTGGATTTAGTCATGAATTTCTTTCCATTGAAAGATCTTTATTTTTATTTCAGTTGTGATGTGTAGTTTTGCTGGATATAATTATATTGGTTGGAAGTCATTTTGTATCAAGGCTTTAAATCCACCATTACATAGCTTCCCGGCCTTAAGAATTTCTACCAGAGAAAGTGTAGTTATTTTTAAGGGCTGAACTTCCACTCACCAAGACTTATTTTGCTACAACCATTGCTGAATGCTCAGTTTACTAGCAACAGAGACTAGCACTGAGTTACCAATAGACTACCTTTCCCTGGGATGATCAACTTGTGATCTGGTGGCAGGTTATTGGACCGCTTCCATCATGGAAAGGGCAGCATTTTTATTCTTACCAGTTAGAGAAATGAGGATTTTAATAATCATTAGTATTTTGTTTGTATTTTGTTAATATATCCACCACTATATCTTTGCTTTCTTTCTCTGTAACATAATATTGATATAATTATTATCAGTTCTTAAGTATCATCACATATACCATAATATATTTATATTACAGAATGTTAGAGGAATTATAATCATCACTCACTAAGGCTTGTATCTAAATGTCTCCTCACATCCTCATCTGCTCATAGGTGGGGATTTTTGAAGCTTGTTAGATCTAGGGTGTGTGATACTGGGACTAATGATGTGTGACACTAAATTACTACTGATTGGGATTAGCATAGTAATGGGTGTGCCTGAAGGGATTTATTGAAGACAGAAGCCCTGCCCTAGGTAGGGGTGCAACCACCCAAAAGGCTTGTAGCCTGTATGGGATTGTAGCCTAGAAGGCTGCTTGCTGCTTCCTGCCTGACACACCATGAAATATTTTTCCTCTGTGATGACCCTCTGCCTGTCATTCTGCCTTGGAGCCAGCTGATTATGAACTGAAATCTCTACACTGTGAGCCAAATAAACCTTTTATCTTTTAAATTTGAGTGTCAAGTATTTAGTCTCAGCAATGGAGAAGGTATCTAAGACATCACTCAAAGAAATAGGTTGTCTTCTGTTTTGTGGAGGAAACTGCTGTCTTTCCATTAGTATGCAGGATAGTTGTACCATGTTAGGTATAATTATGAACTTCCTTTTGAATTTGGAGATTAAGTACTGCATTTTATAAAGATTTTTCTGCTTGCTATTTTGACAAGGGATGGATTGTGATAATTGATTTGATATATCAACTTGACTTAAGTATGAATGGTCATCAGATGAGTAAAGCTCTGGGTGTGTTCTTGGATGATTGGATATAAAGGCCACAAACTGCGGAAGGAAAACTTACCCTGGTTATGATGTCAGTCACCAAAGAATAGATTTGTTGCCTTGATGGAATATAAAGGCAAAGAAGCAAGTTTCTGCTTTTCGTCTTAAGGAGCTCCAGTTTTCACCATTGCCCTTGGACATTGGTCTCCAATTCTTTCAGCCTTGTAGAACAGACTCTTCAGCCTTCCACCACAGGTCCTTCACCTTTCCAACACAGGTTCATGCGATATTCTGCACCAAGATCCTGGCCTTCAACTTTCCACTGAATCCTGTGGTTGTCCAGCTCACAAATGGACATTTTTCATTCTTATACCCCCAATTCTGCAGACAGCCATTGTAAGTCTACTTTCTACTAATTTATGTAATTAGATATGTCTTTTACTTTACATCTGATCCTCTAATGAACCCTAACTATTACAAGAAGAGAATCACTCCTGAGCATACCAACTGAACTGGCTGTATAATATTCATCATTCAAATGACAACTATAAGAATTATAGAGTAGACCTAACATTCCAATAATGAACTTTAAAGTGTGACATCAGCAAAATGGCAGAGCAAGAACATTCAAATAATTAATCTGTCCACTACTCCCACACAGAAATATTGAGCAAGTAAGCAGACACTGTCAGATTTTACTTTTTTATAACTCTGGAAAAAAAATAATTGTTATCAGCAACCACTTGAATGCTGAAAGAGCAGATAACTTCAAAATTATAAGAAAGCTCTGTGGCATTTTTATTTGCCCTAAACCTCTTCTGCATCACAGCAAGTAGCACTTTTAAAGATAGCAGCCCACATTCCCAGAGTGAGAGCCTGGTATCTGGTTTTTGGGAGAAGATCAATAGACCTTAGTTGTCAATATTTCTTTTTGTCTATTTTCCTAGACTGACATGCCTGAAGGGAGCTATGAATGCTAGGATTTGTTTTGCCTAACGTAGAACTCAGATTGGAACACCTCTGAGCATTGCTTGAGATTTCATGAAGACAAACCAACAACCCAAACACGCCTGCAGCAAAATATCATCACATAGGTATACAATGGGCTGTATAAGACCTAATAGGAAAAATCTGAGTGGCACATTTGCAAATAAGAACATTCAAAATCATGCTTGTATATGAAACATAAACTGATGTCTAGAGTAACACACATATCAAGAAAACTCTGAAAGCACACAAATTTGCCTGGCACAGGTCTGTTGGCTCAGTGCAGGGATAGCTGAGTTGGCATGTTCTAGTTCATAGCCAGCTATCAGAGACTCTGAGAGGTATTTAATTTTTTTATTGGTATTGTGGGGTTTCTTTGTATTTTTTGTTACTGTTACTTCTTATGTTGTGTTTTTTGTAATAATATTAAAATTATTTTCTCTCTTGTTATTCAAGGTTAACTCTTTTAAGATATTAGCTAGACATAGGCTAATGTAATAGATAATTTACTCACAACTAGAAATATAGTTTTTGCAAAAAAAATACGTTGGAAAATAAATTAAACAAAAGAGCTACTTTAGTGGAAAAACAGCTCGCCCTGTGAAAGGATAATTTTATTTCCACATTGACTGTATTATCATATTCAAATATATAGTTTTCAATCCCAAAGCAACAGGACATACAAAAAAAAAGTAGGTTACATTTGAAATAATAAAATAAATTGCCAGAGTAGTTCTTGAAAAACCCAGATGAGATTGAACTGGCACAAATATTTTTAAGACTTAAATATATTTAAGACACTAGGTATGGTGATTCAGGCCTATAATCCCAGCACTCAGAAGACTGAGGCAGAAGAATCACCATGAGTTACAGGCCACCCTAGGCTATAAAGTGAGTCCAAGGCCAGTCTGAACTACATAGCATGACTTTGACTCAAAAAAAAAAAAAA
>NW_022900932.1:32385543-32405297 GCF_012274545.1 Fukomys damarensis
ACTCAAAAAAAAAAAAAAACAAAAAACCTAAAAGCTAAAAGATAACAATAAGAACTAAAGAAAATGATAAATTTAAATTAAAGTGAGACTATTAAAGAAAAATAATATATATAAACAAATAAAAGGCTTCATGCTGAAAAGTACACATAAACTAAAGTAGAAAAAACACACAAACAAAACTAAAATTAAAAAATATTGACAACAGTGCCTCAGTACTAAATTTAAGAAAGAACCAGTCATTTTTGTACTTTCCATTATTGTTAAATTTAATTAAATAATATGATACGAATTTTTTAAAAATTAATTTTATTGGTACATTAATATACACATTGTAATGACTTTTATTGTTGGAAATTTGTACCTTCACATAATCAACCTTGGTTCTTATTTTTTCCCCATTCACCTGCCCTCCTTTAACCCCTCCCACCCTCCCTATCTACAAAGAATTTGTTTCCATTAGTTTTCATTTTCTCATATTAATCCCATTCACTTCTTTCTTAGATAATGTGAAAAAGGAAAAACAAAATCAGTGAATTTGAAGGTAAGAAAAATAAAATTATTGAGTCAGCAGATCAGCAAAGTAAAAATTAAAATCTTTGGGGGTAATGTCTAGCAGACAAATTATTCCATCCTGGAGTTGTGAAAAGAGGAATAAATGGAAGTGGTAAAAAAGGATATCTAAAGAAAAATGGTCAAAAATTTACCAATTTTGATAAAAGTCATAAATATTCATGAAACTTAACATCTAAGTTTAATTAACTTTTAGTAGTATAAAAATCACAGTACCATATTGAGACATAAAGTAATCAAACTGTTAAAAGACAAATATATTTGAAAAGTGGCATGAATCTTAAAAACAGCAAGAACAAAGTGATATGCCTTATGTGAGGGATCCACAATAACACTAATAGCTGATTTCTCATCAAAACGTATAGAGACTAGAAAGCAGTGACATATTTAAAGTGCAAGTAGGAGAAAGAAGAAGAAGAAGAAGAAGAAGAAGAAGAAGAAGAAGAAGAAGAAGAAGAAGAAGAAGAAGAAGAAGAAGAAGAAGAAGAAGAAGAAGAAGAAGAAAAAGAAGAAGAAGAAGAAGAAGGAGAAGATTGACTAAAGATTATGCACCAAGCAAATTTATTCTTCTAAAATCAAAATAAAACTTTGTTATAAATCTAAGATGTTAAATGAATATCATTCACAAAGAAGATAACTAAAGAATATTTAGAAAAATATATGAGAAGAGAATCCAACAGTTAATAATAAATAGTTCAAGATGAAAGAAAGTGGCACTGAAAGAAGAATATAAATGGTTATAGGACAAATGGGAATGAGCTAGACTGCAAAATAACAGATGCAAATCATTTTTATCCATAAGTACTTTAAATGCGAATGGATTTAATTGTCCAATCAAAATAAAGAAATTAGAATAATACAACAAAAACATAATAATAGTGTAACATTCTTAGAGGAAAAAAAAACTCAAGTACATTTTCATGACCTTGTATTTGGCAATAGATTCTTTAATGTGATTTAAAGAACATGAATAATAGAAAATATATAAATTGCATTTTAAAAATTTGAAAATTTCTTTGCCTCAAAGGGAACTACTGAAAGTGAATAATCATTTTATTTATATAAGTAAAAGAAAAAAATTATATTTTTTCATAGTAAGAAATTCACCTAACCAATAGGCATACAAAACAAAATAATGAGCCAATGTCACACTAATTAGAATGTTTATATTTAAAATAGCCCAAATTACAAGTTATAATGATACGAAAATATAAGAACACTGATAGAGTGCTAATGAAAATGTTAAATTGTGCAGCCACTATGGAAAAATATTTGAAGATTCTTCAAAAAACTAAACAGAGAACTATCATAAGATCCCGCATCCTATTACAAGGCAAATAGTTAAAATAATCTAAAACAGGTACTCAGGTACCTGCATACTAATATTCATAGGGGATTCACAGGTGCGCAAAAGTATAAAAATCCAAGTATTCACCAATACATACATAAAGGAGGAAATACAATACAGTGAATTCATATAACAGCCTAACATTCAAACATGAAAAATGACATAATTCTTAAAACATGTTTACAGCATTATGAAACTTAAAGCTACCATATTCAGTGAAGGTAGACTCAAGAAGTCACATATTGTATGATTACAATATATCTGAATTATCAGAATAGTCAAAATCAGAAACACACTATAGTTTATCAGAGACTATAGCAAGAGAAAATGCAAATTCAGTGCATAGTGGATAGGGAGTTTCTGCTTTGTATGCTGAATTATTTTTGAAACCCAACAGCGATAATTGTATATTTGACAGTAATTAATGCCATTAATTGTACATTTTAAAAATGAAAATTGAAGATTTTATTTTATTCATACTTTGCTATATTACAATATAAAGTTCATTGTAGAAATTACTAGAGATAAAGAGAAAAAACAATAAAATGAGAAAAAGTTCAATCCACCAGAAAAAAATATTTAAATATAAACTTTTCTTTATAGGGACCCAGCTCCCAAAATATGTCTCTAGACATTTCTATGCAACATTAAACCACTTATTTAGCCATTTGATAAATGTTTAAAATAATCTATAAAACATTTAATTTTCAAATCATTTTTACTCAGGTTTAAACGTCTTTCAGACAAAGGCATTAGATTCTGTGAATGAAACGCACAGTGCGTCAAAGAACTGAATGATTAAAAAGGAAGTACTATACCGAAAGAGTACAAAGTATGCCTGTCCCTGGAAGGCAAAGGGATCATCTGCATTATCTTCACAGTTATAGCGTGTAGGCAAAAGGAGAGCAGTGCTCAGAACTGGCCGTGCATTGCTGTCAGCACTAAGACAAAACTCAGACAACTGGAAGAGCCTGAGGGTGTCATCTGGAGTGGTCACATGTCATTGAGCAGGTAAATGGAAAGCAACTAAAGCTGGTGGCTATGGATGGTATGTGAAACACTTTTCCAAAAAAACTTGGTATTTGGAGATTTTGCTCATCTTTGTAAGGAATCCTAAAGCTGAACAAGTAGCAATTATTTAATTTCATTCTCTTTTTTATTGCCTTTATTGGTACTCTTAAAGTATACAGTACAGTTACATTCATTATTGGGATCTTGTACCTTTACATGACAGGTCTTGGTTCTCATTTTCTCCCTATACCCCTGCCCTCCTTTTACCCCTCCCCCCATTTGCAAAGACTTTGTTCCCATTTTTTTCCTTTTCTCATATTTTTTCTTTTCCCTTACTCTTCCCACTTCTCCTACACCTTCAGTATTTTTCTTCCTATTTCACATTATCAGTTATACAACTTGGATCTAGTTTGCACTTTTAGTTTTTAACACCAGAGACTCCATTTGGTATTTAAACGTGTGTCTTATTTATTTCACTTAAGCATATGGCCTAAATATGCATCATTTTCATCCATCTCATTCTTAATATGCCATTTCTAAGCCACATTCTTTCCAGAAACATGATTTTAAAGTGACTATAATGCACTGACTATAACTATTAGTTGTACTCTTTAAAAAAGGGATATAGTAATCATTGGATAATATTTTTGCAGAGTTTTCA
The DNA here is from genome assembly GCF_012274545.1 of Fukomys damarensis. NCBI lineage: Eukaryota > Metazoa > Chordata > Mammalia > Rodentia > Bathyergidae > Fukomys > Fukomys damarensis. The sequence goes on from NW_022900932.1 coordinate 32,389,134, forward strand.
AAATCTTCCTACTTACTAAAATATTGATTTCATACATGTTTGTGGACTCATAAGGAATCAGACTCCCTCCTCATTGGTGCTTTTTAGGCATACAGTACAGTTACATTCTTTATTGGGATCTTGTACATTTACATAACAGATGTGTCATCAAATCTTTTGTTATCTAAGTATTCTTCCTACACTCTTAGGTGTTATTTAAATATTTAGTTAACATATTAAAAATAACTTCAGTTCCCAATTGTCTTAAATCTTTATTCTATGTCCTCTGTACCTTTCTCCTTCTAGCCACTTTAGCCATGTCTTCCTTTAACAGATTCATCACCTTCTTTTGCCCTCAGAGGAATTAGATTATAAATTCAGAGAAATGTCCAATAAATGGTTCTTTCTTTGTTTTTCCATTTCTTGAGCTTTTTATTGATTCATGGAATTCAAGTAGTTACTCAGTACCCTAGTCACTCTGCTTTTATTATTGCACTTCCTCCTTCCCCAGGATAAATACAATTGTCCACAGCTTGAATTATTTTCTTATAAATATCCTACGTTCCCTAGAATCATTTTCTTTTCATACATTCTGGATCAATTTAGCTGTCATAATTGAAATTTAATTGTCTCTCAAATTCTTGTCAGCAATCATTAAGAAAAATATTACTATAAAAATAAAAGTGATATCTCCACCCCTGTACAAAGCTACTCTTTCTGTGTGAATAATCTGCAATAATACTTAAGATCCTAATAAGATTACTGACATTTAGAAATGGGAAGAAAGGAGCTAAAGGTGTAGGGAAGGTGGGATGGGTAGGGGAAGGGTAATAAGGGAAAAGAAAAAATGTGAGATAATGAAAAGATGGAAATAAAGTGTTTGTAGATGGGGCAGGGAGGAGGAGGTGAAGGGAGGGCAGAGGTAAGGGGAAAAATGAGAACCAAGACTTGTCATGTAGAGGTACAAGATCCCAACAATGAATGTAACCGCACTGTATCCCTAAAATGTACCAATAATTCAATTAAAGCTGAAAAAAAGCTACTCTTTCTACTTTTTCTTTCAAACTAATCACATATGTCTCAGTAAGAAGAGAAGAAGTTTCAATTTCAAACCTCTTGTTCTGCTAAATCATCTTGTTTCTGTACTAGTTTCTGTCATAAGCATGAAACTATGCTCAAATTTCTCCCCTCAGTCCCTTCCCTGTCAATATTGTGACACTTCTCTTCTCTTTCCAGCCAAAAATGTTATCAGATGTATGCATTTAAGTTTGAGTTTACCATTCTACAAACTTTATTTTCCCATGTAGTCTTTCATTTATAATCATACAAATGAAATATTTCTTGCAATGATCCCTGAGAATTACATCCACATATCTAGGGCTATTTGAATTACCTACTACGTAAATAGTCTTTCTTGTCTTTTGTTTTTAAATCAGTCTAGTAATTTCTATACCATCCTCATTTCCTCACTCTAGGTTGGCATCTCAGGCTGATGATGCTATGATTATGTTTCAATTTACCCCCTAGCATGAATCATTCCTATGCTTCCCTTAGAATATTTTTTGGTAAATTTATACTTCTCATCTGTGCAATATCATTCCTTATCCCTTTTCATAGCTCTTCATTCTATGCTAGAGTTGTACTGTCCTTTTGTTTTTCTGTCCTTACACTAGAACTCTCTAACTGGATGTGAAATTGTTTGTTCTGTTTAAAATATTATTCTTCAGATATCTTATCTTCCATTTGTTGACTTCCCTTATGAATATTTCATGTTTCATCTGAACTTCATTTTCTCCAAACTCACAGTACTTGTCTTCTGCAACTCTTGTTTTTTTGTATTATTAGCCCTGTGTAACACATGAATACATTGTTCTTTTCCTCGTAAAATATTTACCAGGCTCTTGGAATTGTTCAATTATTTCTCTGTGTCTTGTAGAGAAGTTTCCATAACTATTATTTAGATCTGGTAACTAACAGATTCGTGCCACATTGTAGCTACTTATAAATATGCATTGAATAAACCAATGAATGAATGCATAATAAAAATGTCATACAACATGTCATTATGGTTATTTAGGAGATAAAATTATTGAAGTTGCAGCTCATAGGGAATAATGAACTCTCTTGTTATTTAAATAACTAAAGCCCCGTGTAATTTTTTTCTGGAACTCATATTTAATTTTTTCATTCTTTGGTTGTTTTTGAGAGGACCTAGGGATTTTTGATTCATCATTTCTTTGTATGTCATCAAATATTTCTATTTTAACTATAAGACAGCTATAAAACTACAAAACATCCAAATTCTTTAACTCTGTTAGTTGTAAACAATCCTACAGGACTGTTGACAATATTTATAGTAGTAGCTACAGGAACACATAAAATTGTTTTAAAAAATGAAATATTTCAAAAAAGTAATTCAACACTATTTTAAAACTATGTAATAAAAATCTTTAGTGAAATTTAAAAGGAGCCAGATTTGATATAACAAATTCAACTATTTTCTTATTCAGGTCTTTGTTTTCTTTAAGAATAGGTTCAACTTTGAATAATTCATCAACTCAATTCAGAAAGCTTTAATTAACAAAGGTGTAATTTAATATAGTGAATACTGACTTTTCTTTAACTTGCTTATGATTCCTTTACTTAAGCTGAACTTTTCTTTGATTCATTTATTAAATGAAATCACTCATACTTTATTCCAGGGAAGATTCTGATTCCTGGGATATTTTTCATTATCTTCTAGACTGTCAGCTAGTTGTCTCTCTCACCATAACTCAGGGGATACATTTTGGACTCTAGACAGTAAAATTATTTTAAAAATCTTGCAAGACATCTTTTAATTCTCCTGAAGCTCTTTAATGCTCTCTCTGAAATCTCTCTTGTCTGTTATCCATCATTTTGTTTCACCTTAATGACTTTGTCTACACCACATTAATTACTTGTTTTCTGAAAGAAGTAGAACTTTTATATCTGATGTATTGTTCTAATGAAAGGAGAAAGGAGGGAAAGGAGATCAAAAAGGAACTAAGTTGCGTTATGATCAGCTCCATCACAATGAATGCAATCATCACATAATATAAACATGTACCAATAAAAATTTTAAAAATAAACATATTTCTAACTTCACCAACCACTTTACTTCCTCTGCCCAAATTTAATAGATATATAATTCTCTCTTTTACAAAATTTTTACCTCTTTGACTTCCCATTAGGTTCTTATGTTCAGGACTACCAGTGTAACCGTTTCTTAGTTTATTTGTAGATCAGACAAGAGATAGTTTAAATATCAGTAAGCGATTAAGATTTCACTGGGGTTGAGCTTCAGTGGTGACTCACTCCCAGTTTGTGTTTATTTTCTTGTGTCACTACTAGAAGGAGAATAGTCTTCTAGAGATGTGCTCTCATATTTGAATTGACAAAACACATGAAGCATGCACAGAAGCAAATATATTTCTCAACAAATAAAGAAAGTTATTTCCTCTCTCCGAAAAAGAAAAGATGATGCAGAAGGCTGTAAAGATCCATATAATGCAATCCTATTAATAATACTTGTCTCTTACAAAGATCATTCCAAGCCTAGTACTGAGTGAATTGTGACCCTGGAGTGGCTTGAGGCATTGAATACCCTGCTCCATGTTTTGAAATGCAGTGATTCCAATGATGTTCATCTCCGAGTTAAAAAAAAAAAATGTTGCAAAGTCTGAAAAACAATCTCTGTTAGGCTGTGTTGGTTTGAAAACATCATGGTGTGGCTCCATCTTATTACATTTAACAAAATTTTACACTGTCTTTTCCTGTGATGTCACACAAGCAGGGCCACACACTGTTGAACATTACAAATAAATATGAAATTAAAAGTAGAAAAATAGGAAATACACACTGAGATGCTCTGTGTCATATATCTCTTTGTCAAATCTTCATGGTTCTGTCATTTATTACCACTCTAGTGTACTGCAATGCATACATTTTCTAAAAGAAAATACCATTTGCAATAGATGAAATATGCATATATGATCATATCAAGTTTAAAATCTCAAAGGATTTTCAAAGTATGAACCCATTATTTTGATATTCAAAAATTTTAACCCTTTGGCCTCTGCCTACGTGCTTAGCATTGTCTGTATGTTCACTTGTTTAGAATATTTTTTCCAACTAATTAGGATTATGCTAATGTTCCAAGTTTCCTTCTTGCCTTTTATCACCCACTGATATTCTTTTCTTAAATTCCATTGTTCAAACTTTCTAGGCTACGTAATAGCTGATCATCTAATCTACTCCAATTAGAAACCTTTCCAAAATCCTTGCTCACCATCCTAACCTGAGTTAGTTACCTCTCCTGCACATCCTTTACGATGTTCAAATTCCTCCATACTTCTACTTTTTTCAGTATTAACATTTTGTAAATCACACATTTTTTAGGTAGAGGCAGAACCTTGATTACTTTGTCTTATCCATATCAAGTACCCAAGAAATATTTATAAAGTGTATAAAACAATTATTTTTATAATATTATTTACAATTTGTACTAATAGTTCAAACAAATAGTTTATACAAGTCATTTTAATCAAAAAACTGGTTTTGAATTCTGAGTCATTTAGGAACCTCAATTTAAATTTTACATGACATAAACCGGAATACTTTTTTTCTGAGATTCGACAATGAAAAATTGATTTTAAAACATAAAAATTAATATACCCTTTTACTACATATAATTATATTAGGTGCATCACTCTTTACTTGATTCAATACTTTTAAAGGGCTTATTAGAGACCACTGAGAATTGCCCAGTTGCACAGAGAGCTCGCTGCTCCTCTAGTGCCTTCACCTCCAGCCCCCCGAGGCCTTCATCAGGGCAGACTGGTGAAAACTGCCTCTGTAGTATCTCCCCCATCCCCAAGCTCTTAGGCCTCCTAGTTGTGCTGGTACCTGGATTCACACTGCAAAGACACAGGCAGTCCTAAAGACCATTTTACTGAGCTCCAGAAAATAGAATGGAAGTGAACAACAGCAAGAAAGGAACATCAGACCTCCATAGTTGGTAAATTGGAGGGATCACCACCTTCCATCAGAATTTGGATTATCTTCAGGGGAAGGGCAGCTGGAACCTGCAGTAGAACCTTGCAGCATTGACAATTGCAGGAGGTCAGGGAGCTCAACTTGGGCCTCGCTGCCAGAAATCAGCCTAAATTTCAGGGATCTGCCATTGACAAAAAGAGGCTAATTAACTTAGTTGTGTGCATTGCTGCCCACAATGTCTATTGTGTCAGCAGAAATATACCCTGAAAGAGGTTCTCCAAATTATTTTTTTGTTTCTTTTCCTCTTAATTTAATTTTTATTTTTAAAATTTTATTTATTCCCATTCTGCAAATTCTTCCTTTTCTCATTCTTCCTTTTCCACTCAGTCTCTTACTCCCTCATTTAATTATTCATCTCCTTTCTTGTTCTGTTCCTGCACTAATTTGGGTTTCTTTCTTTTTCTTTTCTTTTTTCTTTTTCCATCACTCAATGGTCATTAGGTTTCAAAGAAAACTGAGTACAATTTATAGCTTTCTTATTACTATTAAGTTGTTCTATTCTAGTTTTTGTTCTTGCACTCTGTCTTTCCCTCTTGTCTTCAATAGATTTCTAAAGTTTGAGTGATCATCCTGTGTCCTCTGGTTTCACTCGAAACCTTCTATTCTTTTACCTATCTATTCCTCTCCTCCCAACTCCTTCTAAGTCCCCATCCTCAAGGTAAATTTGCTATATTGAAGAGTTTATTCACTATAAACATAGTTGGGGCTGGTCCTCAAATTTGATTTAATTCACATGGCTAAAGGTAATGGACTAATAACTACCACAAATGGTCAATTTCTAAGCTGTGCTTGATGATAGTGTGTTGCTGATGGTATGACTTGGGCTAAAGGGTTGTGCTTGATTTACTGAGTTGTCCTTTCTGATATTTTGAAAATGAGAGTATCTCTGCCTCATTAGAGACTCAAAACCTAAAGAATAGCTAAATCAGGAGGATCAAAGTACTAACCCAAGAATTAAACCAAGGACAGCCCAACAACAAAAATAAAAATGAGAAAACACTTAAGCAAGGCACAAGTACAGACTTCCAGATCACCAAGAGCAAATTCTAGGGAAATGAGTTGGAAAAATCTGACAATCACCAACAGGATACCCTGAACTTATAACATAGAAAATAACAAAACAGATCAATCAGGCTCTAGTAAAGTTCAAAACAGAAATAATTTCCTAGATAACTACAGAGATGATGAGCAAAATGAAAGACATGATTAAAGACTTTAGAACAGAAAGTGAAAAAAAAAAAAAGTGAGCTCAGGACCATGATAGAAGCTATGAATGCCCAACATAAGAAATAAATGGAATCCATGAATCAGATTCAAACAGATATCCAGGAGTGAACTAATGTGAATATAAAATTTGAGATATAGAAGGTATGATTGCAGTCAGTGACCATGAAAAGACGCATCTCTTAAAAACACTGAGGGATCATGAGAAGTTGATCCAACAACTCTTAGATGATGCAAAGAAGAATAACATTAGACTGATAGGAATTCAGGAAGTAGCAGGATAAACTACAAAAGACCTTAAAAAATCTGTTCACAGAATTAATGTCAGAAAACCTCCCAAACAGAGTAAAAAAATTTGACATACATGTAAGTGAAGCATATAGGACTTCAATTAGCCATGATTAAAAAAAAAAATCTACACCTAAAGAAATAACAATAAGACCCCAGAAACCCAACCAAAGGACAAAATACTGCAAGCAGTTAGAGAAAAGAAACAAATCATATGCAAATGAAAATCCATCAGAATCAAAGAAGACTTTTCAACACAAACCCTCAGGTCAAGGACAGCATGAAGTGAGGTATTCCAAGCCCTAAAAGAAAACACCTCCAACCTACACTAATGTATTCTGAAAAACCTTTTTAAAATGTATGGGGAGATAAGATACTTCCATGACAAAGAACAGCTGAGAAACTTCATGAATTCCAAACCAGCACTACAAAAAATTCTTAACAATAACCTAGAAAAAGATAATGAAGGTCACAACACCATGAGGCCCAACAGAGCAAATCAATTAAGCAAGACAAGAAACTAAAAGGAGAGGGTGAAAAATTAAAAAGAGCCAACAGTGGGACAATAACATGACAATGTTAAGTTAATAGAAATCCATTATAACCATTAATGCCAATGGCCTCAATTCACCAATCAAAGGAAACAGACTGGTGGAGTGGATTAAGATGCAAAATCCAACAGTGGGTTGTATGCAAGAAACACATCTAGTTCAAAAAGAAACTCATAGACTGAAAGTGAAAGGATGTCAAGCAGTGACAGGAGCCCAGAAAAAAGCAGGAATAGCTATGCTATCTTATTCCCAAAGGAAATTTCAAAACAAAACTTATTAAGAGAGATAAAAAAGGCCACTACATCCTTGTAAATGGAACAATTCAGGAGAAAGACATAACAATAATAAATATATATGCTCCAAATATTAATGCCCCAAACTACATAAAACAAATATTAAGGGACATGAAACACCAAATAAGTACTAATACAACTGTAAATAAATACCCCACTATCAGTAGTAGACAGATCACTTAGACAAAAAAAAAAATCAACAACAAAATACTAGAACTGAACCAAACTTTTGAACAGATGGACTTAATAGACATCTGCAGTATTCCACTCCACAAAATCAGACTATACATTCTTTTAGGTGGCACATGTGTCATTCTCAAAAATGGACCACATACTAGCTCATAGAACATGCTGAAATAAATGCAAAGGACTTGAAGTTATCCCATGTATATTATCAGACCATAGTGCAAATCAGCTGGAGATGAATAGCATGAGAAATAGTAAGAAATTGGAAATTGAACATTGTCATTATTTGCTGACAATATACTCTACATAGAAGACACAAAAAACTCTGCCAAAAAACTCGTAAACTTAATTTACACTTTCAGCAGAATAGCTAAATTAAAGGTCAACACTCAAAAATCAATAGCTTTCTTGTACACAAATAACAGACTCACTGAGAGGGAAATTAGGGAAACAATCCCTTTCACAATAGCATCTAAAAAATTAAGTATCTAGCAATCAATCTAATGAAAGAAGCAAAATACTTTTACACTGAAAACTGCAGCACTCTGAAAAAAGAGATGGAAGAGGATATAAGAAAATGGGAAGATATCAGCTGCCCCTGTGTGGGAAGAATCAACATAGTGAAAATGACCATGCTACCAAAACTGCTTTATAGATTCAATGCAATCCCAACTGAAATTCCAACAGTATATTTCACATAACTAGAGAAAATAATCCAAAAAATCATTTGGAACCAGAAGAGACCTACAGTAGCAAAAGCCATCATAGACAACAGTGACATGGCAGGGGCTACCACAATTCCCAATTTAAAGCTATACTACAAAGCCACTGTGATTAAAATAGCATGGTACTAGCAAAGAAACAGACCTGAGGATCAGAAGAATAGATTGGAAGACACAGAAATAACTTCAGACATACTCAGCTACCTCATCTTTGACAAAGGAACCAACCATTCTCACTGGAGGAAAGATAGCCTTTTTAATAAATTGTGTTGGAAAAACTGGATTACAACCTGCCAAAGATTAAAACTAGACCCTTATCTTTCATCATGCACTAAACTGAAATCCAAGTAGATTAATGAGCTGAATATTAAAACAGAAACTCTAAACTTGCTGGAAGATAAGGTATAAGATACCAGTGACGAATGCAACTGTATTATATACTTAATAAGTACCAATAAACTCAATAAAAAAGAATGAAAGGTAAAGTGCTTACTAATCTTTCAAATTAGACTTGTTCTCTCAATTGAACTTAGCAAGGAAACTTTGGTCCTTTCCTTTTAAATGCTTTTAATTTACTTCATTATTTATTTTTATGTTTTTGTAATATTAAAGATACTATATAATAACTAGAAAACACCCAAAAATGTTCCAAAATTTATTCAATGAGAACAAGATTGGATTAAAGTGTAAATTCTCTATATTTGAATAAATGTTAAAGGAAAAACTTTTATTGACATTAATACAAATGTAAAAACAAATGCCTACAAATAAAATTAAATTCCTTTTCTGTGACCTTTCTTTTCACTATATTGCCACTTTTCTTGGAAGTTCATAAAATTTTAATTATTAATAAAAAACATTTTAAGTTACTATCACTTATTACATTCATGGTGAGCAGAAAAATGCAACTCATATTTCTCAAAACTAACAAAGCTGTTTTTTTTCATTTAAATTTAGCAATGCCTTTTGATCTTTTCCTTTTAATTTATTTTGACTGAAAGGAATTCTCTAATATGCTTATCTATTGATTACAGAATTTTAAGTTTATTTTATTTTGGATTAAATGTAAAAGTATTTGTATGTCATATATTGATTAACACATAACTGCTTTTTGAAAATTTAACTTGCTTCTATGACAACACTTCCATATCCCGTGATCTAGTCTGCAACCAAAACTAGCCATTTTATTAACTGGTGGAAGCATAATAATTTTAAAAGACAAAGAGATTTATTTACCTTGCATCGTATGTATATGGGGCTTTTGTTCTATTCCAACCTTTTGCAGCCTGACCTCAACTCTTAACCATTTACCAAACACTCAACCACAGCACCACCACCATCACCATGTCAGATGACAGCTTTGTATGTTCAGTCACTCATGGCAAGGATGTGAAAGCAGAAAGCAGAAGAACTAAAAAATATTTTAACATTTTTAAAATTTCAAATCCAGGAAAGACAGACCTTCAAAATAAAAGAGTAATTTACATGAACAGCAGAATAAATACAGTGCTTGTTATTATTGATATGGATGTGAGAGAGAAACAATGCAGATCAAACAAACAAACAAAATTACACCAAAGGTTGTAAAGTGAAACTCATGGGCAACTAATATAGACTGAGATTTAAGGACAAGAATTCTTAATGGTAAGGATTGTTGACAGTAAATGCAGGTGGCAGTAAAGACAAAATATTCTCTCCTATCCAAAGCATGAAATTTAGATAAGCAATAGATAATAGAAAAGAACAACAAATAAATGTTTTGTCTCTCTATCTGGTGAAACGACATAACAGAAATTAAACTGAATCAAAGAAACACAAGACCAGTCATGTCTGTGCATATCCAAGAAACTGAATGAAGATCCTTACTAGTTATTGCCAACGTTTGCTCTTGAAATTCAGTGACATCCATCATCAGTTTATATCATTTCCTTCAACTTAGACACACTATAATACCATATTACAAATTCTCTGGCATATATATTTATTCTTCCTTGCTGTCTAGATTTTAAAAAAGAGGAGCACATACCTAACAGTCTTTTTAGAGTGATTCTAAAAATTTAGTGAATGCTATTAAAAGTCTATGGAATCAAATGATAATATGAGTTCAGTTCTATGTTCATGTCATCAAACAGTTGTTTATAGAAACACACACTCCTAAATATACTCATATAGATATTTGTGAAAATATAAGGGAATATTTTGTGGTATATTATGTGTTTAAAAGGATGAGCTCTTTGTTACATGTCTAGTATTTGTGAAGTTTACATCACACACTAGCATCTAAGACAAAAAAAACTTGTGATCCTTTTAGTATCTTAGTTTAGAGCATATGAGCATTATTGTTCTTTACTTCAAAATACCAATTTTATTCCTAATGTGGAATTTTTACTCTATTTATCCTTCCTGAATGCAAATCTTTGGTGACTATTTCCTCTTCTGTCATGGACATTTTGGTTGACATGCTGTTTCTCAGTGATCACTCACCATTCTGACATAATATTTTGGAATAATTCTGTGAGTATCAATGTTTCAAACTCTCCTTACCCTGGGCTACTGTTTTTTGAACTTTCAAGCATATTTACTATACTTACTATATATAGTTATTTCTAGGATAATTTTAACAAGGCTGTTCTTTATTACATTCAGTGATATATACTAACCAGCATACATACTAGAAAAATATCTTGAATGTTGATAAAATGCTGTGTTTTTTCTGTTGTAACTATTTATTAGTGTAATGCATACTAAATAACCTAAAGTTAAGGGAAAAGTCTGAAAAAATGGTATTATCTGTTTTTTTCATAAATTTATCTTCAGTGTGTAAACAGTGATTGACAAAAATAAAAAATACCTGAATACATTTAATTAAAATTTCACTTGTATGGAAGAAACAAATATTTTTCAAGTTTATGTCCATATTTTATTTTCTGGTCTCAAGTTAAATTTGCAAACGTCCTTAATTTATAACCTCTAATTAATCACCATTTACCTGATAGATTCAAGTAACGTTAGATAAATCCATCATGGGTTAATCAATAGATCACAATCAAAATAACTTGAAAAGTAATAAAGGAAAGTTAAAAAGAATGATGTTACTTAAAAGTTTTCAAGTGTTGATGGAAGTGAGCCCTCTTATACATTGTTTTGAAAATTTAACTTGGATGAATATTTATGAAGCGTATTTACAAATTTTAGAAGTGTACTCATAAAAAACTAAAAGCTATAAATCTAGCAATTCTATTTTTAAAAATTTATCTCAGTTATATAAGTAGATTATCAAACTCTGTATAGGATTTTTATTGTAGAGGTTTTATACAGTAAAAAAAAAGTATTCTGAATGTTAAAAGTAATCAGTGATAGTATATCAATATTATGAAAAGTGTGCAGTTACAAATATGAAAGTAATACATCCAGAGATTAAAATTTTTTTGAGACAGGGTTACACCAAATAGCTGAGATGGCCCTGGAACTCCAGAACCAGCTTCCTGAATGTCGGGATTATAAAAATATGTCACAATGGTCTGCATAGGTCAATAGTTTTAATGAACATATTTTAATGTTTACAGTGTTAAGTCAAAAAATGTTGGTGTGAAAAATATGTAGCCTGATTAATTTGATAATATTCACAATTTGTTTATTTGCTAGCTGTAGAAACTATCTTTTCATTTTAATTATCATCTAAGGTTAACATATAATTATCTCTTATTAATGAAATTAATTTATTTCTTTAATTTATTTCTTTTTAAACTATACTAATGTAAAATTGTTTTTTTCTATATTACTATTTTTAATATCATTTAGATCCCAATTAATGCAAAAGTTATTTACAGATTTAATAAAGGACCAATTAAAGTGTAACAGGTCCATTGCAGAAGTTTTCCAGTTTATTCCAGAATTTTTGTAGAAATAGGAGGTCTATTTAAAGTCACAAATAATCTAGACAAAGAAAAATAGCCTATTTTAAGATTTAGTAAAGTGATCGCTGGAAACCTCAGTATCTCTGAGGAAAGAGTTGGCCTTGATCGTATGGGCCAACATAATAAAATGTAGACTTGAAATGGATCATGAGTGCAAACACAAAAATGAGAACTAAAACTTCTACTGTATAACTATAACATCTGTTTGAAGTTGGAGAAAAGAAAGATTAATTAGGTGAAAAGAAGCATGAACAATACAAAATTCTATTAGTCAAAACTTACAATGTATTTTTAAAGAGAAACATTAGGACAAAAAGTATCTTCACAAACTGGAGAAAATATTAAAATGTACCTGTCTTACATAAGAATAAGAAACAAACCTCTTATAATTCAATAATAAGAGACTAGCAATCCAGTAAATTGGACAAAATATGTGAACAATTTATAACATCTCACAAATTTTCCATAAGCCCTTAAAAGTCCTTAAAATCTGTTTTATGAGGCATGAAGTTTAAAAACAGAATGACACAGCTATACACACTAAATGGCTGTAATTTAAAATATCAATGTAATTAAGTTGTGAGAATGTGGAATAACTGGAACTCTTATGCAGAGTTGGTAGGAAAGGGAATTTAAAATGATACACATATTTTGGAAAATGCTTTAAAATCATTTATACAGCTACAACTACATTTACATTGGAAAACATTTTAAGTTACTTATAAATTACTCATATGCTTACCTATACAACCTGGACGTTTGAAACTTATTTACTCACAATAAATAGAAATGTATGTCTACCTAAATATTTGCACATAAAGATTCATAGTAGTGTGGATTTTGATGAAAAACCAAGATTTGAGTAGACAGACTATTAAGGGTGACTACCTTGATGATTACATGGATAGAAAAATAAAATAGTTACTATTGTGAATATATAAAACTAACAATTGTATATTTACATGGCATAATTTTATTTTATGTCAGTAATCAAAAGAAATTCACTGTCTTAGAAATTATTTTAAATGTTATTCATTCTTAATTTTACTGATTTTTATTTGAGATATTATTTATAACTGAAGTCTTGGACTACATCAAAATAAATTAATGGATTAATTTTATAAAATTAGACTGAATTGGTTTGAATACACCCTTAGCCACCAACTTATACAATTTTTGAAATAGTTGCTTCAGAATTTCTATGTCCGAAATTATAATAAAAATGAACATTAAAATATCCCTCTCAAACAGTTATTATGTTTTTGTAAATAGATGTATATTTTGTCCAGCATATGTGTTCCATAAATTTTAATTTTTTAAAATTTTAAAATATGGACTCAAGTACTTTTTCAGTGTTCTTTTCAAGCAAATTGAAATTTATAACATGATAATGATCTCTTGTGTTGCTCAGAAACAGAGCTATGTATGTGATAGCTTTTTTGTTTTGCACAAGCATTTTTGGAGTCCTTGTTTTGACATTAAGATAATAATCACTGAATCCAACAGCCTGAGTATGATTGTATAATCCTCCATTTACTTTTGTGAATTAACTATGGTTAGGATAGGCAAATACAGGGAGTGCTATGGGTGTGTAGATTTTTCATCAGTGATTACAGAAAGCTTAGCATTTTTATGCCTTTTGTGTTTTTGTTGGCTATCACAGTGAGATCGGGAACCTGAAGAGGGTATGCATTTCAGTGCCGTGTGTGTGTGTGTGTGTGTGTGTGTGTGTGTGTGTCTGTGTGTGTGTGTAGGTGGAAAAGCTGTTGATAATTTAGACATATTTGTATTCAATTTTTTATAAAGATAATTTACAAAGAATTTAAGGGACTGAAGATTATTACCCTTAAACTTATCCATGCTTAAAAACTTTCTAAATAGTGTTCACATACATAAACAAAGGCATTCAATTAAGTTACAGATAAAACCATTGTAATAGAAGGACCAAAAAATGTAGTGTATATTGAGTCCTTGCCATCAGCCACTAAACAGAACTAGACAAAAGGTCATTATGGACAGGCCTGATTAGTGGCTTCTCTAAATTGAGCAGGTTGGTCTTTTAACCAAAGCAATATTTTTGGTTGCTTGTTTTTTAAGACAGGGTCTCACTATGTAGTGAAGACTGAACTGGAACTCACTATGTAGTCCAGGCTGGTCTCGAACTCATAGCGATCCTCCTGCCTCAGCCTCCCAAGTGCTGGGATTACAGGCATGAGCCACCATGCCCGGCAAACTAAAGCAATTTTTGCTATCAAGTGAAATGATAAAATGGATTAGGGAGATAATTATCTAACTGTACTTCATTGTTAGAAAAGTACTTTATTTTTTCAAATTAATATCAATGATCATTATTCAGCACTATCACATTAATGTGTACTTTAATGTTGCATGTCTTTTTTGTTTTTGGAATGAAGATTGAACTCAGGACTTTGTGCTTGCAAGGCAGTTGTAGTGCCACTGAACTAAATCATCAGCCCTTATGTACTTTCATGTAGCTGGAAATTAATTTATCCTTTTTGCCCTAATAATTATTTCAGAATTTTGTGGGCCCTTTACAGTAGTTTTTATTTTCAGATATTCAAGTTACTAAACTTTTTACATAGAAAAAATGTTGATCCATATTTTTACTTTAAATATCTTCAGTTAATAAAAGGCATTCAAATTCTGCAGTTAATATTTATATTTAGATAATATAACTTACAAACTTGTGTTTACACTTTAGGAAATTTTAGCAAAATAAAAATTAAATATTAATTACATTTTGAAATTGAATGTACAATCTTCCTTAGGGAAAACACATATTAAGTATTTTGGGTCCCCAGGGTCCTATTTGGACAGTATGTTTGTGCTGTAATTTCATCACATTATACCTTGGAGTACTACACATGATTTTCTAATTGCTTAATTTGCATCTACTATGCAGTTTAACAACACAATAAGTTCTTATTTTATTTGAGGTTCTGTATAAAACTCTTTGCATTGCATTGAATTTCAAACTTTTTTAAGCCTTTAAAAAACGTTTATTTGAAGTCTTTCTCTTCCAGTGCTGTCCCTTTCTATTTCCTGAGACACACAAAATACTTTTTAATAGTAAAGTATAAAGTCTAACAGCTCAATCTATTTAATTTAACATAGCTTTCTTTAACCAAAACATTCTGTAAATTAAATTGGTTTGGGGATTTAAATTGTGAATTTTACCATAAAAAAGGAAGATTTTCTCTATATTTTGCTATGTATACAGCCTCCAGTGATACTTAAACCTGTAGAGTTTTCATTTATTTTACTTTTAATAATAAGCATAAGAATTGCAATACTTTAAGAAAGTTAGGCTCTGAGAGGAAAAAAAGTAAATTTCCTTGAGAGAAGAAAAAAAAAGGGTATAAACCCTTTGTCACAAGAGAAAAAAATTTAGAAAATTCTTGTAAAGACAAAATTAGGAGAAGGCTTTGTTCATAAAGTCTTTTCCTATACCAATGTCTTCCAGAGTTCTGCCTAACTTACTTTCCAGCAAGTTTAATGTTTCTGTTTTAATATTTAGATCTTTAATCCATTTGGATTTTAATTTAGTGCATGGTGAAAGATAAGGGTCTAATTTTAATCTGTGGCAGATTGATATCCAGTTTTTCCAACACCATTTATTAAAGAGGCTATCTTTCTTCCACTGAGGATGGTGAGCTCCTTTGTCGAAGATGAGGTAGCTGAGTACATCTGCATTTGTTTTTGTGTCTTCCAGTCTGTTCCATTGATCCTCAGGCCTATTTCTTTGCCAGTACCATGCTGATTTTATCACAGTGGCTTTGTAGTATAGTTTCAAATTGGGAATTGTTACACCTGGTGCCATGTGACTGTTGCCTATAATGGCTTTTGCTATTCTAGGTCTCTTGTGGTTCCAAATGAATTTTTGGATTCTTTTTTCTAGTTCTGTGAA
>NW_022900932.1:32407160-32413441 GCF_012274545.1 Fukomys damarensis
AAAAAGGGAAAAGAAAAAAATGTGAGAGAATGAAAAGATGAAAATAAAGTGTTTGTAGAGGGGGAGGGGAGGAGGGGGTGAAGGGAGGGCAGAGGTAAGGGGAAAAAGATGAGAATCAAGACTTGCCATGTAAAGGTACATGACCCCAACAATGAATGTAACTGTACTGTATCCCTAAATGTACCAATAATCTCAATAAAAAAAAAATTAGGAGAAGGCAAAATTTAACCAAAGAAATATAACATCATTTTCCCTATTTAATAAAATGCACAGTTAAAATTACAGACAATATTTATTTATTCTTACCAAACTAAACCTTTGTGTATCACAGTGTTCAGCATTAACTTGATTCTAAAATTTAACAGACAGACTATTCCTCCCTGATATTAGAATTATAATGTATGATTTATGTGAATTCCCTAGGCTTCATGAATAGATTCAGGATTTCAAAAGTATTGAAATCTAATTGATATACTGACATATTGGTAAACATTGCCCATTATTTTATTGTTGTATTAATTGTATCACAAAACAGATTTGAGGTTGAATTTTTCATAAAATATTTCTCAGATTTAAGTACATTTTTACATTTGCTTTGCTTATCATTCCAATGAAATTCCCCTTATTTGCAAATTTTCACATTACAGTATAATTTAATTCAATATCAAAGCATAATGTTATATTTCCATGCTATGCCTTATATTCTTTCATTTTTACTGAAAACTCTGTTGTGATTATTTTCTAATTTCTATTGTTCTTGTTCAAAGTCTTCCATCAATATAACTGAAAGAGATTTGTTATTTCTCTGGCTTCTTTTAACAATTATTTATTCATCTTAAATCAATTGAGTTTGTTATGATATATTCAGAAATGAATCCCACCATTTTTAATAAGCTTTTACATCTCCCATTGGGTCTATTAGCATTAACTCAGTCAACTATAGCTAGTTTCATTTGGAATTATTTTCACACATATATCAATATGTCAGAGACACATGTACATGGTATTGATACTTATAAGATGTCTAAATATTTCTATATTATAAAACAATTAGATTATAGATTACAATAAGTGGCATGTACATAATATCTAACACATAAATATGTATATTTCATATTTTATAAAATGAAAATATTATTTGAATTTTCATGATATTAATTCTTTCTTTCAACACACAAAATATATCACTCTAGTTATTTGTATCCAGTTCAATTTTTTCATCAATATATTCTAACTTTCATTTTAGATTTTTTCATCTCTTTGGCTCAATTTAGTTTTGGTTGTCTTTTATTGTAGCTATTATAAATGCAATTGCTTTCTTGATTTATTTTTCAAATAGTTAACTATTAGTACATAGTATGCTGTTGAATGTGTACATCGATTTTTGTATCCTCAATCTTCAGTGAATTCATTCATTAGTTTTAAGAGTATCTTGGTAAAATCTTTAGGATTTTATGTATTTATGTTCACATTGTTTATCAAAGAGAATATTCAACTTCTTCCTTTCAAATATAGATTCATTTTATTTTTTTTTGTCTCACTAAAATCTTTAAAGTAAGTCCTAAAACTATAAAATTAGTGAAACTTCATAGAGAGAATATTTTCAAGACCTATAATCTGCAAAAAATATTTTAGATAAGCCCTCAAAACTTTTCAAGATTTTTGTTTAATAGCTTTTGATAATATCTGTTTGCAACAGTTGTCTTTCATATCTTGCATTGTCTTCCTTAACTCTTACCATTGCTTGTTTGCCCCATTTTTAAATCCACTGACCATCTTACTAATTAGATTATTCAGATGCTTGTATGTTCTTTGATATAATTAATTATTTTAACTATTAGTTTTCCATGTACTTTGGACACTTCAGTATCTTTAGGACCTACTTTTGAGAAGATAAAAATGTTTGGATATATCTGGTTGTCTTATTTTCTTATGATTTTTTTTTTACGCTGAAGATTGTAGATCAGCTGAAAAAAAATTCTACCATTTTTGCGGAGATCTTTTGAATAAGTAGATTACTCTTTGTGATGTTACCATGACTTTGGGTGGGATTCAGCACACATGTGTCCATTCAATTTAGTCAAAGTACTAGTTTTAGTGCCTACCACTACACTGCAAGCAGGAAAAAAAACAAAAACAAAAACAAAAAAACCCAAAAAACAAAAAAACAAAAAAACAAACTACCTGAAATATTTACATCCAAAGAATCAACCACATATCAACAGATAATTCATACTTTTAAAAAATGTTCTAAAATCTTTAAGCAACTGAAAATGTCAAAGGAATTCTTTGAGGACCAGACTATATAAGGAATTATTGGGGGCCAAATTGTGTGACTTTTGCCCCACAGTCCCAAGGTAGATGTGACTCTGCCTTTGGCAACAGAAAAGCATGCAGAAAACTGCACATTTTCTGGCTGTGTAGAGAAGGCTTCAAGCCTTAGTTTTGTTCATAGGATTTTTCATTTAATTTTTATAATATTTAACATTTCCTATTTTCTTAAACACAACAGTCAACATGAATTTTTTTCTAACTTTTAGCAAACATTTAATTAATTTTTTCTAAACAATCCTCTCAGGATTCCTTCTAATTAATTTGTCTGGTTACACTGCCAATAATACTGTTCCTACCAAGAATAAATAATATGCTATAAATTTTTTTTATTAACATAATCTAATAAATAGAATATACATCTTTTTAAAAAGAGTTAACATGCAATGTTTAATATTCATATTTTAAATTTTACTTCCCTTTCCTTTGTTTCAGGTCAGAATTATTGATTTAAAAAGGAAAAACAAGGCTGAGGGGCCTTACATATACACAAATTTTAAAATAAATCGAATGTAAGAAAAGTAGAAAAGGAAACATTGCATGATTCTATGTTTGAAAGAATATATTGCCACCACTAATCATATTATTTGGTAATAACTCCGAAATTTTATATATATTTTTATAAATGAATATGGGATATAAAACATCTCTTTTAGCCTAAAATTCCTTGTAGCTGAATTTCATAACTCTAATGAAATATTGGAAAATTACATTTGCTTTTGTTCATTAATTTTGGATTTTAAGAGAGTAAGAAAAATCTCGTTTCAATTTGGAAAATTTTCAGCTACTGTTTTTGTTTATATTATTTTTAAAATTTTCTAAACAATACTTTTGCTTTGGTAGACCTGTTGCATTTTTCTAAAACTGTATCATTAGTCAGTATGTACAATTATGTAATAAATCTCCAATAATTAAACAAGGTGTGATAAACATACCTGTAACACCAGAAGTCTGAGAGGCTGAGGCAGAAGGATCATAAGTTTTAGCCTAATCATGGTAATTTAGTGACACAGGGAGTCCTGTCTCAAAATAAAACTAAAAAAAAAAAAAAGTTAAAAAGGAACGATGGAAATGCATCTCAATTACACTCAAAGGTCCTTATTTCAATCTCTAGTACCATACAGCCACAGAGACACACACATGCACATACGCACAGAGATAATGCTACAAAAATGTGTTATTCACTACTAGGAGATTTTTGTTAATAATTATACAATAATTAGGCTTTTGAGATACTTAATATGGAAATGAAATACTTTAAAATTTAAGTACTTTTAAAAATACTTTTTTACAGAAATGTTTCTCTACATATCTCACTTCATCATTGAGGTACAGAATAGCTGTTCCTTAGTTTAGGCAGTGACTGATTAAGACACTGTCAAGAAAATTGTGCTAATAAAGCCAGAAATGGTTTTCCATTCCCAACTGGGTAAATTAACTTTCCATGACCAGAGACCACAAATGATACCCTTCTGGCCCTGGATTTGAAATTATTTGTTAATGTTAAGTAGAAAAAAAAAGCCAAAATGATTATATAATTCAGTCTTTTAATTTATGATTTACTTTCTCATCACAATCTTAAACTATTAATTATATATCACCTATCAGATTAAAACTGAGATCTGGGGAGTTGTTTTATAAATTACTTTGGAGTGGGATTTACAGAAAGAAATGTAATCATCACTAACATAACTTTTTAAAATTTTTAGTTGAGCAGTCCCAGAGAAAGCTTATGAATGTTGCCTAAATTCACATAATTTATAAATTGAATGAGTGAGGAGTAAAAATCATTCAGTAATCCAATAGTGCATTTTGCACTATTAAGTCCAGATTCTCCATCCCTAACTGAAAGGATACTTTCTGCTATACTTTAAGTCATATAAGAGATGAGTCCTATTTTATGGACCATGTATATATGATCACCTATTAAATAGTTTTATTTTTACCAAGTTCTATTGCCTTGTGAAACTTTAAAAATTTAACAATTTTAAATTATTTTTGTCCAAACCTGAAGGATTAGTATGCACAAAAATGACTTTTATATTCATTTTGTTCTGTTTCACATAGGGACTTTATTAAAGGCTTATTTTTACTTTTACCTGCTGAGTAGTCTTCACTTAAACCAGTGGGATTCATTGACATATGAGTCACATATCTCTAATCCACAGGATGATGTAAGAGTTCATTAATGCTTCTACCAGCAGATTTAAAGCCTGGGGAAGGTGCCTGAGCTCCAAGAATTTATGGTCATTTGAAAATTCACAGAGCTTGAAATAGACAACTGCAGTACCCTCGATGATTAGAAAGTTCCAAGGTAACCTAAATATCCCACTTTTCTGTAAGTATGAAAACTGTTTTTTTAAAAGGTTATAACAGCTATGTGGGAGAGAATGTGTTTAGAACATAAGCACCTCATGCTTAGATTAAAAGTAGGCAAAGTATAAATCCATTAGCATGTATGAAGCATTTGATGTTTTCTTAGGAACGTATTCTAGGATTTTAGGCAGTTTGAGAATCACAAGTTATTTGCCATATTACATTTGAAAAGCTATTTCATGCAACCATTCAACAAAGTAAAAATGATAAAATGAAAGTAGAGGCAACTTTTTTATGGAAACTATTAGTTGTGAAAATATTAGATTTTAAAGGCTATACATCTTTTAAAATACAGTACTCTGATGAACTGTCTCTGATATATATTTATACAACTGAAATATTTAAAAAAATTCCCCAATAAAATTAACTATATTTGAATGGATGATGAAGATTTTTTGCCAAATACAGCTAACATTCACTTGCTGTATTTCTAAATAATGATTGTGAGTTTACTGCCTACACTACTATGTAAGGCAATATCTAGAATGTATAAATGAAAATATATATCATAGGAATCATTAATTATCCTAATATCAAGGATATGAATTATTTTAGCAAAACCTGAACAATATGTTAAATTGATCAAAATATAATTTCCATAAGATTTGGATAATGTATTAGCTATTTTATATAAACTTTAATATTTTGGATTATGTTTAAGAAGATTTTATGAATAACACTGTAAATACAATTTACTCTCAAACAAAAAATGTGTGATAAAGCAGTTAGAAGATTGGCCATGAATATGTCAGTGTCATTTTCCCCAGCTAATTTCCTCTTGCTTACATTTGATGTAAATGAAACATTAACAGTGGATACTCTGGAAGATTAGAGTTTTGCATAAAAGACACTTCATTTATCTCAGTGATCGTGTCTCCCTTTCTAATGTATTTGCCCTTGCCCAGATTCTTTCCTGACCTTCACCTTCAGTGACAAACTGAATGCACTTGATGTCATATCTTCACTATTTACAACCTGCCTGAGTAATTTCACTCTTTGTACTGCTGATGCAAAGTATTACACATAATGGGTATCATAAATTATATCTAAGTCTGGACAGATAGAACCAAATGCTTTTTGGATTTTACCAAATAATTTCAGAAATTGTCATTCCTCTGCCACTACCGTGGTTGAATAATTATTCTGCTGTTGGCACCATAGACACATGATTTTTGCCTGCACAAGATTTGACCAAAGGTCTTCAATAAATGCTCTCTAGGAGAGAAATTTACTTTTTGCTTCAGTACTTGTTTTATTTCTGTTTTTCTATTTGGAAATACATTTTATTATTTTTATTAGTTTTATTTTTTCCTTTTTTCTTTATTGGTATATTTTAGGTATATAGCATGCTGATATTCATTATTGGGATTTTGTACCTTTACATACTATATCTTGGTTCTTTTTTTTCCCAATTCCGCTGCCCTGCCTTGAACCCCTCAACCCCTACCTATTTACAAAGACTTTGTTTCTGTTTTTTCTTTTTCTCATATTTAATCCTTTCCCCTACCAACCCACTTCACCTTTGAAACTTTTCTTCCTATTTCACATTGTCTATTATACATTTTGATTCTTTT
>NW_022900932.1:32418393-32441656 GCF_012274545.1 Fukomys damarensis
GAAAAAACCCCCTCTGGGGTCCTTGGGTCCTTCCTGGGTCTGTTGTCGCGCAGGCCGGGAGCTCCCGCGCAGGCCGGGAGCTCGCATGCACGCCGCCGGGTGATCGCAGACAGGCAGGCAGGCAGGCAGCTGAAAAAAAACCCCCTCTGGGGTCCTTGGGTCCTTCCTGGGTCTCTACATTTTGATTCTTATTTACACTTTGTTTCTCACAGCAGAGAAAACAGTTATTTTAATTCTTATCAATTAACCAACTATTATTTTCTATAATTTTCTCTACTACTCAATGGTTTTAATTCTTTAATAAATACAGCAATCATTGTCTTTCTTAAGAATATGGCATTGGAAATATTCCACAGTATTTAGAGTGGCACTGTGAACACAGTATAAGTACAAATGATTGAATGAAAATTTACACTACTTAGTAAAATTCAAGAACATACCAAAGCTTAAAACTAGACCTATGTCTCTCATCATGCATTAAAGTAAAATCAAATGATCAAATATCTGAATACTAAAATAGAAGCAATAAATCTTCTGTAAGAGAGACTAGGTACAACTCTGGAAGACATATGGGTAGGCAGACTATAAACAAAATAAGATCACAAAGGAAATATTATAAAGAATAAACAATTGTTATATCATCTTATTAAAAAGTTGTTGTACAGGAAAAGAAGTCACCAACAGAGTGAAGAGACAACCCACATAGAGGGAAATGAAAAAAAAATTACCAGCTGCTCCTCAGACAAAGAACCAATATCTAAAATATATAAAGGACTCCCAAAATATACCCCAAATATGAGACCCAATCCAAAAATGGGCCTCTGAGATGAATACACATTTCTCAGATGAAGTACAAATGGCAAATAAATATATGAAAAAGTTTTCAACATCAGTGGATATTTAAATAGGCAACTTAAAACAATATTAAGATTCTCTTTCACCCAGAAAAAATGGTTATTATCAAGAAATGAAAACAAATGCTGGCAGGGCTGGGGAAAAAAATGAACCCTTGTGCAAGGTTGGGGGGAAGGTAAACTAGCATAGTCACTGTGGAAATCAGAGTGGAAATTCCTCAAAGTACTAATGCTTTTATTGAGTCTGTATTTTGAGTTTTCACGAATGCTATATAGTCCAGCTAACACAGTATGCCTATTAATGACTTGATACCTCATTTATTAGTATTGAATAATATTCCAATACTTGGCTGTAGTATAGATTACCTAATAATGTATTAATGTACTGGCTACTTCCAATGGGAAATTGCAACTATTATATACTTCTATGTGCAGAACTTTTGGGTACATAAATTTCCGATGCAATGTGAGAAATGTTAAGTAATGTGCATTGTATGTTTGGATATGTTTACTTTTTAAGTAGCTATTAAACTGTCTTACAAAATGACTGTACCACACTGCTTTTCCACCAGTTGATGAATGAATGACAACTCCTGTGATTTATAGTTCTCATCAACAAATAAGAGTATTCTAGTTTTGTCCATTCTGAAAGTATTCAGTGATATCTTATTTGAAATTGTAAGACTCTATATGATATTGAAAACATTTCAATTGCTTATTTGCCAATTGCATATCTTTGACGAATTGTCTATTTTTTCCATTTTTAAGGGCATTAGCTTTCATGTTGTTGAGATTCAAGAATTTTTCTTATATCTATATCAGTTGAGTGTTTTTAAAATATTTTCTCCCAGTTTGTGTCAAAACTCTGTACTAAAGTCCATAATTTAATTGCAGATATTTGAGGCAACAAAGAATAAAAAAGTTAAGTGATGAAACAAAACCCATGAGGTTTATATGGGCAGAAAGATGAAAATTAAAAAAAAAGTGAAATTCTAGTTTTTGAACATGAGGCGGGATTGAAAAGAAATAGAAATAACATTTAAAAAGAATTAATCACATGAAAGGCTTTGATTCTGAAAGCCTTCTATGTACATGAAAACTGTAAAGTGCAAAAATAAGATCAAGTCATGTTAATTTGTATTCCCTAGCTAGACCTGAAACTCAGGTCTTTACTCTTCTACATTATAATGTCTATAAATAAACTTCTATGAAAATGTGTGTGGGTGAACATTGGCCCACAAATGTATAACACATGTATATATTCATCCTCCAAATTTTTATTCCTACACTAATTTCACTTTCAATCCAAATTTATGCTTTAACTTTTAAAAAACAAATGCGCATGTAGTTACTACTGCATATGATTTAGAATCTACTTTCTACTGTTTATTTCTAATGTAAGCCTACCTCAATAAGCTGTATGTTAAAGCTGTATTAAATAAATTGTTTCAGCATTAGTGATTATGATTTATAGAATTCATTGAGGTCATAATAAAAATATTTCACTTTTAATATTGATTTACTTGCAAATTAGATTAACCAAATTTAGTGTCCATTTTCATGTTCCAATACAACACTGAAATACTAGGTCATTAGAA
Organism: Fukomys damarensis; assembly: GCF_012274545.1. Classification (NCBI taxonomy): domain Eukaryota; kingdom Metazoa; phylum Chordata; class Mammalia; order Rodentia; family Bathyergidae; genus Fukomys; species Fukomys damarensis. Next base: position 32,420,846 of record NW_022900932.1, read on the forward strand.
ATGTATTTGTTTTTGACCTCCACTTATATGTACTAGGAAATTATAATGACTACAATAATAATTTAAATATGTTCTCATAGCAAGAAAATTATATACAATATAGAACCTAAGAAAACACACTTATATGTAGTCATTATGATAAAATTTAAAAAGAAAATACTAGTATTATCAGAATGTGATAAAGTTCAGAAAACGTTTTTATTATTAAAATATGTAATACATTTGCTAAAATCCAAACTGTTCCACAATAGAATATACTAATTCTAATAGACTAAATAAGTATTGTGCAATAGATAAGACTAATCCCTAGAATTACCAAAAAAAAAATAATGACTAAACTCAGAGACTGCTGGTCTGAGACTGATTCCTTGTCAATCAAGAATCAATGAAGTTGAAAATGTTAACATTAATAAATCACAGAATCTTAAGGATAGGTATTGGATAATAAAATTTAATTTTATATATCTTTTAAAAGTACAGATTACAGTGTATATGTCAACCTAAAAATGTAAAACATATGGGTTGAATGTGACTTTATTGAAATGTAACCAATATACTTCTAAAATAGGAAAAAACAATATGATGCAGTTTTCAAATTGAACTAACATGCAAATACAGGAGCCTAGAAAAGTTTGTTACATGTACTCGTCTTTCTGAAGAACCAGAAGAAGACAACTAGCAATGGATTTCACACGGTAAATGTCTCTAAAATGCGGCTTCAAAGATCAATTTCTGTCTTTTCCCCCATTTTCTGATTCTTTGAATAGCTTAGTCATCTCTCACTTTTAGTTCTATGCATAGCTTATTCTATGCTTTCTCTAACACTAAAATCATACTTTTCTTCAGGTCAAAGTTCCATAATCTTTCTTATGTAAATTTAGTCTCTTTCTTAGTTCTACATCTAAACCAAAATCCCCACCACATTTCCATGAGAAGCCCATGGACTTATTCATGGAATTGCAGGGGGAAAAGGAGCATAGAGTTTTGCTCAAAACAGTGACATTTATTTAGTCAAATCAATATCAATAATGTGCTCTAAGCCTCCAGATTAATGATTTAAAAGTCTTCATTTTATGTATAAATTAAAATAAGATATTAAAATAAATCAGAATTTTATAAAAATTCTCACATCCTAATACAAGAAATTAGGTGAACAAATTTAGTATTATTGTGTTTAGCTCTGCAGATTGATTCTGTGCTTAGAAAACAAAATTCCTTAGGCTACACTTACCATGAGTTTTTAATTCAAAAATCATCTTCTAACCTAGAATGGTGGCACAAGACTATTATTTCAGCATTCTAGAGGTCTGAGAAAGGAAGATTGCAAGTTCAAGTCCAACCTTTGACTTAGAAAAACTCTGACTCAAAATACAAAAACAGACAAACAACAACAACAACAACAACAACAACAACAAAATCCAAAGACTAGAGATCTGGAGATGTAGCCTTTTGTGATGATACTGAGTTCAATTCCCAGTACCATACAAAAATAAATTATGTTTTACTTTTTCTCGAATACACTGAATAAAATGTATCTTGGCTAGGTATCAGCAAAACCGGTAATAACTTCTGAGAAAATGTCATTAGAAGGCAGTGTTATTAGGTACACAACAGATGACATAACCCCGGCAGTAATAAAGTAACCAGAAATAAACAGTGTCAAGGAGCTACTGAGGCAAGATCTATACGGTATAAATATAAACAACCATAGTGATGGCATTATGAGTATTATTAGTGCCACTCCTTTTTATGCAATCTGGTCCTAAAAATGAAGAAATGAAAAAAGAGGAGTATAAAGGGCTTTTATGTGCAGGGTATTTTATAATACATCTTAATGTAATTGTTATAAGACAGATATGAGTAGAAAAACACTTGTAAATTGTAACTTGTAAGCCATATCTCAACACTAGTTATAGTTTACATAGTTTTTAATCTTTATGTTAAATTAGTGTTTCTCACATATCTGTAATCCATATATTTTGCAGATATAAATATAAAGTATATTATAATTTATGTAGTTTCTAATTGACTCATTTTGAAATTTTAAAACATTTGTTTTAAACAGAAATTTTATTTTTATAATTTGAAAACCAGTAGAACTGAAACAAGATACAATGTTCCAAAAATATGATAAAAAGAAATTACTGTCATTTTGATCCATAAATATCTGAGCCTGAGACTGTTCCATTTATTTTTTAAAATGACATATCAGACAATTGTAAATAACAGACTGGCACCAAAATATTTCCTTGATTTTCTCACAAATTTGAAAGTAAAAAGGCAATGTTTCCAATGTAGTCAAATTTAATGTCATCTATGATATAACCGTCTAACTTTGAAATCACTGATATTACATAATATGCATGTATATGATTATGGATAGTTTAGTTTTATATCTTCTTCAATTTTTATATATGAGCCATTTTCCATAATGTTATTATTTTTATAATTTACAAAGAAACATAAATATTTCACCATCAAAGAGGTAGAATTTTGTTTCAATATAGGATCTGCTGCAGATTGCCTTCCAAAGTATTCAGAACAAAATGGAGTAAATAATTACTTTATTGAAGAAAGCTAAAATAACACTTCCTCTGTGTTATCAAGAATAATACCATCTGTGATGTTATATCAATAAGATGTACATTTCATATGAGAGTTTTACTTCCCATTTTTGGTCTTCTCCCTCAAAATATACTTTATTCTAGTCCATCTATTAGTAAAACAACAGACAAATATCAAGTAAAGAGCATTATGAAGTACTTAATTTGTACTTCTCAGCATTACCAATGTCACCAAAAGTGAGGAAGAAATCATTACTATCCAAAAGAGCCCAGAGAGACATAAAAACTTAATGCAGTGATTAGGAAGTAAAATAAAATAAAAACCAAGTAAATTTGGAGAAAGAACTTTAGTTAATAATAATATATCAATTCTGATTCATTAATTATGACAAATACACAATACTGGTATGATCCTAGAAATTGAAAAGAAATCATATAAAGTGCATAGCTATTATATTAAAGGCACAACTTTGCTATAAATTACAAACTGGCATTATGGCTTGTCTGTACATGTCTCCCCACAGGCTCATGGAATAAAAGATGGGCCTTTTTGAGAGGGTTGAATCTGGGCTGTGTAGGTTGATTAAGGGAGTTATACTGAGAATAGTCCACTAACTGGTTATCATAGTTCTGGATGTGGGTGGTGGGAAGCCCCAACTTGGGTATGGGTAGTTCCACCCAAAAGGTTTGCAGCCTGGATGGAATAAAAGACAAAATGTAGCTTGCTGTTACCTGCTCCTTACCCGCCTTACTGTCTTCCTCTACCATGTCTCTGTGCCATGCTGCCCTGCCTTGGAGACAGGCAACAATGGACTGAAACTTCTACAACATGAAAAGTAACGAGGACACTTGGAACTGGTAATGGGGTCCTTGTGGTTTTACTTGGCCATGTGATACAGGAACTTTTGGGATTGGCTTGCATGAAGTTTAGAAAAATTTGGAGATGCTGGTTGAAGCAGCAGCTCTAGAGTGCAAAAAACTTAACTTGATAAGAGATTCTGGTCAGATCACAGAAGATTAGAATGTTGATAGGAATACATCCAGTAAAGAAGTAAAGACCAAACTCAGGAGGTTTCAGCTAGGAGCAAGGACTGCATTGGCTGTGGGACTCCAGATAATGTATGCTATGCTGTGTCAAAAAATCTGTCTGCATTTTTCTCTTCTCCAGAGACTTTGTCTAAGGCTGTTATTAAAAGCAACAGATTAATGAACCTGGCAAGAGAAATGTTTTGAGTTTGGTCAGAAAGGAAGTTTCTCTAAATTGCAACCAGCAAAATGGAGTGGAAGAGAACTTGATTGCTGAAGAAATTAGCAATAAAATCTCAAGTATTTCAGAAGGAAAGAAATGGCCTGAAGGTATCACAAGAACCAGTAGGACTATACCATTTGGAACCTCAGAATTGGGAAGGTAAAAGACTTTTTGCTTTGAGAAGAGAGTCACAGATCACCATGTTCCAAAATGATAGTGGACTAGAGAATTTGTTACTACTGATTGGATTCATAGTGTTCAGCAATCCAAGCATTCAACCATTATAGCCAATATAATGAGCTAGGGCCCCTCCTGATGTGTCAGGGTAGAAACTTTACAATGTCATGATATGAGTTTCTGTGTACTCATCTGTAGTTCTGATGCAACATTTTTTGTTGTTTTTTGTGTTTTGTTTTTGAGACGGGGTCTCACTACATAGTTGAGACTGACCTAGAACTCACTGTGTAGCCCAGGCTCGTCTTGAACTCACAGCGATCCTCCTGCCTCATTCTCCCAAGTGCTGGGATTACAGGTGTGCACCACTACATCCGGCATGATGTAACTTTGTAACATAAATCATATCCAACAAGACTGTAAAATGTTAGCATATGCCCATAAGAGGAAGACAAAGACATATAAATTGCATATAAGGGTGCAACTCCTCTGTATTCAGCACTCAGCTTTTGGATAGGAATCTGCTGAATCAGTGCTGGAATGAATAAATTTGTCTCTTTACCCAAAAATCCCACAGCAATAGAAGGAAGCTTGGCTACTGAATATCTTGGCAACATTCATGTGTTGTAGGCTTTATGTGCATGTAGAATGTAAAACTTATGGTGTCAGGAAGGCCTCCGCCCAGATTTCAGAAGACGCAGGAGACCAGTCAGTGTGACCCTCACAAGGGCAGTTTCTGAAGCTATGAATGTTGAAGCTGAAGGTGCAGAGGAGATCTCAGAAGGTTGGAGAAGCCAGGAATACGCATTGTTTGAGGAAAGCTGCAGGGAATGAGAAAAGCCAGCTCAAGGGAGAAGCCAAGAGCTACAATTGCCAGCAGTGCTGGTGGGGCAGCCCCACCCAATTCCTTTGGAGTGTACGCTTTCTCACAGATTGTCCCGACTGTTGAGATGGACCTACAGAATTTGATGTTTCCTCTGCTAGAATTTAGATTTGGTTTAATCCTATTTCTTTCTGTTGTCCTATTAGTGTCATTTGGAATGGAAATGTTTATCTGGTGCCATTATACTTTGGAAGTTTTTTTTTTTTTTTTTCATTTTTTCATTTGTGTAGGGGCTCACAGCTAAATTTGCCTTAAATCCCAGAGTAGACGATGGACATAGGCTTTCCGGCAATGCTGAAACTATTAGGACATTTGGCAACTCTTAGAAATATACTCAACACCTTTTCCATAAAAGGGTGCACATGAGGTTTTAGGGGTCAGAGGCAGGATATTATGGCTTATATCTAGATGGCCGCTGAAATAGTGGGGAAGCCAATAGTGGGGCTTCTCATAGGTGGCTGGATTAAGGGTGAGTGACTGTAGATTAAGGATGAGATACTGAGATAAAGGGTGGATAGTAATGGTTTAGTGCACTAACTGGTTTACTGGTTTATCATAGTTCTGGGTATGGGTAATGGGGAGCCCCACTTTGAGTATGGGTGGTATCCCCAAAAGGCTTGTAGCCTGGGTGGGATGAAAGGGGGAGGGAGGCTTGCTACCTTGCTGCTTCCTACCGGTTTGGCTGTGGAATTTTTTTCTTTTGCCACACCCCTCTGCCATGCCACCCCGCCTTGGAGTCAGCTGACTATGGACTGCAGCAGCAACAAACTATAAGCTAAATAAGCTTTTCCTCCTTTAACTTGGGGTGTTGGGTATTTTGTTGCAGCAGTGTGAAAGTAACTAGGACAACAACTAAAACAGAAAGATTTTAAAGCATTTTAAAACAGAAAATTATCAATTAAAAGAGGAAATCACATGTTCCCTTTTAGTTTGGCTCACATAGGAATTAAAGATATCAACATCATGAATATAAAATAATTTTTTGTCTTATCAAAAGAATGCTACGTGCAAAAATGTAGGAGAGACATAGTACCATTTACCTGTTAGATGGTATAGTAAAAATCTGTTATTTTATATGAAAAGATGATGGGTAATATTCTTGGACAAAAATTAAGATTGTAACTACAGCTTTCTTATGTAATGTATGGACATTTGCCACTTTCTATTTCAGTATTTCAATCTGTAAAATAAGGCTAATTCTTCTACCTCATAGGCAAAAACTATAAGTGTTGAACACAAAATATTTGTTAAATAAATGTGATCCAGAGTTATTTGTGTGTTGATAAACAATGTATGGCATGCAACGGTAAATTAGTTATTAGAAATAAGTTGGAAGATGCATTTATTTAGGGTCCAGTTCATTTTTAAATGTTTCCCTTTCTATTTTTATTGGTGCATGTTTGCAGTGCATATAATTACATACTTCATGGGCAATTCTTTCTTCATACCTTCTCTCCTTGCGTGCTACCCTTCTCCATCTCTTGGTCCCCTTCCATTTTGAAAAAGTTCTAGATCCCTGTTTCCTATTATATGTCTTTTATTTTGCTGTTTATATGTCAGTTTTCCATATAAGAGAAAATGTGATATTTAAGCTTATATGTCTGATATATTTCACTTACCATTATGATCTTGCATTGTGCATCCATTTTCCTACAAAAGACTCAAGTGTATCTTTCTTTGGGGCAAAGTAGTAGTCCACTATGCATGTAAATCACCTTATCTACTCCCCTGTTGATGGACATTTAAGCTGGAAATTAAACATTTCTCTTAATATGTTTCACTCCAAGTTTAACTAGGGCCATACTATTTCCTCATAGTCATTTTCATCTTTACTGTCCTCCCCAAGTTCTACATCTAAAATCTGTACAAAATGTCACAAGCAATCTTCACATTCTAAGATCCACTGAACATCTTTCCTGAAAATGAATGATAAACTTATTAAAACTATAAGCCAAATTAGATTTGTCTATTAAAACAGGAAGAAAAGAATCTCAAGAACAATTTAAGAACAATAGTTTGACATTTATGAAAGATATTCACTACTATATTTATTGATAAGCTACTCCTCAGAATCTACACGGCAGTTACTCAGATTCAGCCCTAACTGAAAAATGATGTCTGAAGTTAGCTAGTAAAAATGTTAGGTAAAGCAAAGGGAACAGAGAAAAGAATGGAAACCACTGAGAAAGTGCAATACACATAGCCGTAACACTGCACTAGTGCAAGAACAATTGAGAAAGACATCTGTTACAGTCAGAATAAAATAGTAAACTCTTGAAAGCTGGGAGATTATCAATTTCGCTAGGAATAATTAGGATCCATTTAGAGAAGTGGGTTTCATATTATGCTCACTGTTCATTATAACCATATAAAATATTTGAGGAAATGAACTATACATATTAATGAATAGTTTGGGAAATAATAGCAAGATTAATAAACACTCTTTTGAAAACTAAAAAGTATGGGGAATATCTGTAGTTAATTCAACAGAAAAATACTTTATTTTTATATGTCATATAATAACACAGATCTTTTAGATGGCTGCTATGTATCAAAAATGAAAAGATGGTGAGTTACATTTGCTCATAATGAGATAGAAGATGAAACAGAAGCTTGAGGATTTACTCAGAATCAAAATAAACTTTATAAGTGTTTATACCTAAAAGTATGCAGAAATAAAAATGAATAGCAGTATATACTTTCAAAATAAAAAGCTCTTGAAGTTGAAATACTATCATAGACATCTTCAGGGGACATATGGGACTACTAAAAAGTGGGACAAGGAAAATTAAACTATAAAAAATAAGTGGATACTCACCATTTATAGAAAGTATTAGTGTATTTACATACTATGCTTCTATCTTTTCAGTTATCATCATTTTTAAGAAATTAAATCCATAGTAATTTTCTATAGGTACTAATTATAAGACAACAATTAGGAAAAACTTTCATAACTATCTAGGTAGGGAATCTAAATTGATACCCTGAATCATGAATGTCTGGATACAATTAAGCCAACATAGGAAAAACAGTCACAATAACATTAGAGCAGAGAGTTTGATTCTTAACACTGTGGGAAAAATGAAAAGAAATACCTTTAAACAAGCTTAGGAAGGAAGAAGGAATATTCCAGGATATTCATACCAGATATGTCTGGTCCATTGTACTTCATGAAGCACGTGCTTCTTAGTGTCTTCCTCACTGCCCTCACAACCCATTTAGGTTTTACTTTTAATTTTCAACAAGATACATATCCCTCTATAGATTAATGCTCCAACAGATAATTATTTTAAATCATAATTCCTCTTATATTTTTCATATGGCAAGATATATTTTATCAAGTATTCATTTTCATTCACCTTTGCAATCATAACCTAGGAATGAAACAGTGAAGACAGACTTATTAATTTTATTGGTACATTTAATGTATACAGTATCATGACATTCATTGTTGGAAATTTGTACCTTTACGTAACCAATTTGGTTCTTATATTTTCCCCATTCTCCTGGCCTCCCTTTCTACAGCGACTTCATTTGCATTATTTTTAATTTCTCATATTAATTCCCTTCCCTTCTTTCCTTTCCCCTTCCCCTCTAATTTCCCCTTCCTCTTTGTCCCTTTTCTTCCTATTTCACATTATCTATTATATCTTTTAATTCTTATTTACACAATCAGTTTCTCACACGAGAGATTCAGTACTTCACATGTCTGTCCTATTTAAATCACTTAAAGTATGGCCTCAATCTACATCCATTGAGCCATAAAAGTCACTCATTTCTAATTTTTTTATGGCTGAGTTTTGTTTTATTAAAAAACAAAAAACACTTTTTCATTATCCAGTCTCCAGTTGATGGGCAATTGGGCTGCTTCCATGTTTTAGCTATTACAAATTGTGCTACTATGAATATGGGTATATGTCACTGTGTTATGATTCTTTTAGTTCTTTGGGGAAGATACCCAGCAGGGGAAAAGCTGTGTCAAATGGAACTTCCGATCTTTGGTCTTTGAGGTATCTTCAGATTGATTTCTAGAGTGGTTGCACCAGTCTACACTCCGACCAGCAATGGAGCAGTGTTCCACTTTCCCCACAGCCTCACCGGCATTTGTTATTGGTTGAGTTCATGATAGCAGCCATTCTTTATGGGGTGAGATGGAATCTCAGCATTGTTTTCATTTTCATTTATCAAATGACCAGCGACACTGACCATTTTTTCATTTGTTTATTTGCTATTTCTACTTGTTTATCTGAGAAATGTCTGCTCATTTCAGATGCACATTTTTGAATTGGGTGTTTAAATTTGGGAATTCTGATTTTTAAAAGTTGTTTACATATTCTAGGCTTAATCTGTTTTTGCTACTGGGAATCAAACTCTGGACCATGCGATTGTGAGGCAGGTGGCAGAACCATTAAGCTAAATCTCTGGCACAGTTTACATATTCTAGATAGTAGACCTTTGTCTGAGGAACAGCTGGTAAAAATTTTTTGCCACTTTGTGGGTTGTATCTTCACACAGTTGGTCATGTCTCTTGCTGTGTAGAAGCTTTTAATAGGAAGACATCCCACTTGTTGATTGTGCTAGTTCATTGGCAACTGAGGTTTTGTTCATAAAATTTTTTCCTATCCCAATGTCTTCAAGAGTTCTACCTAACCTTTCTTCCACCCACGTTACTATTTCTGTTTTAATGTTTAGGACTTTAATCCATTTTGACTTTAGTTTACTGCATGGTGAGAGATATAGATCTAGTTTTAATCTTTGGCAAGTTGAAACCCAATTTTTCCAGCACCATTCATTAAAGAGGCTATTAAAGGGGTTGTTTGGCTCCTTTGTTGAAGATGAGGTGCCTGCGTAGGTCTGGAGTTGTTTCTGCATCTTCTAATCTGTGCAACTGGTCCTCAGATCAGTTTCTTTCCAGCATCATGCTAATTTTATTACAGTAGCTTTATAGTTCAGTTTCAAATTGGGGACTGTGATACCCCTACCTTGTCTTTAATGCCTAGAATTGCTTTTGCTATTCTAGGTCACTTCTGATTTCAAATGAATTTTTGGATTGTTTTCTCAAGGTCTGTGAAGTATGCTGCTGGAATTTCATTTGGGATTGCACCGAATGTACACAGAAGTTTTAGACATGTGGCCATTTTCGCTATGTTGATTCTTCCTACCCAGGTGCAAGGTATGTCTTTCCATATTCTGATATGCCTCCGATCTCTTTTTTCAGAGTGCTGTCTTTTTAAAAGTAGAGGTCTTTTATTTCTTTTGTTAGGTTGATTCCTAGGTATTTCAATTTTTTGGATGCTACTGTGAAAGGAACTGATTGCCCCATTTCTCTTTCAGTGAGTCTGTTTGCCACTTATAGAAAAGCTACTGATTTTTGTGTTAACCTTGTATCCAGCTACTTTACTGAATTTGTTTATTAAATCTAAATGACTTTTGTGGAATTTTTGGGGTCTTCTATATAGAGTATCATGTCATCTGCAAATAATGACAAATTGACTTCTTACTTTTCTATCTTTATTCCTTTTATTTTTTTCCCTTGTCTAATTGCTATGGCTAATTTTTCCAAGCTTATAGCTAACAGCAGTGGTAATAGTGGACATACTTGTCCTGTTCCCGATTTTAGCATGAAGGATTTCAGTTTTTATCCATTTAGTATGATATTGGCTTTTGGTTTTTCATTGATGGCTTTTATCAGATTGAGGTAGAGACTGCCTATTCCAGTTTTCTGAAGTGGCTTTTTCATGAATGCATATTCAATTTTGTTAAAAGCTTTTTCTGCAGCTATTGAGATGATTATATAGTTTTTGTCCTTGGGACTATGAATATGGTGTATTACATTAACTGATTTATGTATGCTGAGTGATCTCTGCATCCCTGGGATGAAGCCCACTTGGTCAGGGTGTATGATCTTCTTGATGATCTCCTACATTCTATTTGTGAGTATATTATTAAGGATTTTTGCATTTAAATTTATTAGTGAGATTGCCTAGAGTTGTCTTTTTTGGTTGGGTCTTTCGCTGCTTTGAGGATAAAAGTGATGCTTACTTCCAGGAATGAATTTGGGAGTATTATTTCACTTTCAATTTCATTGAAGAGTTTAAGCAGCAGTGGCAGTAGTTCCTCTCTAAATGCCTTGCAGAATTCAGTAGTGAAGCCATCAGGGCCAGATCTTTTCATGGGTGGTAAGTTTTTCATTACATTTTCAATTTCATTAATTGATATTGGGTAATTTAGAATTCTTAAGTCAACTTAGTTCATAGGAATCTAGGAATGTGTTCATTTCTTCTGTATTTTCCATCTTATTGGCACAAAGGTGCTTGGAGTAGGTCTTGAGGATCCTTTGAATTTCTGCTGGGTCCATTGTAATTCCATCCTTTTCATTCCTAATTGCATGTTTTTGGACCTTTTCTTTCCCTTTTTGATAAGATTGGCTAAGGATTTGTCAATTTTGTTTATTCTTTTGAAGAACCAACTCTTGGCTTCATTATTTTTTTGTATCATTCATTTAGTCTCCACTGCACTGATTTTTGCTCTGATCTACTATAATTTTTTCCCTCATATGAGCTTTGGGTTTGTCCTGCTCTTCTTTTTAGAGAAGCTTGAAGTTACGCATCAGGTTGTTTGGTTGCATTTGCTGTTTTCCTAATATACATATTCAATGTTATGAATTTCCCTGGTAAGACTGCTCTCATTGTGTCAACAGATTCAGATATGGTTTATTGTCATTGTCATTTAATTGTAGGAACTTTCTGATTTCTTAAATATACTCTGTGACCCATTGGTTGTTCAGGAGTGTGTTTCAATTTCCATGTGCTTGTGAAATTCTTGTGGTTTATTTTGCTATTGATGTCCAATTTTATCACACTATTCTCTGATAATATACAGAGGACCACTTCAATTCCTTTGCACTTACTTAGAGATATTCTATGAGAGAGTATATGGTCTATTTTGGAGAATGACCCATGTGCAGCTGAAAAGAATGTGCATTCTGATTTTGTAGGGTGGAACACTCTGTAAGCATCTGTTCAGTTCATTTGTTCAAGAGTTTGATTGAGTTCTAGTATTTCATTGTTTATTTTCTTTCTAGTTGATCTATCTGTTTGTGACAGGGGGCTATTAAGTTTCCTGATTACTATCATGTTAGTGCTTATTTGATTTTTCATGTCTATTAGTATTAGTTTTATGTAGTTGGATGCACTAGTGTTTGCTGCATGTATTTATGGCTGTTACCTTTTCATCTTGGACTATTCCCTTTACAAGGGCATAGTGTCCTTTCTCTTTTATTAAGTGTTAGATTGAAATCCACATTATCTGCAAAGAGGATAGCTACTCCTGCTTTATTTGGGGTTCCTGTCACATGGAGCATTGTTTTCCACCCTTTAATTTTCACTCTATGAGTTTTTTTTTTAAGTAAGTGTGTTTCTTGTATGCAGCATATTGTTGGATCTTGCTTCTTGACCCTCTCTGCCAATCTATTTCTTTTGATTGGTGAATTGAGACCATTAACATTGATGGTTATAACTGATATGTATTAATTTATCCTTGTCATGACATTTTCTTTTTGTTGGATTCTTCCCCTTTGCATTTAATTTCTTGTCAGGCCTGATGGTTTCATTCTGCTGGGCTTCCTGGGGTTGTTATCCTCATTTTCATTTCCTAGGGTATCATTTAAAATTTTGTAGAGTGCTGGTTTGGTATGCATGAAGTTCCTAATGAGCTCTTTGTCATGAAATTATCTTATTTCTCCATCAGGTTGGCAAGATAGTATTGTAGGGTACATCAAACTGGGTTGGAGGCTGTTTTCCTTTAAGGCTTGAAATACATCACTCCAAGCTCTTCTTGCCTTGAGAGTTTGTGTTGAGAAGTCTGCTGTGATTCTGATGGGCTTTCTTTGTATGTGATTTGTTTCTTTTCTCTAACTGCTTGTAGAATTTTGTTCTTCTATTGGGTTTCTGGAATCTTAACTATTATATGCCTATGCATAGAATTTTTTTTTATTTTTATTACAACTAGTTGGAGTCCGATATGCCTCATTTATTTGTATGTCAAGTTTTTTCCCCTACTTGGGAAGTTTTCTGCCATTACTTCTGTGATCAAATTTTTTATGTTATCTGCACTATCTTCTGTTTCTTCATTGACTCTGATCAATCATAGTATTCTTTGTATCATTTAGCAGCTGCTATTGATTTTGCATGTTCTCTTGCTATTTTTATTAATTTTTTGTTTACCGGGTCACTAATTGCAGTCATATTTTCTATATATGAAATTCTATCTTTGCATTGTCTCATTCTGCTGTGTGAACTTTCAATGGAGTTTTCAATTTCCTGGAAATCTGTTTGCATCTCTTTTATGGATGCTATTTGTTTCCTATGATATTCCATCATGTTCCTCAGCTCCTCTATTTTTTTAATCTGTGTTGGCTCTAGATTAATCATGTCTTGCACCATGGGCACAATCCCTGCTATTACCTGAGAAGTTATTTCTGATTTCATTTTTTCCTCCTTTTTTGCTAGATCAGAGAGTCCAAGTGTTTGAGTATCAGATTGTCCCATCTCATTTCCCTATGGGGTTGCCTTAGGTGATCTGGAAGTCTAGTTTGGGACTTGTTTCCATGTCTTCTCATTTCAATAGATGCAGCCTACTTTGCCTCTATTGAGACAACTTTTTGTTCACCTAGTGATCTTCAATTCTCAGCAAGCCACTGAGAGGACTTTTCTCTGCTGCCCACCAGTATATTGATTCCTGGGTTCAAACCACCAATGCTATTGGGCAGGCCTCTGACTGAAGGTTGTGTGCCTCTGCCACTCTTTCCTGGGCAGGCCTTGGCTGGGTGGGTTTGCCACAGCCTCTGGGGTCAGGGCAGATCCCTGTCTGGGATCTGCCTACAGCTGGGAAGATATGGACCACTCTACTGCTCCCCTGATAGTGGGGAATCAATTATGCTATGGAGTGGGCCTCTGACTGAATGTTTTGCCCCTCTACAGCTATTTCCTGGGCAGGCCTCTGCTGGACAGCTTTGTCCCAGCATCTGGGGTTAGGGCAGACCCTGGCTGGTATCTGCCTGAATCTGTGCTTTCTGAATCACACCACTGTTCCCTGAGAAGAGAAAGATTTTAAAATCATGGAGATTATAGGTTAATAAAAATATGTTTTCTACTACATGTCACTGCTTCTTATGTCACATTAAACTTCTCAACTCTGATGTAGTCATGATTTTAAGTATATAATTCATGTGTAACAGAAAATTACAATTTTTTCCCTCTGTACCAGGGATACAAATAGTTGTATTAGCTAACAGACTGGTGGCTGCAATATTAGGAATTTATTTATCACAGTTCTACAGGATATATCACTGAAATCGGGGTTGTTTTCTGGCAAAGTCTCTCTTTCTGGCTTGTGGATGGCAACCTTCTGGCTTTATCCTTATAGCCTTTTTTTTTGCACCTTTCTTGTAAAGATACCAGGCCTATCAGATTACTGTCTTATTATTATGTAAATTAATATTGATTACCTTGCTAAAGGTCCCATCTCCAAATGCAGTCACATTGAAGCTTATCTCTTCATTATATGAACTTGGGAGTTCCATAATTTAATCCATAAGATTATTTTTGGAGACCAGACTATGTGGCTTGGGTACCGTAGAGTCCATGGCTGATATACCTTGCTTGAAGAACAGAAAAGTTAATTTTTTTTTTTAAAAAAAGGGCTTTCTGGCTAAGTGTGAGAAAACTCATAAGTACATAAGTACAATTATCCTAGGGCAAGATAACTTCCACTGAGGATAACCCATGGAATGTAGGCATCTGGATAGAAGGAAGGATCTGTTCCCCATTAATCTTGGTTTTCTTCACTCACTAGTTATGTATTTACTAACATCTACAGGCAATCACTGTTCCACGAATAATGCATGACCCCTTCTTCCACGCATTTTGTTAGCTAATAAAAGTGGGCCCACCAGAGAGTTTGTTAAGAGGATCCACTAGAGGCATATCTCCCTCTGGACCCTCTTGCATTTTAAATTGTTGTTTCTTTCTCTTTTATCCTTCATTTATACTTACTCAGGTGATTGGGAGGGTCTGGTCAGCCCCTGATAAACTTTACTTTGATTCATATATAGTACATATGCACACATAATGTTGATAGCTGAGATTAAAGCTTTGTTAACTATCATTTTAAATTATGCAGAATGTAAACATCCCCATAGCATTTTCACTGTGATTTGATTGTTGGGTAGTAAACTTCAAAATAATAAATATTGCTTCCTTTCAACCTATATATTAAATACATTAAATACTTTGCAAAAATATGAACCTTTCCTTCTATGCTCTTATCTGCATTAAATGTTCAAAAAATTCAATTACAATTTATTTTTAAATACAAAATATTTCTTAGATAAAAATAATTTAATATCAAAACCATGTTTTTGTTCAAATTTTAGTATGCCATGTTTGCATTGCAAATGATTTATAAATTTTTATTCTATACAATTCCATATTTAACATTTCTTATTACCTTGCAACAGCTTAACCTTAATTTATTTACCTACCTTTTACTGAATATTGCTGATTGACAAATCTGAGCCTTTTTTCTGATGTTAAAAAATGTATACAGTCCAGTTGTTTACCTTTTCTCTGAAATTTGTCAATAACATTTTTTTTCTGAGACTGATATATTGACTGCTTTAAACTGTTTTCTACTTGGCATTAATATTATTCAAACAGAAAATATTTTCACTATCTTGATGGACCAACCTTTACTTTTAACACTGATTTACTGGTGTTAGTGGATTTGTTTCTAATAATGATGGCTACTCTTGTTTCTATTAATGATGTGAGATTTGGAAATCTAATGAAAACAAGAAAGTATTATTTCAGTACTTATCATAGGTGGTTGCAGACAGATATTTGGACAGGTGCAAGATTCAAGTCCTTTTGGTAAATAATTGTTATACTTTTTAGTAATAACTCCATAATGTTCTTTAACAACAATTTGGAAATTAGCTTCAGAGTACATTATTATTTCATTTCATGTGACACTGAGAATATTTTATCTTGAGAAAAATGCATCATTGTCTGGAGTGAAATATATATACTTTGACTTAGGGAAAATACTCATCTTTGTTTTTCCACTTTACAGTATTTTATGTCTTCCACCTATGCAATTTACCATTTTATTAAAATATGTACCAACATTTTCTGATATTCTGCTATATTTCTACAGATATATAAAATTGAATTATACTAAAAACTAGTTTCATTCTTAAATGTGAGAGTGGTGTTCCAACCAGGAATGATTTCAGTGTGGATACTGAAGAATGCTCATGGGATGTAAGTAATATGCAAAGGTATCAAAGCACTGAATCACTGTCTATCCAGAATCACTTATTTATGATGATATTAAAAGCAGGCTGAATTTTACCCAATTTTTTAATACGTTATAGAAAATGTCCTTCCTTATAGCTTGGAATCAAGTTTATAGCTTCTATCCTACACTGCTACACCAATACAGAGTACAAAAAATTACTTTTAAAATAAGACAGTGTCATGAGAATGTTATGTCATGACAACATTATCACTCAGCAACCAAAGAAGATAGGAAAGAATAGGAGTTTCTATTGTTAGGGCTAAAGAGGGTGTTAGAAAAAAAGTGCTATTTCAAGGATTTTGAAGAACAAATACTCAGTTAATCTTTCTCATGAAGAAAATACATGTAAATTCCTATATGATCCCTCAACTTCTATGTGCTTAGTAAGATGAGAAATGATATAAAAGTGTGATTTTTCTACCTCATTAATGTGTAGCTACATGCCTTAAACTTCAGAGAGCACTTTAATAAAAAAAGAAAAGTTTAAGGTTATTTCTGATTACTCTAAAATATAACAACTTATATTTCCATACTTTAATATTTTAGGAGAAATGCAGTTGAGTTTACTCAGGTTAAGCCAGGCTAATATATCTTATTTTTTTCTGTAAGTACACTATGTCACTCATATTTTGATGTTGTAATTTGGAGTTGTGATGATATTTGTATAGTATTTAAAGCACACTGGATGTTTTTACTATAGAATGAAGTTGCTTTTCAAGGCAATTTCCTGAAAGAGTGAAGCTATCTCCCAGATAAACCAGAGTAATTTTCCATTTAATTTGGCATTTTCTGGAAGATTGGCTCCCAAATTCAAGGCTTTTCCAATTAAATTCAGTTCCATTTATGTTCAGAAGATTTTCATAGGGTATTGGTTTCCTGCTGAGGAACTGGGTTTTGAAGCTACTTGAACTAAATTACAAATCCAAGCCAACATGCACTCTGAGTACATCAAGTTCCCTTCAGCTGCTTTTCTCCACTCACTACCCTGAGCCCGGAGGTTGATTAATTCACATCATGTTTCTGTATCTAGAAAACAGTAGTCTGAAGAGAATCTCAATTTAGTTGTGATATATATAAAAAAAAACTTTGTTAATAATATTCCACTTCATCCCATAAAAATTAGACACATGCCAAAGGAAACTATTATGAATGTACAATATGCAATTCTGCTCCTCTATTTTAAAAATGGCACCTTCATTCTTGACAGCACTTGTTAAATTTTGCTATTTTTTTGCTTTTCTTGATTTTTTCATAATACTTTTTTTGCAGTTAAAGTACATATAGTTAAGAATTCCATCCTCTATTTTGAAAATTATACTTCATGGAGTATTACTCCTCTCATATCAAGTTAAAAATCCCTATGCACAATGCTTTTCTACTTCCA
The DNA here is from genome assembly GCF_012274545.1 of Fukomys damarensis. Classification (NCBI taxonomy): domain Eukaryota; kingdom Metazoa; phylum Chordata; class Mammalia; order Rodentia; family Bathyergidae; genus Fukomys; species Fukomys damarensis. The sequence goes on from NW_022900932.1 coordinate 32,438,461, forward strand.
ATGTTGAAAAACTCAATAAATTATGAGTGAGGTGTGGGTATTGTACTGTTCCTCCCCCAAATAAGAAATATTTTATGTAAAGCAATAATTTTATGCAGTAATTTTATTTATTTCTATTTAATTTTTATTTCATTTGCTTTATCACAAAAAAGAATTACAAGTAATTATTGCTACAAATAACTCATGGGAAATGATAGAATCATGAAAAGAATTTGTTATATAAATATACAGTCCAATATAATTCTAAATTTAAGATATAAAATATAAGCAGAATTCATGAGATAAAACATTAAAACAAAACACAGGGATAATATTTATTATTGGCAATATTTTATAAAATAACACTTCCATAAATTGCATATATAAATGTTAATTGGTACTTTGACCCAATTCATAAGCCTTTTATTTTTTTCCTTTTTATTGAGTTTATTGGTACATTCTAGATATACTGTACAGTTACATTCATTACTGGGATCTTGTACCTTTACATGACAGGTCTTGGTTCTCATTTTTTCCCCTTGTCCCTGCCCTCCCTTAAGCCTTTTGAATAGCAGGCTCTATTGTCCTTCAATTCAACATTAGAAATTATCTTAACAAAATAATTAGAGATACAGGATGATATATATTTTACAGCAATTGATATCAAAACATCGTTTAATAAAGAAATATTGAAAATAACCTATGTATATTAAAGGTAATACTTTAATTTGAATAAAGAGAATAAAATATAATTCATGGAAAAAAGTTAACAAGTGATAACAATAATTTTTCTGAGTAGTGGGAAAATTGATAATACCTGCTTAAATTATGTGTGCTTTGCTTTACTTTATGTAACAGCAATGGTTATTATTACACACATAACAATTAACATTATTCAAATGACAGTATACCTATAGAAACTAAAACAGTATAAACTTATAAAGCAAAAATATAGTAATGTGCATCAACTTTCCATTTCTTCAAGAAAGTATTTCAAATATCCTGTTGAGCCTTATTAAAAAGTAATAATTCTGCATAAGTAGAAAATTGTATTTTGTTACAACTTTGGTACGTAAATTATATTTTCTCCTATTTCAGTTTCCCTATCATGTGTTTTAAGAGAGCATGCCTGTAATCCCAGCACTCAGGAGGCTGAGGCAGGAGGATCACTGTGAGTTCGAGACCAGCCTGGGCTACATCGTGAGTTCCAGGTCAGTCTCAACTACATAGTGAGACACTGTCTCAAAAAACCAAAAAAAGAGAGAGAGAGAGAGAGATTGTGATTCAGATATTTATTTTCCTTGTTTTATTTTCTCAGTAAAATTGTTAAATAAAGTTTAGAATTTAAAATGTAAACACTTAGCAGGGAATCACAAACCAATTAACTAGCTGCCCTACTTAAAAAAAAATAGCCTTGTTCTTAGAGCTGGAACAACAAATACAAACATTTTATTAAAAAAAATTAATTCTACAGGGATTATGTGACTATTACTAAGATATATAATTTTAATGAGTCCAGAACAGCAGGAATGTACATGATTAGACTAAATATCAGCATTACCTATTGTTTTATACATACATAACAAGAAGTATTACTTAAATGTGTTTTAATGCTCAATTTTATGTCAAAACTATATTTAATATCTAGTATATAAGAGTAAACATTGCAATTTTGTCATTTCATCACATCATAATATTTAATAAGTTTGAAACTATATATAAAGCATGTATGGAAATCCAGCCAAATATTACACATATCAGTGTACTTAATCTCAAATATTGGTTCTCTGGAGCATGTATTTACTGAGTAATTGCTCTGTTCTTACAATTTTCTATAGGGGAAGGTATACTATTGATATTGTTTCTTTCTCCCACAATGGTGAAGTGCTAATGCCATTTTTCATACTAGCTTAGTCCAATACACAATTATTTTAAAATATATGGTAGTATTATTAATTGAATTGTAATTGCCCTAAAATGATATGTGGCAGCCTGTATTATGATACTTCAGATTGTGACTTAATGTGGAACATGATCACATAGATATATATTGCATATATTTAAATAGAATGAGTCTTTAACCCAATATGATGGGTGTTCTTATGTAAGGAGGAGACACACAACAAGGACACAATCATGTGAAGACAGATACCAAAGTTGGAGATTTGCAACCATGGGTCAAGGAACATCTAAAGTCACCATATACTACACAAGCAAACATGTTTCCTCTTCCAGAGACTTGGGAGGTGACATACCTCTAACAACATCTTGACTTGACTTGAGATTTCTTTATTGTCTATACAATAAGAAAAAACATAATTTTTAGATCTTTAATCCACTTGGATTTTAGTTTAGTGCATGGTGAAAGATAAGGGTCTAGATTTAATCTTTGGTAGGTTGAAATCGTTTTTCCAACACCACTTATTAAACAGACTAACTTGCCTCCAGTGAGGATGGTCAGCTCCTTTGTCAATGATGAGGTAGCTGAGTACCTCTGGAGTTGTTTTTGTATCTTTAAGTCTGTTCCACTGATCCTCAGGTCTGATTCTTTGCCAGTACCATGCTGTTTTTATCAAGTGGCTTTGTAGTATAGTTTCAAATTGGGAATTGTTATACCCGCTGCCATGTCTCTGTTGCCTAGGATGGATTTTGCTATTCTAGGTTTCTTCTGGCTCCCAATAAATTTTTGGATTTTTTTTTCTAGTTCTGTGAAATATAGTGTTGGCATTTCAATTGTCATTGCATTGAATCTGTATAGCAGTTTTGGTAGTATGACCATTTTCACTATGTTGATTCTTCCTTCCAAGGAGCAGAGGATATCTTTACATTTTCTTATATTCTCTTAGGAAATAAAGTGTTTGTAAATTGGGAGGGGAGGAGAGGGTGAAGGGAGAGCAGGGACAAGGGGAAAAAATAAGAACCAAGACCTGTCATGTAAAAGTACAAGATCACAATAATGAATGCAACTATACTGTACACATAAAATGTACAATAAACTAAAAAGAAAAAGAAAAAAATAAATATATCTTCTTTTAAGACACTCAAAAATAGGACTTTTTTTTTATGCAGTCCTGAAAACTAATTCAGGGAAAGCAATTAGGTTAAATTATTTTTAGAGGGCCAGGAGTTAGCTCAGTGGTTTGGTGGCCTGCCTTGCAAGCACAGGTACCCGAGTTCAATCCCCAGTACAAAATATATATATATATATAGAAATTTT
>NW_022900932.1:32441712-32458499 GCF_012274545.1 Fukomys damarensis
TATATATATATATATATAGAAATTTTAATCTTAATATTTAAGTGTACTTTACGGGTACCATTGTAGTCTTTATATGAATTCAATAATTCTTTAGTCATCACCACTTATGTAAAATGCAGAGCATGTAAAATCATTAACTTATATTCAGTTTCTTCTATCTAGTAAATTGTGGAATTTAAATGTTAGATTCTATTATCAAATGTTAGCTAAAAATACTTTTACCTTCTTTAGCAAAAGACATTTTCACAATACACGTGATAAGATCTAGAGTAACTAGTCTTTCTTAAATGGCCAAAAATTCATAAAATTTACATAATTACACACATCCATCTAAATTTAATAAGAACTAATTTATGTGCCTTCTCTGTGCTTGATTTTGTAGTCCTAATTGATATTATCTCAAAGGCTTAAAATCATAGAATTCAGAAACACTTTAGAAAATGGGGGGAAAAAGAAATAGAAGATGACTATTTTTATTTCCTCTTCCTCTGCTTTGCTTCATCTAAGCTCTAAGCTTGTTGTACCTCATCTTTTTTCTTCTCTTCCTTCTTTGCATCATGAAATGATAAATTGAAAACTTTTAAAGACCTGTCAAAAATTTAGTTGCATATCACTGCTTGACTACATTAAAGCTGAATTTAAATAATCATGGAAAAATTATAGATTGTCATAAAAGAAAGTGTGACTAAATAGTGTTACAGTTACTTGTGAAAAAACATTGAAATCTTCTTTTTGCAGAATTTATTCTTTTGGATTTCCTTATCAGGTCTACATGAGGTATTTTAATGCAAATTGTGCTTTTAATTCATTTCTGAAATTTCAGGTACATATATATATTTTTTTCAGGATATGGTTGGAATAAAAATACCAGGTATAATGTTTATTATGGTTGACACATTTAAAATACATTTAAAGTGTTCCAAATGAATTTTTGGAAGAAAGTGGCTAAAGGTGTAGGGGAAATGTAAAGGGTAGCAGAAAGAAAATAAGGGAAAAAAATACGAGAAGAGGAAAAAATGGAAACAAGGTCTTTGTAAACAGGGAAGGGTGGGGAGGGTGAAGGGAGAGAAGGGGTAGGGGAAAAAATGAGAACCAAGACCTGTCATGTAAAGGTACAAGATCCCAATAATGAATATAGCTGTACTGTATACCTAAAGAGTACCAATAAACTCAATGAGAAAAAATACATTTAACTTTGACATGTATTTGTATGATATAAAAATATGTTTTTTGATGGCTTGTTTTAATAACCTTGGGAGAGAAAGTTTTTTGAGAGAAAGATATTGGAATTTAGCCAGCCATTACATTTCCATGAAACAGTCATTAATACTAAGTAGGTTGGAGTTAGGGTTCCAAAGTACTTTGTGTCAGAAAAGTTTGTTGCCATGCATTTTCTTGCATATATTTCTGAGTACTTTGAAAATAATTTATAGAATTGATAGGTAGAGATTTAAACTGCAGGACACTTCTCTTTTCAATATCCTAAATCTAATAAAAAACTTTCTCTCCTTCCTGTAAAATTCCTGTGCTGAAAATGAACATGTTGAATCTACTGCATAACTTTATTACCCTTGTATGGAAAATCAAAATCTGAATCTCTAAAACACAGAGTCATTAGTGCCAATTTCAACATTTCAGAAGAGAATATTACAGATTTCCTTCATAGGAATTTTTATAATCCTGACTTAATGAGATTCCAATTAGTTAGTTCTTCTTTCCCCTGATGTGGAACATGTAAATGATTTTCCCTTCCCCCAAAATTCTTTAGAGTTATAGTAGTACAAATATGAAAATTTACTCTTTCTCATGACTAATTCTCTTCTACAAGCCTGTAATATATGTAAAATTTCTAATACATATAAGAAAATTCTGTCATGATTTCTGGAGACTTTCTCAAAGGGGTACAATTGCTTCAATTCTGGGTGCTCCCACGTGGACAGTTTAAATTTAGTTGACAATATTTTTTGAAGACTATCGCAAGGTGATGCGTTCTGCAACACCCCCTTCCATGCAACAATTGCAGGTACAAAAGAAATTAATTGGTGAAGTAATACTAATTTGAAGACATTTCAAGAATTATTATCTTCTTTACATTCCAGGAAAAATTCTTTACAATAAATGCATAGCAAATTTTATAACTGATAAAAGTCAGATTGTTTTCAACAGTCTTAGAATGGACTATTAATATGGTTATTTTAATTCCTAGACATACTATTTTCTAGGGAACAAATATTTCCAAAAAATCAGAGTATCTATTATGCATTCCTTTCATAATGAAAGTAAATGTTCTTAAAGCTTTTAAAGTGTGGCCTGGGAAGAAAGTACATTATTAGTACATTACAGAAGTGTTAATGGCTTTTAAAAAATAGTTGAATAAACAACATATGTAATTATTCCGTAGGGAAGTACTGCTTAATTAAAACATAGAGTCATTCTATTAGCATACACACCTGCTGCCCTTATGGTTCATTTCTTCCTGAAATAACTTAATTCCTGAATAAGATTCTCTCTCTACTTCATTTCCCTGAGTAATATCCATTTGAACCTTCACTTCATATTTGCATGTTGGCTCCATAGGGAAGTACTGCTTAATTAAAACATAGAGTCATTCTATTAGCATACACACCTGCTGCCCTTATGGTTCATTTCTTCCTGAAATAACTTAATTCCTGAATAAGATTCTCTCTCTACTTCATTTCCCTGAGTAATATCCATTTGAACCTTCACTTCATATTTGCATATGTTGGCTCCAAATACTATAGATAGATAGATAGATAGATAGATAGATAGATAGATAGATAGATAGATAGATGATAGATAGATAGAGAGAGATATATAGATTCTAAAACGCAGACACAATCTCACAAAAAGTTTGTGGAAATATCATGACAAGCAACTGAACGTTCAGACTATATAATCATGTTGTTTTCAAATCATCTTGCAATCAGTTATGAGAGATTACAGGTTATAGTATTTTTCAGGAAGAACCTGTAGACAAACTTACTCTTTTTCCCAAACAAGAGAAATGTTACTTGTTCATGTTTCTGTCTCAAACAACCTTTATTTAGACTTTCATTCAAATATATATTAAAGATATTTTACTTTTGAAATTCCTCTTTGAGATAAAGTAAGTTCATCTTCTTCTAGCACATAAATCTCTGTGCTATTATCCCCTAATCCAAATTCAATACAAATATTCACATCTTCAGTAGAAGAAACAACCAAAAGGGCTAATAATTACAACACAAACTATATCCTGATACTATCTAAAGCAGCTACGTTTTTCACTTTTGGTTCATTTACATATGTACGTTTATGTACATTTCATGCAACATAAATTTATACCTTTTCATTATTTCACAATATGTCAACATTTCTCATCTATATTTGACTACTTCAGGCAAATTCTCACTATTTACAACTTCATCTTTTCAGTACTGTAAAAGGAGAACTTTTATTCGTTTCACTTTTTGAAACAAATGTTAGTAAGAAAACTTGTTTCCTTCTCCAATAGCATCTGCTGATTTAATAATAATTTTATTACTGTAGGTCTATGTGTATATGTATATTCCTAGTGGGCCTATTATAAAACAACAGGTGGAAATATGTTCTCCCACTTTCTTAACCCACAAGCAGTCGATGTATATTTCTATATAATTTCATAGCAGAAAGTATAAGGGGACATGTGTATATTTCCATTTCAGATGTTTATTTTTATATTTTCAGAGCTTATTCATAGTACAATGATTGCTAACTGGAAGACTTTATCATGAAAACTAGTTGACCCGTTAACCTTGTGGACTTTATAATCCTGTATATTGTCCTGCATCCAGTTATAAGAGACTATATGTCATAGTATTCTTTTTTCTGAACAAAGCATTTAGTGCAGCCCTATCACCACGGGCCTGTGAGTAGGAGGGGAAGAGTCTGGCAGCCAGCAGTGGGGATAACCTCATGGAGCATGGAGTGGGCTTGGCCAGCAGTTTCTCTCCTGATCCTCTCGGCCTGGTTCCTCAGCCTGGCTGCTCAGGTACAGGGATTCCCATGGAACAGCCACAGGGGGTGGAGCCAGGCCACCACTGGGAATAAGCACTTTGGTAGAAATGAAACCAGCTTACAAAAAAGAGGTCTGGCTTCCTTCCAACCCTGTTCAGGATTTGTCTGTGAGACCTCATCAAGAAACATCTGTGTGTGGGTGGATGAGGCCAATACCCAGGGAGAGAAGCAAAATTTCCATAATATTATTCATCTTGTCTCTTGTCATACAGAGCCCAAAGGCTTTACTAATACCCGATGTAATCTCTCCCCAAGTGGAATACACATTTAGTACCATCTAAAACATAGGTTTAAAAAATTTGACAAAGTAATTGTTAAAGCTATATAGAAGTGGAATAGCCAAATCAAATTTTTAAGTAAGAACAGAGTTAAAAGACAATACTTAAAACAAAATAGAATTGGAATATGTAGACCAGTTGAACAAAACAAAGCCTTAAAAACACTCAAAAAATGCTTGTAGATACTGTCAATTTATATTCCTTAGATATAAACAGTTTAAAATTCCATAAAAGTGCATAATGATGATCATTGATTCTGATTCCAATGGCATTGTGTATGAGCTTACTAAAATGATATAGATACTAGTTAAAATACTTTATCTGATAACTTATAAATAATATACTTTATATTTGACTTCATTTTTTCTGTCACAAAAGAGCAACTTAAACAGTTTGTTGCACATGGCTTTTCTATTTCCTTCTATTTGAGTCTCAAAAACAATAGCATACATTTCTCGAGTTTTCATAAATACCTATCAAATTTGTTATAATCACTTTAAATATACTAATTTAATATTCATAATGCTTACTTGAAGTAGGAATCATGTTTGTCTTTAACCAATGAGAAAACTATAACATGGGAATATAAAATCACTCAAGATTCCAAGATGAAGAGCTAAATTATGGAGCCAACACTTCTGGTTTGGGAACCACAATCATTTGAATTATTTGTTTAAAATGGTACACACAGCAATAACCTGTGTAGTTGGATATTGGGGATCACATGCTCAGGGTTTCTAAGAGATCCCATGTCCAGAAAAACTCACTAGTTCTATACAGCATGTGGCCAAGGACAGTTTTGTTTTAGTAATAGAAGCAATAGAAGCATGAGGTGCCTGAATACTGCTTCAACACCAGAAAATCTGCAAAGGTCCTCTAAGAAGTAGCTCACAGGGACAAAAAGCCCCTCTTTTAAGTCCCCTTTCACAGAGAGCAAACTCAGCAAAATTGTCATCAGTTGGAAAGTCTAACCTACAATGTTATCTAAATTTAATACTTGCCAGAAATTGACTACCAAATGATGAAGAATATGGCACTAACTTATGTAAATTTCTGCCTATTAAATTGTGAACAACTTGAAAATTGTTGGGAGTTAATATACACAGATTTGGGACCTTTTCCACTGGACACCCATAGAATAAATATTAAAATTCTTTCAAAAGTAGTATTATGTATTGCTTCTCTAGGAGAAATGCAAACAACTATAATGCTTAGTCAAACTCACTGCAATCACAGTGTGTGTATTTAACACACACTGTTCCTAGTTTAAAATATACAAGAGAAGAACAGAAAGCAAGACACATTGATATCCAGCTTCTTTTCTTTATTACATATTTTACTTAGCGCAGATTCAGAAAAATGTGAATAATTCATAAGCTCAAATATTTTCCTGATTTCAGTTAATAAGCCTACACTACTATTTTAAAAGCTAAACATTGCTAATAAGTATCCCTGAGCTCTCTGTCTTTCTCTTTTCACACTATCTGCATTGTTGCACATTTTAGGGCTTTGATATAATTATCAATGCAGTATTATCTTGATACACTGAATTTATGAAAATATCTTAAGAATTATAGTTGAGATTTCTCACATTGGCATTTTTCCAGGTTGTCTTATCATGGGTACTATCCTCTGCCTCTTCCATTTATAAATGTTTATCAGGATTTGCTATATACCAAAAAAATGTGCCACAATTACAAGCATTATTTCATTTAATCCTAACAATGCCCTGTAAGAGGTTTCTCTTGTTAATTCTATTTTATAGATAAGTCTCAGGAAAGTTCATTAACTATCTTAGGCTATAGAAGAAAAGGGTGATGGAATACGGATTTTAATCCATTCATGACAACCTGATGTGAGTGCTTGCTTGCAAGCTCTAACAAGTTTTGTTCCTTTATCTTTTCAGGTGATACGCTTGCTAAATGTATACTTGTTTTAGCTAACTGACCTAAAATATGCTAGCATATTGTTAGATTGGAATAACACAATCAGTTTGCTTCTAAATAATAACCACTTACATTGATGAGGCAGATGAAAATTCTATGTCTAATACAGTTCAATGGTTTTAAAAATGCAGTCCCTACAACCAAAGTAGAGCAACATAAGAAAATTTGTTAGAAATGCTAATGCTTGGGTAACAGACCAATAATAAGGAATTAGAAACTCTGGAGAAACAGCTGAGCTTTTAAAATGCCCTCAAATTGAGCCTCTTAAACACTAAAATGTAAGAACAATTGCTATAATAAAAAGTTAACAAATGAGTTAACAAGGACTATTAATCCCTGCCTTCAAATTTTTTTATTTAAGATAGACATATTTGTATAATAAAATATGTTGTTTTAAACATTTTAATTGACTTTAATCCTAGAGTACACCCAACATATTTTGATGACTATTTACAAAATGTTTCCAATATTCTAAACAAAAATTCTGTATACATTGGACAATAACAAATATTTATCTGTCCCTCTCTCATCCTTAATAAACTGAATTATAAAGAGCACTAAGAGCATATGTATGCATGGCAACTACCCATGTGAATGTATTGATTACACATAACAAAACTGTGCTAATAAAAATGAATTAAAGCAAAAAAATTCCAATGACCTGCTTTTTCTCTCACAATGAAATTATCTGCTCTAGCTATATCATATAACTAGACTTTGATAGTTCTTATCATTCTTTTTATCTAATTTGTTTCAGTTAACATAATGTCTTCAAGGATCATCCTGCCAAGTATAGTTCATAAAGATTTACCCTGAAGGCTATAATGGTTTTAGTTGTTTTATTTGCATTTTCAGATAATTCTTATAGATGGTGAGAGCTGGCTTCTGTTTACAGTGTGAGATTCAGCTTCATTGTTTTGCATATGTAAATCTAGTTATTGAACATCACTTCTTGAAAGTTTTTCTTCCCCTGTTATATAGACATTTCTCACCCTTTTTGATGTATTAGCCTTAGGTATATAGGTACATTTCTTAACAAAAATTGCATTTCTCCATGCATCTATCATCATGGCAATAATTTGTTTTGATTATTGCAGATTTTTACTACATTTTGAAATGGCAAAATATGTAGGCTCAAATTTGGACTTTGTTGAGATGATTTTGAAATTCCATATGAATTTGAGAACTGTCATGTCCTTTTCTAAAAAAATAGTTTGGGAACTCTGCTCGAGATTTTGTCAAATCATTAAATATTTTTGGGTAATATTACTATCTTCACATTTTACTAAGTCTTCTAACTCATAAACATAGGGTATATTTTCATTTACTGAGGATTTATTCAATTTCTTTTAGCAGTGCTTTTCTTTTTAGCATAAAATTGTCACATCTTTCTTTAAGTTTATTTCAAAGCATTTTGTTCATTTAGATGGCTTTGTAAATGGAATTGCTTAATTTCCCTTTGAATTGTTTACTGATGTCATATAGAACAATCGCTGATATTTATCTGTTGATTTTGCATCACAAAATTTTGCTGAATTTCCTTTTAAATTTGTCTTATTCAATTTTCTCATTGCTGAAACAAAATACTCAGCATCACAATTTAAAGGAGAAAGGGTTTGTTTAGACAGTCCATAGATGACTGTCTCCAAGGCAAGGTGGTATGGCAGTGTGGCATCAAAGAGGAGAAACAGTTCCCGGCAGGCAGATGGAAGCAAAGCAGCAGCAGCATTATTCTCCTTTTTATCCCTTCCAGGCCACAAAGGTGGTGTGCGTGCATCACTGTAGTGATGACTTCATTCTTTTGGGTAGATGGGGAGATTGGAAATGACTGAGACAAATGGAATTTATACTTTTGGTTTTTTGAGGACTTTCCAAAAATGATTTTCATAACGATTATACTAATTTGTATTCCGACCAACAATGTAGAAGGGTTCTTTTTACTCTCAGCCTGACCAGTATTTATTATTACTTGGTTTCTAGATGCTAACCATTATTTTTGAATTAAGATGGGATCATAGCATTATTTTACATTTTATTTCTCTAAAAAAGCCTTTCTAAAGGTGAGAAATGTTGACTATTTTTTTGTATATTTGTTGGCTATTTGTACTTCTTCAAAAAGTATTTATTTGCTCATTTTTTGTTCAGATCTTTGATTTTGGGTGGTCTATTCTTCATATTCTAGAAAATAGTCCTCTGAGTTACAACTGGAAAAATTTTTCCCATTCTGTAGGATGTCTCTTAACTATGTTGACTATTTTCTTTACTGTGAAGAAGCCTTTTAATTTTATATACTCACCTGTGTTGATTCTTAATGTTGTTTCTTGTTTAATTGGGATTATGCTGAGAAAGTTCTTGTGTATGCCCATGTCTTCAAAGTTTTACCTATTTTATCTTCCTGAAACTCAAGTGTTTCTCTTTTAACATTTGATTAATTTAGATTCTGGTTCAGTATGTGGCGAGAGATATGAATCTATATTCACTCATCTAACAGTTTTTCCAGAACCAGTATTTTTAAAAACTATTTTTATTGGTACATTTAATGCATACAATATAAGGACATTCACTGTTGTAAATCTGCACCTTTACATTGTCAATCTTGGTTCTTATTTTTACCCAACACCCCTGCACTCGCTTCAACCCTTCCATCCCTCCCTATCTGCAAAGACTTTGTTTCCAATTTTTTTCATTTTCTTATATAAATTCCATTCCCTATTTCCTTTCCCCTACCCCTCACAATTCCCCTTCCCCTTTATCCCTTTCCTTCTATTTCATATTAACTATTATACCTTTTAGTCCTTATTTACACTCTCAGTTTCTCCAACCAGAGAAACTATTTGCCATTTACACTTGTGTCTTATGTATTTCAATTAAGCATTTGGCCTCAATGTGCATCCATTTAGCTGTGAATGTTTCTAATTTCTCATTTTTATGGCTGAGTAGTACTTCGTTTTATTAGAAAAATGCATTTTCATTATCTGGTCTCCAGTTGATGAGCAATTGGGCTACTTCCAATTTTAGCTACTACAAATTGTGCTGCTATGAACAGGGATGCACATATATCACTGTGTTATGATTCTTTTAGTTCTTTGGGGAAGATATCCAGCCCGGAAACAGCTGTGTCAAATGGGACTTCCAATTCTAGTTTTGTGAGTTATCTCCATATTGATTTCTACAGTGGTTGCACCAGTCTACACTCTCATCAGCAGTGGACCAGTGGTCCTCTTTCCCCAGAGCCTCATCAGCATTTGTTATTGTTTGATTTCATGATAGCAGCCATTCTTTCTGGGGTGAGGTAAACTCAGCATCATTTTTGTCTGCATCTCTCAAATGACCAGTGATGGTGAACATTTTTTCATATGTTAATTTTCTATTTCCACTTCTTTGTCTGACAAATGTCTGTTTATTGAAGATGCACATTTTTGGACTGGGCCTTTAAATTTGGGAGGCCTGATTTTTTTTAAAGTTCTCTATATAGTCTAGATAGTAGACCTTTGTCTGAGGAAAAGCTGCTGAAAAGTCTTTCCCACATTATGGGTTGTCTTATCACATGGTTGGTGGTTTCTCTGGCTGTGCAGAAGCTTTTTAATAAGAAGTCATACCACTTGTAGATTATTTGTGCTAGTTCACATGCAACTCAGATTTTAGTTATAAAATATTTTTCTATCCCAATGTCTTCAAGAGTTCTACCTAACCTCTCCAGCCAGTTTATTGTTGCTGTTTTAATATTTAGATCTTTAATCCATTTTGATTTTAGTTTAGTGCATAGTGAGACAAAGGTCTAGTTTTAATCTTTGGCAAGTTGAAACCCAGTTTATCCAGCACCATTTATTAAAGAGGCTATCTTTTCTCCAGTGAGGGTATTTGGCTCCTTTGTCAAAAATGAGGTGGGTGAGTGTGTCTGGAGTTGTTTCTACATCTTCTAATCTGTTCCACTGGTCCTCAGGTCTGTTTCTTTGCCAGTATCATGTTGTTTTATCACAGTGGCTTTGTAGTACAGTTTCAAATTGGGGATTGTGAAACCCCCTATCTTGTTTTTATTGCTTAGAATTGCTTTTGCTATTCTAGGTCTCTTCTTATTTCAAATTAACATTTGGATTGCTTTCTCAAGGTGTGTGAAGGATTTTGCTGGGATTTCAATTGGGAATGTGTTGAATCTGTATAGCAGTTTTGGAAGTATGGCCATTTTCACTATGTTGATTCTTCCTACCCAGGAGCAAGGGATGTCTTTCCATTTTCTGATATCCTCTGCAATCTCTTTTTCAGAATTCTATAGTTTTCAGAGTAGAGGTCTTTGATATCTTTTGTTAGGTTATTTCCTATTTATTTCAATTTTTTTGGATGCTGTTGTGAAAGGAATTGATTGCTCCATTTCTCTCTCAGTGAGTCCATTTTCCTTGTACAGAAAAGCTATTGATTTTCATGTGTCGACCTTCTCTCCAGCTACTTTACTGAATTTGGTTCTTAAGTCTAGAAGTCTTTTCATAGAGTCTTGGGGTGTTCCATATAGAATATCATGTTTTCTGTGAATTATGGCAATTTCAATTCTTCATTTCTTATCTTTATCCCTTCTATTTCTTTTTCTTGTTTAATTACTGTGGCTAATTTTTCCAAAACGATATTGAACAGGAGTGGTGATAGTGGATCCAGTAGTAGTATTAAAGAGGTTATTTTCCTGGAATATATGCTTTGATCTCTTTTTCCAAGTCAAATGGATGAGTGGGCCTAGGTTGTTTCTACATCCTATGTCCTTTTCCACTCTCTCTCTCATATCTGGTTTTGTGCCAATATCATGCTGTGTCATTACTGTAGCTTTGTAACATAGCTTGAATTGTGGGATTGCAATGCATGCTGCTTTGCTCTTGTTGCCCAGGATTGCTTTGCTATTCTGGATCTCATGACATCATGTAAATTTTAGGATTGTTTTTCTTTAGTTTTCCGAGAAATACTTTGGATAGTTTGATTGGTATCGTATTAAATCTTATATCAGTATTGGAAATATGATCATTTTTACTATATTGGTTCTGCTTATCCAGAAACTGAGACATCTGTCTATTTTCTGATTGCTCTTTGATCTCCTTTTTCAGAGTACTATAGTATCAATTGTAAAGTTCTTTCATTTTCTTGGTTAGATTAATGCCTCAGCATTTAAGTCGTCTAGATTTTATTGTGAATGGTATTATTTCCCTAGCTTCTCTTTCAGTAAGTTCATTATTTGTGTAGAAGAATGGTATTGATTTTTTGTATGCTGATTTTGTATTCTGCTACATTAACAAATTTGGCTAATTCTATTATTTGGGTGGAATGATTTGGGTCTTCTATGTAGAAAATCACGCTGTCTGCCAATAGTGATCATTTTGCTGTTCCTTCTTTTACATGGCATTTTTATTTTTTTCACTTGCCTGATTGCTCTAGTACTATATTGATCAAGAGTGGTGATAATGGGCATCTTTGCCTTATTGCTCATTTTAGATAGAAAGCTATGGTGTTTTCCTTATTTGATGTGATGCTGGCTGTAAGTTTGTCATAAATGGCTTTTATCAGATTACAATAAGGTTTTTTACTTATTTATTTCAGGGTTTTTAATCAAAGGATTTGTCAAAGACTTCTTCTGTGTCTATTGAGATGATCATGTGATTCCTATATCTTAAAGTAAACTTTCCCTTGTTGTTTTTACTTTTTTTCTATAAACTTTTAACTGTTTTTCCAGTGTCCCAGTAATGTTGTTTCTGACAATTTCTTCGTACTTCTTTGTTTCTAAAGAGGAAGAGGATTTTGAAGATGTCTAATCCAATAATTTTTTTCTGATATCCTTCACCCCTCTGTGCTTTAGTAAATAGTAGATTTTGAAGGGAATACAACCGTGCTAACTCATTTACTTGTAGTCGGGGGCTGCATTTATGCTACAATGAGCTGAATTTAACAAAGATTATGTAGCTCTCAGAGGTAAAATGTTTATTCTCTGGCTTCTTACAGGAAAGATTGCTATTCCCTGCTAAACACTATTAGAGGCTTGATAGTGAACATTACAAATAGAGAAATGCTTTTATAGCCACTTTTTATATTCTATCTTTATATTTAATAAGAGTCTACTTTTATTACTTAGGAGTTAGTATGTACTAAGGATTTTTTAACACTTTCTGGGAAATATCTCAGGAATGATCTGTCTTAGAATCTTAGAGCTACCATTCAAATGGATATGACCAGTTCCAGAATCAAAATTCCAGTCAGTATAAACAAATGTTTTGGAAAACATTTGTCATCACAAGCTAACTGGACTTACACTGGACTTATAAATTAACTATGGATACAAAGACATTATCACTATAATTGGTATAGATGAACTTTGGTATTCTGTCCTATTATCCTGAGTGTCCATTGGAGCCACAAGTAATAAAGCTAAAGTTTGATAGCAATTTGTCATGATATAGAAGCATTTCTTTTTTCCTTGCAAAAGTACAGTGAATTGCCAGAGTCTCAAAATACTTTTTTTTTGAAATTGATGAAACATCTGAGAATATCACCGACTTTTACAGATTTTTATAACATTACTCTTCAATTATAAGCCATCAAGTCAATTGTTTTTTTAAATTTGCTTCTATTTTTACACTTATGTAACATAAACTTTTTTAAAAAGGGAAAATGAGGAAGAAGGATTAACAATAAAATTGTCACATTTCCACTTACTCCAAAAGAATTTTAAATGAAAACCACATAACTAATGGAAAGAACAGTGGATCCAGATTTGCAGTCTTGGAAATTACTCCCCACTCTGATAGCAATAGGCTTCTTAAATTTAGGCAAACAATTACTGTATTGTGGATTCTTCAGTGGCAACTTAAGTGTGTAAGTAAATATTATCTTTCCTATTTTCCAGGAAAATAGGTATTTTATATGATTGTTGTAGCTGGAAAAGTGTGATAAAGCCCCTAATGTAATGAAGTTATTCAATTTCTAAGTGTGGTGGTACCCTAAGTCTATTCTATTTTCAACCTTATTTTCAGGCTTGATAACACATATTTTGATCACCTACCTATTTTCCTGCATACCTTAGTTAGACACTACACTGTTGAAAGCATATTATTATTATTATTATTTTTTATTTTGGGGTGTATGGGGGATCAAACTTGCATTTGCTAGACAGGCAGTGCAATCACTGAGGTAAATCACTAGCACAGTGAGTTATGTTAATACTGATTTACTTAATTACTTTTGTGCAATATCTTGCAAATAACAGGACTCCTAAAAATTTCAACACATGAAACAATATCATTTCTACCATTCATATTGATCTGAAAAATACACAATATTTTAGATAGAGAGATAGATAATGTTTAGTAAAATTTATTGCTGCATCAAAGGGTTCAGTTTTTTTTTTTTGTTTAAGCCAGGGTTTTGCAATGCAATTGCAAAATTCCAATGCTGGCCTTGAACTCACTATGTAGCCCAGGCTGGCCTTGAATGATCATAGCTATCTAGTTTGTAATTTTGTTGGAAATAACTAGTGTAATTGATTTCACTTCACTAGCTCCTTAAAACCTAATATTATTATTTCCAACATATGCAAATTAGTGTTTTATGGTATTTCTTCCCATCACTGGCCCCACCAGAATGACCCTAATGGCAAATTCAGTTACCAAATTCAAAGTAATTTCCCTACAACATGACCATAATGAATTGTAATTATTCATAATTTCCCAGATGATAGCTTCAAATGTCATCAAATATATTTAAAGATAACTTTATATCATGAACCTTATATTTAGTACTTAATGTAAAACCAAATGGACTTAAGGAGACACACATAATCATGCTTCTTAGAATAATATTATTAGATTATCTCCCTAAATAGAGTTGCAGTTCACATGGAAAGCTGTGTTTTGACTTTAAACAAAAAAGGCTGACAGTATTTTTTTCTACTTGCTTTGGTTACTATTTCATTCAGGTGAATTTTTCTGAATATTACAAAGAAGCTGTGTGACCGTGTGCAGCTCCCTGCCTGTGGTTGTGGAAGAGTCTATCAGATACTATCCTTTTTATTTGCCTTTCAAGTGCACTTTTTTAAGCATTCCTATTCAGTGTGGATATTTCATAATAAGTTTCTCTTTTCCTTCTAAAGCTAAGCAGGGATGTTTCTACTACCTACTTTCATCCATTGAAGATAGGATAGATTTTCTTGGTAAGTGGGAGAACACAGGTAAAAGTGACAAAAGTCACAAACTATTTTTATCGGGGCACACATTAGGGGTTTTTATTTTTCTTTAAAATTATAAAATATGATTTTTATAGTTCTGAACTGCCCCACTTTTCTCTTTATTAAATTCTATAGTATGTCTCAATAACATTAGAATCTCAATATA
Organism: Fukomys damarensis; assembly: GCF_012274545.1. NCBI lineage: Eukaryota > Metazoa > Chordata > Mammalia > Rodentia > Bathyergidae > Fukomys > Fukomys damarensis. The sequence continues at coordinate 32,456,350 of NW_022900932.1, forward strand.
TTATAATCTTGACATCTGTATTTTGTGAATTCATGTCTTTAAATTCTCTAGTTTCTGATGACTTTGCAGCAGTTCATGTACAGTTTCCTCTGTCAAATTTATATTTACTTGGTCTTTCAACTATCACAGAACATATTTCTGATTAGCAGTTAGCATCTATTGTATTTAACTACACACTTTTTTACACAGCATATAAAAGCTTTTACAGTGTAGCTCTTCTATTACTATACTCTCATTTACTTGTACATCTCCTACAGGAGATAAACTAATACGTGATTTTCTACAGCTACACTTAAAGACATGGATCCCTGAGTAGTACTACTAACCCTCAGAGACAGTATGTATAAATGATTTTTTAAAGTACATAAGCCAAAATAGTACACTTTGGAATAATTTTGTCATTTTTAGTTCTTACTCAGTGATTATAGATATCTATGTCTTTTAGAAGTGTTGTAACATCAAAATTATCATAAGCTCATTTTTTTCAAAGCCAAATTAAAACAAAACAAAATCAATGATGAGGTCCTGACAATTCTGAGGGAAACCAAATAACAAATGCATATGCTATTTTCCACTTGCTCGAGGCAGACAATTCATAAAAACCAGAAACACGATACTTATAACTCAAATGCATGTCACTTCTATATTAGAAGAGTCTTGTTATGAGTACATGAAATTGTAATAGGCATTGCCAAATTGAAATGACAAAATAATTAACATTTTAAGGGATATTTATTCTCATTGTTTTATAATGATAAAGGAAAAAATAGTGCTAGCATAACTGTGTGCCAAAATATCTTTTGAAATAATGTTTTGTGAAGTGAAATATTGATTTAAAATAAGACAAATGGATTCATTTTTAAAATATGTTCATATAAAATATTAATTTTATGGATACCTGATGGTTTGCTTAATTAAGCCACAATGGTAGGCCTGAAATGTGTATCATATGTCATTGCAAAATATGAATGATTGGGATATATTCATCAGTTTTTATTATTGATGAGTTCCATTTCTTTTTTAGAGGTATGCTGTGAAGAACAGATGTAAGTGGAAAGTATCTTATCCCCTCATTTATATTACACTGTTTGATCTGCCCCTGTGAGCATTATAGACATTATGCAGGCAGGTATTCCACCTACTGCTAACATGACAGGAAATATGTAGGAAATAGTCAAAGGAGCACATACTTGCCTTCTAGGTGTCTTGACCCTCCAAAGATCATGTAAGTATTGTTGAACCTGTTTCACTCCTAAGAATTGAAAATTCTTCTTGAGGTACATAATCCAATGACATTCAGCATCACTTATTTGAATATCTGAAACAATTTATGTAGCTTAACATATAATAAAATGTGGCCCATTATTATTTTCATTTTATAAATGAGGAAACTAAAAAATCTAGATTATTTAAGTAACCAAAACCACATTCAGTCACTGTCAGGATCAGGTCCTTGTACTTGCAAGGAACCGCTGAGCTAAATCCCTGCCTAGATTTCTAATCTTTAGATATGTGAATATTTATTAAGCAGAGTAGAAAGAGTTTATAGTGAATTCTTTGCTGACTTCATAGGACTCTGTGTCATTAAAAGTCTATTTGAAGTTTCATTTTCTATTAAATGACATCAATACAAATCAAACCAACTAGACAATCCATTAAGAAATTATAAATAGAAGAATTTAATGGAAAGAAGAAAGGAAAGATATAGATCCATGGATGGATGGGTTAATAGATGGATAATAGAGATAATTAATAGATGATAGAAAGATGGCCGGGTGGAGCAATGGCTGGATGGGTAGATAGATGAATGAAAAGATGCTTATATCTATCTATATGAAATATATATGTGTATATATATATATATATATATATATATATGTAGACAGATAGAGAGGGGGAGAGAGAGAGAGAGAGAGAGAGAGAGAGAGAATTCAATGAGTTTAACAATTGTATTATTCAGTATATACCAGAAAATGTCTTTTATTTAACAAAATAAAATCAGTTTTCTGCCATGCAAATAATTGTAGAAAAACATATAAAAATTTAGTATTTTTTAAAGAAAGATTTCTAGTTGAGGCTGCTTACAACTCCCAATGGAGACATTTCTGACTAGTAGTAAGTCCAGTATGGAAGCCTTTATATGTATTTTT
>NW_022900932.1:32459082-32519963 GCF_012274545.1 Fukomys damarensis
CAGAGTTCTACCTAACTTACTTTCCAGCAAGTTTAATGTTTCTGTTTTAATATTTAGATCTTTAATCCATTTGGATTTTAATTTAGTGCATGGCGAAAGATAAGGGTCTAATTTTAATCTGTGACAGGTTGATATCCAGTTTTTCCAACACCATTTATTAAAGAGGCTATCTTTCCTCCACTGAGGATGGTGAGCTCCTTTGTCGAAGATGAGGTAGCTGAGTACATCTGCATTTGTTTTTGTGTCTTCCAGTCTGTTCCATTGATCCTCAGGCCTATTTCTTTGCCAGTACCATGCTGATTTTATATGTATTTTTGTACAGAAAAAAAAAACATATTCAGAATATCAGGACACCAGTGTCCCAGGATGTGTTCTATTAATGAATTAATGTCCAACTAAACCTTCAGTGGTGAAATTCTAAGATCTGAAAGTAATTTCTTTGCTTGATTACTTTTTCAGGACCATAGGCACTTGGGCATTCTCACTCTAAATATAATTATCAGAATTTATTTTCACCATTTCTGTCAAGGTTATTTAGATGGCTTTTCTTTAGTTCTTTATGTAATATAGGTGACAGGGTTATTTTGTTTTTAATTTGAAAACACTATAAAAGCTTAATAACAATTCCAATACATAACAAACATGCATACACATGTAAAAACAATACTGAATTTTTTTGGTTAGTAAATTTGTTCACTTAAATTCATTCACAAGTATATATACACACAATTCATACACATTCATGAACAAATGGCTTTTGCAAAACACTGTTTCTCATATTTTCTTTATTCTGTATTTGGTTTAATTATAATTGATTTTTTAGCTTTAACAGAAATTAAAAAAGGAAATAGGTAATATAAGCCCATGTTAAACGTTTTATACTACTTCAAATAATATTTATCATTGTCAATATGCACTACCTATTTCAATTCTTATTTTTATAAATGTTGAATGGGTTCATCTAATTAATTTAAAAGACTCTAGGAAAAGGTAGTCATGGTATAATCTGATTGTCAGACATTTATAAAAATGTCTGAAATGTAAAATTATTTGAGTACATATATATGTCTGAATCTAGGTCAGTTTTAGCTTCAGGTTTTTATAAAAAGATTGTAGTCACTGAGTAAACCTAATACTGAAATAACCATTGATTGAATCCATGCGTAAGAAGCTCTTTTTTTAACCTCAAAATGACCCAGGTAAATAACATATATCATCATTATCCAGATTCTCAATACACTGATCTCTCTTTGCAAATTATCCCTCTAAATTACAAACACACACACGAACCTCACAAATACACTTTTAAGTGTGCATTAAGTATTATCTCACTGCTTAAACTTATTAAATCTTTTATTGAAAATAATTCAGTGAGAAAAATCATGATGTAAGAGAAATACTACTAGCAATTTGTATGGATTGAATGTTAAATGTCCGCAAAATTCATATGTGGAAACTTCACCTCCCAATGGGAGGGCATTTAGAAGTGAGTTTTTTGGGGGTAGTTAGATCAGGAAGGGAATACACTGATGAATAAGATTAGCAGCCTTAAGTAAAGTGGCAGAATAGTACAATATAGACTTCCAGATAACCTGATGATAACTATTCCCACACAGAAATGCTTCTATTTTGGGGTTTCATATATGGCAAAGGACCTCTCTAACTATACTTATTTGAAATTCCTTGAAAAAAGAGTTTGTGAAAAGAAAACCTAAAAATAATAAAGAAAAAATTAAAAGAAGAAAGAGACGAACAAAAACATTGTCATCTTCACTTTATTCTCTCCAACAAGAATATAAAGATACAGAGATACCAAAAGACTTCTAGACTTAATTGACAGATTCAATAGAGTATCTGGATACAAGGTGAACACCCAAAAATCAATAGCCTTCTTATACACAAATAACAGACACACTGAAAGAGAAATAAGGGAAAAAATTCCTTTTACAATAGCATCCAAAAAAATGAAGTATCTAGGAATCAATCTAACAAAAGAAACATCTCTACACTGAAAACTACAGCACTCTGAAAAAAGAAATTGAAGAGGATATTAAAAAATGGAAAGATATCCCCTGCTCCTGGGTAGGAAGAATCAACATAGTGAAAATGGTCATACTACCAAAACTGCTATATACATTGAATGCAATGCCAATTGAAATTCCAACACTATATTTCACAGAACTAGAAAAAAGAACCAAAAATTCATCTGGAACCATAAGAGACCTAGAATAGCAAAAGCCATTTTAGGCAACAGACACATGGCACCAGGTGTAACAATTCCCAATTTGAAACTATACTACAAAGCCACTGTGATAAAAACAGCATGGTACTGGCAAAGAAATAGGCCTGAGGATCAGTAGAACAGACTGGAAGACACAAAAACAAATGCAGATGTACTCAGCTACCTCATCTTTGACAAAGAAGCTGACCATCCTCAGTGGAGGAAAGATAGCCTCTTTAATAAATGGTGTTGGAAAAACTGGATGTCAACCTGCCACAGATTAAAATTAGACCCTTATCTTTCGCCATGCACTAAATTAAAATCCAAATGGATTAAAGATCTAAATATTAAAACAGAAACATTAAACTTGCTGGAAGGTAAGTTAGGCAGAACTCTGGAAGACATTGGTATAGGAAAAGACTTTATGAACAAATCCTCAGTAGCACGGGAACTAGCAGAAAGAATCAACAACTGGGATCTCATCTTACTAAAAAGCTTCTGTACTTCAAAAGAAACCATTAGCAGAACTAAGAGACAATCTACAATGTGGGAAAAAATTTTTACCAGCTGTACCTCAGACAAAGGACTATTATCAAGGATATATAAAGAACTCAAAACAATCAGTCCCCCCAAATATAAAGACCCGATCCAAAAATGGGCATCCGAAATGAACAGACATTTCTCATACAAAGAAGTGAAAGCAGCAAGAAAATATATGAAAAAATGTTCCACATCACTGGTCATTCGAGAGATGCAGATGAAAACAACACTGAGATTCCACCTCACCCCACAAAGAATGGCTGCTATCAAGAAATCACACAATAACAAATGTTGGCGGGGTTGTGGGGAGAAAGGAACCCTCCTCCATTGTTGGTGGGAGTGCAGACTAGTGCAACCACTATGGAAATCAATATGGAGATACCTCAAAGAGCTTGGACTGGAGGTTCCATTTGACCCAGCCATCCCTCTGTTGGGTATCTTTCCAAGAGAACTAAAAGAATCATATCACAGAGAAATATGTACACCCATGTTTATAGCGGCACAATTTGTAATAGCTAAATCTTGGAAACAGCCTATTTGCCCATCCATTGGAAACTGGATAAAGAAGATGTGGTTTTTCTATAAAATGGAATATTACTCAGCCATAAAGAATGAGAAATTAGATTCATTCATAGGAAAATGGATACATATTGAAGATATACTCCTAATTGAAATAAATAAGTCACACATATGTAAATACTGAATAGTTTCCCTGGTGTGAATAATCTGCAACAATGCATAAGATTCTAATAAGATTACTGACATTTAGAAATGAGAAGAAATGAGCTAAAGGTGTATGGAAGGTGGGATGGGTAGGGGAAGAGTAAAAAGGGAAAAGAAAAAAATGTGAGAGAATGAAAAGATGAAAATAAAGTGTTTGTAGATGGGGTAGGAGGAGGGAGTGATGGGAGGGCAGAGGTAAGGGGAAAAATGAGAATCAAGACTTGTCATGTAGAGGTACTAGATCCCAACAATGAATGTATCTGTACTGTATCCCTAAAATGTACTAATAAACTCAATTAAAGCTAAAAAAAAAAAAAAGAAACACTAAACTTGCTGAAAGATAAGTTAGGCAGAACTCTTGAAGACATTGGCATAGGAAAAGACTTTATCAACAAATCCTCAGTTGTATGGGAACTAGCAGAAAGAATCAACATCTGGGATCTCATTTTATTAAAAAAGCTTCTTCACTGCCAAAGAATCCATCAATAGAACTAAAAGACAACCTACAATGTTAGAAAAATTTTAACAGCTGCTCCTCAGACAAGGGACTACTATCTAGAAAATAAAGAACTCAAAACAACCAGCGCCCCAAGTATAAAGACCCAATTCAAAAATGGGCATCTGAAATGAACAGACATTTCTCAGTCAAAGAAGTAAAAGCAGCAAGTAAGTATATGAAAACATGTTGCAAATCACTGGTCATTTAAGAGATGCAGATGAAAACAACACTGAGATTCCACCTCACCCTGCAAAGAATGGCTGCTATCAAAAAATCACGCAATAACAAATGTTGGCAGGGCTGTGGGGAGAAAGGAACACTTCTCCATTGTTGGTGGGAGTGCAGACTGGTGAAACCACTGTAGAAAGCAATATGGAGATACCTCAAAGAGCTGGGACTAAAGGTTCCAATTGACCCAGCCATATATCTCTTTCCAAAAGAATTAAAAGAATCATATCACAGTGACATATGCACACCTATGTTTATAGCAGCACAGTTTGTAATAGCTAAAACACTGAAACAGCCCATTTGCCCATCATTTGGAAACTGGATAAAGAAGATGTGTTTTTCTTCTATAAAATGGAATACTACTCAGCCATAAAGAATGAGAAATTAGAGTCATTCATAGGAAAATGGATCCATTTTGACGATATACTCCTAAGAGATATACATAAGTCACATATGTGTAAATATGGAATAGTTACTCTGGTGTGTAAAACTATTTCAGTACACAAGATACTAATGAGATAATTAACAGTGTGAAATAGGAAGAAAAGGGCTAAAGGCATAGGGAATATGGGAAGGCTAGGGGAAAGGGAAGAAGGGAAAAGGAAAAAAATATGATAAAATGAAAAAATGGAAATAAAGTGTTTGTAAATGGGGAGGGGAGGAGGGGGTGAAGGGAGAGCAGGGACAAGGGGAAAAAATGAGGATCAAGACCAGTCATGTAAAGGTACAAGATCCCAATAATGAATATAAGTGTACTGTATACCTAGAATGTACCAAAAAAGTCAATAAAACAAAATAAATAAATGTGAGATAGATAAGTGTAGCAGTCTGACTCAGTGGTAGAGTGCTTTACCAACCTAGTAGAGTGTAAGGTCCTGGGTTTGATACCCAGTCCTGGAAAAACTAAGCAGGGTATGACCTATTACCAACTCAGAGCAAGAGTAGAAAATGAAAATGCCCACATGGCATACAAAATATTAAAAGAAGAAAGAAAGGTGGCTGTAAAAAAAAACAGTAGTTAAAGATCAACAATAAATTAAAATATCACTAATGTTGCTAGTAGGAACACTATAGTATGGTGAAGATTGAAGATAATTAGAATGTGAGCCCATGCCCTGCTTTTAGCCAATATAGAAAATGTCCATGTGAAATATTATTTACTTTAAAATTATGGTAACTAATTTGAGTAGTGTAAAAATTAGTAAGATTTTAGTCAAAGAAATATGTTTTCATCTTACAGACTACCAGTCTATCATTAGTCAAAATTCACATTTCAACTAGTTTCAGTTTGCTCTAGGACATCACAAAGATGTAATCCGTTTTATGTCAACAATTTTATAGTTTGAATCATTATTACTTTCTTTGGCAAAGTCTTCCACATTTGTAAAATTTTCCTCTTCACTTTCTCTTCATGATATATCTTGCTACTTTCATTTCCTAATGCAATCTTTTAGAAATTTGATCATTTCCTGCTTTCACATATCACATAGCTATTTCATCAAAATACTTACTTTTCTTTAATTATTTCATACATGTAATTGTCTTTTCTTTACCTTCCAGACAGATCTCCTCTGATATTATGGAATCTTTCTATTGTCTTAGAATTATAGAGCTGTATTATAGCAAAGAAAATTTAATTTATCACATACCACGATTACTATGTTTTATAAATTATTTTATGCTTATATAAATATCTGATTATTTATATTAATTCCTCCATTTGTCATGTGCATATAATGAGTATTTAGTGTTCTGAGAACCTTAGTTACTAAAAATTAAGTAAAATACATTACAATTATTGCAAACAAATGATTAGCATTTTAGAAACATTCCCTGTTTCTCTTTGTACTGTTTCATAATCTTTCTGATCCACAGTTCCATTCTCTCTGGCTTCTTGAATAGAATAAGCCCATTTTAAAGAAGCGATAATTATGTTTCATGTCCATAAGCCATCTGCAGTAAGCAATTTGTCTCAAGAATGTTTAAATAATCTGGAGATCTTCTTCATCAGCTATCTGTATTTTTTCAAGGTCACTGCTGCTTCATGACAATTTTCTGAGATTATACTCTATCCCTTAGTTTTGTCCACTATAAACAAGCTGAAGAAAACCTAGCGTCTGAGGTTAGATTCTGCTACCTGTTATTGGCATCTGCTTTTCTGCAGAGGATTTTTAGATACACATTTTTTATTGGGTTATCTGATTAGGCATGTAATAAATAATGTAAGTTACTGAGGGTAGATGAGATATTGTGTGATAGATGTGCCATTTTCTCTCAGGGAATTTCCATCTAAAGACTGTCAAGCTCTGTCAAGTTCAGTGCAGTGTTAATAGCCTCTATTCTAAGGGCACAGCTAATTGGGTTCTTACTCCATGTTAATTTAAACAGGTTATTTAACTTCCTTAGGTTAGCTTTCCTGTTCTCCAAAGTGGTGATGATAAAGTTATCTACCATGTAAGGTTTATTAAGGTCTTTATAGATGTTGAATATTCTGTATGTGGGGTGCTTAGTGAAGCAACTGACATGTAATAAATATTCCATACTATTTTCTCCATCAACTTTGCATATTGCCTTTGAAATCAGTCTTAACTCTTAGGCAAGTGCAGCTTGCTGCTACTACCTTGTACCAAAAATATCAGTATTCACCCTCCCTTGGCGGCTACATCTAACATAGCACAAACATGGGAGAGGAAAATTTCACAATGATATTTTAAAAGGAATTTGAAATTTTGTTTTCCTGAAGTATTATTTCTGCTTAGTCTCAAACTTTGTATCACACATATTTATATGGGTAATTTAAAAAACATTTCCCAATAAATGGTGTTGGAAAAACTGGATATCAACCTGCCACAGATTAAAATTAGACCCTTATCTTTCGCCATGCACTAAATTAAAATCCAAATGGATTAAAGATCTAAATATTAAAACAGAAACATTAAACTTGCTGGAAAGTAAGTTAGGCAGAACTCTGGAAGACATTGGTATAGGAAAAGACTTTATGAACAAATCCTCAGTAGCACGGGAACTAGCAGAAAGAATCAACAACTGGGATCTCATCTTACTAAAAAGCTTCTGTACTTCAAAAGAAACCATTAGCAGATCTAAGAGACAATCTACAATGTGGGAAAAAATTTTTACCAGCTGTACCTCAGACAAAGGACTATTATCAAGGATATATAAAGAACTCAAAACAATCAGTCCCCCCAAATATAAAGACCCGATCCAAAAATGGGCATCCGAAATGAACAGACATTTCTCATACAAAGAAGTGAAAGCAGCAAGAAAATATATGAAAAAATGTTCCACATCACTGGTCATTCGAGAGATGCAGATGAAAACAACACTGAGATTCCACCTCACCCCACAAAGAATGGCTGCTATCAAGAAATCACACAATAACAAATGTTGGCGGGGTTGTGGGGAGAAAGGACCCCTCCTCCATTGTTGGTGGGAGTGCAGACTAGTGCAACCACTATGGAAATCAATATGGAGATACCTCAAAGAGCTTGGACTGGAGGTTCCATTTGACCCAGCCATCCCTCTGTTGGGTATCTTTCCAAGAGAACTGAAAGAATCATATCACAGAGAAGTATGTGCACCCATGTTTATAGCGGCACAGTTTGTAATAGCTAAATCTTGGAAACAACCTATTTGCCCATCCGTTGGAAACTGGATAAAGAAGTTGTGGTTTTTCTATAAAATGGAATATTACTCAGCCATAAAGAGCGAGAGAATAGATTCATTCATAGGAAAATGGATACATATTGAAAATATACTCCTAAGTGAAATAAATAAGTCACACATGTGTAAATACCGAATAGTTTCCTTGGGGTGAATATTCTGCAACAATGCATAAGATTCTAATAAGATTACTGACATTTAGAAATGGGAGGAAAGGAGCTAAAGATGTAGGGAAGGTGTGATACGTAGGGGAAGAACAAAAAGGGAAAAGAAAAAAATGTGAGAGAATGAAAAGATGAAAATAAAGTGTTTGTAGATGGGGAGGGGAGGAGGGGGTGAAGGGAGGGCAGAGGTAAGGGGAAAAAAATGAGAATCAAGACTTGCCATGTAAAGGTACATGATCCCAACAATGAATGTAACTGTACTGTATCCCTAAATGTACCAATAAACTCAATAAAAAAAAAAAAAAAAAAACATTTCCCATTTTGTTATGTTTTGTTTTGTTTGTTTTTTGAGACAGGGTCTCACTATGTAGTTGAGACTTTCTTGGAACTCACTATGTAGCTCAGGCTGGTCTCAAACTCACAGTGATCCTCTTGCCTCAGTCTCCTAAGTGCTGGGATTACAGGCATGTGCCACCACACATGGCTTCCCATTGTTTTGTTTAAAACAAAAATTGCCATTAATATAAATTCAATTGCATTAAATATCACCTCTCCAAATGAAAAAAATAAAAAGCAAGGAAATGGCTTATAAACAGACCAATAGTGAGGAAAATTAAGTGAGCAAAATTGTTTCTGGTCCTCTAATAAGCGACAGTAAATGGATGGAACAAACATACCTTTACTATGAGTGCTCTAGACCTTGCAGTTGATTGCACTTTTTTCTTCCATGATTTCATTTGCTCAAAAATACAGTTATGAGATCATAGGATCTGTGATAATCCCTTTCATTGTTAGAGAAAAGTGAAAATTCTCTAGCTTTTGAGCTTTAGCATCAGTAAAAGCCTGTCACAAACCATCTCTCCCTCATTTTTTACATCAAGATAATGGTCAGCCACAGCTGAGTGCTCAACAGGCCATGTTTTGGGCCATCTGACATACTGTATGACTGACTTGATTGTCATTATAACACCTGTTATTAACATGCTCCAAACAGGAAGTGCTGACCGTAGAGTCAGGCCTACTGTGGCCTCATCTGTCGTACTCTGTGCCTGACAGTCTTCCATGCAAGACCCAAAGAAAAAATATGTACCTATCTTGCATTGTTTTATTTCACTTTCAGTTAATTGCACTTCCCACAGGTGGTAATATAAGTTATGTGATAAACTTAAGTTAATGGATTTTTTCCCCAAAATATACAGCCACATTTTTATTCTGCAGCAAGAACTGAGCAGGTGGTATCCTCTAATTGTTTATGTTCAGCTTCTCTTCCATCAGGAGGGAGCAATCTGAGGCTCGCATTGTGGCATTTGCAGCTAAATGATGATGGATGAATAAAAGCATGTTATGTATGCTTTGATCAGGAAAGCATTTAATTTTGAACCCATGGTAACAGAAGTGTGTGAGGTGGGGCAGATCCCTGCCCTCAGTAATTCAAGTCATTCAGTATTATCTGGAGGTACTTTATCTGTCCTCCTGTCACTTGTTAAGAAATGACAAATTGGAGCATGCAATTAGTAAAAGTGTTCATGACATTATCTGCATGGAACAGAATCAAGGTCACTTGCAGCAATGTGTAAACATTTTGACAGAGGAGCATTTTTGAGAACTGTAAAAAAAATGCAAGGAACTGTTGCAGCACTTATAACACAGTTACAGGGTTCTGCCTTGTGGTCAGAGACTTTTACATTTATGAAAACATGATATAATTGTCTGTATTTGATTCAAATTCTCCTATCATAGTAAATGAACCATTCTGAATTTTTTATAGAATATAACTAAAAAAATCTATGATAAGCAGGATGGCGCAAGAGTCTATGTCAAACAAATATAGGATTTTCAAGGCAGCAAAGTTAAAGGAATTGTGGAAGTCTCACATGAGAAAGATGGTGTAAAAGATGACATAAGAAGTGACAGGATCAAATGACATGATATGTGACATGGTAAGCCAAGTATTCTAGGAGTAAAAATATGAAGAAATTGGGGAGTTGGGGTTTTCTTTTTATAAGTATTTGGCTATGGGCTTTGAACATGAGGCAAAAAAATTTAGAATCATAGCATAATTAGAAAAATAATATTTACAGTTCCATGTCCATTTCATTATTCACAAGAAATACAGAAACAAATATGCATAGAAAGATAGGGGGCAGTTCCTGCATCTTGAACCCAGGGCCTCAAGCATGCAAGCACTCTCTTGCATGCTAGGAAAATACTCTACCACCAAGCTACATCTTCAGCCTGAGACTCTTTTTTAAATTTTTTTTTCTTCATGGCTGCAGATCAAATCCAGGGTGCTGGCTGTGCTTGGTAAGAGCTCTATCACTGAATGATACCTGCATTCCTATCCAGATTTGGAAAATAACTCTCTGCCATCTATGACAATATGGATGAAACTGGAAGATATTACACTAATTATAATGAAGCACTCATGAAAGAACAAATTCAAAGTCATAGGAAAAGTATACTGGTGGATGCCACAGGCTGAGTGGGGGTGAGGACTGCAGTTTCAAAGATAGAAAGCTTCAGTTGAATAAATGAATCCACACTCCAGGTACCTCTTTTATAGCACTGTTCCCATAATTAACAGCACTGTATTAGGTACTTAAAAGTCATGAAGAGGAGAGAGGTCTGTCTTAGTCACTCTCTTGTTATTGGTATAAGTACCCAATGCCCACAACTGAAAAGAGGAGATATTTATTTTGTCTCACAGTATCAGTCCATGATGAGCTGAATCTGAGCAAGAAATGATACAGCAGTTGGATATGGTGGAAGAAAAGGTGCATAGCTTATTGCAGATAAGAAGCAAAGAAAGAACTGGGGACAAAAATATACCTTTCCAAGTCACACCAGCAATGACCCAACTTCAACCAAGCCCATATCCTAAAAACACATTTAGATGGAACTTATCAGGAGATTCACCTGCCATGATCCAAGTACCTTCCCCAAACCTCACCTTTGAACACATGAGCCTTGAGGGGGTGGAGGCATTTTAGATATAAACCACAGCAATATCATCCTAAGAGTTCTTCCCAGAATTAAAGACAAATAATAATGTCATTGATGGAGAGAATACATTTAAAATGCACATATCTAATAGAATGAGTAAAGAAATTGTACATATTCAATTGCAAAACAAAACCCATCTAATTAAAAAGTGAGCAAAGAGTCACAAAGGAAGACAACCAAGTTGCTAATAGGAGTAAGAAAATTTGCTTAAAACAGTTCAGCATAAAAATGAAAATTAAAACTTCAATTAGATGTCACCACGTTTTCCAAGAAAAGTGCTAAAATTAAAATGACTGAATACACCAAGTGTTGATGAGAACACAAAACAAAGACATTCTTAAACATTCTTAGGTACAAGTACATATTGCACAACTATATTTTAGAGAAGTTGGGAAATTTCTTTCAGTTAAGTTGTATAATAATAAAAATAATTCAATTTATATATAGCTACCAAAAATAAATGTTGTATATACTTATACATGAGATAATTATATAAACTTATAAAGTAATAATACATAGAAATGAAAACAAAAGTATTGGAGCTTGGGTTACAACTTACTGGTAGAGCACTTGCCTAGCATACCTGAGGCTCTGGGCTCAATCCCCAGTAACACATAAAAAAGAAAGTAAAGTAACGATACATACGTTCACATTGATATATCACAAAAACATAATTTTGGGTAAAATGTCAGAAAGAAATGACTAACTACTAAATGACTTTAGTTAAATTATTTTTAGCAATAAGAAAAAGAAAATGATAACTTATCATACAATAATTTTATCCCAGTGATAACTATTGAATAGAAGGAAATATACTCAAATGGTCTTGATTTGTAGCTTTATCTTGATATAGGTACCATCATGAGTATCTGACATTTGATATGGGTGGTGTGATGTGTGCAAATCTACAAAGTTAATCACACATTTAAGATACATGTATTTGAATAAATAGAAATTTAATTTTGGCAATGTATTCCCAAATATTTTATTAAGGCAATCATTTATTTTAGACTAATATTTATTAAAATATGAATGATATCTTGCATTTGTATATTTTTCAGAAGAAGCTCTTGTGGTTTAAGATTAAGTAGTTCATTTACTACTATCATAAATTTGTAATTGAGGAAGTGATTTAGAAATGAGTAGTAAAATTACATATAAATATCACAATTATATAATTTAAATAGCATTGTCTTTGTTTTAAATTACTACAGTCTTTTACATGGTTTGACTAATGAACATAATAATTAAGCAATATAGCTGAGACTCCTACCTAAGTCTGTTTCTAAGTAATACTTTCATCATTTTTAACTTGATTACTAAAAACTATCCTGTAAGATAAAATATTAATTTTACTATTTATGAGTTGGTTAACATGCTATCTTAATATATTGAAAATTATGAGAATTTTGTAATACTAGAAGGGTCAAAATCATAGTCTTGCCTTCTAATGTAATTATATGATCTTTACCATTCAACTTTTCATAGTAGAAAGAAAATGAAAACATCTTCCTTCTTCTTAATTTCTATAACTGAGAATCTCATACCATTATATTCTATCAGTCTCTTATATTTTTATAGTCACTTTTGCTTAAAATCTTTACTCTCTATTTGCAACATTGCCACTTCTATCTTTCCAGATTATTCCTTTTTTTATTTTTATGCTTCTAAACTTACATTGCCCTACACTGACTTACAATCTTATAGAACATACAGTCCTTATTCCACTCTTAAGGCACTATTGTAGCTCTCACTGCTGAGAGTATTAGTGGGGGGATTCTGTCAAGTACTAAATATATCTATTTCAATTATGCATTCTGGAATAAATGACCACATCCTGTAAATGACCACAGAATGTCTTTGGACTGTAGCTAAATGATCACTTTTCACCCAAAATCAGTAGCCTGCAACTACTACTTGAAGGCTCCAAAGACATTTCAGATCTCCTAGAATCAGGTTTAGCTCAAAACCAGTGTGCAGTAGTCCCTGAAGTGACTGTTATCTCTTCCTCAGTTGAGACTTACACTTTAGGGAAAAGAGTGGAGAAAGACTAACAGTAAAACTTCTTGGTAATCTACCAGGTGTGACAAGGGGACCCAGACTCCCATTCATTTAAGAAGTGCTGCATCTGTTTTTCAATCCTGGATTTGATAAAGACACATTTCCAAGATTCTTGACACTTCAAATTGAAGATGAATCATCAATTTCAGCTCTTTTTTCTGCAGTGTAATACTGTATTAAAATTACCATAGAAAACAATTAACATTCATGGGTTGTCAATTATTTTGGGGAGAATGTTTTCATTTTAAAAGGCTTGATTGAACCACAAGTTTCCTTAATTCAGTAATGTAAATGTAGTAGATAGTAATATTTAAAGGATTTTTGTAGGAAGTCTTAATATTTAAAATTATCTTTCATACTAGAATTTGTATCTTCTCTGTACTCTCTTCCAGCCTGTATTAATCAACTTGGACTTCTATGACAAAATATTATATACAGGGTACATAAATAGGCATCACTCAAATTATAGACATGTATTTTTCATACTTACAGAAATTATCACTGTAATGTAAAGTTCCCTGGTTGACTGGTCTGATAAAGAAAGTCCCTCTTCCTGCTTGTAGATGTCTTCTCAGTATATCCTCACATGATACACAGGCAAAAAACTGTGTTATCCACTTTTCCTCCTATAATAATATTAATTGTGAACCTTACTGCCACGCAAACTCATTTTCAACCCTACCTTCAAACATCATTACATTGGGCATGGTGCACCAAAATATAAATTTTAGGAACCTGAAAAGTCAATCTGTAACCAGGCCTCATAAATTAAAATAGACTTGGGATATGAAAAAGTGATGTGTTCAGTGATACCAAGTTAAAGCCAACCTTACATGATAAATAACAGAACAAAATCAGAATTGATATAATTATATTTTAATTTTTTAAGTGTTTCTGGACAAACTGTATGCCTACCATAATTAACACAGATAACTTCATTGTTTAAAAAACATGTAATAATGCTCTTATTTTTAACCAAATTCAGAAGCACGTATTAGTTTCCAGAAAAAGAATTACTTCAATTATTTTGGCTTAAAATAATGTAGTTTTTCTCTAATTGTTTTTAGAAGCCAGAAGAGTGAATCCAAGTATAGAGTGGTCCATGCTCCCTCTAAATATTCTAGGTGATAACTTTTCCTTGCCCCTTCCTACTTCTGGTTGCTCACGACACTTATAGCATCAGCACAACTCCACTCTCTGCCTCTTTTTCTCATGATTTTTTTTTTGTTCCTGTTTGTGTATTTCTCAAATCATCCCTGCTTTCTTTTTTTTTTCTCATTGAGTTTATTGGTGCATTTGAGGTATACAGTACAGTTACATTCATCTCTGGCATCTTGTACCTTTACATGACAGGTCTTGGTTCTCATTTTTTCCCCTTGTCCTTGCCCTCCCTCCACCCCATCCTCCTCTCCCTATTTACAAACATTTTATTTCCATTTTCTCATTGTTTCATATTTTTTCTTTTCCCTTATTACTTTTCCCCTACCCTTCCCATTTTCCCTACACCTTTAGCACTTTTCTTCCTATTTCACAGTCAATTATATCATTAGGATCTTATGTACTATTATAGTTTTTCACACCAGAGAATCTATTCAGTATTTACACATGTATGACTTATTTATTTCACTTAGGAGTATATCCTCAATATGTATCCATTTTCCTATGAATGAATCTAATTCCTCATTCTTTATGGCTGAGTAGTATTCCATTTTATAGAATAACCTGCTTTCTTTCCTTATATGAAAATCATTTATTGATTTTGGGATGTACATTAAACCTAGGATGATTTCATCCTAAGATAATAAGTTCATTACAACTGTGGTTTTCCTATTTTCAAATAAGGCAACGTTCACAAGTACTGGGGTAAGGGGACACTAAGATTTAAACTTATTACAATGTTCAAAATAATTAGTATAGGCTAATTACATGTTACAGACCACTCCAGCTTGAGATGATTCCTGTTTCCATGTAAAGGAAAAATTTGTCTCAAATATGATTAACCTGGATGTCAGTACAGTGAAAATACTAAGAGATACATAGATTTGATCCTGTCATACTAACACTATTGGCATACTACATTTACAAACAATGGGGGTCAGAATTTTATTTTGGTTTTATGGTTTGGATTTGAAATGCACCCCAAAACATGTTTGCTAAGGGCACAATTGCCAGCTGATAATCTTTTTGGGAATAATAAGGATCATGAGGATTTGAGCTTCACTACATGAATTATTCCCTTAATGATATAATAAACTGATGGTGTTATTCAGAGGGGACTAGCTGAAGGAAATGGATTATAGGAGTGACTTGGGGGACTCTGCCTGGTTCTTTTCCTCTCCCTTCCTGGCTCTCTCTTTCACTCTCCCTACTTCCTGGTCATTTGAGGTATACAGTACAGTTACATTCATCTCTGGCATCTTGTACCTTTACATGACAGGTCTTGGTTCTCATTTTTTCCCCTTGTCCTTGCCCTCCCTCCACCCCATCCTCCTCTCCCTATTTACAAACATTTTATTTCCATTTTCTCATTGTTTCATATTTTTTCTTTTCCCTTATTACTTTTCCCCTACCCTTCCCATTTTCCCTACACCTTTAGCACTTTTCTTCCTATTTCACAGTCAATTATATCATTAGGATCTTATGTACTATTATAGTTTTTCACACCAGAGAATCTATTCAGTATTTACACATGTATGACTTATTTATTTCACTTAGGAGTATATCCTCAATATGTATCCATTTTCCTATGAATGAATCTAATTCCTCATTCTTTATGGCTGAGTAGTATTCCATTTTATAGAATAACCTGCTTTCTTTCCTTATATGAAAATCATTTATTGATTTTGGGATGTACATTAAACCTAGGATGATTTCATCCTAAGATAATAAGTTCATTACAACTGTGGTTTTCCTATTTTCAAATAAGGCAACGTTCACAAGTACTGGGGTAAGGGGACACTAAGATTTAAACTTATTACAATGTTCAAAATAATTAGTATAGGCTAATTACATGTTACAGACCACTCCAGCTTGAGATGATTCCTGTTTCCATGTAAAGGAAAAATTTGTCTCAAATATGATTAACCTGGATGTCAGTACAGTGAAAATACTAAGAGATACATAGATTTGATCCTGTCATACTAACACTATTGGCATACTACATTTACAAACAATGGGGGTCAGAATTTTATTTTGGTTTTATGGTTTGGATTTGAAATGCACCCCAAAACATGTTTGCTAAGGGCACAATTGCCAGCTGATAATCTTTTTGGGAATAATAAGGATCATGAGGATTTGAGCTTCACTACATGAATTATTCCCTTAATGATATAATAAACTGATGGTGTTATTCAGAGGGGACTAGCTGAAGGAAATGGATTATAGGAGTGACTTGGGGGACTCTGCCTGGTTCTTTTCCTCTCCCTTCCTGGCTCTCTCTTTCACTCTCCCTACTTCCTGGCTGCCAGGAAGTGAACAGTTTTCTTTTGCAATGCCCTTCCACCACGGTATTTCTGCCTTAATGGGGTTAAAAGCACTAGAGCTCACTAAACATGGTCTGCAATTTCTGAAACTGTGATCCAAAATAAACCTCTCTTCTTTTAAATTGTTATTCCCAGATATTATATCACAGAGATAAAAAGCTTAATATCCAGTTGGGATTATTGGTATCACTTGTCCCATGTTTAGATGCTTAAAATAAAATCAATAAAGAAAATTTAGATAGAATGAAATATGATCCATCTCTGAGTGAAAAAATTTCTGTCAGAATATTTTGTCGTATTTTCCATTGTATTCATATTGCCCATTGTATGTATCCATCATATTATAATTGTGTAAATTCTCAGTAGTTCTTTTTTCTTAAATACATTCAGCGTCAGGTGAAATTGTATCACATCTGCAATTAAATAAGGACAAGAATAGTGAGAAATACTACAGAGTTTAGTCTGAATACTATGCTGTATGAATTTCAAAGTGACTTATATATACCATAAATATTTACTTAGAGTTAAACTGCTAACAAAAATTTAACTAAATAAAAAAAACTCTGAATACGTTTAAAATGGTATTATTACTTGTGAAAAATTATATATGAGTCCAGATGACTGGTAAATATTTATTTATCAATAATAGGAATATATGCATTTTCTAAACAAATGTTTCCAATTTTTAAGCAACAAAATAATGAACAAAATGATCTGTTTCCAAATGATTATTTATATTAGTTATACATATCCATGAAGGTGTTTAAATTTTATATTAACTATTTCATTGGTTTCTTAAAATTTCAATATTCAATTTTTATTTTTGTATATCCTTTTCTTTTCCACTATTTCTTTGCTAAATGATTTATCCTATCCAAGGCAGACACTGAATAGGGAAAGAAATATTGTTTCTTCTGCAAATTATTGATACATTGAAATGATAAGGTGTTGGGATGTACAATAGAGCAAAATCATCTGCAGTTGAATAACTGAAGAGTAGGATCTGAAAAAATGAACAATGCATAAAAGTAGTTTAAAACAGATTATAGCACAGCAAGGGATTCCTCCCAAATGACTCGATAAAAATTGAGCCTTTTAGCCTTTTATGCTGGTATTGGATTTAAGTTTCAGAGGAAGTGTTTATAGTTGACCTTTTCCATTACTTTTCTACACCCTAGAAAACAACAAGTGTTCTTACCTAGGAGCAAAAGTTGAGGGAAAATAGGAGACCAATCAATGTAATTATCTTTTCTCAAGGCAATTTCATCTGATTTGTAACTAGTATTTAATAAAGTATTTTGCTACAGAAAAATAGTGTATTTGATAAGTGTGGAAGTTTACTTTTTTGAATCACTAAAGAACAAACACTGAAGATGCAAATATTTAGGTCAATGGAAATTTATTTTGTATTAGTACTTGATTATTAAGACCAATGAAATATATGAAATCCCTTTTCTAATGTGAATTTTATTCTCAGGAAAAATTGAAGTCCTCACACTAATGCAACTCATGTAACTACAGCAGCTCTTTCATAAATGCATCCAACCAGCCAAACAGAAACATGAAGGATGTGAATCAACAACCTGCAGCATAAGCCTGTACCACAGAAAAATATTTGGAGGGATTTCATTGAATCTATTGGAGACTATTTTGATGCTTAGGCAAGTAGCATTTAACTAAATATTTCTATTAATTTTAATACCCTCACACATAGCCTCTCATGGAATTCTAAGTCTTATATCAGCCTTCAGATAATATTCACTAAGAGCATGTGTTCTGAGAGGAATAACAGTCTGTGTTTATGTGCTTAGTATTCACCTTACTGTAAATTATGGACAAGTATTTTATAAAGTCTAATTTTAGAAACCTTCACAAATATTTTAGTTTCTTTGTATTGCTAAAAATAGTCTGTTTCTAAGACCCTTGCCCAAATGAGAGCATAAATGGTGCTCAGGTGAGTAATAGATAAAAACAGAAGAAAAATGAAATTCTTGTTTTAACTTTTTGAAGGAAAAGGAACTAAAGAGTACATGGTGATATTATTTAAAAAATCAAAAATAACGTGAACTGGCCCTATTTCTTATCAAAACATCTCATACCAATAATTTTATTAAGCTTAATAATATATAATGTATTGCAAATATACCTCTCAATCTTAGTTAGTTTAAAACAATATGTTATATTCAATATGTATGATCAAAAATACATTTTACTTTCATCTCTGTGTATCCTAATTGCTTAGCAGATAGACTCATTTTTCATTCATTAACATCCTCTATTCTACCTTTTGTAATCATCAGAAAAAAATGATTCATAATATAAAGGCTAAACAAAGTGTAATGTATTGTTTAAATTTAATTAAAGCTGATTTTTTTTTTTGCTTTAAGAGATACTAACATTTGGATCTTGTAAAAAGGGAAACAAAATATTCATTTTTTCATACTTTTCTGTGAGACAAGAAAGGCTTATTTGTATCTTTATTCCATGGCCTTTACTAGCAACCTGACCTTGAACAAAATCTTTCATCTATCTAAAGCTCATTTTCAGTAACTACAAATGTCATACAATTATTTAGTTTATTCTAGTAGATATTCTGTGGATTAAGTAGAGTAATATTCACAAGAAACTGCTTGATATAGTGTTTGAAACATAATAAGCAATAAATATAAATAACTATTACTTTCATTTACAGTATCATTTCATGTAATTTTTATGACCTTTAGGAGAATTTCTATAATGTTAAAATATATGAGATATACATCTTTAGAGAAATATTAAAAGCTGTAGGTTATATAATGATCAATTCTACTAACTGCTTTCAGATATTCTCAATCATAATTGTATTATTCAAAATAGTTTTGGAATTTCAGGAGTAATACAATGGTGCACTGTATTCGTTGTTAACTGGTTCTAGGAGGTTTAACAAGTACCCCAAAATGGCAACTTGTAAACAAATTATTTGGCTGGAGATGGTAGTGAGTCAGGAGACAAGTTCCAGATTGAGCATGGAGTGCCAAACAATGAGCATTGAAACCAAATTTTCAAGTCAACAGCCATCCAGTACTAAGTTCAATGAGTTTCAAAGCATATGATTACAATAATTGTAATTTGCAAATTTAAGTGGTTTAATACATTCAGAAATGTTTTCTGGTACTCCCACAAAGCCTACTTTAGGTGCTATGAAAGATGCATTCCATCCTCCAAGCTCAACATTCTAGAAGGCTAAAATTTTGTAGCATCCTTAGCATATGCTCTCCAATTATTTTGTCAAGGCAAGAGAAGGGGAAATAACCAGCTCACTGATGAGGAACACGTATCCTTTATATTCATGTTACAATGTCTGGAGTTTGTCATTTAACCTCACTTCTTCCATTCATAAACAAGGAGTCTTCTCCCAGGTGTAGAAATGTAGCACATAGCTGGCTAGCTCTTGGTAAATAAGAACACCTACCACAATGCTGAAGTTCTTGTCTTTATTGCTTTATTTTATATTCCAATGCTGTTCTTCCTTAACTTCAATGTTAATCAGTAATGTTGTAAGACCTCATCTCACAGATGAGGGCCTGATATCATGTGACTCTACTTTGAGAGCCATCAATGTCTTGTTATTTAATAGCTCTAAAAGGCATGAGGAAATAAATTATTTTTCCTAGTGTTTCCTGGTCAGATTTCTACACTTCCAGGGCTCTTAAACAAGGGAGCTATCCATTTACAGCTGGATCCAAACTCTAAGTTAAATATACTACTGACTAATTTAATGGGCCTACTCCTTGAGTGAGCACCCTTAAAGCAGTATGATTTTTTAGTCAGGTACAAACTAAAAGGCTGGGTCACATTTAGAATCCCTGATACAGGGGGCTGCAGAAAGAGTTAGTTTTAGCTGTTTAAATGTTGACTCTTGGGTTTTTTTTTAACCCCATGATGATAACTGTCTTTTGGTGCCCTTTAAAGATTTATATATAGAAAGAATCTAGATCCTGTAAAAACATTTTATTTCAAAAATTTCATCTGCTTTAAGTCCTTTTATCTCCAAGCAGCATAAACTTTATATCCTGCCTCCTGAAGCAGCATTAATAGTTTTTAATACCCTGTAAAATTTTTATTTATTTAGTACATCAGAAAATTAACAATAATCATAATTTAATGTATGAAACTTCATAACCTTTAATCTAATTAGGTATCAAAAGCATTTTTTGAGTAGCTGTCCTTTTTACTATTAATGAGTCTATCTAGACCTGAGTTTATACTTATCTTGACAAAATTTTAACTTATAAAACCAGGTTATAGAAATTTACATATTACTAGTATCCTTGTTGTCATTTTAATCAAAATATAATTGGACAAACTTTTAAAACAATTGGACACAGACAAACATATAAGACCATTTATGAAACTTTAATATATTTAAATGTATTTGGCCAATTGAATTATAAAATCTTTCTTATTTTTTTATCTCATTTACTATTAACCTTTTACAACAAATTCTAGCTGTTAAAATCTTAAAGTGCTCTTTTTTTTCTCTGTTCTCAGATTGTTACATCTTAAAATTTGACTGGCTTCCTATAGAACAGTATTAAGCTTGAGTTTTTAATCAACAAAGTACAGAAAAGAGCAAGTTAACACTATAATTGTAATTTAAGAAAGTGTAATGCACAAAAAGGGTTTTAAGCACACCAATTAAACTTAATTTAATTGAAACAAAGATACATTTATCAAATAGTCAAAAATTGTAACTTGATTTTTTTCTTGCAAAAATCTCTTGATGTCTCATAAAGCACAATTGTAGTTTTTCTGGCTTGCAGTGTTTTTTCTCTCTATTTTGTCTTTCAGAGTTTTCCTACCTGATTTTAATTGATTAGATATTTATTTTTTATTTTAGTTCTTTCCAATCTGAGTGCAAGCCCTGTTTTATTTTTTAAGTCCCATCATGTTTTCTCATTTGCACCCCCCAGTACAGTAAATTTAAACAATTTTGTTTTTGCCCCTACCTCCTCCACACTTTAGATCTTAGCAACTCAGGGAGGGGGAGGCAGCTCGACCTCCTCTAAAGGGGAAAAACTGGGATTTGTCTGCAACAATGTCACATTTTCTGAGAGGCAAGTTCACCATGGGAAAAGAGCAGATTTGGCAAGCAATTGTTCTAAGACCAAACTAGTTTTCACTAGCAGCTGATTACCATGGGGCAGAAGCTTGAGCAGCTCATAGAGCACAGAGGCTCCAGGTTGTCAAAGTCTCAGGTAAACAAAACAAAGGCAGATAACTTTCCTTTTGTCTAGAGTTTTTCTGGGGGCCAAGTCTGGCTTAGTTGAGACCATGATAATTCTCAAAGTTTCTTAAGCATCTTTGCTTGCAGTTTTTTTTCATAGTCCCCCACAAAATCTTCATAAAAACTCTAAATTATGCACTTAAGAAGAGTTGGTTTAGTATTAGCATTCTCCATGACCATTAGATATTCCCTTGTCTGGTGACTCAAGACAAATAAAGGGTGGGGTGCTGTTCCAGAAAATGGCCTCATTCATTCCTCAGCCTGGCTTTGAGATTCCCAGCTCTCCCAGGCCCACCTGGACCAAAGGAGAGCTTCCCATCACAAGAGTCTGTGTTTCGTCCTTTTTAAGCATGGCCACAGGACTTACCCACAGAAGCTCTGCAATGCCAGGAGGGCTCTTTAAGTGCAAGTGCCTCCTTCCTTTCTTTTTTTATTTTTTTTTATTTTTTTAATTTTTTGGTGTACAGATGAGGCTACCAGTGGCTTTTGTAGCTTATTCCATTCACTCTCCTAACCAAGTCTCTTACACACACACACAGTCACACAACAAGTTAACACATCCCCTCCCTGGGGCCCCTTCTAAAGAAAAACTAGGGAGCAACCCAGGGGATATCACCACTCATACAGATGATTTCACTCATTCACCTTCTTTCTGTTCTGTTACTGGCGAGCTGGCCTCTGAGTTTCAGAAAGGGAACCCGGGAAATCCCGGGGGGCATGCCTCTTCCCTTCCAAGGAGGTGGACAGTCGCTCCCTCCAGCAGGACTCTGGTCAAGGCCCAATATGGGCTGTGTCAGTTACCTCTTTCCTTCCTGGGGGAGAATTTGACTCTGCATTCATCTTCCTGCTTAGGGGAAAAAGCCAATTTAAAATTAGTGGGAAAGCAATCCAGTGGAGTGTTCTTGGAGCTGGATCTTCCCATCTTGTCCCTAGGAATGAATGCAAAGTTAATACTCAATAGACAGGACACAGACAAGACAAACAGGGGCCACAAGAAAGCACTGATTCTATCCAGAAATCCTCATCAGGGCCGGGGTCAGGGGAGGCTTGCCAGCTCATCAGTCATCCTGACAAACAGATGGCTGCAACTGGTCCAAAGCTTACCTCCGGAGGCTTTTCAGGTCTGTGTTTGAGAATCTCCTGTTGGATCTTCTACAGAGAGATCTCGGCTGGATTTACAGTTCCCACCCAGGGATCTCACTGGGGCCTCCAATATTGTAAGACCTAAAGTCTCAGTTCCACTCCAAGGAGTATGAACAGCCAAAAGGGCCTTTACGATGCTGAGTCCTATAGCCCAATGACGGCTCTGGATGCAAGACCCAAGGCCTTACTTCCTGGAGCCTTGAACAGCCCAAAGGGTATCCAAGATGCTGGAGCATATAACTCAGTGAGGCTCTGGGAGCTTGATGGAGGAACAAGAGTCATCCAGGAAGGAACACACCAGGTTTGTTGGTAAGTAGACCTTTATTAGTATGGCCCGACGGCACTCTCAGAACTGAGCAACTCAGAAAGGCACAGCACAAGGGTTAGCACAGTTTTTTAAAGGCAAGGGAAGAGGACAGCAAGCACAGCAAGTGGGCCAGGGGTCAGGGGGTCGGTTTTCTGCCATCTATCTAAAGGAGTCAGCTATACAGTGCACCTGGCCTTTTATCTCCAGACCTCATACTGTTCTGTTCTAAAGAGGCCTTGAGTTGCTATCTTGTTTGCCCCTACCAGGCTTCCATACACTCTGTTTTAATCTTGTCTTGGAGCTGGGTAGAAAGAAATGTGTGCCGCTATATGGTGGCTAACTAGGGGTTACATAGGACTTAGAGTCCCAAAATGTCTTGCTTTGTATATTGTGCAACACAACCTAATATTTTTCTGGACCAATGTGACATAAAATGATGCCTTATTAAGACTTTGAACTTTTAACTCTGTATTCACAACACCTTTAACAATAGCTCCCCCAAAATAAACATTTTAAATTTATAACTGAATAAATGTTATATAAACAATATGTCCACACACAGAGACAATTCTACTTACCTAATCCTGGAATAGGATTTATACTGGTTTTATTTATCACATAAATTTGTTATTGCTATTTTCTTCATAATTTTTTTCAATTACCACTGTATGTTATGAAATTATCAATGTTTCAACATTTTGTTCATTGCCATAAACTCTTTAAAATTAAGTTTTTGACTTGTGGAAAAATAGTCTTTTTTTGCAGAAAAATAGTCTTGATCATCTTAATATACCGACCCAGTTAACCTCAGATTATAAACTATGAAACCAAGAAATAAAGAATAAGGGGGTGAAGGGAGGGCAGGGACAAGGAGGAAAAATGAGAACCAAGACCACCTGTCATGTAACGATACAAGATCCCAGTGATGAATGTAACTGTACTATATACTTTAAATGTACCAATAAACTCAAGAAAAGGAAAAAAAAAAAAAAGAATAGTGGTTGTATCTCTACCATAGAAGATATTCTTCTGTATTGATAGTAAAAGTTTGAGTTAGAAGGAATCTATAGCAGAATACAGACTACTACCAACCAATAGAAAAAAATTTGCTTTTGAATCTCTCCATTTTTTTACTAAACAGTATTAAAACAAACATTTAAATATTGTAACTATTAAACAGTGTAACTATTATAAATATTAAACAATGGCCTAAAAGCCATTGTAAACTGATGAAATTTACATTCTGTTTGGGCTGTGACAAGGAAGGAAAATAGTACCTGTTAAGAATAAATATAAGGCTGGGGATTTAACTCAGTGGTTCTGCCAACTGCCTTGCAGGCTCAAGGACCAAACTTTCATCCCCAGGACAAAAAAAGAGTATAAATATATCTAGTATCCTATTAAATATAAGCAGAATGTGTTAAATTGTAACACAATTTTGTCTCTGTGAATAGTCAAAAGAAGATTCAATCTAAGGGTAAAGGAGTGGGGGAAGTGGGAAGGGTGGAGGAAAGGAAAGAAGGTAAAAGAAAAAAATTGAGAAAAGGAAAAAATGGAAACAAATTCTTTGTAAATAGGGAAGTGTGGAGTGGTTGAAGGGAGTGCAGGACTATGGGGAAAAAATAAAAACCAAGGTAACATTTTGTAGGTTTTCAGATTATTTACAATTAAGTTTTCTGTGTCACATTAATTTATTCAACAAATACATAGTAATAATTCTTATGTTTTCAGCCTGGGGCTGAACAATGGTTGGAAAAAATAATAAGTGTCCCTAAAGATTTTGTCTGGTTAAATATTGTGAAAAAAGGGAATTGGACTGTTATAAGTTTTCAAGAAGCCTTATTTGGTTGAATGTAGTATATTTGTAGAGAAGGTTTCTTCATTAATGGTACCTGGGCTTTAATCAGGAGTACAACTTGGAGTTAACTAGATAATTGAGGGGACAAGGTATTTTCTCAGCATAAGGGACAGAGAAATAAGATCTTTGGTTTGCAAAAGATCTTGTTGTATGTTCCAAACTAAAGGAACTTTTGAGTGGCTACATAGAGTGGCAGGAAAAAAGTCTAGAGGAAAGACTTCATTCCCACTCAGGCATTTCAGGGATTTAAGAAGGAAACTGACATTAAAATATGTTTTGAGACAATCTTGAATTCTGTAGGATATGTTATTGGAGTTCAGAAACAAAGATATGGAGAAACTAGGTAGGAAGTTATGAGATTATTACAGAGATGCATGAGAGATAGTAGTTTATAGCAACTAATACTAATTCTGTCTTCATTTAAAGGGTTAAATTTTACTCAACAGACTTTTGAATTAATTTTAACATTTAAAACAATGTATGAGGAGCAGCAGGTAAAATTTTTTCCCACATTGTGGGTTGGCTTTTAGTTCTGTTGATGGTTTCTTTTGCAGTGCAGAAGCTTCTTAATAAGATGAGATCCCAGTTGTTGATTATTTCTGCTAGTTCCCATGGTACTGAGGATTTGTTTATAAAGTCTTTTCCTATGCCAATGTCTTCAAGAGTTCTGCTAACTTATCTTACAGCAAATTTAGTGACTCTTTTTTAATATTCAGATATTTAATCCACTTGGATTTTAGTTTAGTGGATGGTAAAAGATTTTACCAGCTGCTCCTCAGACAAAGGACTATTATCTAGAATATATAAATAACTCAAAACAGTCAGTCCCCCCACCAAGTATAAAGACCCAATTCAAAAATGGACATCTGAAATGAACGGACATTTTTCAGACAAAGTAAAAGCAGCAAGTAAATATATGAAAAAATGTTTCACATCACTGGTCATTCGAGAGATACAAATGAAAAAACCCTGAGATTCCACCTCACCCCACAAAGAATGGCTGCTATCATGAAATCACACAATAACAAATGTTGGTAGGGTTGTTGCGAGAAAGGAACCTTTCTCCATTGTTGGTGGCAGTGCAGACTGGTGCAACCATTATGGAAATCAATATGGAGATACCTCAAAGAACTAGGATTAGAGGTTCCATTTGACCCAGCCATTCCTCTGCTGGGTATCTTTCCAAAAGAATTAAAAGAATCATACCACAGTGATATATGCACACCCATGTTTATAGTGGCACAGTTTATAATAGCTAAAACTTGGAAACAGCCCATTTGCCCATTAGTTGGAGACTGGATAAAGAAGATGTGATTTTTCTATAAAATGGAATACTACTCAGCCACACAGAATGAGAAATTAGATTTATTCACAGGAAAATGGATACGTATTGAGGATATACTTCTAAGTGAAACCAATAAGTCACAAATGTATAAATGCGAAATAGTTTCACTGGTGTGAAAAACTATAATAGTACATAAGATCCTAATGATATAATTGACAATGTGCAATAGGAAGAAAGGAGCTAAAGGTGCAGGGGAAATAGGAAGGGTAGGGGAAAATTAATAAGAGAAAAGAACAAAAAACATGAGAAAATGAAAAATTTAAAATAAAGTATTTGTAAATAGGGAAAGGTGGAGGGGGTGAAGGGAGGGCTGGGGCAAGCGGGAAAAATGAGAACCAAGACCTGTCAGGTAAAGGTACAACATCCCGGTAATGAATGCAACTGTACTCTATACCTAAAATGTACCATTAAACTCAATGAGAGAGAGAAAAGAAAATGATGTAAAGTGTTTTACCTGAAATTGGAATTTGGGGCATCTTTTAAATTTTGTTTATAAGGTAATTGCCTTTCTGTTTTCACCCTAAATCCAGCTCTGTGGATTTTAAAGTGTTTTCTCAGATCAAGAATAAACTCTGTATGTTCTACTTCTCACAGTTTTCTTCAGTTCAGGAAATTTGCCCAATTTATATCAATTTCCAGGCCTCAGTACTCCTCTGAGTTTATAACTCATGTCCTCTACATACTAACTGTGCTTTTGTACTGCATCATTTTGATGTTTATAGGAAAAAAAGTCATAATTTCTAACAAAGACTGAATCGCATGATGCTAACAGCTGCATTTCTTATTTTAAGATGAGAAAAGAATGCTGTGCCAACTTGTAACAAGTTGTTTTTGACTCTGCAATACGCTTCTTTCTTTTAAAATGTCTTTAGTTCACTGTATAATATTTTCATTAAAGGAGTAATTTCAGTACTAATTCATTCATTTTTAATTTTGCAGTAGAATTTATAAAATGTCCATTCTCTTTTTCTAAAATTATAAATGCTATGAAATAGTCAATGAGAAATTTATTTTGAGCTAATTAATAGTCTTTCAAATCCTGGATATTTGTTAAACAACTAGCCAATCTCTAAGATTTATCTACTGGATGAAATTTTAATAATAGCCACAGCTGAACAGAAAATACACATTTTGCAGACAAAATAATTTCAATTGATTTTATCTCAATATAAGAAATTAACATTAGAGAAAAAATTCAAACAAAAATATTTTAATCTCGTATCTTTCAGATCACCAGACCTCTAGGTTTATATGGTGATATTATCCTGCTTGTATTAATATATCTGTAAAATTTGTCATTAATTCCAATTTGGTTGAAAACAGCAACATTAAATTGATCCCAAAGTCCAATATGACAATGCAGCAGAAAGCATCCATATTCCTCTTTAATTTTATAAAATTTATATTGAAATGCTTCCCTGAGATTAGAATAAGTGCAATTCCAGAGGCAAATGTATAAATTGCCCAGAAGGAGGCTCAAGATGCTTTAATTCATGCATTAAGAAAAGAGAGGAAAGCTTGGATATTTTTCAATAAAATGTTAAGCATGTTTTCCTCTCAAGAAGAATAATTCAAAATAAACTATCCAACCAAATATTAGTCAAATATCAATCATTTAAGTGTGTAGTATGGGACATTTTGAGTATACAAAATTATAATGGAGTACACTGTTGGAAATTCTCAGCTACATATAGAAATCTCACTACTTACTTTCGAAAGCTGCAGAGCTGCTATGATATTTTTTATCTTACTTGTACATGCATCTTAGAACTGAATGTGGAAATACTCTTAGCTCTTACTTTGTTTCTTTCAAAATATTTCATAGCTGACATACAAAATGCCACTTTTTCATTAGCTCTAAAGTCATTTTGTTAATAAACTCCACTAAAGTTAATTATATAAGTATCTTGTTTGTTGCTTGGAAATGGACGATATAGAATCCAGGAACAGAAAATGAAAGCTGAAACAACTGATGCATTGCCCAACATCACAGTAGTAGTTTTTTTATTAATCTTTTTCTCATTTTAGGACAATCTCTTGTATAATATGAAACAATCAATATGTAATATAAACTACACACATATATATGGTGAAAAATATTTGTCAAACATCAATCACTTAAATACACAGCATGGAGCATTTTGGATATGGCAAGTTATAATGGAATACACTGCTGAAAAATTTCAGCCATATGCAAAAGTCTCACTACTTAATTCTGAAAACTGCAGCACTGCTCCTATATTTCTATACTTTTTATCTTAAAAAGCATAGTAGCATCACAGTAGTAGTGTAGTAGTATCATAAAAATATGAGAGGCTTTACATGTACATATACAAAGTCTCTCTTACTATTTATTTCTGACCAGTAGATGTATATTTTAAAATCCTCCCCATTAAAGAAAAAAATGTACTATTTATTTGTCCCAGAGGTTTACTTCCCTCTTTTATATGTCAGAAGTTATAAACTATGCTTAAAGAAAAATAAAAATTTGTAAAACTGTGTTTATTCCATAAAATAATATGATATGCATATTCATTTATGACAAGATCTAGCAAAAAACTACATATATACTAATAATAAAAAGGAGATAATCAGAGGATGTCTATGTTGTTTATTTATACACAACTTGAACGCTTTACTTTAAAAAATTAAATACTATGTTCAGTACATTTCAGCCCCATAGAATTTTAGGGAAAGACAATATGAAGATCAGTTTTATGTAAGTCTTTTGTAATAACCACAAGATGAAAGAATAGAAAGTGTAGTTAAGATAATAAAAAGAGTTGATTAATCTTGTATTTTCATGCTCCCCCTCAAGCCTTACACAGTAGTAGGTGGGGCTTTTCAGGGTTTTCTTTATCTAGGATGAGTGAATGTAAATTAAGGATCTGATACTGAAATTAAGGATGTGTGATCCAGGATTAGTCTACTGATTGGTTTATCATAGTTCTTGATGTAAGGAACTGTAGGTGTGGTTGGTGTCACCCAAAAGGCTTGTAGTCTGGATGAGATAAAAAGGAAAGGAGACTTGCTGCTGTTGCTTGCTACTTTTCTGCCTCTTGGCTTCTTTGCCATGAATAATTTCTCTTCTGTGATGCCCCTCTGCCGTGCCACCTTGACTTGGAGCCAGCTGATTATGAATTGAAACCTCTACAAACCATAAGCTGAAATAAATCCTTCCTCCTTTAACTTGTGCATGTCTGATATTTTGACCCAGCAAGGAGAAAAGTAACTAAGACAACAGTTAACCTAGAGAACATTTCCATATTCATCATCTATTTACTAGGGTTATAAAAGATATTACAAGCACATGGAAAGCTAAAGAAAATGCCCTGGGAATTGTGTGTACTCCATAAAATGATATGATATGCATACTCATTTATAACAAGAACTAGTATAAAACTACATATATACTAATTATAAAAAGGAGCTAATCAAAGGATGTATATGTTGTTTATTTATATACAACTTGAATGCTTTACCTTAAAAAAACTAAATACTATGGTCAGTACATTTTAGCTTATATTTTATTGACATTGGTATTAACTATTATTAATTCCCCTTTCTTGATAGTGCACATAAATATATATGTTAATCTCTTTTAAAAGTGCTTCATTCTATGAAATATGTAATAAGAAAAATGAATATATACACGAAAACACTATTTTGTCATGAAACATTGTTGAAATTTATACTGTATTAAAAATAATTCATTTTAAATATTTACTTTCATATGCAGTTCTCATTGTTAATGCCTAGAGGATACAAAATAAAATTAGATAAATATCAAAATAAGCATAAACTATTCTTTGCACATCAATAAAAATATGAAAAATACCATGCTTATATGTCTTTATATTATATGAAAAGACATATATGGCAGATAAAGAAAAATGAAATCTCTCAGTGTTAACATAAAATCAAGATAAATGTTTTTAAAATGTTCTTATTGAAATATATTTGACATAAAATAATCTGAATATATACAATATATATGTAATTTGAGGAGCTTTGACATATTTAAACCTCTGAAAACATCATACATCTCAACAAAATAAACAGGCTCATTTTCTCCAAATTGCTTTATACCTTTAGGAATCCCTGCT
This sequence comes from Fukomys damarensis, assembly GCF_012274545.1. NCBI lineage: Eukaryota > Metazoa > Chordata > Mammalia > Rodentia > Bathyergidae > Fukomys > Fukomys damarensis. The sequence continues at coordinate 32,489,710 of NW_022900932.1, forward strand.
CCTCTTTCTCTTCCCTCAATTGTCATGGAAATTCTAATTACCTCTGGTAATAGAGAACAGTTTACATTAGGTAGCATTTTAAATAGGTGTAATCATGCAATATGTGATATTCGCACTATGTAATTATTTTGAGATTAATTTAAGTTGACATATGACTGTATCTCTTTTATGTTTTTCTCTTTTATTGATTGATATTGTTTTGGAGAAGCCTTAAGTTTATAGCAAAATTGAAAAGAAGGCACACACCCTTCCTCCACAAGTAACATCTTGCATATTGTGTTTCCTTTGTTACATTTCAAAGATTGATGTTGATACTTTATTATTAACTGATGTCTATGGTTTACAATAGGGTTGACTCAGCATACATTCTATGGGTTTGGACAAACTGTGTAACATCACATATCCATTATTATAGTACTTTAAGAATATTTTCAAGCCTCTAAAAAAATATTCCATGTCTCAATTATCCCTTCCATTTTATGAAATACTGGTAGTTATTGATCTTTTTGCCCAATCTATAGTTTTATCTTTTCCAGACTATCATACTTTCAGAGCTATAAAATATGGTTCCTTTAATGATTGACTTCTGTCATTTAGTAATACATATTTCAGGCTCTTCTCTGTCTTTATATGGCTTGATAGCTTATGTTAATAAATGAATAAAATTTTATTTTATAGACATACTTGATTTCTTACTCATTACCTGTCAAAGTGCTTTATAAAATTTGCAAATTGGTGCAAACAAATATATGTAGGTTTTTATGTGCATAAGTGTTCAGGGTATCTGCCTAAATTCCTAGGATTTTGTTTGGTAATTCATATGTAAAGACTATGTGTAGCCTCATGGAAAACTGCTGAAGTATACCCTTATCAAAGTTCTTGTGTGATTTTACATTTCCAGAAGCAATAAATGAGATCCCTGCTGATCCTTACCATAGCAAATATTTGATGTTGATATTTTGGATTCTAGCTGTTGAAAGACATTTAGTAATACCTCATTCTTATTTTACTTAGGAATTCTTTAAAAACTCTATGTGGCACATATTTTAGTTTCTGTATTTGTCACCTTCATATTTAAATGTGCATATACTTTCCCTGTAGTTTTCTTTCTTTCTTCCTTCCTTTCTTCATGCCTTTCTTTTTTCTCTCTTTCTTTATTTCTTTTGCTTTTGAGTGTTCTTTGTGTAATGTGAATACAAGTTATTAGCAATGAGTACAGCAAATATCATTTATTAGTTTTTTTGCTTTACTTTTAATTAACATTTAATTATAGAACCAATGTTTTAATCTTAATAAAATTCAATTTAGCAAATATTTATTGAAGGATAATGTTTATGGTGTTTTATCAAACCCAAAGGCAGCATAATTTTCTTATCTATTAAAACTGTTGTGAATGTATAAAATCAGTGTTTAAGTTCATTATTTACATGTGACTGTTCAGTTGTTCCAGTATCATTTGTCAAAAGATAATCTTTTTTATTGCTGAGTTAAACACTACTTTCTAGGTATCAGGTGTTTAATTTGTTTCTTCAACCACATCATAAACTTTTAGCTTGTTTACAGTTTTCTGCTATTGTAGATAAGCTTCTATGAATATTTGTGCATACATTTTTTAATAAATACATTTTAATTTCTTTTGCATAAATATCAGAAGTACAATTTGGATAAGAAGGTGAGTGAAAGTTTAACTTTGTAAGAAACACATAACTTTTTCCCAAGATGATTGTACCACTTTACATTCTACCATAGTATATGAGAGATCCAGTTCTAGTGTGTCATCAGCACATGGATGATTAATCTTTCTAGTTTTATTTATTTTATTCATTAAGCTTATTGGTACATTTTAGGTATACAATATGATGACCTTCATCATGGGAATAACATAACATATTGTGATTCTTACACCCTTTCTAATGTATTTATTCTTGTCAGTATCCAATGGCAATTCAATTCACTGGCATTTTTGCAATGATCAAAAATAAAGGACATTTTTGATGTGTTTATTTGCACATAGAGTATTTTGCTCTTTGGAAAAAAATGTATGTTTGAATATTTTATTTTGTTATTGTTTTGTATTATGTTGCATTTTCACTTATTAATTAGTTTTCATAATGTTTATGCACACTCTTTATGAAACATGTAATTTGGAAATGTTTCCTACAAGGTTGAGGCTGGTAAAGTGAAAGTGCAATTTTTTTTTATTAAGGCTTTTTTGTTATATATGCAGTTGCTATTGTTGCTTTATTATTTTCTTTTATGGGTTGGTCTTTTGTACTATATCCAAGAAATATTTGTATGTCTAAAACCTGCAATTAATTTACTTTTCCTCTCTTGAGGGCTAATAGTTTGCATTTTACCCTTCAGACTCTGATTTAAGTTTATTAAATTTGAATAATCAGCAGAAAAATAATAAATATTAGTATGTTTCATAAGTAGTTTTATTTTACCATCCATGTGCAATTGAGAGCATTAGAAAGACACTATGATCTTTCTCATATCACTTAATACAAATACAATGTGCATTTAAGCATTAGTTTCTTAATACAAACATTATTATGCCCCAGTCTATGTTGGCTTTTTGCATGATGAATACTGAGATTTGAACAGAAGTGGTACATGCTATGTCTTCAAATCTGTGAGGTATTACCTCCTTCTCTTCTCTTTTTCATTTCATTGAATATTGGTAAGTTATTCCCAAATATTGTACAGTCAGATAATGCAGCAACTCTAAGAGTAATGTACAAAACAAATGTCTGAGTTCATTAACAACCCCCAGATTACAAACCTATAATAATTCTAGATTGTTAAATTTTGAACTATTGTGTTAGGTTAAAGCAAAGCTTTGAAATGATTTTCAAAATATTTTATGACATATTGTTTGAATATTTTCAGAATGAATAAACAAGTAGGTAGTAGAAGTGAACTACTCCATGCTAAAAGTAAAATATTCAACCCGATCACCCATGGCAAACAAACAAACAAATAACAAGTGTATGTGGGATTACTATTGCAGTAACATGACAGATCAGAAAGCTATTGGTGCTTTTTATAACATACCATAATATTTGTTGAATCACCACACTAATTTCAACCAACTTATTATTATAACACTAAATAAGATAAATAAAACTACTGTTCAATGTTTTTAAATACTAGCTTGTTAAATTTTTAGTCAGTTTATTTTTCAAAGACAAACTAATTTCATAGCCACAAAAGCATTTTCCAAGGGCCTTCCATGTGCTTATAACTCAAAGCTTGATGAACAAAAATAATCACACTGTTATAAATGCCAGGTGTGATCTCTAAATATATTTATCATGCAATATTTAGAGTGCAAATAATCCAATAAATTCCCACAAAATTATTGACTTCTTGTAAAATTTATGATATAAATTTATATCTTTATATTAATAACATGATAGAAACATGTTACACAGATTTTAAGGTTTTTATTATTTGACTTTACAACATACTAATAAAAGACTGTGGAAGTAAAATTTAAATAGATATTTCATTGGACTCAGTTGCATTATTGCATGCCATCCCCCTTTCTTTCTATTTCACATTATCTATTATAATTTTTAGTCCTTATTCACACTTTCAGTTTCTCACACCAGAGAAACTATTCATTATTCACTCATGTGTGTCCTATTTATTTCATTTAAGAGGACAGGACAAAAACACTAGGGCAGATCTGGACTAACACAAGAAGTTTCATCAAAATGCATGCTCCTAATTCAATACAAAATTTCAGTACTGAATATTTCAATATTGAGTATATTCTTATTAACTTCTGGCCCAGTCCTGTGTATGTGAATGCGGGTGTATAGTATATGTATATACATATACACACCTACATATATACATATTACATATATTTGTGTGCATGTTCTACTTAAAGATATGAACAATAATCTTTCTAGAAACTCTATTTTTATTAGCTAAAACTTAGAAACATAAGTATGAAAAGTATCTTCTCATAGGTAATCTTTATAAGATTGTGCTCACTTATACATAATTTACCAGACTATACATTTGACAAGATAAAACAGTATTTTCAAAAATAATGCTCCAGAAATATTTTTAGTGGTTAAAGTGGTTTACTCTGAAGCCAGGCCTCTTTAATTTTAGTCAGAGCTACATATCTGAATTGTTTGAAAGTAAGACAGCTACAGTACATTTAAGATTATTCATGAAAACAGAAAATAACAGCTTCAGACATATGTTATGAGAATTATTTATGTTAACATTATGAAATGTTTACAGTTGTATAGGTTTACAAATTCCATGTAAATATTAGAGGTATGTTACCAATTATGAAATCTATACCACTTACCAAACCTTGAGGCAGGTGTAGAGATAGAGTATTTTCAGTGTATTCTGAAAATTTGCATCAATAAATTTGACATTGAACTAGAAAAAGTTAATTTTCAAAAGATGTCATCTTTAAGAATTAAAATTGAAGTACTAAGGGCGTTTAGTATCAAAATAGAAAGATAGACCCAGGGATTCGGCTCAGTGGTGCTGCCACCTTCATTGCAAGCACAAGGTCCCAAGTTTAGTCCATGGTACCAAAAAAGAAAGACAAGATTCTCCTTTTGAAGTATGTCAATGGAAGCATCCAAAATGTGAATGGTTTGGAGTGTAGAGATTTTACATATGATTGAGAGTGAATACTCCATTAAAGGAAAATTAAACATGATCCAAGGTCAAGAGAGCTAAAATAATACATACTACTTAAGAAGACTAAAAGTTTGTTATACCTGGAATCTAGGTACTTATGATAAAACCCAAGCCAGTTCATTGTCACAATATGTCTGGACACAATTAGAAAAAAAAAATGAGGCAAGAGTGAAAGGTTTTAATTCTTAAAGAAATGCATGTGTGTGCCAGGGATTTGGCTAAGTGGTTCCACTGCCTGCTTCGCAGGTGCAAGGACTGGAGTTCAATCCCAGGTACCAAAACAAAAAAGAAATGCATGCGAACATTTAATCCTTAAGCAATACACATGTGCATGCATATGCATAAACATATAGTTACTTGAAATATAGCCTAAAATGAATAACCAATGTACATACAATTTTGCTTTTTTGTATGTTTCAGTGACAAAATTTTTTCTTCTAATATACTATCTATAATAATGTAAGTTTTATAGTGTTTATGGAGCTTTACACATTAATATTTTCATGAAATTGCATTCCAAGGCATCTTTTATATGAAGTCCAAGAAACTCATTCAGTTTTCTCTGCAGATTTTATTATGTTCTGCCTTTCTCTGTGAAGATCTTTTTTTTTTAGCCAGGGATGGTTTGTGCTTTCCAGGCAGGGGGTGAATCACTGAGCCAAATCCCTGGCCTACCCAAGATGAGATAATTTTGAACTCAGGACAAAGATACATTTTTATCAGCCATCATCCGTTTGGATCAATTTTGAGTTGGATAATAATTGAGACCTCTTTTTATCTCAATTTGATCTATATGGAGGCACAGCTACAAAGGCACAGATTTTAAAGGGACTTACCTATCAAACATACACATTGAAGGTTTTGGGTTTTTTTCTTTTTTTTCAAACATTTTCTGGCTTATTAGGTATTTTCCAACTTCTTGGGTATTTAATTCATCAACTTATACTGGTACGGATAAGTTTAAAATAAGAATAGAAATTTGAATGTGGCACAAAATAAATAATTTAATAGAACAAACATTCTAAAATGCGTCACATCAGTATTGCTGACATAAAATTAGTTTTAAAAACACCCAAGTGAAGATGAAGGTGGAAACAAAAAGAATGGAAGGAGATCAACGATCAAGAAAGTACAAAGTAAAAAGAGGAGGGGCATAACTCTTAAGTAGAATTGAGGCACTTTATAACACAGTGAGGATAAGAGAAAGACAAGACCTTAAGAAATTCCACCTTATATTCTGGGTGCATTCATCTGAGGAGAAATATAGAAAGTAAAATTAATTCAACAGAATTGTAATTAAAGTTTGAATATTTGAAGTAACACTAAATTTTCCCAGCAGCTAGAGGAGCTGTGAAACTTCTTAAGGAGTAAATAATAAAAATAATGTATAAATTGAGAACTATAGAAAATCAAGGGGCTGAATACTAAAGAGGGTCAAAGTCAGAGCACTTATATTCAGTAATATTTAATGATTCAAATAACAGAAATATATACATTTTACAACAACACAATTTTTCATAATAATTGTCAACACAATAGAAAAACATTTGAGAAATCACCAAAATGCCCATGAGTAGTAAAAAGGTTAATTTTTTAAATTCATACCCATAAGGCAAGAAAAATGAATGGATTATACTTGCACACAACAGCTTTAAAATTACCTTCCAAACATTAGATTTATCATGCAAGGCAAAAAAAAAAAAAAACTGTAACAGAAGAAGAGATACTATATTATACATTTATGCTGAACTCATAACCGGCGAAACTTAAACACTGATGTTACAAGTCAAAGCAATATATGCCTTGTAGGGCTATATATGGAAGGGGGCAAAAGATAAAACTTGAGGTGTTGGTAGTGCTCCATGTATTGATCAATACTGTGATCATATGAGGGTATTCTGGGGAATTTATTAAGCTGTATCTTTATGATGTGTGATCATTCTCTGTTTATTTTATGTTCCAACAATAAAGGATACTAAATAAAAAGCAGGAAAGTTAAAAAGGGAAGGCAAGATGTAAAAAATGAGAAGTTGAAAGAAGACAGCATATACTATGAATCTAAATGGAAAAGCACTACTGAAAGAATAGTGTGACAAGTAGTGGTAGCCTGTGAAATCTGTGAATAAAGGTGTAAGTGTAAGCATATCTCTAAAGGGAAGACAAAGATATGTATGAGATTGTGCCTTGTTGGAGGCACTGTGCACACACATACACACACACACACACACACACACACACACACACACAAAACCTCCTTTTGGTAATCTTTTAAAAGATTTATGTGAGTGGACCAGCAGTGGTGCACATTCCTTTTAGTTCTCCCTTTAATCAAGTGGCTCTGCATCTGAGCATTAATGTAGATCTGGAAGCTGTATGCAAGGCTATATCTTTCCATTGTGCTGAATCAAGTAAGATTTTGGTTTCAAATCCAGAGATTTTCTTTTATAAATTGAATAAAAATCTGAACAGACTGTATTTTGTTTCTTAGGTGTGGCGGTCCAGGCATCACAATCGAACAACACCTGAATGGGGGAGTGAGGATTAAAAGACAAAAGAGATCAATGCATAGCTCTTTGAGAGAAGGACTTCTGCCTTCTGGACTTTATTCACATGCTTATATATCTCAGCAACACAAAAGCAAGCATTATTACAACTGTTTCCTTGTTCTCTTATTAAGTTCATGTTCTAAAAGTTCAAGGAAGAGTCTTGCTGTTCTCAGGAATCTTAGAAATACTTTTTTGATCTAGCTAGAACATTTTCTGCTGAAGTAGAAACCTCAATTGTGCATCATGATTGTGGCTGCATTCCAGGCTTGGCTGCACTCCAGGGCTCACAGGCATGTGGGTCCCCACATTTCCCCCTTTCGTTTATATTAAGGGCAGGGAAACGCCCTACCCAGCAGAAAACGGTGCTTGTCTTATGTAAGAAATGTCCATAGAAATGCCTTACCCATCATCAAGCCATGAGTATTTGATACTCATGCTCTGTCTTAGGTTGGGCACTTCTCCACACCTCTCTTATCCATCCTTGACTACCAGCCTCTGCAGGGGTTACACCATAGGTATGGGAGGCTTAATGTTCAATTGCAAGCCATGAATCTTTCCTGCCATGTTCATTAAAGATGAACTCACCATGCAAACTAATATGGGTAATATAACACATTCTAAACATATTCCTATTCCAATTGCAATAACAGGACCTAGCAATTGGGTAACTGATGTCATGGAGGGGCACACCTCTTTTAACTGATTGATAAAATTTTGAGTAGCTTGTGCCACATTAAACTTTAAGGAAGGGGCATTCTTTATATCCAAAATATCTTGATGTGAGTGTACTAAATCTAGGGAGGTATTTTGATTATACCAAATACCGTTCAAATGCCTTTGTATTTTACTCCAATCATTGATGGAATCATTATATAGCTTATTGGTTACACAAATTCATTGATAACTGAGGTGACACATCAATCGAGAATGAACTTTTAGCACCCATATTTCTTCTCCCATAAGACTAACTACATCATATAATGCATTTATCTTTTGTTCTAATCTTTGATCAAAATCTACTTGAATAGTTAGAGTATGAGTCACATTTAGCTAATGTATTAGCTAAAACATTAACATACTGAGCATCCCTAATTTCTTGTGCCAAAGCAACTGTAGCAGCTGTGGCTGTAGCTATTAGAGTAATAAGGGCTACAATCCCTGCAATAATCAATCTCACCACTCATTTTTGTTTACTTAATGCTTTCTCAATTCCATTAACATTTGTAATCCTTGATCTGCATACCAGGTTTCATTAAGTTGAACAGGTATCATAACAAATGGAGGCTGTTGTAAAATCATCACAGAGGAAATGGGGGTCAGCAGATTCTCTGTATCCTCATATGATATACAATTGGTCAAATTACAGTTATAACAGCTGACATTATATTCATTAACATTTTCATATACAACTGAGACATCTCCCACTAATAACATACAAGGAGCATTAACACAAGACATTATTCTCCTTTTCCGCCTTTGTAATTGTACTTCCCCAAAGGCAGCAGTGAGCTTCTATATATTAGTCTGAGGGAATTCTGTATCTGTCCATGTAAGTCCTGCCGATAGATCCAGTGTAGTAGAATTCCCTTGGGAACAATCCATGAACTTTCAGGATGTGCCATTAAGCTGTCGTTCCTGAGGCATAGTCATATAACACTTTTCCCACAAAACTGTTTTATTACTTTCCCTTGTCTCTTCCTCACACAGGGAAAGGATTGCGGGGGCTCACCAGTTCCATTTTGTCCTTTTTTTGAATAGAAGATGGTCACATTTTGCTTTTTGGAGTGAAATTTCTGCTTGTGGACTGAGACACATCCTGGAGTTTTTTCTGCTATTTTCGTAAAACAAATAGGAATGCCTTGTCCATATCCAATATAAATATAATTCACTTTTATCTGTCTCTTTAAATGCCCAATATGAGGTTGCCCCAACATACAAGTATCATTGACCTTAATGACAATCTCAGGACCTTATCATGATACTGGATGAGCAACAGGTGGATCTGCCATATAAGCCCAATAATGAAGAGAAAACTCAGCAATTGGAGTCATCAGGGACAGCAGGACAGACGGGATCAGGAATGCACTCTATATGTTGCACCAATCATTCTGGGAGCCACCGGGCACTATCAGCATTCTGCGGAAAGACACAAACATGCCCTCATCCCTATGCTAACACAGGGTAGGGGCCATTCCATTGACCTGTAAGTGCGTCTTTCCATTTAACTTGGGCATATGAATTAGTTTGAGGATGTCAATATGGCTCTGCTGCAGTAAATCCTTGTGCATCCATTTGCAAAAAATGTAAAACATAGATAGCATGGGCCAAATAATTCTGTAGTGAGGATGGGTACAACCCCCCTCTTTTTTTGTAACTGAATCTTAAGGGTTCCATGACCATGCTCAACAATTCCCTGACCTTGTGGATTATAGGGTATCCCTGTGGTATGTACAATATGCACTTGAGAATAAAATTTTCAAAAAGCTTGACTAATATAGCCAGAACCATTATAAATTTTAATTTACATGTTTACATGTTTAGTGGCTTTTCTCACTTGAGCTGTTGTTATAATAAAGCCAGAAAAGGTATCAATACTAACATGAGCATACTTTTGTCTTCCAAATTCTGCAATATGAGTAACATCCATTTGCCAAAATTGATTAGGGATGAGACCATGGGGATTAATTCCATAATGGGGTACTGAAAAATGTTTTGGACAGGCAGAGCTTTGTTTAACAATTTGTCTAGCAGCTTCACATGTAAGATGAAATTGTTCTCTTAAAGTTCTGCTATTTTGATGATGCAGATTATGAGAATGTTGAGCTAATTCAACTTGTGATAAAGCAACTAATTTGGTAGCCTGATCAGCCAAATTATTACCAAAAGAAAGGGGTCCAGGGAGATAATATGAGCCTGGATATGACCAACATAGCAGGGGTGCATACAGAAGTGTAAACGCTGCTGCAAGTGTAAAAACAATTGTTGCACTTCTGTATTAATAGTGCAAATTTGGGCCATAGTGAATACAATGCAGGGAAAGAAAAATTGGGAACAAGACCCCATGACAGATTGCCTAGAGATCAATGTGCCTATTGTAAAAAGATAGGACATTGGCTCAAAGAAAGGGGTACCAATCCAGTCTCCTCAGTGGAAACCCAGCTTTAAGCTGTTCAGGGATAGTGGTGGGTCTGTAAATGTAGGTGGAGCAGAAGAGAAGGGAGAATACCTGGATCAAAAGGTTATTGTCATAAACAATATGTTGGATAACCTGCATGGTCAAACAACATGAATATATTTTGTATGCAAGAAAAGTAGCAATATTTTGAAGATAAACATGTTACAATAATATATTTAGAATTCAGCCCTTTGATGATAACCAATGTAAACATTTTTGACAACATATTTAATGAGGCATATCTTTTTATAAGGCTATGAAATTTATTTGTGTGGCTCCCTTTAGTGAACAAAGATCAGAATAAATTTTCTGAGCAGCTGCTTCTTTATTCACCAACAGGAGTGTACAAAAACTTAAAAGTTTATATTTAATTATCTTTAAGTTTTTTTTTATTTAATCCTATAAAACCGGGTTGTAGAAATCAACAATCTACTTGTATTTGACATCATTTTGATCAAAAACATAATTGGACAAACACTTTTGAACATTTAGACAGGCAAACATATAAGACAATTTAAACTAGAGTGCACTCAGATGGTTTTGGCCAATTGAATTTTAAAATCTTTTAGTTATGACTAGTCAAAACTTTTGCAGGTCAAAATTAACAGAGACCTCTTGTAGAATTAGGGTTAAAGGAGCTTGACTGAAAATGTAAACCTTTTATAACAAACTGGAAACCAACAAGCAAACATACATATTTTCTTGTTAAGTCATTTCCATACACCTTCTCTACATACTTAGGCCTTCTGGTCTTGTATATCTTTCTTTACCTATTTTTAACAAGACAAACATACAAAAATCTTTCATGTCAAAAGTACAGCTCTTACTTATAGCTTTCCTAATATTTTTCTGTCTCATTTACTATTAAACTTCTATAACAAACTTCAGCTTAAAGTGTCCTTTTTCTGTTCTCAGATTGTTACATCTTAAAATTTGACTGGCTGCCAATAGAACAGTATTAACCTTGAGTTTTTAGAAAAGAGCAAGTTTACGCTATAATCACAGTTCAAGAATTTGCAACGCACATGAAATGTTAACAAAAGTAAATACTTTTCACTAGCACCTGACTGTCACAGAGCAGAAGTTTGATCAACTCCTAGACTGGGTTGTTTTGAAATCTCTTTCTTAGTTATGTGGAGTCCAAGGTCAGCTGCAGTCTGATGGACTTCCTGGAAATGGTTTAAAATCAAAGTGAGGGGGTAGATGAGCTCCCTCCCATTTTATCAGAAAATGCAATATAAGCAAACAGACAAACAAGGGAGCAGAAGAGGCCAAACAGAATGTAAGACAAAGGCTTGTGAAAAACAAACCAAAAGAAGAACCAGGTATTCTGTCAGGGAATCCCCTTAATTTCCTTTTCTGAAACCAGAAGAACTCTGTCTCAACCAGAGGGCCCCGAAGTAACTATGGGGTCCTGAGGAGGAAAAATCAACCTCCCTCTCCTTAAACAAAGAGACAGAGTTCCTAGCAGAGGGGCAAGGGATGTCTCCTGGCTCCTGCAGTGGGGAGTCCACTAGCAGGTCTACCTGGACCTCCCAGCCTACAAAATTATCCGGATCACAGTTTCCCAATAAACAATTGTCAGACATTGACAGGAAGAGAAGGACATACAAGCAAAACAAAAAGAACAAGTACTCACTGATCGGTTTCTAAAGTTTAAGTGCTCAACACAGTAGGGGTCCTCTAGGGTTAGTTGTACCCATCCTTTTTGCTTTCATGTTTTGGATCCATACTATCTCTAATAAGAGTCCATAAGCTGAAAGCATCCACAGGTACCTTACTGGGACCATGTGCAGCATAATAATCTTGTAATCTTTTACTCACCTTACCCCAAGTCTTCAAATTTACTGTTCCTTCCTCTGGAAACCAAAGATGAACCACCTCTATGAATTCTAAAAAATGACATAATTGTTGATGTTCTACCTTAGCTCCTCGTGCAAGGAGTAATCAAAAGTGTCCTTCACTGAGTCCCCAGTATTCAGGTCCCTGTTCAGGTGCTACTTGTGGTGGTGCAGCTGTCACAATCAAACAACACCTGGATGGGAGAGTGAGGATTAAAAGACAAAAGAGATCAATGCATAGCTCTTCAAGAGGAGGCCTTCTGCCTTCTGGACTTTATTCACATGCCTATATATCTCAGCAACACAAAAGCAAACATTATTACAACTGTTTCCTTGTTCTCTTATTCAAGTTCCTTTTTTGAAAGATCAAGGAAGAGTCTTGCTGTTCTCAAGAATCTTAAAAATACTTTTCTTGATCTAGCTAGAACATTTTCTGCTAAAGTAGAAATCCCAATTGTGCATCATGATCCTGGCTGCATTCCATGCTTGGCTGAACTGTAGGGCTCACAGACATGTGGGCCCCCACACTTAGGGATGCCAAAATTCATTTGCCATTATTAACGATCTGTTGGCCAGTGCCTTCTGATTGCACATACACCCTTGCCATTCTAAATTCTAAATATGGCCACTCTTTTGTAGTTAAGGATAACTATTTGGCATCTAATATTCTGGAATCTCATTATTCCTACTGAAATCATCACAGTGGCATTCTCTGGAGTCACACCTGCAAGAGAGGAGCAACCAGAGATTCCAGTGATGTAGACCCTACCCTCAATAGCATTCCATACAATATGCTACTGAAAGAATTGTCTTCAGAAGTTCCTAATAGAGCATGGATGGGGACTAAGTGTGCATAGGAAATCTATTCAATGGTTAGGTTGTTGAAATTTAAAGGAATGTTTATAGTTGATTGGCTCTGAGACAAGAGCACTGATGAATACTTCAATTCTGTCTGTTGATTAAAATTCTGGGAAGTTACTACAAAACATTACATACACAAGTTATGTGTATTCTATCTGACATGGCAAAGTAGTATTAGAGAAGGATTGGGTTTTACAAATATAATACTAAGTGTTTACACATACTGCAACAGACATTTTAGCTTCTAAGGAAATAGGAAATTAATTCAATAGAAAATCTTAGTCCTCACTATGTTATTAGTATTTTCAAGCATTTTTTCCTGAAAATAGCAATAACTGGCAAAGTATACATAGCATAAATTCATTTGATTTTTGCACAATAAGTGGTTTATCAGTGCCTCAACATCACACAGCTTTTTAAATACACTTTTCTGAATTTAAGCATTACACCTTATCATTACCATTTTCATTAGTGTAATTACTGTGCCTGAACTGGAGCATTTTACCATTACAGTCAGTAAGCTTTGGCTTTGTGACAATAATACAAAATAATGGGTTGACTCACAAACTTTGTATTCTGAGCAAAAACTTATTTACCAAGTTTGAGCACCAAAATGTTGGATGCCTGATGAAGTGGAGAAAACAAAGTATTCACTTTTGTGTTCCATGGTTGTAGACAAGTGACAGAAGGTATACATTGAATAAATATGTATGTAGTAACTGAATGAATGGGTGAACATCTAGTGCCTGAGAGAGGCAAGACTAAATGTACAACAGATAGGAAGGCTTTAAATGGAATTATATGTTGCAATTTAAGTATAAGAGAGAAATTAGGAATTGGAAATCCAAAGTATTTTTAAGAAATTTGACTATGAAGGGAGCAGATAATATAAAATTACTAGAAGCAAAATCATGGAGGTTTATTTTATTATTTGCATGTTTATTTTATGACTTATTCACTAGCATGACAGTCATTTATTCAATTTTTAAAATGATAAACAAATGAATATCACTATGTGTGTGTGTGTGTATATATATATATATGTAATATATAGCATGCATATGTGATATATAAAATATGTATATCATGTCTATATACATATGTATGTGTTGTGTGTGTATACATATATAAATGTCAACATTGATCCTAACCATGTAATTTAGTTTTCTTCTCACTAAGTTTGTGACCAGAATCAGTTGTGAAAAGAATCAAATTTGTAAACTGAATTTATATAAATATATACTTTACATATATAGATATATTTTATATATATATCAATACATATATTTATATATTAGCTATATATTTTAAACCATATTTATATTTACATGATTTAAATGATATGTAACTTCAATAGTAAAAGGGAATATTTTACAGTAAAATTATAAAGGCCAAAGAACAAATAATGCCTTTCTATGTGACTATCCCTAATATTTATACTCTTCAAAATGTTTGCCAAAGCAATGTTATTAATCCTATAAAAATATGAGAAATTTGAGAATCAAGAGAGTTTTCAATAGATTTACAGAATCAGATTATTGGATAGCACCAGTTATTGGATAATCAAAGTTTTAGTGAGTCAATGAGAGACAAATCAAATGTTTTACTTTGTGCAGGTTTACTGTCATATAATTTACAATAATGTATATATATTCAAGATGTACAATGTAATGATTTTACATACATGCAAATTAAGAAACAGTTATCACAGTACAACTAATTAACACATTTTTCATTATAGTCACTACTGTGTGTATGGGGGAAAGGTACACAAGTACTGTACAGTTAGCAATTTCAAGTAATGTAGTACTATTAAATGTTGTATGACTTCTTTAAAACATAAAATCTTTCTTTTGAGTAGTATTTTGAAATGATTAAATTTTCTTTTTATAATTATCTCCTAGCCTTCAATTACTTTGGACTAATTTTTTAAATAGCATGGATTTTAAATCAAGACCATATAAAAGAAATGTAAATGTGTAATATAAAGATGCCAGAGTGTATTCTACTTTTAGTTAAATTTTCTTGTAACAATGATTATTCCACAGACTCTGACTCACACCAAAACTTCAATTAATGCAGTTAATGCCAAATTCCTCATTTTAAAGTCAGCAGCAGATAATTGAAATCTAAATTTTTCACAGCATAAACAATTATTTTAAAAGTTTAAAGTTGGGGTTATGATAGCTTTGCATTATTTATCAAATAGTAAAGGAAGCATATACTGTTGGTTTAACTACAGAGTGAAAGAGATACTAGGTTTTATGTTCTTATATATATTTTTATCTTCTATCTTTTGTAATTCTTGTAATTATACCTAGCAGTTTCCTAGCCTGTAGTCATAAATGTGATTTAATTTAGTTATGAGTAAATGGGTTACTTAAGTATTACATTTGAGAGTTTGAAAATTTATGGAATTCTTTGAGGTTATATCAGATTTCCCAAAGATTACTAGACATATTTGAATCCATAATAACTCTATAAAACTTGTATCATAATGATTCTCTTTTTTGCTAATAATAAATATTCTAAAGCTATCTTGTTTTCTCTTTCTTATTCAGTTCCAATATGATTTTAATACATTGATCTGGATCCTATAAAAAAACTTTATCTGCAAACTCTGAATTAAATATACCAAATCAGGAAAAAAGGAGTCATCACCATAGATTCCCATAGCAAAATAAATGGTTAAATTCTCAGTTCAGCAAAAAATCAGTCATTTGACATGTGTTTGTCTGTGCCTAACAGTATTGTACTTCCTGTCTTCCATATTTCACATTATTACTTAGAAATTAGTGTGCAGAATTTTAAGAAGATTTTCTTCATAAATGATTCATAAGAGTTTGTACTGGGAGCACAATACTGCTATATTTGTGTTGCTGATCTTGAAAACATGCTTAAATCCTTCACTGATGGAGCACAGATTTTATTGGATAAATAATTTCATCCTTCTCTTAAGATTTTTATACAGTGACAGGCTACCAGAATTACTCTTAAGGTGCACTTTTCATAATATTGCAAATGGTTGATAAAAAGGTTCTGAATTATAACATCTAACTTTGATATTGTATTTTCTCATATAAAGCTGAAAAGGAAATTCTGTGCAAGGTGAAAATAAAGTTAAAATACAAGGTTACAATGAAACATTATGCTAAACACTTTGAAGTATCTTTTTTAAAGAATCATATATTGAAATTAGTTTCCAGAGTTCACTGTGGTATATATAATTGTAAAATAAATTTTTTTATTCTATTTAACTCAAACATAATATTGTGAATCAAGTGAATGTCATCATTTATTCTATTTTTTGGCATTTCTATTTTAGTTTCTTGATATTGATATTAGTTATTTGAACGTCATTGTAGCATGAGCCCTTGAATTATATTTTTCCTGAGTCACATGTCCTTTAAACTTGTACCTTTACATAATCCATCTTGGTTCGTATTTTTTCCATATTTCCCTAACCTCCCTTCAACTTTTCCACCCCATCATATCTACAAAGACTTTGTAAATGTTTTTTCTTTTTCTCCTATTAATTCCATTCCTTTCTTTATTTTTCCCTACCCCTCCCACTTCCCTTTCGCACCTTTTCTTCCTATTTAACATTATCTATAAGGATCAAAATGTATAACATCCTATATTCTCTTAACCTGTGATTTTTAGCTTCATTCATATCATGATTTTCTAAATAACCTGGTTGCTTTTCCAGAACATGCCATTGGCTGAGTCACACCTATCTAAGTTTGTATTAAATTCACGATCATATTCTGAGTTGAGAAATATGATTTTTCCTCTTAATCTCCCTCCCTTTTAACAATGGGCAACTCTGTTGTTGAGTTTAACTCATTCTTTTTTTTTTTTTGGTACCTGGTATTGAACTCAGGTCCTTGCACTTCCAAGGCAGGCCGCCAAACTGCTGAGCTAAATCCCCGGCCCTTAACTAATTCTTAAAACAATTCCTCATTCTAACTTAAAGGCAAACTGAGGGAAATTGGGCCATATTTTAAAACAATTTATTCTTAATATACTTTATAATCAAGAATAAGACTCTATTGTACTGGCTAAAATGAATTAAATTTTATTGGCATGATTTGGTACATTTTAATTATAAGATTATTTGAAGGAAACCTAAGATTTATACAATAAATTTATATCTCTATATCAAGTTTTTTCTTTGCAGTGATTGTAAAAATCTGTCAAATATATGTTTATGCTCTGAATAAAGAGCTAGAATTCTTTAAAATGTGCTATATTCCATTCCAGCCTTACATAGAGACCAGAAATATTCAAAACAAAGGGTAAAAGAGAACATAGAATTAAAATGCTATCATAATTTGATGGTATTTATTATGATAAATGTTTCATGTTCAAAGGTAGTCTCTGGTTGGAGAGGAGAGTCAGTGGTGGACTTATCTGGAAAGATGTATTCATGTCTGCAGCTCTTCCTTTCCTCCTCTCGCTCTGCTTTCAGAATGCCACGGTATGAGCAGCTTTCCTCTTCCATGATCTTCCAACATGTTGCTTCTGCCTTGGAGTTGACAAATTATGGTTTGAAACTACTAAAACAATGAGCCAAAATAAATAGCTTTCTTAATTTATGCATTGTATCAGGCATTGTGTCCTAGCAACAAGGAAGCTAAATGATATGGCAAATTAGTACCAAATATGTAGGGTAATTGTTGTGACTACATCTGATAATGTGGATTAGAAGCCTTTGGAATTTGTGGAAAGAGGAGCTTGGGAAAGTTTGGAGTTTCAGGCTACAGAAACTCTAGGGGGTTTTCAGAGCTCAGTGGAAAATTCTGAAGGCCAGAATGCTAATAGAAATGTGAGCAGCAAAAGCCATGCTTAAAAGATTTCCTTTGGCAACAAGGACCCCACTGGAAACTAGACTCTAGGCCATGAATGCTATATTCTGGCAAGAAACTTGTCTACATTTTGCCTGTGACCTAAGACTTTGTCTGAGACCGAATTTAAAGGTAGTACTATTGTACCACTCTGAACAGGCCCAATCTCATCTAAATTTAAAAGTGCTGGGTTAATTAACTTGGCATAAGAGATTTCAAGACAGCCTAATGTTTGGCCTGTGACATAGGGACTGCTAGCTTCTTTTAGCCATATGTACAGAGAGAATCAAGAGAAAAAAAAAAAAATAGAGACAGAGGCCAGGGATTTAGCTCAGTGGCACTGTGCCTCCCTCACAAGCTCAAGGTTCAGGGTTCAATACCAAAATAAATAAATAAATGAAAATAGAGGCAAATTGTGTGAAAAGTTTTCAGTTTGGCCGGAAGGGAAGCATGAGAAAATAAGGTGGCAAGAACAGCATGATTAATGAAAAGATTAATATTAAAAGGAAGCCAATGCCGGGCGTGGTGGCACACGCCTGTAATCCCAGCACTCGGGAGGCTGAGGCAGGGGGATTGCTGCGAGTTTGAGATCAGCCTGGGCTACATAGTGAGTTTGAGTTCCAGGTCAGTCTCAACTACGTAGTGAGACCCTGTCTCAAAAAAACAAACAAACAAAAAAGAAGCCAAATATTTTGCATCAAGACAATTGGCAAATTTTAAAGGTATCTCAGGAAATAACCAGGTTCCACACACCCTGAGCTAAGGGAATAAAAGTGTTGACTCTTTTGAAAGAGTTTGCTTTAGGAAAAAAAAAAGCCTAGGGTCACCTAAAAATTCAGAGCTGCCTAGGGAAGCATTTTCCTGAGGTATAATGAGCAGAGCCAGCTCAAGAAAGAAACATATGGGCCTGCAAACAGCAAGGCCATAGGAGGATTGATACACAAGCCTTTGAACTCACATCTCATCACAAACTTTCTGAGATTTTGAAAATGCCATTATAGTATATAATGTTTGTCCTGCTGTTATCAGTCATACAGTGTTTTGATTCCTTCATATATCCTTAATCCTCTCTTCTGTGATAGGACTATTTACCATGTGCCATTTTATGTTGGATGTGTATAGTTTTCTCCTTGATTTTTCCAGGAATCACATTTAAGAGTTTGCCTTATCAAAGGAGATTTTGGATAAGGAATTTTTGAGAAATGCTTGAACTATTAAGATTTTAACTCTCCTTAAATACAGAATAAATACTTTTTGCATAATTTAATGAGATAGACATGAGCGTTTAAAGCTCACCAGGTGCAGAATGTTAAATATCTATAGGGCTGGGAATTTAGCTCAGTGGTTCGGTGGCCTGCCTCGCAAGCACAAGGACCCGAGTTCGATCCCCAGTACCAAAACAAACAAACAAAAAAACAAAAAAAAAATTGTTAAATATCTATAAATTATTGAATAAATGAAAAGGAAACAAATACAACAGTGGTTTATTGTTTGTTTAGAAAATATGATAGTGTTTTTTATGAACATACCAATTTTAATTTATACAAAATCATTATGTTTAAACCAAGTATTGAAATTAGTAAGATATCTGAAGAAAATAGCTGAATACAAAGTTGATATATAAAAATAATCAATCTTTGCTTCTACATGTGTAAATAATGAAAGATAATATAAAAGTAACATTCTCTATGGACACGTAAAATTTAAAAACCATATATAATTCCAAAGGGAATATATTTATAAAATCTATGAAAAAATATTAAGTGGGTGAAAAAATTATTTAATGGAGAGTTGTGATTTATTCATGATTTGGGAGGCTAATATTAGAATGTTACCAACACTTTTAAATAAATATGTAATTATTCAAGTTAATAATAATTATTAGCTTTATTTGGGGCAAGCTAGAGGTACATTATAATTTTAGAATGTGCTAGAATGTACTAGAAAGAAATGTTATTAATATAGAGCCAGACCATTCTGAAACTGAAGAGGGGAATGTGATTCACCTAGCTGTTATTAGGATATATTTAGAAGCCTTCATGATTACACCTTGTGGTAGTAACACAAGAAATGTGCACTAAGGAAATAGACCCATACATATCCACAAATGTAATGCACAATGGAGGCAGTGTCAGAAGAAAATGTTTAGATTATTTTTAAGGTGATGTTTAGAAACTGACTATATATATATATATATATATATATATATATATAACTTTAATTAAGATCTTCTATATGAAATAATATATATATATTACCTTAATTAAGATCTTCTATATGAAATTATTTAAAATAAATATTTCTGCATTAAGACCCAAATAAAAAAGTAGAATTTTTTCTCCAAACATGCTTTATGAAAATATGGGAAGCTATTATTTTGTATCATTTAATATAGTAACTTTCTTTAATAAATTTCCCTGAATAAAAGACGTAAAATGCCATGTCAATTTACCAAATAAAATGTAAATATCAATTAAATAACGACTGAGCAAAAAAGAAAAGTTAAGGAAAATAAAACCATTGGAAGATATTTCAAGTAATATTAAAAAAAGATTATTGTGTAGAATGTCCCTGAAATATCTACAGATTATTAAGAAAAAAATAACACATAACATGTTACATGAGGAAGTAAGGGTAAGAAAAGACTCAAAATAATACCCTGAAAAATCCAAATCAAAAACAAGAAACAACTGTATCCAGTAAATTGACAGAACTCTTAAAATTAGGTACTATCAAGTTATAGTAAAAGGATCCAGGAAAAAATTTGTATATGATATATGCATGTGTACATATTTACCTACACATGTACATCCATACATATTTCAATCAACATGGAAAAATATGACAAAAATTGATCACAGTGTTTCAGTGTTAGGTATATCATTTCAATTTTGTGACTGAAGAAATTTTGATTATAGTCAAGTTTATAGGAATAGGGGTGTGACAACTTACAGATATAAAATACTTTGTGAATAAAGTACTTGATTAGACTTATATATTTATGTTTACTGCCTTCTTGAACGTAAAAATATTCTCAATGGGAAAATACCCCATTCAAGAAAAAATTGAAGTCAAGAATTGAGTTAAAAACTTCTATATTGATATTGTCCAAGAGTGTAATATATATATTAAGTTTAACCATGTATTTTACCATATTGCTTACATTAATCTTGAATTAATATTTGGGTCTATGAAAACTACTCCTTTTAAACTAAAACAGAGGCAGAGGAAGATACCAAACCATCATGTGAGATAGCTATTGTATAGCCTATACTGCTCAGAGAACATTGTGAAAATGATAGAGTTGACTTGAATTTTGAGGTTCATACTGTTTTTTTTTGTTTTGTTTTGTATTGTTTGTTTTTGGTTTTTTTTTGGTACCAGGGATTGAACTTGGGTCCTTGTGCTTGCAATACAGGCAGTGGAACCACTGAGCTAAATCCCCAGCCCAAAATTTTATATATATATATATTTTGTACCAGGGATAGAACTCGGGTCCTTGCAATTAATTGCAAAGCAGGCAACGGAACCACTGAGCTAGATCCCTGGCCCCACACTGGTTTTTAACATAAATAATATACAAGTCACACTTCAACATGCATGTTACAAATTAGCAGTGATTATCATATGTGTATTCATACCACCCATTCAACCAACAGTATTTAGAGAGTGAAGTATAACATGTTTTTTTTTTCTTTTTTTTTTTTTTTGAGACAGCATCTCACTTTGTAGTTGATGAGACTGATCTGGAAATCACTATGTAGACCAGGCTGGTCTTGAACTCACAACGATTCTCCTGCCTCAGCCTCCTGAGTGCTGGGATTACAGGTGTAGACCACCATGCCTGGTTTAAACTTGTATTTTAATAAGACAAAACCAGGTTAGAAACATAAACCATGGCCTGTAGTCAGAGAGGGATACAAACCTGCTAAGCAATGTGCTAGTGACAAGATCAGCCATTACAATGTGTGTCAACACACATGGAATTATGAAGATTGATAGTTACTACATTATGAACATTTTCTATGAAAAAATTTTGCTTAGCTTAATTCCATTAAATAATCACTAGAAAAATGTATGTTTCTAGAAGTGTGGGAACATCTTTGAGAGTCTCTTAGCTCCTAAAATAATAAAATTGACAGAACACTACACAGAAAACTCTTGAATTTGCTTTTTTCTCATTTTTGTTTGATGATCTTGCTTCTTACTATAGTGTAGAAAGAAAGAAAAAATGCCCACAGAATCTAGTCAGAGCTACTCTCCCTCTTGCATCTGTATCCATATACATTGATTTTCACCACTCCCTGTGAATGAACTGTATTTCCTTCTCTCTAAAGTCAGCTCATTAGTGCCTTAGATCTCATTCTATTACAGAATACTGCTGCCTCAGTTTTTCCTTCTTTCTTCTTCATTACTAGTTAATATCCAACCTACTCCCATAAAACGAATTTCAAATTTTCCTTCTCTTCCAGCAAAATTACTTAATAGAATTGGCCAGTTTTCACTGTCTGATTCTTTTCATTTTCTTTTAAATCAACACTAAACTTTCATTTACACAGATTCAAACTACATTGGTCAAGGTCACCACATCCTTCAGGGTGCTGAATACATGAATCAGTTCTCAGTAGTTACAAGCCTTTACCTACTGCGACATTTGACTTATTTCAGCACCGTGACTTTCAACACAGCTTTACAGCTGAGGGAGATTTATTCCGTAATATTTACTCTGGAGTATTTTAATACAGTTTTTCAAACCACTTCCAGCAGGTGGCAGCACTTTGCCAAAGGAAAGTGCAACATAACTGATTTAATCAAATTCCCATTTGTGCTTCTTAGACGTATCCACGTCTTTCACAAGGTTTCAATTTTTCTTCTGATTTAAATGTCTTTCTTTTATTTAATTCTCCTTTAGTAGTTCTCCTACTTCCAGAATTATTCATATTGGAGTATTCCAGGAACCAGACTTTGGGCATCTCTTCTATATACATATAGGCTACTGCTTTTGATGATCTCATTTATTTTCACAGCTTTAAACACCCTGGAAAGGTAAGTAGTTCATATATTTATATTTCTGCATCAGACCACTTTCTTGAATTTCTGCTTCTTATTTGCATTAACACCTATATATTCAAAAAAGTTCAAATTACATTCTTAAGAACCTTAATTTCTGTCTTCACCTTACCCACATACTCCAAATTCTATCAACTTCAAGTTTTACCTGTCCCACTTGATGAAAACTTTCTATTTGTTCAAGATGAAAATTTTATGTTATCTTTCATTATTTTTTCCATGTGGCATATTTTTGTTGAAGTACATATCATATTTATTTGTTCATTTACTTTTCATTAAATTTATTGATACATTTAAGGTAAACAATACAGTTACATTCATCATTGGGATCTTGTACCTTTACATGTTGTATTTTAGTTCTTATTTTTCCCCATTCCCCTGCTCTCCCTTCACCCACTTCACCCTTTCCTGTTTATACAGACTATGTTTCCATTTGAAGTATTTTTTTTCTTTTTCCTTATTTCCTTTCTCCTGCCCTTCCTACTTCCTCTTCTCCTTTAGACATTTTCTTCCTATTTCAGACTATCAGAGATATCATTTGAACCTTATTTACATGTTTAGTTTTTCACATCAGAGAAACTAGCCATCCATACTCAACTGAAATAAATAAGACATACTTCAGTAAATACCCTTTTCCCTTAGAAAATATTTAATTATTTTAGAAACAGTACATAGTTTCTCCACCATACAAATATAACCACATTCCCTTCACTCATTGCAAGGTTCATTATTATTACTCTACTCATAGCTATTTTGCCTCTCATGGTGGGTTACTTCACCAATCTTAGTCATTTGCCTACATTTTTACCTTCTCTCTTGATCCCTTTCATCTATTGTCAACACAGGAGTCATTAGAATGAATATTCTGAAAATTAAGTTTATTTTCTCTGCTCAATGACCTCCCATTAATTAATTCTGCACCTCCCTTGTAGTAACCCCAACACAATTCTAGAGTGCTACATCACCTGGCCTCAATTCTATCCTTTTGCTTTCTTCCTCATTGCCCATCCCAGCTCCTTGGATCACAAATATGCCAGAAACTCTTTCCTCAAGATCATTGCAGTGGTGGCTGTTCCTTCCTAGAAAATTCTTTCCTAATTATCTACATGACATACTCTCACATTTGAAACTGTAAATACTGAAAAATTTCTATATTTGTTTTACAATCATCCTGCAACAATGACACAGACATGTGAGTTTAGCTCCCCAATCAAATTCACTCAAATCAAATATTAAACTTAAACCAAGATACCTACTATTTATTGTGCAAGGGACAGATAACTATTTTACTAGACATAATTATGTGAAATATTTAAAACATTTTCCTACCACTGCTTAACTCTTCCAAATGACTACTGAGCTATTTAGTATCAGTTAATGAATCCTTATTTTAGTTTATTTGAGCCAGAGTTAGTGTTTCTTGTAACTAAGTGTCCCAAAAGGCAAAATATGCACAACAATGACCTCCTATGCTGGGCACACACCTGTAATTCCAGCATTAAAGAAGCAAAAGCAAGATGATTGTTATAAGTTCAAGGCCAGCCATAGAAAGACCGGTCTCAAAAAAAAAAAAAAAAGTAAAAGAACAAAAAACAATGAACTTCTATAAATTAATTTATGAAAAAAGCCAAACAATTTTAAGTGAAAATTTACTAATATTTAAAATGTATTTATCATTTAACCTAATAATTCTGTTTTCTGTAAAGGTACTAAAGATATTGAGAGTTTATTAAAAATTATGATAGCAGGATATTTATGTATCACAGTTTCTTGAAACAGAAAACTAGGAAACAAAAATACACACAAGAGCCATGCCTGTTCCAGACCCAGCCAGAAGGTAGCCTGGGCCCCGATCCACTGAGGGAAGGAGAGCCATGGCCACGCCTGCTCCGGACCCAGCCACCATTGCTCAAGTGCCGGGAAGGTAGGGCGGGCGCCCCTGAATCCCCATAAGTTCCCCCCACACACTCTCAGACCTCCTGACTGTGCCAGTCTTTGGATCCACTGTGCAGAGGTAGAGGTGGTCATCAAAGATATTTTTCTGAGTTCCCAACTTTGAACATCTTTAAACAAAGGGTGTGGGAAACCTGTAATAGAATGTTGTGGAGTTCAACCATTCAGAAGGTTGAGGAACTCAATCTGGGCCTTGCAGCCCAAGGTCAGTCAGGGTCGTGGGTTTCACCCATCAGCTAACTGAGACCAGGGGACTTGCATCCTTGCTCTGTCTGAGCCATTAAATGGTAAATACACTATATTGAAATTTTGTTCACTGCAGATTTGTTCTGGACTGCTTCTTGATTTCAATTTAATTTAAATGATTTAAGAGTGATAGACTAGTGACTACCACAGGTGGTCAGTGTCCAAGTTGTGCTTGATCTTAATGTGTTGCTGATTGTATCAGTTGGGGTAAAGCATTGCCATTGATTTGATGAGCTGTTTCTCTGATGTTATGAAGATGAGAATGTCTGTGGGTTGTTAGAGACACAGAAGCTAGGGCGCAACTATATCAGGAAGGTTTGGGTGATAACCCAGAGATTAAACCAAGAACAGCCCAACAACAAAAATAAAAATGAGAAAACACTTAAGCAAGACACAAGGACAGACTTCCAGTTCACCAATGGCAAACAGTAGGGCAAATGAGGATGAACCACCAGGACACCCTGAACTCAAAGCATGGGAAGTAACAAAACAGATCAATCAGGCTCTAGAAAAATTCAAAACAGAAATAATTTCCCAGATAACCATAGAGTTAGTGAGCAAAATGGAAGTCATGATTCGAGACTCTAGAGCAGAAACTGACAAAAAAGTAGATGAGTTCAGGACCATAATAGAAGCCATGAAGGCCCAGCGTAAGAAAGAAATGGAAAAAATAAACACCCAACATAGGAAAGAAATGGGATCCATAAAACAGATTCAAACAGATATCCAGGAAATTAAACACTCCATAGAAAGTGTACGCAACAGAATAAAAGGATGCAAAGATAGACTCTCAGATATAGAAGATAAGATTGCAGTCAGTGACCATGACAAGAGAGGTCTCTTAAAAACAGTAAGGGATCATGAGAAATAGATCCAACAACTCCTAGATGATGCAAAGAATAACATAAGACTGATAGGAAACCATGAAGTAGCAGGAGAAAATACAAATGACTTTAAAAAGCTGTTCACAGAATTAATGACAGAAAATTCACCAAACAGAGGGGATGAATTTGACATTCAGATAACTGAGGCATATAGGACCCCAACTAGCTACAATCAAAAAAACATCTACACCTAGACATATAATAATCAAGATCCCAGAAACCCAACAGAAGAACAAAATACTACAATTAGTAAGAGAAAAGAAACAAATCACATATAAAGGAAAGCAAATCAGAATCAAAGCAGACTTTTCAACACAAACTCTTGGGGCAAGGAGAGCCTGGAATGAGATATTTCAAGTACTAAAAGAGAAAAACCTCCAACCTAGACTGATGTATCCTGCAAAACTCTCTTTCAAAATGGATGGGGAAATAAGATACTTCCACAACAAAGAACACCTGAGAAACTTCATGAATACCAAAGCAGGCTTGCAAGTAATTCTAAACAAGATCCTAGAAAAAACCAATGCAGGCAGCAACACCATGAGGCCCAATAGAGCAAATCAAAAAGGCAAGGCAAGAAATTAAAAGGAGATGGTGAAAAAGTAAAAAGAGTCAACAAAAGGTCAATAACATGACAATAATAAATCAGTACATATCAGTTATAACCAACAATGTCAATGGCCTCAACTCACCAATCAAGAGAAATAGATTGGCAAAATGGAATAAGAAGCAAAATCCAACAATATGTTGTATACAAGAAACACACCTAGTGCAAAAAGAAGCCCATAGACTGAAAATGAAAAGATAGAAAACAATTCTCCATGTGACAGGAGCCCAGAAAAAACAGGGGTAGCAATCTTATTTGCAAAGTAAATTTCAAACCAAAACTGATTGTAGTATTATTGATGTAGGACGGTATTGTATCATACCTCTATGAATGAAAAATATCTTATACCTGCTGTATGATGCATAGTAGGGACCATGCTTTATCAGAGCTACATTTAATGATATTCCTCTAGAATGTTCTCTTTCCAGATGATGATTAAGATGCTAATAAAAAAAAAGGGTGCCAGGTACCACAACAGCAACAGAACTTTGCTGTTTTCTGGATATTATTCTTTTCTTTCTTTTTGTTTTGTTTTGTTTTAATGGAATGTGCTGAATGTCTATAATTATGTTCAGATGACTGCAGAACCTGGAAAAGCTGTTGCTGCTATCAATGCATAACATACTGCTATTATTAGTCTTTTATATAAATATAAATACACACACACACACACACACACACACACACACACACATATATATATATATTGAATTTTGGGAAACTTTAACTGTGCTGCCAATTTTGGAAAAAGTCATCCCAATTTACTTGTTGAGTTGGCATTGTACAGAAATGGACAGCTGTATTTGTCTAGAAATGTTAATTTTTCATTTTTATTTTTTTATGTTTCCATGTATTCAGGGGTAACATATTGTACTAAATATGTAAGGTCATATCTACATGGGTTTGATTACAGAAACTAGTAACGTATTCTCTAAATAATGAAAAAAAAATAAGATAATACTATAATAGCAAGGAGCAATTTAAATATGTTCAGGGACCATTTTCATCTCCAGAATTAAGGATTATTTTAATGTTACATCATTGCCTTTTCTCTTTTACTTTCCTTTTTAGTTTTATTTTAGGATTCTCTATTTTTAATGTTCATACAGAGATTTCTTTAAATGAAACACGGAATAGTTTCTTTGGTGTGAAAAACTATAAAAGTACACAGGATCCTAACAAGGTAATTAATAATTTGAAATAGGAAGTAAAGGGCTAAAGGTGTAGGGAAAGTGGGAAGGGTGGGGGAAAGGTAATAAGGGAGAGGGAAAAAATATGAGAAACTGAAAAAATGGAAATAAAGTGTAAATGGGGAGGGGAGGAGGGGGTGAAGGGAGGGCAGGGACAAGGGGAAGAAATGAGAATCAAGCCCTATTATGTAAAGGTATAGAATCCCAATGATGAATGTAACTGTATTGTATACCTAGATTATACCAATAAACTCAATAAAAAGAAAAAAATGCACAAATTTGAAAATGCTTAATACTTTATATATATAAACACAAACTATGCAGCAAGTAATAAAGATATGTTGAATTCAAACCTCTTTTCTGAGGGTATCTACAATAAAGTAAAAATGTTGTATAGAAATATTAATAGCATAAAGATGTTTTACTTCAAAACATCTACACATATATTAGTGTACTCTTACAATGTTTTATAAGACCGATATATAATTGAAAAAACATTAATTACTAGTGCACATTATTATTTTGTAAATGTGGACAATTTATTCAAAACTTTACTACTGCATGGCTTAAGACTGTCAATGTTTCAGAATTTTTTTATTACTGAAGTTTTACTAGTCTAAAAACAAATGGCAATAAATTAAACCATCAGCAAGAGAATCTTCTTGCTGTATCCGTATCTGCCAGACCTCTTTCTATTTGCAGCATCCTTGGTGAAATAAAATCAATGATGTTTGTAGATGTCTTAGAATAGTGAAGCCAAGGGAAATCCTACAAACATTCAGCACCTCTCCAAAAGAAAGATGGCTTCTTTTAAAGGCTTCCAATCTTTTGGATCAGTTTCTAAGACTTATCTGGTACTTCCTGAAAATTCTATACAGGTAATGTGCTAAGGGCTAGTTATTAGTCTATTTTTTCTTTGTATTTCCCTCTCCTTCATCTCATCTATCTTACCTTTGTTGTATCTGTATGTTGCAGCCTACAGCATGAGCAAGTCTCCCAGTAGCCAGTGTTGAAAGGCCTTCAAGTTTGAGTGTCACTGTCCATGCTCCTGAGTCTTGTACCACTCCCAGCCAGGAGGAGCCAGGCTTGTGAGTGACGGCTGTCTCACATGACATTCTGCTCTCTGCTAGACACTGAAGTGATGCTCCTGTGAAGGCTTGGAAGAAATCAGCTCCTTCTCTTCTCTGGTGAGATAAAAACAGAACAGGCTTCATAAATATTTTATTTCTGTTAGAAATTTTCAAAATTATTAAAAATTTCTCCTCTTATGCCTGTATTACAAAACTCTCTCTTTCTCTCTCTCTCTTCCTCTCTCACCCCCCTCTCTCTCCATATCCAACTCTGTATGTGAATGTGGATGCAATAAGAACAACCTATTGCTCAGAAGAATTGAGAAAAAGAAACAGATTCAGAATGGCTAATTTGCAATTTTCTACCATTAGTTCATTTTAAAGTTTGCTTCAGTTAACTAATAGCAAATACAAATATGGGATGTTCCAAAAGTTTATTTAACTGTTACCAACATCTGTTGTATCTTAATAGATAATAGCTGTTAGAATCTATTTTGTGTCAGATATTGCTATGTTTCACAAACATTCATTACATTCAGTCATACAAGCAAACTCAATAGGGAATGCTCTATTTTTCCTATTCTATGAATTATCATACTTACATTAAGAGGTATTCCCAAGAGGTGGAAACAAGATCTTCATACATTTGGTCTGGATGAAAGTCCATGTATGTAAGTAAAACACTACAGTCCTAGGCTTTGCAAAGCACTCAAATTTGCCTCTTTTTCCTATGAAAAGAAGAAAAATATCAGAATAAATAACCTATTTGTGATTTTTTTCTCTGCCACATAACGAGCACTCCACTGGTATAAAGTTGCAATATTGAGGGAATAGAAGAAATATTTAGCAGATCTTTTGAAATATCATCTTGCTTTTGATAACATACACAGAAAGAGAAAATTAATTATGTCAAAATGAAACTATTTCAGATCACCTTTGTGAATTATTTTCCTTTAAACAAAAATAAAATCATATTAGTTAAGTAACTAATATTAAGTAAAAACTTTTCTGCCATTTTCAAACACTAACTACAATTTACAATTAACCATAAACCCAAAGATGTAGACATTAAGTTAAAAATATGTGAAGGGTTGAATTTTAATCTTTGGCATTGCTATACACCTGTTCATTAGTATAAGCTGTGAATATTTACTGCCAGGTAAATATTATTGTTCTTCTTTTAAAGAATATTTTTCTGTTCAAGATCAAACAGAAGAAAATATAAACCCATAACAATTTGTTTTAGCTTTTAATTTCCTTTTTTTTTTTTTTTTTTTTTTT
>NW_022900932.1:32520101-32520451 GCF_012274545.1 Fukomys damarensis
TTTTTATTTTCTTTTTTTTTTTTTTTTTTTTGTACCGGGGATTGAACTCGGGTTCTTGTACTTGCGAGGCAGGCCACCAAACCGCTGAGCTAAATCCCTGGCCCTCAGTTCCTTTTTAATGTTTTGATAGAACCAAGTTGTTTGCACGTTAACCATATATTTTATCTCTAGCTACAACTCCAGCCAATGATGTTGCAGATCCCACTTTTTCTTCTGACAGTGCTATTACAAAGAGCACTGGTGAGTTGAGAGAGAGAGAGAGAAAAAAAAAAAATATATATATATATATGTAAAATTTTAAGTATAACTAAGAAAAAGGATCTAATTGGATAGAATAATCATAAAACCAG
>NW_022900932.1:32520577-32553590 GCF_012274545.1 Fukomys damarensis
ATATGTATATATATATATAGTTTCACAGTGGAGAAACCTAAAAGCTATGTTCAATATTTTATGTTCCATAGCTGAGTAAACTATAACTGAATGACTGCTTTTTGTTTAAAGGATGTATTAGTGCCATTATTTATTTCACCAAATATCTTTAGTACTATAGGTAAAGTTTATTGGATTAAAGGAACATTTTCACTGAACGCCAGAAAATAGACACAAAAACAGCAGTGTTTATGAGTTCCTTGGATGCTGAAGGCCACTAGAGTTTTCACTTCATGAAGTGGAACTTGTCTTTCTGGCCTACTACTTCTCTTGTGATCAAGATGTTTTATAGAACAGGAAGTCTCATGAACATTCATTTAATTTTCAGGTATTAATTAAAATACATGTGAAATTTTAGCCTTCTGGGTGTTAAGATCAAATTCTGGACCTTGTGCTTGTGGGGTAGGTGGCTGAACCACTGAGCTAAATCCACGACTTGATCTTAATAGAAAATTTCCTACATGTAAAAATGGTATATATAATTTCCTTAGTGATAACTTGGGGTGTTTCATTTCAGTTTCTTGCTAAAGTCTTCTAATTCCCTTCTATACTGAAATGGCTCAACAGGCACACATATGTGGCTTGCTTTATTTTAATTCAAATTAAAATTAAAATACTGCAGAGTTATTTACAGAAACATGGATTGAACTGGAATCCATCATTAAGACAGATAAGCTCCACACAGATAGATAAATACCATATTTTCTTTCTTATTTGTGGAAACTAAAATGTTGATCATGTAGAAGAACAGAGTGGAATAGTGATGAATGGAGATCAAGAAGCGGGTAGGGAAAAAGGAACAAGAAGAAATTACATAAAAAACACTAAATTACAATTACAGAGGAAGAATTTTCTTTTGATTTTCTATATAGCATAATGCAATGACTCTTGGTTGCAGTGACCTATGATTTAAAAATAACCAGAAGATGTCTGGGGATTTAGTTTAGTGGAGCTGCAATCATCTGGCAAGTGCAAGGTCTTGAGTTTGATCCCTCATACCAAAAATAATAATAGTGATGATGATGATGATGATAATAGTAATAATAATAATAATAATAATAATAATAATAACTAGAAGAATATGATATCCCAACACAGATGTGATTAAGGTTTGAGGAGATTTATTACCAACTCTGATTTGATTATTTTATATTGCACTTACATAAGAAATTATTGAATTGTATGAAGACATATCTATATATGTCTTTATAAAAATGTGTTTGGAAATAGTTCGTTTTCAGAACATAGTGCAGATGAGGACATAATTTTACTAGAAGGAAATAGAAGTTGTAGTAAAGCATAGAGGGAAAACCTCTATGAAATCAGGTAAATTTTGTAATTTATTGAATGTGAAGAAGATTTGATAGTTACTTCATGGTTAGGACAATATACTGTGACATGAAAAAGTCTTTTTATGTAAGATATACCAAATTTCTTATTAAAATGTCAGTTTGATTTTATTTGGTAAGTAAACTGGTTGTTTTCTCCTCATATCCGTTGGAGACTGATTTGATTTGGGGTTATTGGAGTTATTTATAGTGAGTTCTTGATGGCTGTATATGTCTCCTTGCAATTTATCACAACCTGCTTTACACTACCTCGGCTGTCAATGGCTGTACTAAGAAATCCAGAGGGATATAAGTATTGATTTTTTCTAAGCTTTCGGAAACAATACTTATGAGCTTAGTCTCATTTGACATTGATCTCTAAGTAATATTTCTCCACTAAAAATTGTCAAAAATCTAGTGCTCTGGTTATGAGCCAGTTTTCAATTCCATAAACTATTTCATCCTGAGAACACTAATGTGTTAAAGTGAAAAATGGTACAAGTAGAACAAAAGAAAAACAAAAGTCGCCGTTTGATAAATTAAACATGCATAATTTATCTCACCCCTGACTTAGTACCTTTGAGCTTGAACAGTTTCCAGAGGTATTCCATCTTAAAACAAATGCACACCAATTTTCTTTGGCAAGGTTGACAGTAACAACAGGGTCACTTAGGAAGAAAAAGGAAGGAGGATACACAGAAAGGGAAGTTGCGAAGGAGAGACAAAGCAACATCTCATAGTCAGACCTGTATATTTTGATGGTAAAGTATATAAAATATGCCCTCAGGTTCCACTACCTCATAATGGATAAATATATAATATTACCACTTTAGCTTCAGTTTTCTTTGTGCTAAAATTTTAATTTTAACTTTTTTCAACTCTTCCCCACTTTATGCTGTTTCTTACAGACTGTACTGGCAAGTTGAATTTGCAAGTAGTTAAGTTACACCTGAATAGTTAGTTCAGTATCAAAAATAGCCTTTGATGCTCGATTGATCAAAACATTGTGATTAATTATATCCATTATCTATTTCATACTTTTCACCCAACATTGCCTTCCATATTTCTTCTGGGGCAAAGGGAAATAGCAATCAGTTAAGCTATGCTTCTGATCATTTGTTCAATTTTAATTGCTTAGAATGGTGTTAACAAGTTTGTTTCTTTTCAAGTTTTTTCAGTAGACTTTCAAAAATATTTTAATTCTCTCTGACACAAAGTTAGAAACTGCTTGACATAATTTGAGTCTATGAATAATTTCAACTCCTAATGTATTTCTTCCTTCCTTCCATGTATTACTTGTATTAATATACTATCTTAAAAGCTATAATTACTTTGTAGCAAATGGCATGATGATAATAAATTACATGTTTATTTACAAATATGAACTACTTAAAAGCTACAAACAAGTGAAAGCAGTTATATAAAGACAGATGATTTATTTGGTTGATATCACTGTCAAGTCCATCATTAATACTGTTTTAATAGTTATATGCAGATGTCTAAATGTTCAAATATGTACACATTTCACGAGAATATATTTCCCTAAATCTTTATTTCTCCAATCTTCCCTAAATATTGAAGCTAATATTTTCTCATGAAAATAGATTTTCTTTTTGAAAAAAATGTAAGATTTTTCTCACTCTTAGAATCTCAACACCAGAAATAGATTGATTCTAAAATTCTGAAAATTGATAATTGAATTTGAAATGCCTTTTATTTCTATGTGCCTTGGTTGAAGATGAGCATCTCCCAGGTAAGTGATCAACTATAGTCTTACACATCATTCTAACACAGAGTTCTAGGAAAGAGGCAGTTTTTTAGAGGGGGAGGGGGAGAGAAGACAAAAGCTTTTTGAAAAGAAGACTATGTGATGAGGAGAAAGCCCAGATGTTCATAAAAAGTAATTTAAACAGCAAGAAGTTTTAGTAAATTTTGTATCACTCCTATTATTAATGAATTGCCAGAACCTAATATAGTATTAGACAAAACATAGAAGCTCACTTAAATGTCTGTAAATGATTATTGTTTCTTAGATCCACAGCAAGCTAATTGAATTTTACTTGTTTTCTTTTTTTGCTCTTTCAGAAACTTTTACTTTAGTGGTATTTTCCATGTGCATTTCACAATCAAAATTTTGTAGAAATATTTATGTTTTGCAAAAAATACTATATTTGCAAAGTTATGAACAATGAAAAATATCAGTATCATGATAATTGATATTATCAACCTGATTGGATCAAGACCCCTAGAGAATTAGTAAAACACATGTCAGTGTGTGTCTGGGTGAGTCCTGAACAAGATATGGTCCCTGGTCCCTTCTTCTTTGGCGCTCTTTCCCTTTGCTCTGCTTCCCTGCCAACGTGTAGTGAGCACCTTTACTTCAGTCTGACATTCTTGCCATGGACTGAAACCTCTGAAACTCTGAGCCAAAATAAACTTTTAATTTAATTGGTGGTTCTGGGTAATTTTTCCCAGGAACAGCAAATCTGACCGATACAAGTATTTCCTATGTTAAAGAAATGGCAGCAATTTCTAGGCAGATAGGTATATTTCTAAAAATAATTGAATTGGACAACTATGAAGTAACTGTGTTTTTAAGCAACTGTGGGTTAATCACCTAACTGTGCTCTTTGTAAAATGTACCTGAGTAGCCATGACGACTCCTGTAATCTGTCACCAAAGAAGTTTGATGGATTCAGAAAGTCCTGCCAGAGCTCTTGGCTCTGCCCCCTCCTCCACTGCTCTGCTTTGTGTAAACTCCACTTGCTGTATTCCCAGGGAAGCACCGGTGGGATCAAGCCTCATAAATGGAAAAAATGTCAAATAACTAATCAACCAAAGACTGCCAAATACTCTGCTCCTGCTTCTCTACCCGCTGCTTACAATCCTATAAAACTGTCAGCTCACGAATATTCTGGGCCTGAATTCTTTGGGGAAAGACCCGGGTCAGGTCTGCTAGTGCAAATAAAGCTGTTTTCCACTTCCAAACCTCTGGGTGCCGCCTGTTTCCCATTTCCGGTATTCAGCAACAGGTGTAGCTTTATGTCTTCAAAATGATAGTGCACATCACTGTAGATTATCTTTTCAAACGCCTATGCCTCAAATACCATTCCAATACTCTCCTTCCCGCTCTTCTTCTATATCTCTCTGGTCTCCATCTTACTTATCTTATAAAAGCAGATAAATATTCATTCTTTTTGTGAGTCAGTCCAATCAGAAGCTCAGATACTGAGAGGGAATGAAATATCAATGCTTGTTCAATACACAGTGATGGCCTATTGTTTGCTGGATGATGGGTTTGTTTAAATTCTGAAATTACATGTGTTCCAATTATATCTATGTATCTTCACTTATGTAATTTTATTCACTATTTTATTCATCGGTGAACATTTTGAACTCCAGATGCTTTTGTGCTAAAAAAAAGTTAGCATATACAACTAAGAAATAGAAAGACCCTATCTCAAAATAAAATATTAAAAATGACAGGTAGTCAAGTAGAAAGGTCATGAGTTCAAACCCCAGTACAAGCAAAGGAACTGTTTAAGATAACATAGATGCTTAATAAATATCTTAAATCATCATTTTGAAAAGTAAATTTATCCTGTCCTCCAACTCCCACCAAAATTGTTTCTAGTGGTTCTTTTACCAGAGTTCCTATTTTTATGTTTTCTTTTTAATCTGTATTAAGAAATTCTTATCAGATTAGTTGCCAATATTCATTACTGCTTCCAGTCAGCTGGATAATCATATCTTAAACCTGTAGACTCTGTGGTTTTGTGTGAGAAACATACAGTATCTTATAGATGAGAGAGATGGCATCTAAAAAAGGATATTATTTATGAATACGAAAAAATCAAAAGGAAGTAAAAAGAATACCAATATCATCATTGCAATAGAAAATCAAAACTTCTCTTTTGTGTTTTTCATATTTGAGTTAACTCAGACTTCAGCTCAGCCATGAATGGGGAGACTTAAGAAAATGGAGCAAGGCTTCAGCAAGAGTACATAGTAAATCCACCTACCCTTTTTAGCAATAAGAATTACCGATATTTTCCAAATTTTTATACACTGCAGAAAAAGAAATTTAGTCATTACAAAGCTCTATTTTTTGTTCTTTTTCTTTCTTTTATTGAGTTTATTGGTACATTTTAGGTATACAGTACAGTTACGTTCATTATTGAGATCTTGTACCTTTACATAACAGGTGGTCTTGGTTCTCATTTTTCCCCTTGTCCCTGCCCTCCCTTCACCCCACAAAACTCTTTAAGTAGTGCATCTCAGTTGCCATAAACCAGTAGAAAAAGAGTACCCTGCTAAAATGTACTTAAAAATAAAATTCAGCTTACAGGGTGGCCAAGGTTTCTTCTGACACCTTCCAGTCATTCCCCTGGTTCCCTATAATAATCAGAAATAACTTAATCAGCAGTAACTTAGCACCTAGCAAAATCATCATATTTATTCACAGATCTGAATTGAGATACTAAGTAACCATTGAAAGCTACTGAATTGCCGCCATCTTTAGCCAAGTGAGTTAATTAAAAAACATATTTCACCTTGTATGAATTGTAATTGGTGCACACAAGAAGACCTAGAGGGGGATAGATTAGTGGTACCTATCTTATTTCTGTTTAATTCGTAAACTGAGACCCCTGTGAAAAGCAGATGGGCCATGTGCTTGCCTGTGAATCACAGTAAATTTAAATATCAGCTTCAATCAAAGCAACCTGATCAGATGCAATATTTTCACTAGAAGAGCAAGATACAATTTCTGGGATTGCTTTGTGTTATTTTCAATCATAAAAAGGTTGTAAAATGAGAAATAATGAGCACTCACATGAGAGGCTTGGTAATTCATTTCCTGGCTTTGTCTCATTACTTTGTCACCCACTCCACTTGCTGCCCCCGAGATAATCTGATCGTCACATAGTTACACCTGATAAGTGAAAAATAGCCAGCACTCTGGATGCTCTTATGAAACACTTGTATTGGAAATTTAGGCGATCGTCCTCCAAAGGCTCAGATTATGTCATATCAGTGAAGATTTTAAGTATAATATTGCTCTATTCCAGCCTAGGGAAGCCCTTCCAAATAAGGAAGAGTTTATTACATCCTATATCAACAAACACACTAACAGAAGAAGCACTTACCAGGCTTTTGGGATTCTGGTCATATGTGATATTTGGGAAAGCTTATCTCACCTACACAGAATGGCTGCACAGAGGCTTTTGGGTTTAAATGAAGCATAGAGCGCCTAGACCCTCTGTAGGATTTAGGGTAAATCATGTCACCCGACCTCTTGGCTCCTATGATCTGGCAGATCTATATTATTTAAAGTATTTGTAACAGGTGAAGACATTGGAACTCTGGGAAAAATAATAAGGGAGTCACAGTATGACCTTGTATTTTTCTGGAACAAATATTCATGTCAAAAAAAGAGAAACAATCACTATATGCAAGCAGTTTCTGGAATGTTACTTAGCCATAGAAATCAACGAAGACTCCCTAGCCATGAGATATCTATGTCTACAACTTCCCATCATAATATGGAATAAAATAAATGGGACTAATCACTTTACAGAAGTTCTGTAGGCCAGAAGTCTAACACCACTCTCATGGGGCTAAAATCAAGGTGCGGGCAAGTGTGCTTCTTTGTGCAGGCTCCAGGGGAGAACTCATTTCCTGTTAGAGTGAGGACAATGGAATACAAAAGGTGGGTAGAATATACATAACAATACTGAGGTCAACATAGCTACAGACAATCCCAGTGGTTAATACAGAAACCTGAGGTATCTGTTAAGAGCACATCTGCTATGACAGTAGAGCACAACATAAGCCCAGTGCAATGAAAATCACAGCATGAATAATGAATTAAGAATTAAAATCAAGGAGCTTTATACTGAGGAGGTCATTTGGGCAGGATCACAATGTTCCCAAACCCCTGGCATCCTATCAGGACACTCTGCCAATCATAGCAGAGCTTTCTGCTGAAAGATAAATCCACCCCTCTTCCCTCCACTTTCTTCTCAAACATGCTGGGACCATGCCTCAAGCTATTTGCATTCATTTACACCTGAGTTTATATGAGATTTGGAGTTTTTGTTGAGAGTAGAATTTTTTATGAAATGCTAGGGAACTCACGTTGAAAAGAGAGAAGTGGAGTTATCTTTATTTACACAAATATGACTTTATGAATAGAAAAAAAAAACACCAGGAATCCTCAATATACCTCCTAGAACTAGTAGATAAATTCAGCAAGGTTGTGGGGTCAAAATATAAAATCCAATCATATTTCTACATATAAGAAATAGTCAAAAATGAAATTATGAAAACACTTTCCAGTTGTAATGTAGTCAAGGTTTTGCAATGTAATGCATCAGAATTCCCTTTCTTTTAAAGGTTGAATAATATTCCATTGTATATGTATGCTGTCATCAGGGCCTTTCCAGGTTCTGGTCCTGAATGAAGAACTAGGCAAGAAAATGCAAAAAGGGTAGCAAAGTTTTACATCTACTTAAGGTATTAAAAGTAGGAAGAGAAGCGCTCTGCAGAGTGAGTGTGGGCCAATTAAAGTAGGTAAAGCAGCAGGCTCTGTAGAGCGTACAGTCACTGAAAGAGTTGACACTGGTGATGAGATGAATGTGAACATGGCTTGTATCCCTCATTTTCATGTCAGATCCAGGCTATCCTCGCAAAAATCTCTTTGATTTTGTACTAGAAGAATTGAAGATAACATTTTCCATCT
Source organism: Fukomys damarensis (assembly GCF_012274545.1). NCBI lineage: Eukaryota > Metazoa > Chordata > Mammalia > Rodentia > Bathyergidae > Fukomys > Fukomys damarensis. The sequence continues at coordinate 32,528,687 of NW_022900932.1, forward strand.
GGTACCAGGTACAGGGCTTGCGCACATGTGCCCTGGATCTCTATAATTGACAAGTCATAGCCACTTGCCCTGCCGGCTGGCCACATCCTAATCTCCTGCCTCAGTGACACAGGAGTTGCTTCTACTTTGTGACTATTGTGAATAATGCTGTTACGTACGAGGTTGCACAAAGGTTCAGGTTTCTGCTTTCATTCCTTTGGCGGTATGCCCAGAAGTATATGATAATTCTATATTTTTATTTTTTGAAAATCTGTCGTACTATTCCCACAGTAAATGCAATAATTTAGATTCCCATCAAGAATGCATATGGGTCCTGTTTCTCTACATCCTCGAGAATCCACTGAGTCAGATCCTTGAGAAGAGTTGTTTGTATCTAATAAGATTTAAAGAATAATCTCAATCAGCCAAATTATCAATGCTGTATAGAAGGTCTGTGGCTCATATTGCTAAATGACTGTCATTGTTCTTTGAATGTAAGAAATGCCTTAAAAATATGTCCTAGATATACACTTTCATTCTAAAGGAAACAATAAAAGAATTAAAATATGGAACAGAAATTAGTGCCTAACCTTAATACTTAATATTAGGCTTTTAAAATTTAATAATTATACATATTAAACTATTCCCTCTGTATTCAGGAAAAGGTTATATTCAAAGTAATGAAAAGTTTTATCAAAATCGTATGTTCCTGCTTTAAGGGGAGCTCCCACTCAAAAAACATCTGCATTTATCACTCTGTAGTGTATTTCCCCTGGCAGAGAAACCAAAATACTACTTACAGAGGAAGTTTTTTTTTCCACAGTAATTTGAGCACCTGGAGCATAATGAGAAATACAAGTATAATTCAAAAGATTCTTTTAGGTGCCTCTGAGATTGGTTCGGAAAGAAAGTTTAATGTGTACACTTGAGACGTCTGGTATCAGAAAGTAATTCACTTCCTGGGAACCTGCTGTTGATGAGGCACAAGAAATTTTGAAAAAGGAGAGATCTTACCATTTTTTCTGTTAAGATTTTTAAAAAGCGTAAGTGGCAATCTTAAGACTTTATTGTTTTCCACAGCCTCATTCGTTTTTCTAACATATGAATCCAACTGTATCTTCTTGCCTGCTTCTCTTAATTCCCCATTTCCTGTAGGATAAACACTGACATGACTAAAGAAACACCTTTTTAATCTGGCCGATTCTTTACTTATATATACCCTTGCTTTTACCATAGGTCTCTCTTCTTCCCTAGTGAGGTCCAGCAATAGATAGGAGATAGTGAGGACTAAAATTGTGCAGATATTCCTTGAAAAATAGTTCTTAGATTCAGTCACACTGGAAGTATAATTTGATTTCCTGAATGGGCTTCAATACTATTTGATTATTCTATATCCTTTCAAACAAGTATCTTATTTTTATTAATTCATCTAAAATGTTAATACTTTTTCACTAATGTATCCCTATCAAATTCCCAATTATAGCTGTAATTCTGACTACTGTCAAATTCATCATCTCCTACATTTCCATTATTTAGGAATGTATTATGGTTGGATAAGAGTGTTGTTGTAAAAAATTATTTGAAAGTAGTTTAAGATGGGTTGTGTGGGCCTTTATATTCTACCTCTAGCTCCTAAGTCATTTAATTATGCTCAGTGAAGACTGCTGTCATTTACTATGCTGAAATAAGAAAAAAAATTACTATGCATAAATATGTCATCTCTTCAAGCATAGCTTAACTCTGTTCTTGCAAAGATCTTTGTATGGAGTGAATTCAGGAGAAGTAGAGAAGTAGCTAATACAGTTACTTCTGCTGTGTATGTATATATTTTTTTGGGTTTTTTGTTTTGTTTTGTTTTGTTGGAGTGAATTCAGGAGAAGTAGAGAAGTAGCTAATACAGTTACTTCTGCTGTGTATGTATATACTTTTTGGGTTTTTTGTTTTGTTTTGTTTTTTTTGGTTTTTTGAGACAGGGTCTCACTATATAGTTGAGACTGACTTGGAACTCACTATGTAGCCCAGGCTGGTCTCGAACTCACAATGATCCTCCTGCCTCAGTCTCCCGAGTGCTGGGATTACAGGGGTGCGCCACCACACCCAGCCCTTCTGCTGGATATTTGCTCACCTTTCAGCAGTGCTGTCTGACCTCTGTGATCCTGTGGCTTTCAAATTCCACTAGTATTGTAGGTCTCTTGGGCATCAGATCAAAGAAAAATGTGAGAAATTATACATTAGTTTTACATGAAATATGGTCAAAATAGACTTTGGAGTTGAAGTTTTTAATAAAGTTCACAGAGAGATGAATGTTCTTGCAGCAGGGGTTTGATTTTAGTTTTTAGGAAACTATTTTTACTCTAAAATATACTCTTTTGAAATAATAAGTTAAATTGAATCTTAGGTAATTCATTTTAAAAGCTCAAAATTGGCAATTAAAGAATAATTTACATGAAATATTCAATGACATTTAAAACCTGTCCTTGGGACTATAGTGATTATAAATCACATAAATGATGAAAGTTAGAATCTAAATATGCTGAAGAAACATCACTCCAAAGACTATTTTTGAAAGCAATGAAAACTCACTCAGTAACAAACCCCAGACTTGCAGAAGAATTCTAGATTTCCATCGAGGAAAGAACACAGAGTGTACTACCTATGATTAAATAAGTGAGTGATAATTTTTAATATATTAACAATTAAGAGGAAAAACTATGAAAACTCCTGGAATTATGCTTAATTTATTTAAGTGTCAACAGATGTTTTTAATAGAGTTTCAGGTGATCTCCAATTAAAGGTTCCAGTTTTTAATCGTGGCAACAGATAAAGCTTTTAGAATTTAATCTCAACAAAGAAAAAATCTGATATAGTTAGGAATGCTGTTATGATTTCACTCACAAGTATATTATCATAAAGCATAGGTTTTGTGATATCCAGATCAAAATTTTACAGGTCTAACCATTATTCAACTCCAAGTCATTTGCACTTTTGTAGTTTTTATTATAATACCTCTTTCCAGGTACTGAGCTTTGTCTGAGTTGCATTTGTCATAAAGCGTATAGCATATTTGGTGGTTTCAAAAATAGTAACTTGTTTCCTGAAGTCCTGGAAACTATAGTTTGGAGATTCAAGGTACCAGCACAGACATGCACACATCGGAGGTCCCACAGGAGAATCCATTCCTTGACTCTTTCATCTTCTGTTACCTATTGCCATTCTCTAATTTTGAATTTTCATTCTAAAATCATTTAGTTTCTCCTCCTCTCTGTGTGTCTCTCCTCTGTGATTCTCTGATAAAGATATTTATTGTTAGGTTTAGGACTGACTTGAGATCTCATCTTAAAATTCTTACTTAATTTAATTTGGAAATATACTTTTCCCATTGAGGTCACAGTCATGGGTTCCAAAGATTAGGACTTGGCCTTGTCTTTTTGTGTGCCCCCATCAGCCCACTACAGGGTTATTGTAATTTTATTAGTATTAAGCTTTCTGATCCATGAACATGTAAATTGTGCTTCCATTTATTCAGATTATTATTTCTTTCAGCAAAGTTTGATTCTTTTCAGAGTACTTGAATTTCTTTTATTCATACTTCAGTATTGTGAGTTTTTTTGCTATTACATAGAATTGTTTTCATAATTTCATTTTCAGATTATTCATCACAAATATATAAACATGCTCTTGAATTGTTTACATTGATACTGTAATTTGAAAATTTGCTGAACTCATTCATGAGATCTCATGAATTTTAGTGGATTTCATAGGAATTTCTGTTTTCAGTAATGTCATTAAAATGACAAAGATATTTAGTTCCTTTAGAAATTACAGTGGTACCTCAGTTCACGAACTTAATTCTTTCCACAATTCTGCTCACAATTAAATAGGATAAGAACTGAATCAGATCCAATGGGTGGGTTCAAGGTTGACCTAGTGGGCAGATTTGGTTCACATCCATTCAATTCATAACCAGAACCATGGAGAAATTAAGTTCTTGAACCAAGGTACCACAGTACTTAATTTGTGTTTCTTTTTCTTCCTGTTGTCCTAGCCAGAACTTTTATACAATTTTAAATAAAAGGGATAAGAGCAGGCAAAATTGTTTTGTTTTTTTTGTTGTTGTTGTTATTTATCTATTAATTTTTAGATTTTGTTCAGAAATACAATTTTAATTTGTGTTGTTTTTCTTTATATTTTTTTCTCTATTCCATTGTTTCACTAGATTCTTTTTAATCTATTTTGCATGTTTTGGGTTTATTTTACTATTCTTTTATTAATTAATTTTATTGTTACATTTAAGGTATACAACATAATGACTTTCATCATTTGGAAATTTGCACCTTTACGTAATCTGCCCTGGTTCTTCTTTTTCCCCCAAGTCCCTTGCCCTCCCTTCAACTCCACCTCTATGCTCCCTATTTTCAAAGACTGTTTCCATTTTTTTCATTTTTCCATATAATTTCATTCCCTTCTTTCCTTTCCCTTACCAGTCCAATTTGCCCTCTCCCTTTTCTCCCTTTCTTCACATTTCACATTTACTATTACAACTTTTAGTCCTTATTTACACTTTCAGTTTCTCACACTAGAGAAACTATTTGGTATTTGCACATGTGTGTCCTATTTACTTCACCTAAGAGTATCGCCTCATTGTGCATCCATTTAGCTATAAAAGTCTCTAATTTCTCATTTTTGTGGCTGATTAATACTCCATTTTATATAAACACACACACGGAAACATTTTCTTTATCTAGTCTCCCATTGATGGGCAATAGGGCTGCTTCCAAGTTTTAGCAAATTGTGCTGCTGTAAACATGGGTGCACATATATCACTGTTATGATTCTTTTAATTCTTTGGAGAAGATACCCAGCAGGAGAATAGCTGAGTCAAATGGGATTTCCAATCCTAGTGCTTTCAAGTATCTCCACACCGATTTTTTTTGTGTTTTTTTAGTTGAGTTTATTGGTACAATCTAGGTATACAGTACAGTTACATTCATTACTGGTATCCTGTACCTTCACATTCTCCATACTGATTTACACCAGTCTACACTCCCACCAACAGTGGAGCAGTGTTCCTCTTTCTACCCAGCCCTGCCAGCATTTGTGATTGGTTTATTTCACAATAGCAACCATTCTTTCTGGGCTGAGGTGGAATCTCAGAATTCTTTTCATCTGCATCTCTCTAATAACCAGTGATATTGAACATCTTTTTATATGTTTATTTACTATCTCTACTTCTTTGTCTGAGAAATGTCTGTTCATTTTAGATGCCCAATTTTGGATTGGGTCTTTAAATTTGGGAGTTTTTAATATATTCTAGATAGTAGACCTTTGTCTAAGGAAAAGGTAGAGACATTTTTTCCCCCACATTATGGGTTGTCTCTATACTGTTGTGGTTTCTCTTACTGTGCAGAAGCTTTTTAATAAGAAGACATCCCATTTGTTGATTGTTTGTGCTAGTTCACCAGGAGCTGAAGTTTTGTTCATAAAATCTTTTTCTACTCCAAAGTTTTGAAGAGTTCTACCTAACCTCTCTTCCAGCTGGTTTAGTGTTTCTGTTTTAATATTCAGATCTTTGATCCACTGCAATTTTAGTTTAGTGCATAATGAGGGACATAGGTCTAGTCTTAATCTTTGGCAAGTTGAATCCCAATTTTTTCAGCACCATTTTTTATTTTGTATTTCGTACTGGGGGTTGAACTCAGATCCTTGCACTTGTGAGGCAGGCAATGGCACCACTGAGCTAAATCCCCTGCTCTCCAGCACATTTATTAAAGGGACTATTTTTCTTCCAGTAAGGGTGTTTGGCTCCTTTGTTTAAATTGAGCTGGATGAGTTTATCTGGAGTTGTCTCAGCATATTCTAATCTATTCTACTGGTCCTCGAGCCTGCTTCTTTGACAATACTACACTGTATTTTTATCACAGTAGCTTTGTAATATAATTACAAGTTGGGAAATTGTGATACCCACTACCTTGTCTTTATTTTCTAGAAGTGCTTTTGCTATTCTAGGTCTCTTTTTGTTTCAAATGAATTTTTGGATTGTTTTCTCAATGTTTATGAAGTATGCTGCTGGAATTTCAATTGGGATTTATGGAGCAGTTTTGGAATTAGGGCCATTTTCACTGTGTTAATTCTTCCTGCCCAGGAGCAAGGGATTTCTTTCCATTTTCTGATATCCTCTCTCTCTCTGTCTCTCTCTGTGTCTCTCTCTCTCTCTCTCTCTCTCTCTCTGGGGGTGTACCGAGGATCAAACTCAGGTCCTTGAGCTTGTGAGACAGGCAGCAGAGTCACTGAGCTAAATCCCCAGCCCTGATATCCTTGTTGATTTCTTTTTTCAGAGTGCTGTAGTTTTTAGAGTAGAGATCTTTCATTAGTTTGATTCCTAGGTATTTTAATTTTTTGGATGCTATTGTAAAACAACTTGATTGCCTGTTTCTCTCTCAGTGAGTCTGTTTTTTGTGTACAGAAAAGCTATTTATTTTTGCATGTTGAATTTGTATCCAGCTACTTTAATTCTAGGAGACTTTTGGTGGAATTCTTGAGGTCTTGTATACAGAGTATCTTTTCATCTGCAAATGTTGACAATCTGACTTCTGCATTTCCTATCTTTATTTCTTCTATTTCTTTCTCTTGTCTAATGCTGTGGCTAATGTTTCCAAAACTAGATTGAACAGAAGTGCTGATACTGGACATCCTTGTTTTGTTTCTGCTTTTAGTGTGAATGATTTCAGTTTTTGACCATTTAATATGATGTTGGCTTTTAATTTTTCATAGATAGCTTTTATCAGATTTAGGTAGAGGCCAACTATTCCAACTTTCTGTAGTGAAATTCTCATGAACGTGTGCTGCATTTTGTTGAATGCTTTTTCTGTATCTATTGAGATGATCATATGTTTTTTGTCTTTTGCTCTATTAATATAGAGTATTACAACTATTGATTTGCATATATTGAGTCATCCCTGCATCCCTGGGATGAATCCTACTTGATCATGGTGTATGAACTTCCTGATGCTCTTCTACATTATACTCACCAGTATCTTGTTAAGGAGTTTTTGCATATATTTTCATTAGTGAGATTGGCCTCTCTTTTTTAAAGGTTGGATCTCTCTCTCCTTTTGGGATCAAGGTGATGCTTACTTCTAAGAATGAATTTGGGAGAATTGCTTCCCTTTCAATTTCATTGAAGAGTTTAAACAGTAATGGCAGCAGTTTCTCTTAAATGTCTTGTACAATTCAGAAGTGTAGTCATCAAGGCCTGTTCTTTTCATAGCTGGTAAGCTTTTAATTAAATTTTCAATTTCCTTGATTGATATTAGATTATTTAGAACTTTTAGGTCATCTTTGTTCAACTTTTCTAATTCATACAAATCTAGGAGTTTGTCTATTCCTTCTGTATTTTCCATCTTTTTGGCACAAGTGTTCTCAAATTAAGTATTAGTGATCCTTTGGATTTCTGCTGGGTCTATGCACCCTTTTCATTCTTAATTGCATGGATCTGGGGCTTTTCTTTTCTTTTCCTTTTTTTTTTTGATAAAGTTGGCTAAGGGTTTGTTAATTTTGTTTATGCTTTTGAAGAACCACCTCTTGGCTTCATTGATTTTTTTTTTTGTATCTTTTTCTTAGTCTCCATTACGTTGATTTCTGCTCTAATCCTTGTATGAACTTTGGCTTTTTCCTGCTTTTATTTTTTGAGAAGCTTGAGGTTCACCATCGGATTATTTAATTAAGCTCACTCTGTTTTCCTAATATGAGTATTCACTGTTATGAATTTCCCTTGTAAGGCTGGTTTTATTGTGTCCCATAGATTCCAATATGTTGTACTGTCATTCTCATTTAATTGTAGGAACTGTTTTTTTTCCTTTAATTTCCTCTGTGACCCATTGGTTATTCACAAGTGTATTGTTCAATTTGCACATGGCTTTTATGGTTTCCTTTGCTATTGATCTCTAATTTCATCACACTATGATCTGATAATATTCAGGGAATAACTTCAATTCCTTTGTACTTACTTAAATATGTTTTATGAGTGAGTACATGGTCTATTTTGGAGAATGATCCATGTGCAGCTGAAAAGAATGTGTATGCTGGTTCTGGGGGGGTGAAACATCTGTGAACATCTGTTAAGTTCATTTTTGTTCTCTATTTTGTGTCTAATTGATCTATCTATTTGTGACAGTGAGGTATTGAGGTCCCCCACTGCTATTGTTTTAGTGCTTATTTAATTTTCCATGTCCATTAATATTTCTTTGATATAGTTGGGTGTACTACTGTTTGGTGCATATATATTTATGATTGTCATTTCTTTCTCTTGGACTGTTCCCTTGACATGGATGTAGTATTCTTTGTCTCTCTTATTTGGTGTTAATTTGAAATAAATTTGATCAGCGAAAAGGATAGCTACTCTGCTTTTGGGGAGTGTTGCTGTTGCATGGAGTACTGTTTTACACCCTGAACTTTCAGTCTATAAGTTTTTTTTTTTTAATTTAGTGTGTTTCTTGAAGACAGCATATTGTTGGATCTTGCTTCTTGACCCATTCTGCCAGTCTATTTCTGTTGATTGGTGAATTGAGACCATTATTATATATGGTTATAACTGATATATAATGACTTATTCTTGTCATGACTTTTTCTTTTTTGTTGGCTTCTCCCCCTTTGCATTTAATTTCTCATCATACCTGATGGTTTCATTCTCCTTGGCTTCCTGGGGTTGTGATCCTCATTGTCTTTTCCTGGGATATTGTTTAATTTTTTTGGAGTGCTGGTTTGGTATTCATGAATTTCCTCAGGTGCTCTTTGTCATGAAATAACCTTATTGCTCCATCAATTTTGAAAGATCATTTGCAGGGTACATGAATCTGGGTTGGAGGCTGTTTTCATTTAGAGCTTGAAATATGTAACTCCAAGCTCTTCTTGCCTTGAGGGTCTTTTTTTTTTTTTAGAAGTCTATGTGGTTCTGATGAGCTTTCCTTTGTATGTAATTTGTTTCTTTTCTCTAATTGCTTGTAGAATTTTGTACTTCTGTTGGGTTTCTGGAATCTTAACTATTTTAATCCTGTGTACAGATTTATTTTTATTACAGATAGATAGCTAGTTGGAGTCCTATTTGTCTCACTTATCTGTATGTCAAGTTCTTTCCCCTACTTGTAAAGTTTTCTGCCATTACTTCTGTGACCAGTTTTTTTTATGTCACCTGCACTCTTTCCTGTTTCTTCTTTGACTCCAGTCAGTCTTATGTTATTCTTCTTTGTATCATCTAGCAGCTGCTGGATTGATTTTTCATGGGTCCTTACTATTTTAAAAACGTTGTTCTTTTCCTGGTTAGTAATTACAATCCTATCTTCTATATTTGAAATTCTATCCTGGCATTGGCTCATTTGGCTGTGTAAACTTTCAGTGGAAATCTGTTTGCTTCTACTTAATGGATTCCATTTGTTTCTTATGTTAGAATTCCTCATGCTTCTCAGCTCCTCTATGTTTTTAATCTGTATCTTCTCTAGATTTATTAATTGTGTCTTGCACTCTGGGCACAATCTGTGCTATTATCCTATTTCATTTTTTCCTTATCCTCTTTTGTTGCCAGTTCAGGGAGTCCAGGTGGTTGAGCATTGAATTGTTCCATCTTGCTTTCCTTTTGGGTTGCCTTAGGTGATCTGGAAATCTGGTTTTTAGATATTTTTATGTGTATTCTCATTTCAAAAGATGCAGTCTGCTGTGCTCTTGTTGAGGCAAATTTTGCTCAGCCAGTGATCTTCAATTCTCAGCAAGCCACTAAGCAGCCTTTTCTCACTGCTCACCTGTACACCAATTCCTGGGTTAAGAATGGTGGCCTTCTGAATCTTTAAGCTTACCCTTGTCTGGGTGGGCTTCTGTCTAGGGTCTGTGCACACTTGAGATGGTATCTAGGTGTGTTTCTGGCTGGTACCCCTGTGTACTTATTGTCTTGGAGAGCCTTTGGCTGAAGGCTGTGCACCTGTTTTTGTTGTCTGTGCAGGCTAATGACTAGGGTCTCTGTGCACTTATCAATTGTATTGGGTTAAGTCTCTGGCTGTTGCTTGTGCACCTACATAGCTCTTTTCCAGATGGCCCATTGGCTGTGACCTGTGTGCCTAAAACACTGGAATTTGGGTGGGCCTTGGCTAGGTTCTACCTGAAGCCGTACCACTCTATTCCATACTGATGCTCCCAAGGATCTGCATGCACTTACTGATGCTATGGGGTGGGCCTCTGGCTGAAGCTTTTGTACCAATGCAGATCTTTTCTGGGTGGGTCTTTGGCTTGCGTAGGTGTGCCCAAGCCTCAGGGGTCAGGGTAGAGTCCTGGCTGGAAACCACACCACTGTGATCCACACAACTGCTCCCTGGGATCTCTGCACACTCACTGATGCTATGGGCTGTGGCTACTTTACTAATTTTTTTTTGCAGTGTAGAAGTTCAGGGATATTGATTTGAGAGCATTACTCCTTTTTAGGAATATGCATGTAAAAATTTCCATGAAATATTTTAGTGCCATTTCATATATTTTGATATATTCTTTTTTTTTCTCTTTGAGTTTATTGGTACATTTTAGATATACAGTACAGCTATATTCATTATTGGGATCTTGCACCTTTATATGACAGGTCTTGGTTCTCATTTTTCCCCATGTCCCTGCTCTCCCTTCACCCCCTCCTCCTATTTACAAAAAAACTTTATTTCCATTTTTCCATTTTCTAATATTTTTTTCTTTTCCCTTATTTCCTTTCCCCCACACTTTCCACTTCTGCTATGTCTTTAGCCCTTTTCTTCTTATTTCACATTGTCATTTATACAATTAGGATCTTATTTACAACTGTGGTATTTAACAACAGAGAAACCATTTGGTATTTATAGATTTGTGACTTATGTATTTCACTTGAGTATAACCTCAATATGTATCCATTTTCCTATGAATGACTCTAATTTCTCATTCTTTATGGCTGAGTAATATTCCATTTTATAGAAAAACCACATCTTCTTTATCCAGTTTCCAATTGATGAACAAAGGGACTGTTTCCAAGTTTTAGCTATTACAAACCATGCCACTATAAACAAGGGTGTACACATATCACTGTGATATGATTTTTTTAATTCTTTGGGAAAGATACCCAGCAGAGAGATGGCTGGGTCAAATGGAACCTCTAATCCTAGTTTAGGTATCTCCATATTGATTTCCGTAGTGTTTGCACCAGTCTGCACTCCCACCCAACAATGGAGAAGGGTTCCTTTCTCCATATGTCCCCACCAACATTTGTTATTGGTTGAATTCTTGACAGCAGCCATGTTTTCTAGGGTGGGGTGGAATCTCAGTGTTATTTTCATCTGCATCTCTTGAATGACTAGTTATGTGGAACATTTTTTTAATATATTTACTTGCTGTTTTTACTTCTTTGTCTGAGAAATGTCTGTTCATTTCAGATGCCCATTTTTGAATTGGGTCTTTATATTTGGGGGTGATTGTTTTGAGTTCTTTATATATTCTAGATAATAGTCCTTTTTCTGAGGATCAGCTGGTAAAATTTTTTTTCCCATAGTGTAGGTTATCTCTTAGCTCTGTTGATGATTTATTTTGCAGTGCAGAAGCGTTTGATAACATGAGATCCTGGTTGTTGATTCTTTCTGCTAGTTCCTGTGCTATTGAGGATTTGTTCATAAAATCTTTTCCTATGCCGATGTCTTGAAGAATTCTACCTAACTTATCTTCCAGGAAGTTTAGTGTTTTAATGTTTAAGTCTTTAATCCATTTGGATTCTGGTTTAGTGCATGGTGAAAGATGGGGGTCTAGTTTTAATCTTTGGCAACCTGAAATTGAATTTTTCCAGCACCATTTATTAAAGAGGCTATCTTTTCTGCAGTGAGGATGGTTGGCTCCTTTGTCAAAGATGAAGTGATTGAGTGTGTCTGGAGTTGTTTCTGCATCTTCTAATCTGTTTCCCTGATCTTTGGGTCTGTTTCTTTGCAAGTACCATGATGTTTTTATTAAGAGGCCCTGTAGTAGAGTTTCATATTGGGAATTTTTATACCCTCTGCCATGTCTCTGTTGCCTAGGATGGCTTTTGCTATTCTAGGTCTGTTCTGCTTCCAAATGAACTTTTGGATTGTGTTCTCTAGTTCAATGAAATAAACTGTTGGAATTTCAATTGGCATGGCATTGAATCTGTATAGCAGCTTTGGTAGTATGGCCATTTTTACTAAGTTAACCCTTCCTACTCAGGAGCAGGGGACATCTTTCCATTTTCTTATATCCTCTTCCACCTCTTTTTTCAGAGTGATGTAATTTTCATTGTACAGGTCTTTTGCTTCCTTTATTAGATTGATTCCTAGATACTTCATTTTCTTGGATGCTATTATGAAAGGAATTGTTTCCCTAATTTCTTTCTCAGTGAGTCTGTTATTTGTGTACAAGAAGGCTATTGATTTTTGAGTGTTGACCTTGCATCCAGCTACTCTGCTAAAAGTGCCAATTGTCTAGAAGTCTTTTGGTGGAATTTTTCAACATGCATAGGTCAATAAATGTAATACATTGTATTAACTGAGTCAAGGACAAAAACCATATGATCCTCTCAATAGATGCAGAAAAAGTATTTGACAAATTCAACACCCATTCATGACAAAACCCTGCAAAAAATGGAATAGATGATCTATATCTCAACTTAATAAAGGCTATCTATGAAAAACCAACATCCAACATCTTATTAAATGGCCAAAGACTGAAAACCTTAAAATCAGGAACAAGACAAAAACTGAAAACCTTAAAATCAGGAACAAGACATGGATGTCCACTATCATCACTCCTCTTCAATGTAGTTCTGGAAACATTAGCCACAGCAATTAGACATGAAAAAGAAATTAAAGCAATAAAGACAGGGAAGGAAGATATTAAACTGTCATTATTTGCTGATGATATAATACTCTACATTGAAGACCCCAAAAATTCCACCAAAAGATTTTGATATGTTCTAAGTACCATTTCATTCATCTGAACATATTTTCTTGACTCTTCTCATTGCTTATTTGAAAATGTGCTGCTTAATTTTCACATATTTGTTGACTATTTCATTTTTATTCTAGATCAAATCCACTGTGTTGAATTTTTCATTTAAGTTACTGTACTTTCCATTTCTGGAAATTTTTACATGGTTATTTTTGTGATTTTCATATATTTATTGATTTCTAGTTGATTATTCAGTACTATCATATCTTTTTTATTTTGTTATTTTTGGTCCCCTTTAGTTCTTTGAACATATTTATAATTAATTACTCTTTTGAAGTATTTGTCTGCTAAATGCACAATTTGATACCTCTCTCAGAGAGTATTTCTGTTGTATTCTCAATCCATCTCCCATAAGTGGTATGCACTTTCTTGTACTTTTGGCTGCCTTCTAATTTTATGATGTTGTTTAAATTAAGATATTTTGATAATATAATGCAGCAGCTCTCTCTATTCTTCGCCATCTGGTAATATGTATTTGTTGAAGAACTGACCAGCCTATTTTAAATAACTATACTTTTCCAGAAATGTAAAACTTTTGTTATTGCTTCTTAGAAAGCACAACTTTGGGTGTGTGCATGTTGCCTTGGGTTAGCAATAATAGTTTTACCAGGGCTCATATTTTGTTTGTTTGTCTGTCTATTTCTTTGCTTTTTCCTGGTCAAATTAAACAGTTAGGGTCTACAAAATGAACATTTATTGCTATATAGTTTTCTTCAATGCCTTGAAATGTAAATTAGTTTATAGACAGGTCCAATTTTAATCTCACTCCTTTAATCTGACTCCTAGGTCATTTTTAAGTTCAGAGTTTGCAATTTGTTCTGTCCATACCTTCTTAAGGTCTCTTTATGTTTCTATCTGTTAAATTAGCTTACCTATAGTTTAGTTTACATGTCTAATACAATATTACATGTCTCTTCTTAATTTCTGCCAACCACAATCATCGTGTTTGAAGGTGTCCTTAGTCTGTAACTTCTGTTTGAACATAATGTGTTTCAAATAACGGAGAGATTCATAGAACTGTGTCTATGCAACCTGGATCATCCATGATCCAGAGCTATGTATCTCTGAACTATGGACCTGCAGCTGATGCCAGCAAAACTAACCTCACATTTTAGATGCAAGTGAAAGTAACCTCACATTTTAGAAGCACAACTTTCACTGGAGGTGGAAACTTCTGGTCTTTTGGCTTTCTAGTTAATATCCCAGAGGGAGCATGAAATCTCTAATCCACAAATGAGGTGGTCTGGGATAAATTAGTCACCTGTGTTGTCAGCATGTTGGACCCATGACAGAGTCCCTATTTATGAGTTGAGTCTAACAGAAATGCATTCTCAGGCCCATTGGTCAGACTCACCTGAAATTTAACTTCTCTGACAGGTAGTTGAGATAGGGAGAGGATGAAAAATATTGATGTCCTGTCTTTCCAAGGGAGATGCCATAGTTTGGACTTGAGACATGGTGGAGGAAGTTCTGTTTCTAGTTACATCCATCACAATGGGCTCAAAGGGTGTAACACTAGATCATATTTCTAATGCCACAGATTTTAACCAGTTAGAGTAGGGTTTCTTCACTAAAGTATGCTCATAGGATCAATTCAAAAGATTCTTTATATTCTCATCATTTGCTTATACTTTACCATTTTTATTCTCTCCTTCAGGGAGAATGTCTGTGGGATTCATTCACATTGTTAATATGAAAGAGAAAATCCTATTTTAAGTTAGATAAGTTCTGTTCTATTTTAATAGAAAAACTACCAACAAAATGACTAACAATGCATTTTTAAAAGAATGAGAAAAATAACTCATTTGATAAATTTTATCATTTCAGTGTTCATTAAATTCTCAGTGCAGGCTAAGAAGTATTACTATTTAAATAATTAAAAAGAAATATATATACATTCAATTTATAAAATTTGCTTGATAATATCAAGCATTTAGTAGATTTGATTTGACCTTCACAGTTCCCTTAGTTCTCATAGACTATTTGATTAATTAAACATACAGTGATCTAGTGAAAAGAGTTGATTGAATTTTCAATAGTTCAATATGATTGCCATAAAATGCAAATTTAAATGTTTGCTTATGTTTTATAAAAAATAAAATGATAGCAATGTATTGGGAAAACAAATTCTTCAGTTAAGTATCCCTGGTTCAGTGTTACTGAGAGATAGAAGTAAAAGGAGCTAATGAACATATGAGAATAAGTAACAGTGTGGTCATTTTATTATTGTTAATGTTCAGTCAGTATAAAATTTTATATTAATTTTCTTGTAAAGTATGAATATGCTAATTTAATAATATTACATTTTAATATAATTTTGATAATCCTGATGATTTTGTTAATTTAATGAGTTTGGAAATTTATAAATATTTTGAAAGAATAATGTTTGCAGAATTCAATTCTGCATTTCATTTTAAAATTTATTTGTTTGAATAATAAAGAATTTGATTTCCTTAATCAGATATGTTAAAACCTTGATTGAAAAAAATTCAAATAGTAGCTGTTATTTTAAAATATCATTATTTCTAGTAACAAATTGAATTTAGGAACCTTATGAATTCTATTAAATTTTTCTACACAATATCTGTCAATAAAAATTAAAGTGCATTAGAGGGATTAAAACTGATTAGTTAAATAAACTAATTACTGAAGTTTAGAACAAAGAAGGAAACCTGGATCACAGGTTAAAAATTCATGTCTTATGCTCGCTTCAGCAGCACATATACTAAAAATTCAAATCTTATAATTTCAGTTGTCATGGGGAAGTTGAAGTTAATCCAGTTGAGGAATTAATGCTAAATATGTCTTTAAAATGTTTTTTAAATAGACTCTTTGGTGAAAATTTCAAATACACTTACCAATAAATAGATTGGTTTAGTAAATCTGAATAAATCTGTCATCAAGATTGAATACTTTTTCTTTTCTTTTTTTTTTTTTTGATTTTTTTTTTTTTTTTTTTTTTTTTTGATTTTTGGTATCTGGGATCGAACTCTGGACCGTGCAAGGCAGGCAGCAGAACTACTCAGTGAAATCCCTGGTCCCAAGATTAAATATTTTAACATGTACCATATATGCTACATTTAGACCTAATGTAGTTTTGTATTTAAATCAGTACCTGGCATAATAAAATATTAGATTAATTATAGTCTTTAAAAATGAATTGTTTTGCAACAACAGAAATTTAGAATTTTCTTGACTTCATGTAATACACAATCTACATTCACATTACTTTGACAGCTGAAACAAAGGATTATTGTTACCATTTGTTTGATTTCATTATAATTATATTGGATTTTTAAAGAGTACATCTGATGTTCAGAAATTTTTCCTAATCCACAATCTAGCTGTAGGGATAATCAATTTCCTTTTAAGACCCTGAAATACAGAAATCCTATAGCTTCCTTGGTATGTCATTTACCTTGTTATTCTATTTGTTATATTTCCTGTGACCTGGAAAATAGATGCAATGGCTTCAGTCAATTTTTTTTAGCTTTTTTATAATAACGCAATATGAATATTAGCTGGTTTGAGCAGTGACAGAATGATATAGCTATTGCAAATTATTCTTTTCATCTTATATTGAGTACTTAGTTACTGTACTGTTATTTTAATTTCTTGTAAATGTCTTCCAAAATGTTTTCAAATAATTCTTTTAGCATCTATTGATAACATTTTGATTACATCAATTATATAATTCGGAGTACAAAAAATTAGTAATATAATAATTATCTTACTTTTTATTTCACTCATAGAGAATGTTTTATCAAGAAAAATCAGAATAAATGTGTAATTTTAGTATTTTTCTAATTTTCAAAATAAGTTGTTGATATGATAGCTACTATAAATAATGGCACATAATTTCTTTTCTGAAAATCATTTTGAGATGACTTTTAGATAACTGATTCACCTCAATTAGTTTTAGACACTAATATTAATTAATATCAATAATTATTGAAGTTATCAGATCCTTGTCTTGTATGATGTTCTGAGGTCCATTAATTTGATATTTTGTGTGCTGGCCCAAAGCTCATGCTGTAGAGTTAAATTTACCCATTTTTCAAAAGATCGTTGGTTCTTATATCTGTACATGGAATTTAGAAACTAAAAATCTGTGCAGTATTAGTGCACATCATTACTTGAAATTGTTTCCCAGTAATTAATTTGTAGCCCAAATTTTAAAATATATATTTACAAAGAAAATAATGATGGCTAGAATTAGTTCATGCTATTATTCATAGTTCCCATGAACATTTCACATTTGTACTCAATTTTTTAAAGATTTCATTTTTATATTTTTATAAATATTTTTATATTTTTCTCTTTAATCAGCAGTTATTCTTCTATCTTAATATTTAACTTAAAATCTTTTAAAACTACATACCATTGTTTATAATTATTTTCATAGTTATTTCAGTCTGAAATATTAAATAATTTTTATACAAGAAAGTAGACAAAAAATATAGAAGATGCAGAACTCAGAGTAGAAAATGTTTCTACTATTCAGAATTGATGCCTAGTGAGTAAAAACCATGACACTAAAAATCTAAACATAGAAATAAGATTAATTAAATCAGATTTTCACAACAATGAGCATAATTATCAATTCCTAAATAAAAGAGCCAATGGGTAACTTGTTCCAAATGAATATTCCTTTGCTCTAAGTTTTTTTGTTTTGGTTTGGTTTTTTGGCATGTCTCCATTTGGTTGAGAAAGTCAAAATCATAAGAAGCTTCTCGAATAATTTAAGGGATGCATTATAGCAGATTACTCTTTGACTAATGCTTGTCTGGAAGCATTCTGATACTTTTTTTCTACAGAAATTATTTGCCCAGTGTAGCTAGGGATGGGTTAGCCCTTAAGCATAATTGTTTGCAAAGCCATAGGTATCCATGAATCAAATCCAGGAGTAGCAAAATGAAGGTGAGAAGCACAAAACAGTTCTCACACAGTACCAAACCCCTAAATAAAATAAGGCATTCTAATTCTACAAAGTATGTCATGTTTCTAGTAGGTTGCATTTACTGTTTCACATTGGCTAAATGGATCAATATATGCTATGGCACACTCAACAGCTCTTGCCAAAGCTTCAAAGCTTAAGGTCAAAATTATACGCCTTAGAAAAGGTTTACACATTTGCAATCAAGTATAGGAAATCCCCTCCAACTTTGGCAATATGAGCCAAACTCTATTTGCATAGAATTCAGGATTGTTTAATGAAAGGGATAATGAAATAACCATATTCATAGCCAGCTGGCCTAGAGTTTGAGGAGCCAACTGCAAATTCCAATCTGTCTAAGAACAATTCTGTTTGCCATATGTGTGTGTTATATTTATAAATATATATATATTATTTATATGAAAAAAAATATATATATTATTAGGGACCATTCTAAGTCTTATGGGCAACTGGGACTTTTAAATCAGTAGTAGAAATATTACGAATCTCCAAATTAGTGGAATCCCATTTTATACACCTGTTCTGAAGAGAATGTGCCTTAAGAATACTGGAACAGTAGGACATTTTCTCTCCTCCAACATCCACTGTCCCAATTAAAAGACCATGCCTCTATTTGACAACAGCATCTGGGCAATGTCTAGGAGCCAAATTCAAATTTTATTATATTTGTATGGACTTAAAGTTATGATGTCTGACTTTTTCAAAATGAGAAAGCTTAGAAACTGGAGATATTTTGTTTTTAAATTCCAGTCATCTTTTTCAGAAATATTTGTTGAAAATGAAACAATTATTTTCTGGTGCTACAGAGAATGTTGGAACAAATTCATTCCAATCTCATGTTTATAGATTAAATGTGTATAATGTATTTATTGCTAGTGATTGAGTGATTTACCTCAAGTTAATTGATAACTTGAAGGCCAAATATTTGTACATCTATTTCAGTACAAACATTAAGGAAGCACAGTTTAATACAGCAATGTTTGCATTGCAAGTCGATAAGTCAGCTCAGTTTCTGTTTGTGGAAGTGCTGTCTCCCTATCGCTGAGTATGTTCTCTCCTATTTTCTTAAGTACACTTTTCAATTCATAATTTTCTCATTGTTTCCTTGGTGTATTAGAGGTAAAGATAAGCAACAACAGTAATAAAATTTATGATAAGCCACATAGCAGAATTTCCGATATAACAAATTTTTTTCTATCTTTCTCTGCAAAGACTTTATCTTCCTAGGGTAGCAGGATAAAAAAAAAGAAAAAAAAATAAGAGACGATGAAGAAGTAACTGACTGCACTCATATGAGACATTTTTAGTGTGATACAAACTCATTGTTTTTTTTTTTTTTTTTTGGTACTGGGGATTGAACTCGGGTCCTTGTGCTTGCAAGTCAAGCCACCGAACCACTGAGCTAAATCCCTGGCTCTCATTGTTCTCAATATTATTTTATTTCATTTTTATGACACAAGAAGTGACTAAAATATTTGATGATTATTGTTTACCTTGCATTATTGTTATTATTTATTTTTTGTAATTTAGGACTTAAATGCTACTGCTTATATAAAATCTCCAGGTAAATCAAAAGAAGTAAAGCTGATGCCATCCTCATAAATGTCGATCATTCTAGTAGCGGTTTTACACAAAAAATGGAGAGAGGATTAGAATAGTCAGATCCACGCAGTACTGTGCAGCATACTTGCAAAATGTTTACTGCTTAGAGTGATTAATATGCGTATCTAGTAGGCTCAGCAAATAAAAGAGAATAGAGGGAGGGCTGTAGGAAAGAGTTTGTGTTCAAACATTTATTTTCAGGATACGATAATACAAACATTGTTTCCAATGGAAGAGACTAATTGGAAATGAAACACAAAATGAGTTCGTCTGTAATAGTGTGGAGATTTATAAAAATGTTATTATTGTGTCTGTTTTCCTTTTGCCTCATCTTAGTTAAAACAAATTTTAAAAGAATCTGTAGAATAATGAAAATATAAACCATCATCATCCTCTTCAGTCAAGCAGAAAAATTTCAGTTTTGTTTGACTTTTATTTTGTATTTGCTCACTGGGTTATTTTGCATTTAAAATCATGCAAACGTATGCAGACATACCATCAACAGGCCCACTGTCTCTAAATGTCAAACTGACCTCAGTTACTGAAATCTGGAAGCTGCTTTTTATATTGCCCTTTTCAAGCAATTTGTGATTGCCACTCAAGGAAGCACTCATGCATATAGAACTACCACAAGAGGGAAGACTTCAAACCATTCTGTCCATTACTGTCCAAATCTTTGCACAGTAAAAGAAAACAGTGACTGCAGCCATAGTCCATGCAGAGTGTTAACAAATGCCTTATAGAGAGAAATTTGAAAATGTGGACAGATGGAATTATTCAATTGAAATAATTTTGTAACGACTGTTGGGTTGCTTTTGGAACTTTGTAACCCAAACTGTTGCCTGCTAAAATCCTTGTATTCATTTTATTCACGATCTATGAGAAGATAGTTATTCTTGCACAATGTATTCAGTTCAGCATATTTATTATGGGCCCCAAAGAGGGTCTCAGTCTATTTACAGAAAGTATTAATATAGTTAATTGAAGTTTGAGATCTTGGACCTCTCTAAATCCTGAGCAGTAGTTTATAAGGCAAGTTGTCCCTTGGCTTTACAGTTGGAGCGCCCGATAGAGGGTCACTGAGGGGCTAGGAGTCTATCGATCCTCTGCCTCTAGACGAGGTTTGTGTCCTCGTCTCAAAAAGAAAGAAGAATTGGAGTAAGGCTGGCTCAAAGGCTCAAGTCTGTGGCAGAAAATTGGGAAGTTGGTCCAGTGAAGAATGAAGAAGTCAGAAATCAAAGTGATGTTAAGCAAATGTTTATTTGTAAGATCTTAAATGCAGAGGAAAGGTACTAGGTAGCAGTGCTACAAGGTAGAAGGAATTCAACTCAGTTTCCCCATGAGGAGCTGTAATTTTCTCATATTTATATGGATAAACTGGTTCCTTAAAAAAAAAACAACTGGTGTGATTTAATTTATTTCTGGGTTGAGGAAAACGTCAGGGGGTTAGAAGCGTAAAGCAAATGCATGTTATAGTTTCACAAGTGTAACTTTTTTGGTAATAGGACACCATCAGCATGTGGTCATTTCATAATCATCAGCCACCCAAGTCTTGCCCTATGTCTGCCTATGCACCTCTAACTGTCCCTACATTCCTCCCTTTGACTTGATCATCCTACTGCCACAGGACGGGGAACCTAGACCACAAGAAAAATAAGAATTGAGGTCAAATCATTACATAAACAGGCCTGACTTTTTAAATTTTCTGGATGTTCATTGTCTTTTTGTTTAACCTGCAATATTGAAAATAGATGCTTTGTCATGTTTCTAAGTGAAGTCTGATATGTTTTACATTAATGATTTTGGCTCTAATAGGGGTCAATTGCTATATAATATTCTTTAAAAACCTTTTATTCTTTCCCAAAAGGTATCATGACATATAAGCCTTTACCTTTAGTGGAACCAACAAATATCTTCTAGTCTAAACTGCAAAACACACTGAGGATCTTTTTAGTAAGTCTTTCTTTAGAGCCCACTTTATTTATGGAATGTGTACACTTATTGTTTACTTGACAAGTGCATCACATTCACCTTATTGTCATACATATATATGACACAAAGTATATTACACAGTGTTTGCAGTTAAGTATTTTCTTTTTAAGTTTTACATTACCCCATTTTTGGAATGTAGAACTTCATTTATCCATTCCTCCTCTATTATTTATCCTTCAGTACCGAATTTAGAGGATTCATATTCTAAACTGTTTTAATGTTTCTTTTTGCACTTTTGATTAAAGATGTCAATACTTAGCAACAACTAGAGACTGTCTGTGTTCCATTTTATTTTTCTGCTTCTAACAAATCTTGTCTTGCGCCCTAACTCTTCATACTTCTACTGTCCTGTCTTTCCTTTTTTCATTTCCACCAAGCCATGCTTTCTTTAACCTTAAAACCTGACTGTGTGGTTTCTGTTACCTTTCTTTTTTAATTTCTTATTCTTTGAAAATCTTTCAAGATTTAGAAAATAATACTATTTCTCTAGAAGACTTTCTTGACTTCTCTTCAATGTGAAGTCTCATAATCATGCAAACTTCTCACGGTTATTAAGATTTTCTTTCACTTATTTTGTATGAACTACACATAACATCAAAGCCATTCTACACCATTAAACTGGAACTTCTGAAATGACAAATGTGCATCTCTCTTTGCTCTTTATTCTCATCATCGAAAACAGTCAATCACATAAGGTATTTTTAAAATGTGTTTCAACTAAATAATGTATTCATTCAGTATTCTGCAGAATTTACTCTCATTTGGCAGCAATACATATAAGAAATAACAGGAATTGTTTGCCTCTAAGTTTCATCTCATTTTTCTATCATTTAAAGTCATTGACTTTCTAGTTCTTTACTCAAAGATCTTTAACCACAAAATCACCTACAAAGAATAAGAGTTATTTGTAAAAATTCTGTAAAAAGTGGTTTTGTAGTATAACTATTTTAAGATAATATAGTTTAAATAAATTGCAAATAAAATTTACGCGCACAACTTTCTTATATTTATCAATATCCATTGTTAAGGGAAAAATGATGGGTAAAAAGATTTACAAAATAGTCTGATTCAACCTGAAAATCATATTTCCAAGTGATCACTTTCATTGTTCTTTCTTCCACTATATTTTAATTCCCCTGCCTTTTAATCCAGCCTTTAGTGAGTCATGCCCATTTTTCCTTCAGAATTTCTTATTTTTTCAGTTTTTATTTTTCCAGTTAGAAAGCCTCGTCAATTTATCTCCTCACACTAAAAGTCCTTCAGTGGCTGCTTAACTCAATCGCTTTCACTTGCTCCTTGTTGCTGTATCTACTGCTTCCATGTTCAGAGCAATTTCTAAGCAGGAAAAGAAAAGCTTCGTTACTTATGAATATACAAACAGCAACATTTCCTACAATACAAATTTCTTCTCCACAAAGACATTCTAGAGGCAAACAATTCACTCTAGCAAATCAATCTCCTCATTCAATACCCCGTGCAGTGAATACGGGTAGCTTTTGTTTCTCAAAGAATCTCCTCCTTCTTGTGGTAAAAGTAATAGTGGCTTATTTAGGCCTCTCATAAATCACAAAATCAGTGATGAATTCAGGATCCAGTCCACCTGGACTGTTAGGCCACAGGATTATTTCACTGAATGTGTTAAGCAATCTCTAAGATAATCCCCATCTTCTGGCACATGATTTGTCATCTTCTGTCATGAAATATAGGATGGACTTACCAAGTCACTTCTGATGACTAGGATAAGACAGAAGTGATGATGGTATATCAATCCACAGATTAGGTTACGATAGGATTATGATGCATAATTTCCATTATAGTCTTCTCTTCTCTTCTCTCTTTTCTCTCTCTTCTCTTTTTTCCTTTCCCTTCCCTTCCCCTTCCTTCCCTTCCCCCCTCCTCTCTTCCACTTTTTCCTTCCCTTCTTTCTCTGTATCTATGACCAGCCAACCACCACTACCTGAGCTTGAAAAGGCATGTGCTTTAACTTAAACTTTGGCATGACTTCATACAACGTCATGAGAGGTTGAATGCAATCTCATAAGAGACTTGATCTAGAGGTAGATATCTAGGATGTGCTTATAGAGTACAGAAACAGTGCGAAAATAAATGCTACTTTATGCCACTGAATTTTTAGATAATTATCTAAAAGAGTTCAAAAAGAGTAATTCAAAAAGAGTAAATTACACTTTGTAAATTTTTTTTCCTCATTGAGTTTATTGGAACATTTTAGGTACACAGTACAGTTACATTCATTATTGGGATCTTGTACCTTTACATGACAGGTCTTGGTTCTCATTCTTTCCCCTTGTCCCTGCCCTCCCTTCACCCCCTCCTCCCTCCCCCTTTACAAACACTTCATTTCCATTTTCTCATTTTCTCATATTTTTTTTATTTTCCCTTATTAGCTTTCCCCTACCCTTCCCACTTTCCCTACACCTTTAGCCCCTTTCTTCCTATTTCACATTGTCCATTACATCATTATGATCTTATGTACTATTATAGTTTATTCACAGTAGAGAAACTATTCGGTATTTACCCAACAGCCAACATCATAAATGTGAAATTTTGCCATCATTTATTCTTTTTTTTTTTTTTTTGGTACAGGGGATTGAACTCACCCTGAGAAAGAAAAGGCCACCTAGGAGGAAAAAAGCATGGATGAGCCTTTGAGCTCAAAACAAGTAAAATGAAGTAGACAGAGAAGAGGCTGATTTTCCAAAATAGTAACATAAATATCACAGAGAACAGAAATGCTAGGAAAAGGGGGCATAACAACAGGCTTTCTGTCTAATTTAATCTTCCAGGTAGAGTGATTGCAAATGGGAAATAAGATAGAAAGTGGAGGTAAACTGTTAGCAGTTTTGGGAGTTTGTTATGGATAGAAGAAAAATGCATTCTACACACCCCTCAAAATAGTAACATAAATATCACAGAGAACAGAAATGCTAGGAAAAGGGGGCATAACAACAGGCTCTCTGTCTAATTTAATCTTCCAGGTAGAGTGATTGCAAATGGGAAATAAGATAAAAAGTGGAGGTAAACTGTTAGCAGTTTTGGGAGTTTGTTATGGATAGAAGAAAAATGCATTCTACACATCCCTCAACACACACACACACACACACACACACACACACACGCAGTAGTAAAAGCAGGAAACAGTTCCTGGTGCCATGAGAAAAGGCTCATGAATTCCTGGCCTATGGGAAAGAGAGAGAGAGAAACAGACTAATAGATGAGAGAGAGAGAGAGAGAGAGAGAGAGAGAGAGAGGGAGAGAGAGAACAAATTTGTCTGTAGGGCTGTAGTAGTTCCCCTAGCTGGCTTGCCAATTTATGTTACAAGATTCTGGGGTGTCGGAATCTCCATTTAG
>NW_022900932.1:32554059-32637278 GCF_012274545.1 Fukomys damarensis
TTTTTTTTTTTTTTGGTACAGGGGATTGAACTCACCCTGAGAAAGAAAAGGCCACCTAGGAGGAAAAAAGCATGGATGAGCCTTTGAGCTCAAAACAAGTAAAATGAAGTAGACAGAGAAGAGGCTGATTTTCCAAAATAGTAACATAAATATCACAGAGAACAGAAATGCTAGGAAAAGGGGGCATAACAACAGGCTCTCTGTCTATTTTAATCTTCCAGGTAGAGTGATTGCAAATGGGAAATAAGATAAAAAGTGGAGGTAAACTGTTAGCAGTTTTGGGAGTTTGTTATGGATAGAAGAAAAATGCATTCTACACATCCCTCAACACACACACACACACACACACACGCAGTAGTAAAAGCAGGAAACAGTTCCTGGTGCCATGAGAAAAGGCTCATGAATTCCTGGCCTATGGGAAAGAGAGAGAGAGAAACAGACTAATAGGAGAGAGAGAGAGAGAGAGAGAGAGAGAGAGAGAGGGAGAGAGAGAACAAATTTGTCTGTAGGGCTGTAGTAGTTCCCCTAGCTGGCTTGCCAATTTATGTTACAAGATTCTGGGGTGTCGGAATCTCCATTTAGAGGTGATTTCTAGGTTCTTTCTTTTTTAGAAAAAGAATGAAGTGAAACAAGAATAAATGATGGAAGGGCCAGGGATTTTGTTCACTGGTTCTGCTGTCTGCCTGGCAAGCACAAAGACCTGAGTTCGATCCCCTGTACACGTTGTAAATTTTGATATATGGATACTTGAGAAAATTTGTAAGGGAAATCTAGACCTGGGAGTAACAGCATTATATTTTGATGTTGAAGATACTTGAAAAACTAGTCAATTTTAAATGCTTTCTTATATTTATCATAGTGTCTGAAATAGGGTATTGAAATAACCTTCATATATTCATTAGAAAATAGTTTATAACTTTATATCCAAAAGAAAGCTCATATCTGATTTACTACTCTGGTAAATAATTACCTGTCTTTAAATGTAACCTTTTGTCACAAGTAAATTAAACTCAGCATAACCTACAGGCAACACTGCCTATCAGATATACATTGTTGATTTGTGTGATTTCTAATATGTATAGAAATGTCTTTTTGACTTTTTAAAATATCATCAAAGTTTATGATGTATTTTTAACCTAAAACCCCTTGTAGGGAATTCAAAGGCATAGATACCTGGCTATTTATTTTATGAACACCTTATAAGTAAAAAGAAATGTTCTCTTTTTATGAAATCATTATTAAAATGAACACTTCCTCAAAAACGTGGTAAATACTTAAAATCTTCCCTGCCTTACTACATGTTATATTGCACATGGCAAACACACACAAGCAGTAAACACATTGGTTATTTCATATATCATATTCTAGAATTTAAATAGACCTCAATTGCTAACAGTAGTAAAGAGAAACATGGCTTCATGATTCAAACTTAAGCTAAAACTTGCCACAGACAGAAAAGCTGCTCTTATTCACATATGTCAAATCCAGGGGAAAAATGAAAGGAACAAAGAATATAACTTTTAACCAAAATCTATCATCATTTTATGGATCATCATTTTATTATGGATCGATCCAATCTACTTCATATGAAAGAGTAATTTAGCAAATGTAATTGAGCAAATAGAGTATTTGAGACTTAGGTAAAATCTTTAGGATTTCTTTCAAATGGCCCAATTATGGAAATTTTGGTGCTACCAACAATTTTATGGCAATTTAGTGGCAGAGATTTTAATTATCTCACTGAATAAAGGTGTGAAAAAAGAAGGCAAGAGGGGAGAAGAAAGGAGAGATGTTAGGAAGACATGAAGGCAGGCAAGATTATTTGATGTAAAATACCAGAATAAAGTAATAGAAAATAAATTTTTAAATGTTTTTGTTTCTTTGGGCTAGTATTTACAAAGTAATTTCTTCTTCCTGGAAATATGGAAGAACTACACTTTTATCTGTGACCATATATTTAAATTCTAACCAATGAGTGTCTCAGAAGTAGTTCACCTCATCTCAACTGGAAAACTTGGCTCCTGGAAACATTTTGTACTTGATTGATTTCTTTTCTCAGTTTAATGTTAATGAACAAGTGTGAGAGTTTCAAGATACAAGAAACCTGTATCCCTGAATCCTTCCTTTAAAGAGAACAACTTACAACAAAAAAGGGCCACCTTTACTTTTGCACTTTATGTGAGCAAAAATTGATATTCTTGAATTTGGAGATTATTTTTGTGTGTTAGTAAGTATTCTCTTAACACCTATAATTCTTCTGGTGAGAAATTTTTCCTTCTTTGTGTGTCAATTTATAAATAAGAGGTTAAAATTGGGCTCAAAAGAGAGTAAACCACAAAATAGAAGAATTGAAAAAATAAGCAAATCATTAAAAAGTGGAAATCAAATAAGAACCCTGCTTCTGTGAATCATTTCATCAACATTCTTGGTCACTTGAATAATTTATTTTTTCCAAGGTATTTAAAACTAATCTAGGAATAAAACATACCAAAAAATACAGAGAACAACTAGTACCTTTTTCTTCTATCAGCAACTTAGTATTCTACCACACCTGTAAAGCTAATGCATTGATTATCTGGATCCCGTTGTTCTACTTGTAGGAAATTGATACCATATTCTTTATCTATGATTGAAGATGATATGTTCAGCTTTATAAACAAGAACTCACACAATAGACTGTCATGTGGGACAAGTAAAAGAATAAAATTTAGAGGCACATAACACTTTTAAAAATGGAAAATACTGATAAAGTGAAGGCTATTTGTAGCATTTGTTTGTTCATTCATTAAAAATATTTACTAAAAATTTTCCTTGTTGCAAGCACTGTTTTGAATACTGCAGAATGATGACATAGTCCTGAATCTGAATAAAACAAGCTGCTCTCATGAAGATGGTAATGAATGGTCAGTTTAGCTTTTGAAGTGGCAAGTATAGAGAGTAAATAAAGCATAAAAGAATGAGTCCTCCAATAAAGAGTTTTGGTTTCCAGACTGTTTTGATCAGAGGTACTATAGGTCCTTTCAGCTGACAAATTAATACTCCATTCTATTCTGCTGGAAATACTAGGATGGAAATATAGATATTTTAATTAACATGGATTGTGTTTACTGAGTGTGTATCTAAAATAACTAAGTTATTTGCAAGCGGTATAGAAAATTTACATCCTGACAAAACTTGGGCTGGAAGGAAGCTGCTTTATGGTCAAAGGATATTCATGACTGCAGTGTTTAGACAGAAGTCTCTTGTGAGTGGGAATCACCAATTTGTTAGGCAAAAGGGATGGAGAACACTGGTCATTCTAACATAGATAGGATCTGAGATCTCTGCCATTTTTAGCTTATTAAGACAAATGCGGACTGCTGCAAAACACAATGTACTTAGTCTGAAAACTAGTTCCAGCTCTACTATAAGGGTTTTCTGTGATTCTTCAATCTCTTAGTCTACTTTCCTTCATTTGTAAACAATATTTTTAAAATTTATAGTTACTTATAAATTAAAATGCGCATTGATATATGTTATTTCATTCAAATCACAGCATCCTTTTTGTCTGACTTGGAAAATATTTTTATCTTGAAGAAAAAATACTACCTATGCAGGCATCCACACCCAATCTTCCAAATTTCTTCCAAATGACTGTCTTTTTAAATTTTTGTCCCCCAAACATGTATTAATTTGCATTTTTAAGATGAATCACTTTTGTTTTATTTTTTACTTTATTTCTCACTTTTCAAAGTATTAATTCTCAATCCCAAAACTTGATTTAATATCACTTCCCAAATTGGCACCTCCCCATATCCTATTATACTGAACGTGCCATTTATTGTGAAA
This sequence comes from Fukomys damarensis, assembly GCF_012274545.1. Classification (NCBI taxonomy): domain Eukaryota; kingdom Metazoa; phylum Chordata; class Mammalia; order Rodentia; family Bathyergidae; genus Fukomys; species Fukomys damarensis. The sequence goes on from NW_022900932.1 coordinate 32,557,888, forward strand.
CATTAAGTGAAATATTCCTTAGGACTACTATCTGACATAGGCCTGAAGGATGCTTTTCCGTTTTATGTTTTTCTGTTAAATATTTATTAGTGCATGTTTTCAGTATATGATGGTTACATTCCTTGTCGGGAGGTGGTGCATGTACAGACCGCATCTTGGTTCTTTTTCAAACACTGCCCATCTCTTCTTCCTCTTCACCATCTCTTAATCCCTTTCCCATTTGAAAAAGAAATCTATCTCCCTATTTCTTATCATCTTCTATTTTGCTTTTTATTTATGTTTGATTTTCTCCTATAAGAGAAGAGGTGTGATATTTAAGCTTGCGTGTGTAACAGAGGTGAGGCAGAAGAGCAGAGAGACTCATTCCAGACCTTTTGCAAATAAGGAGGGTGTAAGACCAAGAGCCTTACCAACTGCTCCGAGGATCACCCGGAAAGGAGCACACCAGACAAGGTGGAAATGAAACAGACCTTTATTAGTCTGGCCAGACGGCACTCCCGGAGCCGAGTAGCTCAGAGAGGTGCTAGCTCAGGGGCTGAGATCTTCTTATAAGGGGATACAGGGGAGTTAATATTCAAAGCTGGCAGTCAGGTGGCAAAGGTCAGCTGATTCACACTGGTGGCCAGCTGTCACGTATTCAGCAGCCACACGTTGATGGTCAACAGATGCCTACAAGATGTTCTAAGTTCTTAAAGGTATTTCGGGTTTAAACAGTTTTCCCTGTTGAAGATAAGGGGAGGGTGAAACAACAGTCTCCGGGCCATTAGCTGGCCAACATGGAGTCTCTATAGCTCAGTCACGTCTCACAGTGGGTGGTTTATTCACTTGTGCCTGAGCACACAAGCAGGCTGAGTCTGGGAAAGGAAACTCAGCTGGGAGCAAGGCAAGAGCAAAAGTTTTAAAGGGCAGCGGAGCAGTTTGCTGCCTTGAGGAGTTTGAGGGTGGAGAGAGTGAGGTCTCACTCCACAGGATGTGTGATGGTTGTAGACATAATTTGTTGTTCTTTTCTTTGCTCTTTGTTCTTTTCTGTGGTTTCCTGCCATGCCTGCTGGTAATGGCTTCACTTGTGGATGTGACAGTCTTCTCCTTTTGTTACAAAGAAAAGGGGGAGAATAAGGGAGGTAGGTGCCATTTTTCCTGGTTGTATCATGAAGACGTGTAGAAAACTTAGATATCTTAAACAGGAGAGAGTTTTTTTGTTTTGTTTTTTTTTTTTGTACCAAGGATCGAACTCCAGTCTTGGCACTTGTGAGGCAGGTGCTGGAACCACTGAGCTAAATCTCCAGCCCTATTCCTTGTTTTGTTTTGGGTATCAGGGGTTAAACTTGGGACCTTGTGCTTGCAAGGCATGTGGTGCCTCCACTGAGCTAACTGCCTAGCCCCTGGGAGAGAGATCTAGGGGGATGGGATGGTATAGGCAGGTGGTCAGAACTGGCGTTCCTCACACTGACGGATTGGTGACAACCCAATTTCAATTTTGTTTGAATTGTGAAAAGACCCTTAAAAGGCATGGCCCAAAGAGGAAGAGAGTGTAAAAAGAGACAAGAGGTCTAGTTAATGGAGGGAACCATGATGCTTAACCTCAAATATTAATCTAAAATTCAGACAGACATTATCTAATTCCTGAAGCCTTTTTTATTTAGCCTTTTTGCAGCATCTTGTGCTCTTCCTGACTGGTTTGTATAAAGCAATACTTTCCTCCTAGGAAGACGTATAAGCCATTTTGGCTGGGAAAGAACCTAAGTCTCCACAGTTTTGGAGGGTTACTGCTGCCAAGGAGTCTATCTGGATTTGTAAGATAAGAATAGAGTCAGTTTTGTTTGTTTTTTTAATGCTCTCAGAAAGATCTGCTGAGAGGGGATGATAGTAGGTTATGGAGGTGATAGATCTCTATGTTGTCAGGTTGGGTATTTAATGGCAACAGGCAGGCTAGTGGAAGGAGGAAAGAGGAATAGATGGAGGGAGATTTCCCATGCAGAGCAGAGAGGTAGTGAGAATGGCAACAAGCTCGACAGTGGCTACCTCCAGCTAGGACTTAGAGCCATAATGGAGCATGGGTGAAAGGCCAAGACAGACATCTAGGTGCTTGGCCAGACACCAGGAAGACAGTTCTTCCCCAGGGAGACTCTCTACCTCGGCAGGCAAGGGGACAGAATGAGGAGGAGAACCGAGAAACACTGGATGTTTAGTCCCTTCTCTCTCAAGGAATAAGAGGAGAAAACGAAGGAAGTGAAACAATTTGAAATCCTCGGTAGAGAAGTCACACAGAGTGCCCTGAAAAAGGAGATCTATCTATGTAAGGAAGGAAGGACTCGGATTGGAGGCCCAAGGATGAAACCAAGTAAAATCAAAGCAGACTGAATGAAGGACTTCCTCCGGGTGAAGTGGCAGGTGAGGCAAGGGCAACACTTTTAAGTGTCCTCTGGAATCTTTGGCAACCTGAGCAAAGTGGGAGAAATTATTTGTGATTTTCACAAGGAGGGGTCAGGCGAGTTATCAGTAACATGCAGCTCTACTCAAGAGTGATATACCTACTGGAGAGGGTCTCATAGATGGACAGCAGTCAGGATGACAGAGTTGACCACGAAGCGTCTTGTTTACTTAGGCTGTATGGACTGGGGTTTAAATCTAACCAGGACCAATTTGTTAGTGAGGCTATCTCTATAAGGCTGGGTGTCTGCAGAAGGCAACAGAAGGCTAGCAGCATGTCAGTTCTCTTTTGGGGCTTTATGTAGAACGGGGAGCTAGTCTCTGATGGGGCCAGCCTCTGGGCTGTGGTTTGACCTGAGCAGAAAGGTGAAGCCAAATGAAAGCTGAAACAGACTGTATCTCACAGATTTCTGGGAGTGGCTTGGATGTGAAGGAGCATGATCAGGACCAGGAAACTCAATCTTTATGGAGCTGGAGAGTGAATTTAGTGAGGTGGGCGTTGAGGAGGCTGTTAACTCTTTTTACCCTTTTGGATGATTGAGACTGGTAGTGAGTATGACAATTTTATTGTACTAATGAAAGCTGGGCCATTGTCTGATGGAATGGAGGTAAGAAGGCCAAACTTGGGGATAGTATTGGCTAGGAGGGAGTTGACAATGACTGAGGCATTTCCTGAGCCCAGGGGAAAGGCCTCCATCCAAGAAGTGAAGGTGTTGACTCAAACCAGAGGTTATCTTAGCTCTTGCACTAATGGCATGTGGTAAAATCAATTTGCCAGGCCTGAGTTGGGGAAAAAACCTCATGCCTAATGTGTTGGGAAAGGAGAGGCCTCAGGAAGCCCTATGATGTGATGGACTGGAAAACAGAGCATTAATTGGTGTTGGTTTTCAGGAGAGTCTTCCAGGAGTGAAAGCAAATGAAAGGCTTAAGTAGTCAGATTGTGAAAGCATAAGAGTATGGTGTGGATCTGCAATGCAAGAAGGAGAAGCTTTTCTTGACTTAGGAACCATTTTTCCTTGTTGGTGATATTCTGATATTATTGGCACTCAGAAAAGGAATAGACCAATGTTATGCTGAAAAGGGCAAAATATTGACTTCTAGGCATTTCTAGTAAAAATGCAGAGTTGATGAAGGTTGGGGGCATAAATAAAGTGTGAGAGGTGGGATTAGGACATGAATCCTTGAAGCTTGTGGGAAGAGTAAAGGGTGAGTTGGGTGTATCTAATGATTTTGAATGTTTTTAAGTGTACCAGGGCTGCAGTATCAGCCACCTGTAGGCGTGGCAGAAAGCCTGTGACATTGAGGTTAAACTGCTTGGACAAAAACTTGATCAGAAGAGCCTGGGATCTTGCGTCAGCTCTCCTACTGCATATCTCTTATACTCTACTGCAGGCTGAAGGGTTGATTGAGGTCTGGGAGGGCCAAAGTGTATGCTGTTTTTAGGGCCTCTTTTAAGGTCTAAAAGGATAAGTGAGAGAAGTTCTTGTGATCTAAGGGCTCAGCAGGGTCTCCGTTTACAAATTTGAAGAGGACTTTACCGAGGAGGAGAGCAAAGTTGAGGACCCAGAGGTGGAAATATCCTAATATGCTGAGAAAGGGAGAGGAGTTGCTATTTGGTGACAGGAAGTAGAATCAGGAAAATTAAGCGGACACGATCTGAAAGTAGGGTTCCGGTATGTTTATTGAGAATGATGTCTACAATGGTGCAGAAGGGATTTGGGGCTTAGAAGGGGAGACACGATATCCCTTGAAGTCTAGTTGCTATAAAAATGAGAGAGTGTCTTTATGAGATGACTCATAGGAGGGGCTGCAGAGGAAGAGTTCATCTAAATACTGCATGAGGTGAGGCGGGAGGGATACAAGGATAGCAATTCGCAAGGGCCTATAATGGCCTTACCTATCGGGTATGACAGTGTGGTATGTTTGACTTATTCTACCAAACCACTTACCAGTATAATTATATAAGGGAAGGATAACAAATGCTTGCATTTTTCACTAGTTTTTATAAGATGATATAATAGAAAATATTAAAATGACAATTTTATCAAATTTATTCACTAATTTTTTTGTGTATAGTATATCTTAAAGCATTCAACACACAGTGCAACATTACAAAATGGACAGTAGCATTTAGGCTATTTCTGAATTCTATTTGCATTATTGTCTTCTTTAAACACCACAGTTTACACTCTCATGTTGGTTTTTTCTTTTTTCTCTGTGAGTGGGTACTGTAATATCAATAAAATATCTACATAATAAAGGTAATGTTGCAGTCATTGATGTTGGACTTCCTGGTTGACATTACACTACCCAGTGTTTTGTTTTTTTAATTATTATTATTTGGTCTATTATACCTAATCTAAATTGTAAATGACATTTGAACCCTCTTGTTTTGAGTAAATAATAAATGAGTTCCACATTGGTCTAAAAAGTGCATAAATATTTTCTAATAATATTTTTCTCACTCTTTGATTACAGGGTAGCTTGATAGATGTTGGTCAACTCTGTCAACACCACCCACAGAATAATTATAGTCATTGACCACTACTGGAATTTTGGTTTTCTTTCTTTGAAGTTCTATCAGTTCTTTATTAGGAATAGTTGATAGCAAAGAGAAGCCTTTTATGTCTGTCCATTTCATAACACAGACTTTTCTTCTCTGATATGCTAACATTTCTTCCTTTTTCGGTTTTTTCTTTTGCACATATTTTGGTATTTCTTTCCTATTCAATTTCAATGTCCCAAATACTTCCATTTTGTATGGTAAAAGAATATCACTGAGTTCTGGAGAAGTATAAAAATTACATCTAATGTACTTATGATAAGGTGTTTATAGATTGTAGCACAAAATTATACATTATTTTTCAAAAATTAGAAAATAATCAAAACTTATTAGATTTCATTAGAAACAAAGAACAAGGGAAAATACAAATTTCCAATTAAGATGTATGCAAAAAGAAGTTGATATAAGATAAACAGATGGATCAATGTATCTCTTGAAAACAATACTCAACTGGTTTAAGTGATACCTGCTCGAGCAATGCTCACGTTAGTACATAAACGGTGAGCTCAGCATAAACTCTGAAGCGGGTAATATTATAGTTTCAGGTTGCATCCATTGCGCTGAGAATGCCTAAAGTTTATCTTTCTTTACGGCAGGAGAATGCTATATCATGTGTAAATTTCCTTTATCCTCTCATCTTGACATATAGAATGCTTAAAGATTTAACTCTTATTAAATATACTGCTGTAATCATGGATATGCACGTATCATTGTAATATGATGTCTTTAACTCATTCAGCAAAATACCTAGAGGATTGGCTGGATCAAATGGAATTTCTAGTGTTAGTTCTTAAAGATTCATCATTAAGATTTGAGAAATATATTTAATTTTGTGTGTGTGTGTGTGTGTGTGACTAATCACTCGTTACAATTAGTGAAATAAATAATGATGTCCTCCTATCAAGCAAGTTCTTGAAATTTGGTAGATGATAAATGATTGTTGAATAGACTAAATAAATAAAAAAGGAAATTAATTGATAATCCAAGGTAGTATTTTCTTCTATAAGACTTTCTTAGTCTGATGTGTTTAAAGGCCTTTGCAAAATTAGATAGGAAATCTCCAGGGATTTGCTATGTGTTCAGAATATTAATTCTTAATAACTCCTTCAAAATCAACTAACAATAAATCTATCTTACACTTTCAAATACTTAATATGAGGAAAGAGAAGGGAAGTGGAATAAAAGTAACAGAGAGGGCATGCACCATAGCGGACCTACTTTTTCTAAGAGCATTCACTTATTTTGACTAGGATCATGTAAAAACTTCACGAGTTAAATTGTAAATAGTAGAACAACTGGAGATAAATTAAGTCTCTCTATGCTAAGGATTGATTCACCCCAAAGAAGAAATGATAATAGCTAGTAGAAATTACATACTAGCAATGTAAAAATTTTTATGATGGTTGCTAACATAATAGAGGCAAAGAACTTCGGTAAATGAAGACTATGCAAACATGTTTCATTTCTTCTTAATTCATTTTTAAAATTTCCAATCTCAATTTATCTAGAGATCTTAAAATTTCATGATTGATTGCCCTCATATATGCATATAGAATTTTGATTTATATCATTTGCTAACCCAGATAATTATATTGAAATATTATAGCAGTGTTATTCATAATCAGCAAAATCAGGAAACAGCTACACTATGCTTATCAATGGGTAAATGAATAGTAAGCTTTGGTATATCTATACTCTGGGATATCATTGAGTAATGATGTGAAAATTTGTGACTAAATCTCCAAAATACAGGAAGGAATCATAAATGTATTTAGAGAAGTAAGAGTAGCCAGGGTGATTCAAATTTATATAACATTCTGAAAAAATGCAAAACTAGAAACAATAAAAGCATAAGTGGCTGCTACAGTTTTGAGGAGTGAGAATTGACACACGAAACAGGGAAATTATAGTGTGGATAAATTTTCAGCATTAATTTATGATGATTGATACACAACATCAAACATATATTTGTTGAATCCTATACTATGTATAGAATGAAATTATAATTTAAAATGTACAAAAAACCCAAGCATACTTTGGAGTTTAGAAGATCACATAAAGGAAGACAGATTCGACACGGGTATTTCAATATATCAGCAATATATAAAGAACCTTCTGGAAGACAGGTGCTTATGGGATAGGTACTGAATTAAGTATCTTTGTAAATATGCGAAGTCTATAGAACAAAGTCATAGGAAGGAACACAGTCCACAAAACTGTTTTTGTTGAAGGTGTGCTTCCACAACCATGGTGCCTTTATATATGTATATTGAAATTTAATAGCTGATTAAATGATCAAGGATGTATTGCTGGAGCCAAGTTTGTCAGCGTTATAGTTTAAACTTGCAGACTGTCCATGTAGTATGAAATAGAGTTGAAGAAATAAATATTCACCCATATGCAGCTTGATATACATACAAATGTATAACTACACAAATATGCATAGATGTATTTCTATACACGTGGTATTATCAAATAATCCCATCACTTCCAGTCTCACATTAATTTCTGTCACAATAATCTTCTTCCATTGGGGCTTTACTTTTCCCTTCTTCGCTATACTGAAAAACGAGACATTGCTAATTGCCGTATACTTAGTAAGAGAAGATGGTACACTTTTTGGGGGGTGGTTTTTTGAGACAATATTTCAATGCAGCTGAGAATGGCCTTGAACTACGATCAGGCTGGTGTTGAACTCACAGCCATCCTCCTGCCTCAGTGTAAATTGAGAGGTACGCGTCACCATGCCCAGAAAGATGACATACTTAATATATGCATTGAAGGATGATGGTGTGGTAATAGTTTCCTAAAACATTTTAAATGTGTATTATATTATATATACATAATGCATTCAATATTCATCTTTCTGAATAAAAATTAAGAAATTCCATGTATTCTAATATATAATACCAAATATAAATGCATAATTGTATTTAAATTGTATCACTGTTGATTTTATTCTTTGTAATAAATTAAACTGTATGGCAAACTTATATATTAGTGGGGGAAGATTATGCAATGCAAAATAGTACAGTCACTTTGGAAGGCAATGTAGCATCTTCTTTTCTTTTCTTTATTTTTTCTTTTCCTTTTTTTTTTGTATACCAAATGTTGAACCAAGGGGCTTGGCAGTGAGCAAAATCTCTCCCCGATATTTATTTTTTATTTTTATTTTGAGATAGTGTCTCAGCAGGTTGCTGTGCTGTCCAGGCTGGGCTTAAGCTTGTTATCCTCCTACCTCAGGCTCCTAAATATTGAAATTACAGAAGTGCACACCATGTTCTGCTAGCAGATTCCTAAATTGTTAAGCATGATTTATTTTTAAGTGTACCCATAAACCAGAAATTTTACTTCAACATATAAAACAATAGAAACATACATCTACACAAACATTTGTATGCAGTAGGTCATAGCAGCATTACTTGGAGTAGAAATCAACAGAAACACCCTCAGTTTCCATCCACTGGTGAACAGGGGAGGTGTAATTATGTCTGTGCCATGGAATACTATTTGGTGGGGCAGGGAGATAAGGAAGAAGGTATAGAGTATTGATAAAGACCAGCTATGATATGTGTGAAATTTTGAAATATGCTAAATCTAAAGATCCAGAAACAGAAGATCATAGACAGTTTGCTTTTAAGTATATGAATTTTGGAAAAATGAAAATCCACACAGACAGAAAGTAAATTCATAATTGAAGCTCAGGATAGCATGAATGACTGACAGCAAATGGTCAAGAGATTTCTTTGAGGAATAATAGGAACTTCCTAAATTATTTTGTAATCAATTTAGGTAATTGAATTTTTAAACATCATTGAATTTCATATATGCAGTGAGTGCATTGTAAGTTATAACATATTTTTTTAAAAAAAACTGGAGCAAACTAGATACACTACCCTATGGCACCAAATCATTTGGATCTTTGTTTAAGACATGGACAGAAGTCAAATGCCCCTAGTATTGAGAGAGGTGTGGTGTCAAAATTCTATCTGAATTTTCAGCAACATAATTTTGATTGTGATTTATTTCATGAGGAAATTAATAACATTTTTAGAGAATTCACAAACCAGCCAGCTAAACACAGAATAAGACCTAAAACAAAGGGAGGAAGGAAAAAATATACAGGGTTAATTGAGAAAAAATGGAAGTAATCTACAGTACATGAAGAGTCCGGGAAAGAAAACTTGAAGGGAAAAATCAAAAACATAACAATCGGTGCAAAACTGCAGGAGTAACCTGAATTTATTGTCTTAGAAAATGTCTTAACAATACAATTCAAAAGTCCTGTGGTGAAAAACATCAAGAAAGTGCGATCTAGCTATATTACCACCAAAGCAGGAAAACAGATATATAAGCGCATCTTGAAAAAAGTGAAAATAAGAAAATTGATCAGAGGATGAAGTCTTCTCTATGTGATAAATCAGATATGGAGTTTTTCTAATAATTACTAAAAATCAAAATACTTCTATTACTAAAAGCATCTGACCAAATGAGTTCTGTATTTTACAATTTTAGAATAAAAATTGCAGTTTTATAAATAGAAACAAAATAAAAAATGAAAAATAATTGTGAAGCATTAGCCATAATAGCTCAAATTTAATTCTGATTACGATTTAGCTCACAAGCAATTTTATATATGTTTTATAAAGACTGCTGAATTTCACACTACCAAATTATCATTTAAACTGGAAAAATGAAGCAAATTATTTGAAGTGTTTTTCCAATACTTCATGGCTCGTCAGTTTAAAAAATGGAGAACTCTGCCATTGCAGTAATGAAACGTCTCTTCAGGAGGGAACAGCTGAATAATAATTTTTTAAAATCACAATATTTTCATATGTGGTAATGATGTAAACATACAATTCACATGGATGGAAAGAGTATCCTTTATAAATTTATGTTGATATGAAGTTAACATGCTTTCTGTATCTGGGTCACCATTAAATTACATATAATATTTTGGGCCAGTATACAAGATTAGCAATTTGGTGTTCATTTATTATTGTGAATGTACTCATATTTAAATTTCCCACAAAGTACTGACTCTTCAGTATTGATTTTTCCTTTTTGCCTCCATACTGTGGCTAATCTAAAGACAACCAGTGACTTCCTGCTTCCATTTTACCTGGTACCTGTGACATCTTGTATCCATTTTTTTCTTCTGTTCTGTAAAAGCAAAACAGAAAACTTACAGGAGAAAGAAACCTTATGTAATAAATAAATGTCACCTCATATATAATATGAAATCAAGAGACTGAGGAATAAATATCAAAGAAATTTTATGTTGGCTTACTTTTATGATTAATATATCTTTTACATGGTTAGATTTATTAAAATATAAACACAGTAAATAAAATCTTATTTCATTGGTGCTATTAAAACATGTAAAAATGTCTCATTAAAAATGTCAGAAATAACTCAAATAAGCTTGAGAATGGAAACATGTTGTAATTCCAAATATTGTCCCCATTTCTATTTTTTCGTCTCTTATAACTCTAATCCTTTCATTTACATTCTATTTTATTAGATTCCTCAAGAATCTGCTTTCTCTTTTCTTCTTAAAATTTTATGAAATCAATAACGCTGACCAAGACAAGTACTCATATGTCAAATTATTAGGAAAGCATTCACTTTTCTCCTGTCACATAGCTCTACTGAATGATATTCAATGGACCTATGTATCTCCTGAGATTTTAATGTTGATTTTTAAACTTGAATTATATCCCCAGCACTTGGCTGGTTAGTTCTTTGTCTACAAGAATGAGACAAGTAATTCCCAATTAAGCCTTCACACATCGTGATGCTGTTAGAAAATAGAGAAGCTCTGAGTCTGGCACTTCTGGCTCAGAAGTGTTCATCTCACCAGAGACTTTTCTTTGTGCTCAATGTCACACAGCACATCGTTGATAAAGGAGAAATGGTACTCTATGTTAAAAGATATATACAACGATTTTAGACAAAGATAGGAGTCAATTTATTTTTGTTCTCATGCTGCCTACCAACCATCTCCCCCACTATCTTCCTATAAACCAAGGATTTCTTTCATGGCATATAACCTAGACAAATAAAACAACTTTGAAATATGGTAAGATGAAGGTATAAGTCCATAACTAAGATCATATAAAAGGTCATTAAGAGGGCCGGGGATTTAGCACAGCAGTTCGGTGACCTGCCTTGCAAGCGCAAGGACCCGAGTCCAATCCCCGGTACCAAAAAAAAAAAAAAGTCATTAAGTAAGCTTTACATTGAGAACCAAGTTTTAAGTAGTTACTGTTTTGAGTTTCCTTCAATTTGGAAAATAAAAATAAAAGAAATGTTTAAAAATTATTTTATTTCTTATGTTGTGAAGAAATAGTAAACAATTTCTCTTGAAATATTGATTTCATATGACAGCAGAGAAAGCAAACCTAAATATTCACAACAATATGAAATAGTACCAGGAAATATTTTTGCTTCATTTTCTCACTAATAAATCCAAAATGAATTATTATTAAAATAAGAGCTTTACTTTGGGGCCAGGGATTTGGCTCAGGGGTTCCCCTGCCTGCCTCAAAAGCGCAAGGGCCTGAGTTCGATCGCTGGTATCAAATAAATAAATAAATAAACAAACAAACAAATTAATAAATAAATAACTTATACACTGTGTATTCAAATGGAAACCAAGAATCTAACCTCATTTTACAAATTAAAAATTAGGTGAATTGAAATCACGTATCCCACAGTAATTTGACAAAGTAATGTTATATGATTATACAAAGACATATTGGACATTTTGTTTATCTTTTCAAAAGATAGAAAATGCTTGATTCCTGTAAATAAGTATACCTTGCTTTTTAATAATTAATATGCAAGTTGCGGCGTAAAACTGACTCGGTTTTATATGTCATATCAAAACAGTTCATCAGTTGAAGTTAGGAAGAACGAAAGTTAAAAAAAAAACATTGAATTTGATTACCCTAGTTTTGTTCTATTTGTTTCCTTGAGGGAATTATGATACCTGTAATTTGTAACAGTAACAGGTGGAAAAGTTTCAAATATTTGAAGTTTCTGTTACGGAGACTATCATGTATTCACTAACAACTATTTATATACCATATACTCGACACACTATATTTTTTAATGACAATTTTCTGAGTCTCAATCAAAAGTGCAAGAATAGTAATGTATATCTATTTCAAAATAAGTAATTACTATGTGAATTTTCTTTCTCCTCTGTCTTCTTCCCTATCTTCTGGAAAAATGAGAAGCCCCTGAGGACCCGGAGAACAGCAATATCACAGAGGAGAAACAGTCTAAGTTCCTCAGTTATCAAAAGAAAGGCAGCTCATACAGAATACTTGGTATGAACTGTGGCATGGTTGATTAATAAGGAGTTATCACTTTAAACCATTGATATTTCAAGATTTTTTTTTTTTTACTGATTGGGCTTTTAAAAATGATATAGTAGACTGAGAACCATACTGCAAAATATAAAATACTTCATAAAATGCCAGTTACAATCACCTGACAGACAAAATAATGAAGTGGCTCTAAGAAAGTTGTAGGAAAGCATAAGACTGCTTCTTTGTGTTTGACACATTTTACTGGCTTTCACAAAGTGAAACAGAAATGAGCAGAGGCAAGTGGCTGGATTTCAAAAAGGGTTAAAGGGAAGATAGACAAGAAGGATGGCTAGAAGGTTTAACAAGTAGAAAATTGTTTTAACACTCATCTACTCACATTCTCACATTTCTTCTGTTCCACAAATATATAAATATTTCTATTCACACAGTGCCTTTTTCTTTGGCAATGTAAGAACTACATGGGTATATTTATTTTAAGATCACATAACAGATTTCAAGATATTGTATAATAACTCTTTAATTAAAGAGCATTGTCTTATTTTTCCAAGTGTTGCCAAGCGCACATATGTCCAGCATATAATAGGCATGTAAAATAATACACACCAGAGAAAGATAATCACTGAACCACGCTCACGTGCATGAGAATGTAAAACATTGTTCTCATAGAAGTTGACAGTGCGATGGCATGTTCATTAGTGTGATATGTCAATGTGACACGTAAAGACTGCCTAGGAGATTAATATATTTCTGGGTATGTCTGTGGATGATTGTCATGTAGGTTACAAACTGAGTAGGGAAGACCCACCCTGTATGTGGGTGGTTACAACAAGTAGTCTTGAAGCCTGAAAGGAATTAATAAAGACGTAAGAAGTCTCCGCTTTCTTTAAAGGAATCTAATCTTTGCCCCTGACTTCCGACTTAAGCCTCCCATTGCAAGACTTCCTATCTTTGCAGTAGAGCTTCACATTCATGATTCAGCAGTAAGCTTTTAGGCTTTCTGCCTTAGAGTCCCCCACCTTGCCAGTGCACAGGCAGCCATTTTAGGTTCTTCTGTCTCATCTGACAGAGGGTCATTGGATGTTTCCAGTTCAGATCCTGTAAACCAACTTCATCAGTCTCCTATAGAATTATATTTATTTTTTATTTTTTAATTGAATTTATTGGTACATTTTAGGTATACAGTGCAGTTACATTCATTATTGGGATCTTGTATCTCTACATGACAAGTCTTCATTCTCATTTTTTCCCCTTGTCCCTGTCCTCCCTTTTACAAACACTTTACTTCCATTTTTTTCATTTTCTCCTATTTTTTTCTTTTCCCTTCTTACCTTTCCCCTATCCTTCCCACTTTCCCTACACCTTTAGCCCTTTATATTTTTATATTAACTTTGTTCCTCTGGTGAACTCTAACTAAAACAAGTATTGATTACTAAAGGCTGCAGAGAGTAGGCTACCAGAAAATGATGGGAAGTTTGATCAATAGATTCTAAACTACAGTCCGAGAGGAGAAAGAAGTTCAGGCATATTATTAATCAATAGGGGAACTACAGGTACTAATAATTTATTATATATTTCAAGAGGCTACAAAAAGACTTCCATATCTTGCACCATAAAGAAAAGATAACTTTGGGTAATGATATATTTTTAAATCTTATTTAAATATTACACTAGATATATATATATATATATATATATATACACATGTGTAGAAACATAAATGTTTTATGTTTCTATGTATTAGTTGAAGATAAAAGTGAGAGAATAGGGATATAGCTCAGTGTTAGAATTTCGTCTAGCACATTATTTTAAATACATTCCACAGCATTGCAAGAAAAAGAATACTTAAGTATATAACTAAGTTAAACAGGTGAAAAATGAAATCATTAATAAGTTAAGGAGAAAATATACATGCAGCATATTCACAATTAAGGTAAATTTTTAAAAGATATTGCTAGGTTTAGGAAAAGTTAAATTTAATTTTCTATTTTTATGTTACCAGGCACATTCAAATTGCAAGGAGAAAAAAAGAAGTTATGTATGCAGTAAATTGCATGAATGAAAAAGAATCATGTGTTTGTAGAATCATATGGAGTATATGTATTTTCGTATAAGTACAAATCTACTACTGATTAAAATGATTGCACTTCTCCTTTAATCAAAGATGTCCAGGAACATCTGCATATTTAAGCAGAGTTTATTGGCTCTTTCAAATATGGAAGATTGCTCACCATTGAGAAACAAGAGGATCTCAGTAAAACACAGAAAGAAAAAGCTATTTGTTAGGTAATTTTGGAAGGTGTCAAAAGAACAGTATAGTGCTCAACAATGAGTGCCAGAAAGCAAGAGTAAATGTTTGACTGGGTGTCTATGTTCCATGTTGTGGAGAAAATGGGCATATTAAAGCTAGAACTTGTTGCCGCATAAAGATGAAATAGAAATTTTAATATAATACTTTAAAATTCTCAATAAATTCTAGCTTATCAATTACCCAAGTTAAATTTTTCTAAAGAGTATAAATAAGCAGATATTCAAAATAAGACATGGACTTTTCTGCCATACTGTTGCTTCCCCCAAACATTCTAGGTGTTCAGAAAAAAATAAATTTAGTTTTTTAAAAAGCAAGCAAGTCCTCCTTCAATTTTTTTCTCTTCTTTTTTATTTTAGCAGCATAAAATTTCATATTAATCAGTGCAATTTTCTGAATGAAATAACTAGAGGATGTTACAAATAGAAGAAGCACATATTACTAACTTTCCTTGCAACTCAAAATTTTTCTCCAGTTTTTTAAAAAAGCAAATGTGAACTCCTATGCATGAAATTGAAAATTTAAAATACTGAGGGATAATTACTATTAAACCCTAATACATGCAAAGCATAGTTTTCAAATCAATGGTTCATTTTATCACAGGTCATTTTAATGTCAAAATGGCTACACAAAACCTTAGTGACTATTTAAAGAATTAGGCAATTTGTATAAATTGCAAATTATTATGCACTGAAGTTTGATAACTAAAGAAGAAAACTATTAAAATCTAATGAAAATACATCCAGGGGTAGAGTAAATTGTAGTTGAGTAAGATTCTTGTGTGGTCATCTCCCCTTAGACATAGGAAATTGAACAGCTATCCACACATCAAACCAACCTTGCAAGAGCTAACAAAATCAGGTAAGAGACAATGGCATCTGCCTTTAGTACAAAAAATTTAAAAGATTTTTTGAAGAAGGCAACAGGCAGTAGGTTTTCTGAGTCATCCCTCCTCCAACTCGAAGCAGCTCAATGCAGAAATGTCTACCACTTGGAAAAGGAAGACAGAATTAAATCAAGATCCTAGAATTAAAACCCAGTATCAGTCTGGCCTTGGTAAAACCTAGTTCTGGGCAAAGCCTTGGGATCCACTTTGCCAAGCAAATATCTCTAAGTCAGTGAGTTGAATTGAATAGGGTGGGTGAATGACTACTTTCACTACACTTCCTCTAACCTTGGATGGCAAAAAAAGGAGTAAGACTCTATCACCCGTAGACAAGGAAAAAAAAAGCTAGCATGGGGCTCTATTGTGGAGCCCAGTTCCAGGCCTACATGGTAAGACTCAGCACCAAGTAGCAAGTGGAGTCTTCATGCGTAAGCCAGAGCTCACAAACAGAACCTAGAAACCAGGCCAGCATCAAGGAAGGCAGACTCAAGTTTCAGCCTTCAATTTCTTTTGTAGTGATCCTAGGGCACCCCTGTCCTCTTCAAGAGAGTGTGAAGACCCTTCCAGCTATGCAACTCCATACAACCTAGTATAGCATCAGCCTTGGTGGTCAAAGGATTGTCTCCACTACCCATCAACCAGCTTCAGCAGCACAACTATCACCAGGCAAGTCGTCCCAGATGACATTCTAAAAATGCCCTTTCACTAAGCAGAGACCAAACTGATATGAGTCAGACATGTGTTCTGGTCTGCAGTCCAGCTATAGCATGAGTCCTGAGACTGTGAAGGTTCTACTTGTCCCAGGGTCTATTTTCACCTCAACTTCAGTCAAAATAACATGCTGCAAAGTCCCATTTGCTGGGGGTAGTCAGAAAACATACCACTGTCCTAGAATTAGAGTTAGACTGCTGAAATCTAACACTGGACAGATATCAATATCCCTTATCCCAAGACCCAATTGTGGATGGAGCTTTGGACTTGTTGCAACCATGCTGCATCACTCTATTGAACTTTGGTTTTAATCAGCATCATCTATGGTTGATTAGAACAGTGCTGGGATATCAGTCCACCTCATCCATAGGTAGGCCAATGTTACTCTAGAATGTTCTCTCTCTAGCTGATTCTTAAGATGCTAATAAAAAAAATGGTGCCAGGTACTACAACAGCAACAAAACTTTGCTGTTTTCTGGGTATTATTCTTCTCTTTCCTTTTTTGTTTTTGTTTCTTTAATGGAGTGTACTGAATGTCTATAATTTTGTTCAGATGACTGCAGAATCTGGAAAAGGAGTTGCTGCTGTCGATGCATAACATACTGCTATTATTGGTCTTTTTATATAAATATAAATATATATATATATATGTATATATAATTTGAATTTTTGAAAACTTTAACTGTGCTGTTGACTTTGGAAAAAGTTATCCCAATTTACTGTGTTGAGTTGGCATTGTACAGAAATTAACAGCCATATTGGTCTAGAAATGTTAATTTTTTTCCATTTCTATAGGGATAATGCACTGTATTAAATATGTAAGGTCATATCTACATGGGTTTGATTACAGAAACTAATATTCTCTAAATAATGAAAAAAATAATATAATACTACCAGAGCAAGAAGCAATTTAAATATGTTCAAGGACCATTGTCATCTTGAGAATTAAGGATTATTTTAATTTTACATCATTGCCTTTTCTCTTTTACTTTCCTTTTTAGTTTTATTTTAGGATTCCCTATTTTTAATGTTCATATAGAGATTTCTTTAACTGAAATACCGAATAGTCTATCTGGTGTGAAAAACTATAATAGTACACAAGATCCTAATGAGATAATTAATAATGGGAAATAGGAAGTAAAGGGCTACAGGTGTAGGGAAAGTGGAAAGGGTGGGGGAAAGGTAATAAGAGAGAGGAAAAATATGAGAAAATGAAAAAAATTGAAATAAAGTGTTTGTAAATGGGGAAGGGAAGAGGGGGTGAAGGGTGGGCAGCGATAAGGGGAAAAAAATGATAATCAAGACCTATCATGTAAAGGTACAGGATCCCAATAATGAATGTAATTGTATTGTATACCTAGATTGTACCAGTAAACTCAATAAAAATTTTTTAAAAAGAAAAAAATAACACAAAATATGGACTTCAGTCCCAACCTAGTGTTGTGCTGGTCTTGGGAGACTCAAATTTCAGTATTTGACACAGCTTTGTGGTTCTGATAACCTAGGCATGGCATAGGAGCCTGAAGCTTTTCCTTCCAAGGTGATTGTGCAGAGCCCACAGGATCCCACCATACCTGATGACAGGCCAATTACTGTGGTTGAGAAAGCTGGTCCTATTCTAGCCCCAGGAATAAGGCTTGCAGGAAAGGACTCCTCTTTATTGGTATTGTTCTATTTCTTTCTGAGCGTTACAGACCTAGACTTGGATAACCCTCTAGTACTGAAACAGTTTAATACACCAGTAGAAGCTTCCTGAAAAATATGGATTTGAGTGTCATTCAGTGTTGAAGTACTGGAAGTAACTCAGATTCAGAGAAATTAGTCTTCCTAGAATTTCTGGAAAGATAGACATGAAAAAAATTAATATGACTGGAAGAAATAATTAATCCTTCACTATCCTGCTGATGTCATATGTAAACAAGCATCTAGGGATTTCAGATCACTGACGTCAATGGTAAGGTTATAGAAACTGACCATGAAGCACAGAAGAATTCTCAGATAGAAACCTAATAACAACTGCTTTTTAGGAAACACAGTGTGCTTAAAAATACACATAAAAATTTTTCAGTATTCAGAGAAACTTCAAAGAGATGGGAACAATTTGAAAAATCAGAAAAAAATTTCATGGTCTGAAATATACACTCAGCAAAATTAAAAAAAATAATTCGATGCATCAAGAACAATGCAGATCAGACTGAAAAAGAACGAATTTGAAGACAGGCTATCTGAAAATACATAGTTGGAGAAGAAAAAAAAGAAAAAGAAAGAATGAACAGGAATGAAAAACGTATCAAAAGGTGACTTGTGGCCACAGTGTCTGGTCTGCCTCTGTCCCAGAAAACAGATCTGCTCACACGGTGTCCTAAATTGCATGTCTGCTAACTCACAGACCTAGTAAGAAGTGGGCTCCCCAGAAATCCTGCCAAACACCCCACCCCATGGATGACTGGTAAGGAGGTATCTGTAGGCCAGGTTTCCTGAATACAAGTTCCCACAAATTTTACCGGAGCAAGTCTTTAGTTCTCCTTTACATTTCAGAAATTATTTATCTGCATTCAAAATTCTAGGTTGGCAGTTTTGTTTTTTTCTTCTTCACATTTAGAATATTTCTTTCCATTTTCCTCTCTTCATATTTACATCATTTTGACTAAATGATGAATTCGTATCATTACTCCTCTATCAATAACGTGGTTCCCCCGTTCCTCCATCCTTTTTCGAAATGACTTTTGTTTGTTTTGCAATTCTGTAGTTTGATTATGAAATATAAACCTAGGCATGTATAGATATATTTTTTTAAGATTTACAATCTGTTCTTCCAAGATCTGTGATTTCCTAGATTAATGCCTGTCAAATATTAATCTTAGGCCATTAGAACTTAAAAAATATTTTATCTCTTTTTCTCTTTTTATTTTCCTTGCACTGTTTCCATTATGTATGTGTTTTAAGAAGTTCAAGCAGTCGAGGAATATGTCTCAGTACAGGTCTAATGCAAGTAATGGGGCCAGTCATAGAGCTATTAGTTAAGCCTTGAATGTATTGGAAAGCACCATAGTCAAAGGTTAGTAGTGATTTGCTCATTGTTGAGACATTGGATTTCACTTAAAATACATAATTCATAAATTTTTAAGATACTGTCATACTTTTAGGAATTAAAACATTTCATTATGTGTTTTATCATATGATAACTCCAACTAGAATTATATGAAAAATTATGAAATTTATTTGCAATTTCCTGGTTATTTCCCGTCTTTTTTTTTTTTTTTTTTTTTTTTTTTTTTTTTTTTTTTTTGGTATCAGGGATCAAATTCGGGACCTTGTGCTTGCAAAGCAGGTGATGGCACCACTGAGCTAAACCTCCAGTCCTAGAATCAGCATTTTGAGTTGAAATTTTCCTCAAATATTACTCAATTATATTTTTATAATTGTTCCACATTTCACAATGCATTAATGTATTTAATAAAAACCTCAGGTATGTAGGTTTTTCTCACTTTATTCTACAATTTGTTAATCTCAGTGTTTTCTTATCATAGGTGAATCCACATAATTTAGAAACCAGTTCAGCACCACTGTTAGCAACAAGCAAGCACTTAACAATAGAATTTACTTCTCTGAACATCCATTTCATTAAAGGGCCTAAATGAATGCTAATCATCATTACTGTGTTAATTTAATTTCAGAAATCCCTCACCTCCTATTGACCTACTGTATTAACAATCGCAAACTGCTACAAGTTGTTTCAAAGGGATCAGACTTATTAAGAACCAGCTTTTAAAGTACTATAAAGAAATCACTGGGAGACATCCTTCAAAAAAAAAAGAAACAGAAAAACTCTTAGCAGATGTAATAAGGTAAATGATGATATGCGTATCATTGCAACAAAACAAAAATAATTCCGCAGCAATAATTTCATTAGGAAAGCTACTGCTTTTAAATGATTCTCTGTTCTTTCTGTCTCTAAATTTTCTTTTGTTTTCTTTTACAGACTACATATTAAAATAACTTATTTAGGATAATGTCAATAGAAAGCATATAAATTACAGAATCTCATGTGATCACAGGGTAGCATCATTTCATGTACTGTTTCAGTCGCCAGACTAAGCTGAAATAAAATTTCAACATTCACTGATATAGCTTTCATTAGGTCTGTATCTTCTTGATTCATTTAACTTTACAAGTCCCTTTAGTAATTTTATAAAATGTATGCAAATTTTTGGAAAATATATTTTAGAATTAAGTGTTAAAAAAATTTCTAGTGAGAAGAAACAATTATTACTTTATCCTACCTGATTTTCAATTGTACTCTTCATGACTATCTAATTAGTGCTATAAATGTATCTTCTGTATATACTTCTCCCATTGGGGGTGTTCTAGGAATTTTAATTTTCTACCCATGGGCAAATTTGATAGTTTAGAATTCAGTTACATATTTTCCTCAAGCAATATCTTTCTTTATCTTCCACCACAATATTTTTTTCTCTTTCTCTCTCTCTTTTTTTTTTTTTTTTTTTTTGGTACTGGGAATCGAACTCAGGCCCTTGTGCTTGAATTCAGGCCCTTGCGCTTGCAAGACAGGCGGCAGAACCACTAAGCCAAATCCCTAGCGTGCTCTCTCTCTCTCTCTCTCTCGCTCTCTCTCTCTCAATGCTGATGCTCAGGCCTAAGGCTTCACATCTGCCATGCAAGACTGTGTCACTGAGCTACATCTCTCTACATCTCTGAAACTTGGATAAGTAATATACTTACAGCATTTCTTTTGTTCTTATACGTATAAAGCAAGCTTCTTCATTTTTTAAGTTCAAGAGAGAACTGATGCTCTTACGCAATAATTTAACATGGATATTTATCTTTTATAATTTTATTTAAAATTTAATTCCCAACATGGAAAAATCAAAACATTTTTATTGCAGTATGAAATGATATATGCTATTAGATACTTTTACTGGTTTAATTTTGTCAGGCTTAACATTTTAAATACATTCTCCTTTGATATGCTTTTTAATTTTAAGTTTAAGTTTCAAATATGTTTCATATTGTATTTTCTGCACAGACTCTCTTTTTTAGTGTACTTCCCAGGCCATGAACACAATTGCCTTGCATATTCACCTCCCATTTAGATTCATTACTTTCTATACATTTCACAGACCATTCTGGTTTTTCACCCTACAACTACTTTGAGTTATATCCATTATGTGTTATATTTTTTTTCTAAGTGTAATCCTTTGTTCCTCGAGTCCATCATTAAGTAATTTACTTAGAAATATTTTGTGGATAAAAAATTTAATCTATAAGTACCATTTTAAAAGTATAAATTTACCATTACACTTTGTTGTTAGTTTGGCTACTCATAGAAATGTAATTTCAGAGTAATGTTCCTTCAGAAATTGAATAAAAGAAAGATTTCTGGCAGATTCTGTCCTTCAAACAGCAATGTCAAAAGTTGGTAAAGTTGACATAAATGATCAGTTTTCTGGAAATTGCCAAATACATAGTGCTTTTTAAAAAGAACATTCTTCAACATCAGTAAGAACTAGGGTAGTAGGTGGCAAGAGGAAACAGTTTTTACCAGCAAATCACTAAAAAGAACAATAAATACATTCACTCCTATTTCAACATTTTTACTTTCTCATTCTTGTGCTCTATTATTTGGATTCACAACAGAATACTTTGTATAGCCTCGCACCTTTCTAGAATGTTTCCTACAACCCATCATCTGAGCTGGATCTTCTGATAAAGCTTTGAGAGCAGGGCGCAATAAACATTTTTTGGTTTTTTTTTAGTTTTCAGATATAAATATTGAAATCTTGAATGGAAGGAAGAAAAATAATCATAAACATAATATTTGCAGATTCCAACCAACATGAGTCACTACCCCTTCCAGGGTAGAGAGTTCCAAGTAATCAACTTGCCTATAAGTTTTCTTTTATTTCCTCAAGGAAATATGTCTACATCAAAGACTCTAGATTGCACTCTCTTAATTACACAAAAAGCTATCACCATGGCTACTAATGAATTCAGTGATGAAGTGTATTATGAGAGAGACTAGTTTAAATCAGCTGTCCAAATTTTTCTGATTGTTTAAGCATTTATTCATAGGTGAACGCTTTCTGGAGGACATTCATATGCACCATAAGATATCCATGCATTTGGCCTACATTGATAGTTTATCCATATGTTATTTTTCCAATTCTCTTTTGATTAAATTGTCAATCTTTCTATTTCAGAAGCCTAGCCACTGAGTCTGGTAAATAACCTCTACCCATATGTCTATATACTCTTCTAGTCATTTATGTAACCTGTTTACAAACTAATGTTTAGGGTCATTTAGTCTCTTGTGGACCCATCCAGAGTAGTCTTCAGTCTAATACTATGCCTAGCTCTGCCGAATTCATGACATGATCATTTTCAATTCCTCATTTAATCCATCCTTCATGAGGAATTGCTATATAAAATGTTATGATCTTCCTCTTATTTCCACATGTTTCTTTTCACTCCAGCTCTCTGCTGGAAAATGGCTGTTTGATTGTCCTAAATTTTTATCTTCTCTCTGCCTCTCAGCTCTACTGTATTACCGCCTTTAGCATATACTTTAGCTTGCTGCTCCAAAGAAATTGTCCTGAAGCAGAGAGATAAGGTGATTGTGGGTCAACATCATAAATTTAACTTTCTTTTGAATCATAGTGTTCCCCTGCTTCTCATGCAATGCTCAAAAACGATTTCTCCCTGCATCAAATAATGTGTCTAGTTTTGTGGTTGCTTATAGCAACAGGCTTAATCTGGAAAGTTATATTGTCGCGTCCAATACAGATATTCCTTCCATTACTTACTTAGTGGTTTATGCCATCCATTCTTTTTCTGGGCCTCCAATTACAGGCATATTAGTGTATGTGCTACCGTTAAATAAGACATAAAGTCTTCCGTTATTTTTTTCAAAGTATTTTATTCTATGATTTAATTGTGAAAGTTAAAATTCAGCGATGTCTTCAACTATTTTGTCCAACTACTAAAACATACCTGCTCGATTTTCCATTTATTTATAAAATTTCTTGCTTACACATTTTGAAAATTGATTGTTACTGGTTCTAATTCATCACCAAAATTCTCCATCAATTTTCTCACTATATTCAGGTGTACCTTAAATCTATATCTGCAGTGTATAATAATTGTGTTGAGATATATTTTTGTAAATTCCAACATATCTCTCATTCTGTTATTTCTACTGATGATTTTACTTCTTGTTATCAGTCACATTTCCCTTTGCAGATACATATTGGGTAGTTTATTTGCTCTAATATGTGGGAAATCATGCATACTACTGTGATGAAGATATAGATTTTGTTTTCCTCATTTAAAATGAGTTAAATTTTCTTCTGGAATACAGTTCATGAACAAGAGAATCTAGCTGGATTCATTCAACTCATCTGTTTTAGTCTCATGTGGACCCATCCAGAGTAGTCTTCAGTCTAATAGTATATGAATAGCTTAAAATTCTACAATCTATACAGTATTATAACTGGACTCTCAGAAAAGTGGCCAGAATGTTTGTAAGAGTTTATGGTTGCCTAAGTTTATGTAACTTCCGGTTCTGTGCTCTAATAACAATACCTTGGAGCTCATTCCCTACCTCCTTGAGTACTCCTGGCCTGTGTGTGGGCTATTGTATTTCAACAATGCCTTAGGAGGACCTCATACCGATTTCTAAAGTGTACTCTTTAAAAAAATATCTCCTATTTCTAGCCTCTAGTTCAAAAATTTCAGTTGTGTCACCAAATGAGAACTATAATTTCTTGATTTAGTTATACCCAATTTTGGGGTTCTATTTGGGTTCATTCCTTTAAGATGATGTCAACATGAGTCAAGAATCATTTTTTTTTATCCTGTAGAATCATCTTGTGTCTTGCCATTTATCAGTGACTTTTGTCCTACAATGTCTGTTGTTTAATATATGAAAGTAGATTTTCTAGTTTCACAAGAAAATGTGTTTGCTATCAGCTAGTTCACTAGAGAAAAAAGAAGAAAAATCTTTTAACCAGGCAATTTTGTTTGTTCTTCTTCAACTTTCTCCATTTATACCTTTAATAGTTATATAATGCATTTAGATTTTGAATTACATATGTATAACACTGTTTTATATATATATATATATATATGTTCATAAATAAATAATAATCTCGGTTTAATTAGTTTACTTATTAGATAATTGCTATTATATAATTAGAAATAATTTTTTAGAAAAGTAATAGAGTACAATAATATCATCAATAATATTCCAAATTAACTAAGTGAATATAAATAACTAGAAAACTGAATTTATGAAAGTAAAGTCAACTTTGTCTACTTAAAATAATTAGCAACACAGCAATAATCTACAGATGATTCTTACTCAAATTTAATTCCTGAAATTGTTTCTGCTGTCTCAGAGCTATAAATTAAAGCATATTTACTGATTATCTGAAAATCAATGTCATACCATATATTTATGCAAGTTCTGAAGGCATTTCTCATGATTCTTGAGTTGTAAGTGCACAACCATTATATGAAGAGACAAATGAGTGTTTTACCTCCTTTGAATTGAAAAAATTAAACAAAGGTAAATTAATATTTATTTGATATCTTAATTTAAAAGAAAAAATAAGCTGCAAAATTATTCTTTCTACACAATATTTTTTGCATATGTAGCTTCTATGTGATTTGGAGTTTTATTAATAAATTATACATTACTCTCCTATTCCACAACTCATATCTGGTATCTCTAATGATTTGTTTTTTTCTTTTTCATTAGTAATCCTGGATTTACCTTTTGAAAATATCAGTATGTGTGTGTGTGTGCTATAAAACTTGAATGTAAAATCACTCTACCATTGAACTACATCCCCAGACTTCTATATTTATTTACAGTATTTATTTAGTTTCATTTTGTTTTCTCCAAGTTAACCAAGCAAGATTTCAATTTGTGATTGTCCTACTGCAGCCTCCATAAGATCTGGGATTACCTGTGTATACCAGCTTCTTTGAAAATACTGTTTTAGCATATATTTACCTACCTCCTGTTTTTCCAATGAAATAATTGCAAATATCATTTTGGTCTGCATATGTTATCATATTATCTGAGTTTTAAACATATTCTGTTGAAGTAATCTAGATCTTAGCATTCCAGCCATGGCTTCAAAACTTATATCAAATGTTTATTATTTTGGCATCTGTCTTTAAAATGTGAGATCGCTTGTTTGAGTTATTGAAGCCACTGACATGAAAAGAATAATGCATATTTTACAACATTTATTTTACAAAATTAAGTAACATCTAATTTCTTCTGATAGTGTTAATTGTATATGTTAGGTGAAGAAATAAGTACTAGTCAAAATTATAGCATAGAGTAATGAGCAGATACCAAAAAATAAACAGTTCAAAAAGGCAAGTGATTTTTATGTCATTCAAAAAATTTTGCAATTAGTAGGTAAAGGTTCATTAAATATGCCTATTTCTCTTTATGCAACATTTCGGGATCCATCACTTCCTTTATTTATACAAGGAAAACATCCAATTAAATGTTTTAAACTGAAGATAAAAATGATTGTGTTTTTTCCTTTTGATATGTCAAAAATAGTTGGAATCCTTGTGGTATAAACCTACTGTGCATTCTGAAAAGTGAGGACAGGGAGCACTCAATGTTTAAGAGTATTGAAGGGCCAAGTAAGCACTGGAGTATTAAAAAGGACTAGAATCTGGAAAATATAAACAAACTTTTAATCTGCACGTGATATTTTTGAAACTATAAAGTACCCATGAAAAGTTATGAGAATAATGCCTTAAAATGAGAATATTTCAAGAATACTACCATTCAAGCATTTGTTTTCATTATTTAATGATTTTATTGATTCAGCAGTATTGCATTGAATATCCATGGCTTATGTCATTATATAGGAAGTAATATAGGCAGTAGCATATCAAGCATGATAGTATTAATGCAGTTGTGAAAATAAATACATTATAATGAGATAAATATATGAGAGCACATGGATATTTCAGAGGATCAGAGAAGAAATTGTTTTTTGTTTTTGTTTTTTTTGTTTTGTTTTGTTTTGTTTTTGGTACCGGGGATTGAACTTGGGTCCTTGGGCTTGCAAGGCAGGCCACCGGAACACTGAGCTAAATCCCCGGCTCAAGAAATTGTTTTTAAACAAAAAAAATTTCAGGATAAAAATAAGTCAATAAAGATGGAACATTACAGACACATAGAATGCCTTTATAATATTTATAATGTTAAAATGATAAATAACAAAAGGGAGGTGAAAGGTGTTGACATAATCTCAGGGATTCCTAACTATGGAATAGGTTAAAAGAACAACAGCAGCCTAAAAAAGTGTATATTTCATGGAATATACACTTTGAAGGTAAGGATTATAAAGTAAGTTTAGATAAGAAACCCTGTTTTGTAATATTTAATGTGCAGAATGCTAGAATTTGCAGCTGTGTTAAATTTTATTGTCACAGAGAGCATTAAAATTGAAAATTACTAATACATGAGCTATTTCTTGTTAGGATTTTTTGCAGCCCACACTGCTTAATTTGAAGAGCAATTCTGGCCTAGAAAGTTCTGGTGTAAAATTGTACTGTAGTATTCTAGAGTAGGAAAGAGATAGCGAAATATGATGATTGTATCTGAATTCAAACTAACAGTGGAAAAGGAAGAAGGATGTGCAAAACTAAAGACCAGATATTTATTATGATCTAGAATTAATTTGAACATTTTTTTAAAAGACAATAAAGTTACAACCTTAAAGGAATTGGAAAGTTTAGAATAACAGATGGGAGAACATTTTCAAAAATCTTGGTTCAGAGAATTGAAATTTTAATTTTTGGCAAAGAGAAGCTTTAAAGTTATTTATGAAGCACTTCTTAATGTACCTATGTACTTCAGGCATGAACATAACAGTATTCAGGAGTTGTGGTAAAATTTTATGGAGATAATAGTTTAAGCTGTGTGAATATGTGGAGGTACCAACTGCTCTACATGGGTGACATTGCCAGTTTCTGCTGAGATTCTGTAACTAAAATTTCTGGGATGTTTCTGGAATCAAAGTAACCATTTGAGAAGGAGAAGATAATTTTATAAGTGTTATTGTGAGGTATGGATGTCTTCTCCACCATAATAAATCACAGTCTCTATAGTAGAGAGATTATGTTATTTTAGAAAATATATCAGTAAGATGGAAATGATAAAGTGCCACTTGTATGAAGTTTTGAGAATACTGACAAACAAGCGTTATGTGTGTTTTAATCCACGTTCTTTACAGGAGACACTCTCTTCAACAGCTTGCTGATTCACTTGGGTTAATGGCACTCGTTTCAGTGGATCTGATGTACATTCGCAGATAAATACATTCTGGCGTGCTTTGTTATTATTACAGAGAAAGGCAGATACTCCAACCTAATATCTCTTACTCATGTTGTAAAGAAAATGTGTCATAACAGACTATTTTCTATTTGTGGGATCTGACTTTAGTAAAAGTCTTATTTTCTAACATATGAGCTTCAACGAATTGTTTCTGTTGGTCA
Source organism: Fukomys damarensis (assembly GCF_012274545.1). Lineage (NCBI taxonomy): Eukaryota > Metazoa > Chordata > Mammalia > Rodentia > Bathyergidae > Fukomys > Fukomys damarensis. Next base: position 32,585,682 of record NW_022900932.1, read on the forward strand.
AGCAAACTTGATGTTGATAACAGACTAGACTCCAAATTTCACTGAACTTGTGTTAAGTGATTAAATACATACATTGGTATATCAGACTTGCACAACTTTGACTATAAAGTTTAAAAATATTATTCTCTGTGTTAAATCATTGTATTATAATTTAGTCATCATAAATCTATTACCAGAATGAGACCCCTTTTGAATATAAACATGAATTGGAGTTTCTCATACTGTAGAAAGAAATTGGGTAACCACTCACTGAAATTCTAGATGAAACATGTAGGATTCTTTCCTCTTACCTCTTTTCCTCACTTATTTGTATTATAGCACCTAGTGGACCAGTTGCAAATCAAGAAGCCACTCAGAAAATAGTAAAAATAGATAAGTACTGTAAGTAATAGTTTAAAAGTTATCACTCACTTCTGTCATTAAAAAGGCAACATGTTGGGATCATTTAAATGATAGATTTATATCTTCTTAAAAATGCATCAGTACTATGAGACAGTCACTTGGCCATCAATACAGTCAATTCAAAAGGAAAATTATTTTTAAATAGCCAGGGAATTTGTCATTCACTTTCATAGGAAAAATTATTTTAAAATAAGTCAAAAAGTTGTTTGACAATGATTCGAACAAGAAACATTTAAAAACAGGTTTTAGTGTAAATAATGCTTTTCTCTGTGGCAAAAGTAAGATATTGAAAAATACACCCTTTTGAAAAGAATTTTTCTACATTCATATACCATGGGGTTTCTATCATAATTTAAAATTTATGAATGGTAAAATTTATTTTTACAACTTTGTAGAACATTTAGAATAGTTTTAAATAACAAAAATGTTTGAGATACTGGAATAGCTCTAAAAATGTTTAGTGATTTCACTGTAAGCATAATAGATATCAAGTGATATGGAATATTAATCATGTAATATCATCAATAATTTAGGATTAACTGTTTTTGATTTATGAAATCTATACTATAAAACAAAGCATTCTTACTTAAAGTAGGTTGAAATATTTGCTATATATCATAGAGCATTATCTTGTAAAAAAGTGTTTACTCTTCTCTCAGCTCACATTAGGCAAAAAGGCCAATGTTGCCATGGAAACTTTAGCTTGACTATTTTTTAATACATAGGATAAAATTTTTTGTTAACCTTCAGCATTTTAAAACCACAGCATATGTCCTAATTCGTTGTTTCAAAATATTGTATATAATCTATTTTGAAATAATATATCTAAAATATATTTGTTTCCTGCCTTTCAGATACAGAATGTAGCAAGTTATAAATACTTGCATATTTGTGATATTTATTGACAGCAAGGTGTTAGATGAAGTAAATATTTGAAAAATTAAAAATTTGTTGCAGTAGAAATCTTTTTATACATACTATGCTGTGAGACATAACATTTGTACACTGTGCAATTCTAAAATTGTTCCACACTGTATTTATTTAAATAAATTATTGATATATTTGCCTTATATTGTTCTCTTTAATAAATTTTAAAAGAACAGTAATAAACTCATGAAAGCAAATTTAAAAGCATATCAGCTACATATGTTGTAATCAAGCCATCTTTGTTTTAAGTATTTATTGTAAGACCTTTAAAATTGGGATAATATGTTTTATATAACATAATAAACTAAAAATTAAAATCATATTGCAAAATATGTATTCTTTTGTGAATCAATTGCCTTTTGTGTCATTGGAAAGTATAACGTTAAAGATCTCTAATGTTAAAGGAATTCCTCAATTCTGTATGTTTACCTTAAACTTCTTTAGTTGAAGTACAATAATAGTAAGACTCAGTGTGGTCTGCATACATTGATTTAATTTATTCACAGTAAAGCATTCTAGCTAAGTTGTTTGCCAAAAGCTACATAACTGGAATTTTCAATAGCAGAATTTTTTGTCTATATATATTTTTGATTCTAGATTCTCACTATTAAACTCTCTCCTACTGCTTTTCTAATTCACTTGTGACTAATGTATTGTTACGATTAAATTAATAAATTAAATTACTGTAGATAAACTCTATGCTATGTGCATTTTTTCTGTATTACAAAGAGATATTTTATTTTGACTCAAATGAAAAAGTCTGGAACGAAATAAAAACTATTTCAAAAATAATTATTTTTCTATAATTATTTACATGCAAAAATTGTTTTTGTACTTAAAACAAAATTAGAGTTTTGTTGCTATTAGGAGATGCACTGTAAGTTATTCAAAGGATCTGCTTGAAAACCTTAGGTTAAACTCATGGAGAAATATCAGAAAATTTAGAGTGACAAAAACAGAAGTTTGAAAATACACTTGTTTTTCACCTTCAGGGAGTATTTTTTTAACAGGTAAGGATATTTTCTTCTCCTTCAAAACACTCAGGGGGCATTAATACATTCTCATGTGTGTGTCTTGACTCAGTATTGACGAAATAAATAATAAATTCAAGAAATGTAGTACCTTATTAGTTTTGAAAATATTATTTTAATTTACAAACTAATCCTGCAAATTTGTTGACAGAATCTGAGAGTAACTGGTTTCATATAAGAAAGCCTTAGTTGTGTAAAAACCAAAGTATTTCTGTTACTCACCAGTTATTTCTATTTCCAGGAAACTATGTAAGTTATTATGTGGTGCTTATCTTTTTTCCTGAGATATTCAAAATGTGGGAGTATTTTCCTTAGTCCATGGAAATTATTATCCTAAAAAAAGTAAAACACCATGTAAATATCTTTAAATTTCCTGTCTAATATTTTAGGAATTACCCTAAAATATTAGTTGCTCTGCAGTTTAGCTGTAGACTATTTACTATTTCATACTATAGAGTTCAAGCTCTTTACTTATTACTTCTGTGCATAAAGATAGGAATTGATAGAGTATGTGCAGACCTGATATTAATTGCTGTCACACATTATATTGTTAAAGAGTAATAATTATTTCAAATTATAAGATATGGAAATTTTCCTTTTCATCACAGAGAGAAAGAATATAGAGGAAATCCTGTGATTTTTATACCCTTTGTGTATTAACATATCCAAGTAGATACTTTAATTAATTTATTTATTTATTTATTTTGGTACTGGGGAGCGAATTCGGGTCCTTGTGCTGGAGAGGCAGGCAGTGGAACCACTGAGCTAAATCCCCGGCCCCATAACTAGGCACTTTAGAAGGCAGTATAAAATGAGTGGATCAGCCTAAGTTTCCATTGTTTCCAAATACTGATTTAAAATACTCAGAATGTACATTTTTTTCTGTTACCTTAGTTATCTGCTGCATTCCACACATCTGTAGATGCTCAGTTTCGTAGTCAGATAATAATAAATTTAAATTTGGAGAGATCTTAAGAAATTTACTTAGCTGTAGATCTACTCTTTATTCCCTAATTATATATGCTAGAAATAAGATGTAAAACATCATACCATAATATAGAAATGCAAGATTCCATCTCCTCAGATTTCAAATTATACAACTAGCACAATGAAAATTCATATGGCATGGAAGCAACTGTTATCAAAAGTTTTTCAGGCTGGGGATTTAGCTCAGCAGTTCCACCTCCTGCCTGGCAAGAGCAAGGACCTGAGTTCCAGCATGGTTCAAAAAAAAAAAAAAAAAAAAAAAAAAGAAGTTTATCTAAACTAATTCTACTTTCTAATTAAATAAAAGATTAAGTGGGAAAATATTTAATAGTAATAATGCTTTATGATAACCCAATACTTCATAATAAAGACCAATGATGTCAGTAATGGCTAACTGTACATTTTTGTAGGACTACATACAATCTGATGAGAAATAATGACAAATTGTACTTGATAACAAAAATATCAAAACCCAAAATTTTTTGCTTCATGTAGAAGTTCATGGCTTTAGTGTGGTGGCCAGAACTACAAAGAAATAGGACTAACACTTTGGCCTGAAAGCCATCCTTGAGAAAAATTAATGATGGTAGACATAGATTTGGGGTTGGATTTTGAGATAAGTAGAGTTTGTCACTTAGGCCAACTTTCTTGCTATTCATCTTCTCTCTATTCAAATCCACCTGTAGCATCTACCAGAAGAATAACAAGTCACAACATAGAGCAAAACACTTTCAGCAAAAGGTCAAACAAGTTACATGTGTTATCTAACACTAGTTTACATCATGAAATTCTCAGTCCTATTTTGGATTGGTTTTGGAAGATTTAACAGTAATGTTGATGGGAATAAATAACTAACACTTCATGTCACCTAGCTGATGAAAAACATGCAATATTACATAGTACTCTTCTTGCTGTGTAAAAAATTTCCCAAAGCCTTAGACACATTACAATATCCAGATAATAAAACAAATAAATTGACATAATAAATTTCATTTACTTTAAAATTACTGTTACAGTCTCAAGAAAAGATAAAAAACCTTTTACAGGAGTCAGGAATTAGAAAAATGAAGAATCTGAAGTTGTTGACAATTTTAAAGAATAAAAGCACTCAGTAGGTGTAGGTTTATATCACCAAAAACAATAGATCATGTCCTTTGTGTATAAGTGATGCATATTAACAAAAGATTTGTGATACAAAACTGAGACAGAAATAAGTATACAATTGTATATTTCTATATTTAGTGAACCAAAAAATTATTAGTTTCTGAAATATATAAAGCTCTGCATGTAAATAGGAATGTAAAAATCAACTTAATTTAAATACAGATGAAAATAATATTTATAGAATAGGAAGCATATACAATATTTTGTATGTAAGACAGGAAACATATTAAATTTTATTACCATTCGAGAAAATGAACTTTTCATTTTACATCAAAATAAAATTTTACTTACATCAGACTGACTCCAAATAGCCAAGTAGTTTAAATTGCTTTCACTATTTTGGAAAATGTTGGTATTATCCTGTTAATCATACTTATAAGCCAGAAATTCTATTTTACATTTTTAGTATATTTTATAGAAACATATGCAATTCAGAGAATGTCTCAGGATGGTCTTTAGGAATGTAATTACAATTATACAAAAATCTAAATATGTTCATCAAAATAACAAAATAATTCATTTTAAAGTATTTGTGGTATGATTCTGCTAGAGCAAATGAGTGATAAATAGTTTAGCCATGAATAATGAAAAAATAGAAAGTAAAAACAAATTCATAGAAATGTGCATTCTATGTATTTTGGCTTACAAACAAAACTAAAGAAAAAGTATACTAATCATGTACACATAGACTCACACACATAGGATCACAAACATAAATAATATAGCTACAGCAAAAATCTCAACAGTGTGTCTCCTGGATTTATTGGCCTTAGAGGTAAAAACTTGGAAGGTGTTATTTTTTTTTTCAGCTTTAATTGAGTTTACTGGTACATTTTAGGGATACAGTACAGTTACATTCATTGTTGGGAATTTGTACCTCTACATGACAGGTCTTGATTCTCATTTTTTCTCCTTGTCCCTGCCCACCCTTCACCCCCTCCTCTCCTCCCCATCTAAAAACACTTTATTTTCATCTTTTCATTATCTCACATTTTTTTCTTTTCCCTATTACCCTTCCCCTACCCATCTCACCTTCTCTACACCTTTAGCTCCTTTCTTCCCATTTCTAAATGTCAGTAATCTTATTAGGATCTTCTGTATTATTGCAGATTATTCACACCAGAGAAACTATTCGATATTTACACATGTGTGCCTTATTTATTTCACTTAGGCATATATCTTCAATATGAATCCATTTTCCTATGAATGAATCTATTTTCTTGTTCTTTATGGCTGAGTAATATTCCCTTTTGTAGAAAAACCACATCTTCTTTATCCAGTTGGAAGGTGTTACTTTTAACCTCAAAAGAAAAAATAAATAATCTGAATATTATATTCAAGGTACAGAAAATAAAAAACAAATTAAACATTGAAGGAAGCCATGAGAGGAAGAAGGAAACAATTTTAGTTTTAGAAAAAAATAGGAAATAAGTGTTTTCAATATTTCTACAAAAATTGTCAAAGCTAGAAGACAGTGAAATAAAATATATAAAGTATAAAAAGTGAAAACTAGAATAATATGTGCAGTGAAATTAATTTATAAACAATAAAAAATAAAAAAAATTTTAGACAAAGTCACAAAATTTATTGTCAGGAGACTGCCTTAGAAGAAATTTTTAAAAATTTTCTTCAGAAAGAGGGAAAAAATATGGATCAAAACTAGAGATCAAAGAGGATATAAGAAAATGGAAAGATCTCCCCTGCTCCTGGGTAGGAAGAATCAACATAGTGAAAATGGCCATACTACCAAAACTGCTATACAGATTCAATGCAATGCCAATTGAAATTCGAACACTATATTTCACAGAACTAGAGAAAATAATGCAAAAATTCATTTGGAACCAGACGAGACCTAGAATAGCAAAAGCCATCCTAGGCAACAGACACATGGTAACAGGTATAACAATTCCCAATTTGAAACTACACTACAAAGCCACTGTGATAAAAACAGCATGGTACTGGCAAAGAAACAGACCTAAGGATCACTGCAACACATTGGAAGACACAAAAACAAATCCAGATGTACTCAGCTACCTCATCTATGAAAAAGGAGTTGACCATCCTCATTGTAGGAAAGATAGCCTCTTTAACAAATGGTGTTGGAAAAACTGGAGCTCAGCTTGCCAAAGATTAAAACTAGACCCTTATCTCTCACCAAGCACTAAATTAAAACCCAAGTGGATTAAAGATCTAAATATTAAAATGGAAACATTAAACTTGTTGGAAGATAAGTTAGGCAGAACTCTTGGAGACATTGGCATAGGAAAAGATTTTATGAATCAATCCTTAGTAGCATGGGAACTAGCACAAAGAATCAACAACAGGGATCTCATCTTACTAAAAAGCTTCTGCACTGAAGAAGAAATCATCAAGAGAACTAAAAGACAACCTACATTGTGGGAAAAATTTTTACCAGCTGTTCCTCAGACAAAGGACTATTATCAAGAATATATAAACAACTCAAAACAATCACCCCCCCAAATATAAAGACCTGATTCAAAAATGGGCATCCGAAATGAACAGACATTTCTCAAAGAAGTAAAAACAGCAAGTAAATTTATGAAAAAATGTTCCACATCACTGGTCATTCAAGAGATGCAGATGAAAACAACACTGAGATTCCACCTCACCCCAAAAGAATGGCTGCTATCAAGAAATCACACAGTAACAAATGTTGGCAGGGCTGTTGGGAGAAAGGTACCCTTCATTGCTGGTGGGAGTGCTGACTGGTGCCACCATTATGGAAATCAATATGGAGATACCTCAAAGAGCTGGGACTAGAGGTTCCATTTGACCCAGGCATCCCTCTGCTGGGCATCTTTCCCAAAGAATTAAAAAAATCATATCACATCAGTTGGAAACTGGATAAAGAAGATGTGTTTTTTCTATAAAATGGAGTATTTTTCAGCCACAAAGAATGAGAAATTAGATTCATTCATAGGGAAAATCAATATGGAGATACCTCAAAGAGCTGGGACTAGAGGTTCCATTTGACCCAGGCATCCCTCTGCTGGGCATCTTTCCCAAAGAATTAAAAAAATCATATCACATCAGTTGGAAACTGGATAAAGAAGATGTGTTTTTTCTATAAAATGGAGTATTTTTCAGCCACAAAGAATGAGAAATTAGATTCATTCATAGGGAAAAGGATGCATATTGAGGATATACTCCTAAGTGAAATAAATAAGTCACACATGTGTAAATACCAAATAGTTTCTCTGGTGTGAATAAACTATAATAGTATATAAAATACTAATGATATAATTGACAATGTGAAATAGGAAGAAAGGGGCTAAAGGTGTAGGGAAAGTGGAAAGGGTAGAGGAAATCTAATAAGGGAAAAGAAAAAAAAGTGGAAAATGAAAAAATGGAAATGAAGTGTTTTGTAAAGGGGGAGGGGAGGAAGAGGTGAAGGGAGGGCGGGGATAAGGGGAAAAATGAGAACCAAGACCTGTCATGTAAAGGTGCAAGATCCCAATGATGAATGTAACTGTACTGTATACCTAAATTTTACCAATAAACTCAATGAGGAAAAAAAAAACACACAAATAATAATGTGTTCAAATTAGTGATTGGAATAATGTATTTGGTGAATAAATGCTATAGATAAGTCAGGTTAATGGTATCAGTTTTTAAGGAATGGGAAAGAGGAATTGGAAATTCATTGTTATAAATTACTTGCACAGTTCATATAACAATATAATAGTCTTATTTTAAACTGAAAAAAATCAGCAGATATATTTAATATGCATATTCAACATGTACAACATCCAATACATATATACTCTATATTTAAAATATGCATATTGAAATTAGCAATTAATATATACCAAACTTATATACACATAAACTTAGCGATCTATGACAAGAAAGCCACTGCAGTTCAATGGAGGAAGGGCAACGGTTTCCACAAATGGTATTGGAACAACAAGACATCCACATGCAGATAAAGAAATTCAGTCACAAATATTGTGCTTGTTACAAAGAATCACTTACAGTGGGTAATTGTGCCAACATATAACATGTTAAACTGTAAAACTTTTAGAAGTTAAGGTCAGAGAAAATTCAGATGATATAAGTTTGCCAATGAGCTTAATATATTACCAAAGCACGCTACATGAAATCAAATGTGATAATTGACTTCATTAAAATTTAAAATTCTCTGTGAAAGACACTGTTAAAAGAATGAAAAGACAAGCCTCAGACAGGGATAACATATTGCAAAATAGTTGTCTGGTGAAGGACTTGTACTCTAAATATAATAAAAGTCCTCATAATTCAACAACAAGCACACAAGCAAGAATATTAAAAAAGTAGGTAAAATATTCAAACACATGCCTCACTGCAGAACATATACAGAAGACTGATAAATTTAAAAGCAATACTCAAGCACTACATGTTCAATAGGAAATTTCCTATTAAAATTACAGAACTATATGTACCTTTTTGGATTGCTTAAATTCAAGCACCGACATCAAATGCTGGTATGTGGAGCACATGAACTCCATTGCTGAGAAGAATGCAGTTTGATAAAGCCACTTTGATAGACAGTTTGCATTTTCTTACACAAGTAAACATACTCTAACATTATGATTTGAAAATAAAGGTAAGGAAATTAATACAAAACATTTAGATAAAAAAACCTGCATACAAATGCATATAGAGGCTTTATTTATTATTGTCAAAATTGGAGCAATCAGGGTGTCTTTAAATAGAGATAGATTAAAACAGAATATAATACTCCTTTGAATATCCTTTGAATATTATTCATTGATTAAAATATAATTAGCTACATTTAGAGAAAAGACAGAGAAATGTGCAGTATAATGCAGTATATATTCTTGAGTGTAAGAAGCTAGCTTTAAAAATTTGCATGGTACATGATCCAGATATTTAATAATTCTTGGAAAAAGTAAAATTGCACAAACAGTATAAAAATTTTGTGGTTGTGAAGCGTAATTTTGGGGAGGAAAGGGCTTGTGGGTGGTTGGAAGTAGAATGAACCCCTGGAGAAGATGGAATAATTATAACAGCTGTATTTTGTATGACATTTTAATTGTAAATATATCACCAAATTTTCAAAATCCACAGGTCTGTGTGACAAAAAGAGAAATCCAAATTGTAAATTTAAGATTTAATCTATACCTTTTAATATTGGTATGAACCGAAAACTACTCTAAATACCCTCTATTGATTTTTTAATGGAATGATTTAAACAAAATTTAGGCTATATTTGAGTTGAAGGGTTACAGGAATATACTAAGGCAAGATACATCAAGCCCTGTGGAATCTTTATTGTTTAGGGATATGGCTAGTAAATCAGTATTTTATTCGTGAATATTTTATACCTACACATATCATGAATTGTACCAAGCTTTAAAAGTGTAAGTAAAATATTAATAAGAAAAATGGTTTTGTAGAGTTAGATTATTAACATTGAAGTGATCTTCCTCTGTCTTATAATTTAGCAAACTCTAATTCTCTTACTAAAATAATAAAAGGAAGCATTCTTGCTTGGTATATGATTTTTCCCCTAAGAAATCATTTTTTTTAAATGTTAGGTGTATATATTAGAATTTCACATCGTGAAGTTTTTTGAGGTTTTTTTTAAAAAAATATTCGAGACAATTTCTTATTTCAATGTAGAAACTACTACACATGCTGTTTACTTTAACATGGGCATCTTTAGTGTGCTATTGAGTAATAAGATGTATAGCTGACAAATTTATAGTTTAAAATCTACATTGTGTTAAGAAATATATTAACCATAACGAATAGATTATCACCAAAATAGCATATTAAAATATATTATATAAAAGCACCTTAGTCTTGGTGGAAATCGAGAGGGTAGACAAACAAAAATGTTATATCAGAACAAATTAACATTAAAAAGTATTAATTGTAAGCCTTAGTTAATTTGTCCTGCTCTAACAAAATAACACAAACTGGGTAATCTATAATAAATGGAAACTTCTCACAGTTCTAGAGGACAGAAAGGCCATACTCAAGGTTTATTGTCCGGTAAGGGCTATTTTCCACCTCCATGATGGTACCTTGCTGCTGCATCCCACTGGGAGAGAAATGTTGAGGCTTTACATGAAGGGTAAATGGAGGAGGATAACTATCCACTTCAGTCTTATTTTTTTAAATAAGGGAATAATCCACTCATGAGAACAGAGCTCTCCTGGCTTAATCATTCCTTAAAGTACTCACCTATTAATACTGTTTCACTGAAAATTAATTTCCAAAATGAATGTTGGAAAAAAATTCAAAACACAGCATCTTATGAAAAGAAAAGTCATTAAAAAAAGAAAATCAAGAACTAAAAGAATCATATCACAGAGAAGTATGTGCACCCATGTTTATAGCGGCACAGTTTGTAATAGCTAAAACTTGGAAACAGCCCATTTGCCCATCAATTGGAAACTGGATAAAGAAGATGTGATTTTTCTATAAAATGGAATACTACTCAGCCATAAAGAATGAGAAATTAGAGTCATTCATAGGAAAATGGATACATATTGAAGATATACTCCTAAGTGAAATAAATAAGTCACACATGTGTAAATACCTAATAGTCTCTCTGGTGTGAAAAATCTGCAATAAAACATAAGATCTTAATAAGATTACTGACATTTAGAAATGGGAAGAAAGGAGCTAAAGGTGTAGAGAAGGTGAGATGGGTAGGGGAAGGGTAATAAGGGAAAAGAAAAAAATGTGAGAGAATGAAAAGATGAAAATAAAGTGTTTATAGATGGGGAGGGGGAAAGCGGGTGAAGGGAGAGCAGGGACAAGGGGAAAAAATGAGAACCAAGACATGTCATGTAGAGGTACAAATTCCCAACAATGGATGTAACTGTACTGTATCCCTAAAGTGTACCAATAAACTCAATTAAAGCTGAAAAAAAACTAAAATAAAATCATGATGGCTTTGAAGGTTTGTTCTTTTGTTTGTTTATCTTTTGCTGGTTGAACATCTATTTTAGGGATCCCACCTCTATTGCTTAGCATTTCTGTTCCTGAGATGGATTACTGTACACTCACAGCTTACATAACTTAAATGAGTTAGGGTTCCTTTTGTTCGTGGTTTCGGGGGATTCAGTCCTTGGTCATGTGGCTCCAAGATAAAAATATAATGAGAGAAATTGTTTAGTTTATGAGAACTTGGAAGAAGAGTGGGAAGATAGCCAGAAAGAAACAGGTGAGACCAGAAATAGGTCCCAAGGTCATGCCTTCATGACCCGTCCCCACACACCTGGAAGTGTCTTTTTTAGTCCACCGGGCCACTCCTGAGCCAATTGAGTTGCTAATCCACCTTAACCATCACACCATTTTGCCACAGGAAGTAATAGAGCCCTCCTTCTTAAATTTCTTCACATATTTCATGCTCATATGTTTGAGATTCTTAGTCTAGTCAGATCTGTGACTAAAGTCTGTGAATAAAATTGGTGAGATGACTACTACTAGGGATAATAAAGTTTTGCTCCAAAATATAGATTTCTTTCATATTTTTACACTCCTCACTCCAATTAAATAAAGATAATGTGATTTTTTTAGGTATTACTCAATGTGGACACAATGCCACTTATAATTATCATAAATGAAATGATCTTTCATTGAATTCTTACAATTCATCCATTCAAGAAACTCTTAAGAACAAACTCTGAGATGTATACTGATATACATATATGTTTATTTAATTTCTAATATTCAGGACAAGCCATTATTAAATCATGTTCTTTTTAAGTGGTGTTTTTTTATCCTGTGAACAAAGTAACAGAGACTGAAGTAATCATTGAAATATCACCATAATATCATAGACTAGGCACACATTAGACAAGCACTTCTCGTGTCTATTTCTTTTATTCATACCCATGCAAAATGAGTTTTCTATTCAATTTCACTTGAGTATTTAAACATACTATGAGTAAGCCATTGTTCCCCAGTCATTGGAATCTGCTAAAAATGAAGAAGATATTAGCACTATGAGAAACACTCTTTAGTAAGGTAATTTTTTTCTCTTTTTTTTTCCTTTTGAAATGAAACATGCTTAGCAAATTAGCTGCCTTCTTTGTATTTTCAGGTGTACTTTATACTTATAACTTTAGAAAGCTTTCCTCTTTTAATAAAGATTTAATGTTTTGGCTTTAGTAAAAATGACTGGAATCTAACAGATGGTTCTGATATAGGGAAAAGGAGGCAGGTATGATCTAGAACTTTAGATCTGCAAATTCCTCTAAAGAAACTGAGCCCCGTTAAAAGTCACGTCTTCCTTTTCTTCTGTGAAGATCGTGTTGTGCCTTAAAAAATAACATGTGTCTGCTTCAGGATTCACCCTTACATCCCTCTGGGGAACCAGATCAAAAATATATCTCAAACTTCACATAAACTAACTGATCAGAAGCTGAGCTTTTAAAAAGAGGAGAGGTAATACAGAACAAAACATTTTAGAATCTGATTAATAGGTATTGTCAGGATCTGTGCTAAACTTTGGGGATAGAGAAAGTATACAGAACACAAAATTGATGAAAGGAAGTTTATTGGGAAAGAATCCTCTTAATGCCTTCTATAACATTTTTGGAGGTGACAAAAGGCCTTATTTTAGATAATGCAGATTTGTAAAGAATGTTGTGATGATGAGGGAAAAGATCATAAGCTTGGAGAACCAGGGATTGTAGTGTAGATATTCAACATAGTAAGGCAATCAAACTCATTGGCCGAATATACTCATCCAGGCTGAGTCGCAAAGCCACTTCACCTAGCAATGAGAATGTGCTGGTAAGAGGCACTGTGATCTCTAAGCACCTAAGCAGGGCCTCCCTTTGCAGGCCAGAGCTAATAGCAGGTGATGATGCTGCTGCACTAAAGGAATTTGTAAATTTAGAGGTGGCACATAAATGTCAAAAGTTATATGGGTAAAATTTGTTTTAACAAACAGTAAGATGATGGGAAATTAAAAAGGCATATCTGCAATAACCTATGGAGATTATTAATAGAATCTTTTTTTTTCTAGAGGAAAGATGCACCACAATAGACAATATGTTTTTAATATACACAACAAGGCAAATTTGCTGTCATTATCAGAAGAACAAGGGAACAGTTTAAAATAAAATTTGCTCTCCATGATCCGTTCTATGATTTGGATAAGATTTGTCTCCCAGTTTTCTGTGCTGGAAGTTTCATTCCCAGCGTGCTGATGTAGAGGTGACAAAAATGTAAGAGTTGAAGTCTAAGGAAGGTAAGACATGCCTAGGTCGTGGGAGCTTTAACTTCATAAATAGATTAATGATGCTTACTGGAAGGAGATCAGATCTCCTAGCAGCGCAAGAATAGGCTGCTATAAGAAAGCAGTGTGGCGTCTCCGTGTCTCTTGCTCCTCACCTCACAATGTACTACCGCTCCTCTGCATGTGCTACATTCACGGTTGCCAGACACCAGGAAAGCCAAGGAGATGCCTTTATCTTGCTCCTTGCTCCTGAATTTCCAGAACTGGATTAAATAAACTCATTTTATAAACTATCCATTTCAGATATTTTGTGTTAGAAACCCCAAAAGCAAATGTGTGTGTGTGTGTGTGTGTGTGTGTGTGTGTGTGTGTGTGTGTGTGTGTGTGTGTGTGTTTGTGTGTGTATATAATGAAATTCAGGCATTAGTGCATTTGAATCATAGGAACAGATACACTCTCTAATCTTTAATACTATACAGACAGCTTTTTTAGGAAAATGATTTACCTACAACTTATGGCAAGCTGTAATAGAAAGAAAAAAATCAGTGTAGACACACAGGGCCTCTGAATCAATTCCATGAAACCAGCATGAAAGATGACACAGTGCTGTAAACGCAGCTGTTATCCTCACTTTCACTTTCCCAAGATATGCATACAATTATCTGTTTTGGGTGTATACATTTCAGTCACTTCAACATTGTTGTGTAGTACGCAACAAGCTCCAAATTTCTTACTGATGCAATCATTTTTTTCAAATACACAAATTTCTGTTTTAGTTGTTGTTAGCATAGTCTAATTACTCGAACTCCCAATGAGGGAATAGCCTAGATTATTCATTTCTTTTGGAACCCACCTCTACTACATCACCAAATAAGATGACTTTTATCTTCCTCCCAAGCCATTCTCTATAGCACAGCAAGGGCAAATCATTTTAAAATATAAATGAGACCTTGCTGCTGTTCAGCCTGAAATGCTTCAAAGACTTTTCATTGCACTTAAAAAAATTCATAGTCCAGGCCTTTGAATTCATGAGCGATCTAATTGTTTCTTCAACCTTAATTAGGACTACTCTGCTCTTCACCAGTTACAGATAATCTTTCACAACTGAGACTGCACATGCTGTTGGCCTTTTACCCCTGATTAGAACAAGTTCCTAGGAAAGATTTTTAATAGCTCTATCTTTTAAAATAACCACCCATCCTATGTTGCAGCGTGCAACCCTGGCTGCGTAGAGCCAAAAGATGAGAAAGATCACTTGGAGATGTAATTTAAATTAATCACTGACAACTCAAAGAGGCTGCCTCTTGGGCATAAGATGTCCTCAGGGAAACAGCGACCAACTGAGACCTCTTCTGTTATTTATTTGAAACTCAAGGACATGAGAACAAAGACATAGAAGAAAAGCAATTACAAAATATTGTGTAGGTGTTTTGGTCAGGGGTACAGAGCCAGAAAAGGATGGCGGCTATGTACCGTATATTAACCTAGTTTAAGCAAATTTAAGGGGCAGGAAACTTAGCAGCGGACGGGAGGAACACAATGACCAAGCAAACATCTACTGAGAATAACCTATTATCGATTCTGCTGACTGTTGTCTTGCGGATCTGCTCTAATCTTTAACCATGCATTCTAGAAGCATGGAAACCATCTTGCCCTAAGAGCCCTTCCCCCAGCATTCATATCAAGCATCCCTCTGGCTAGAGTTTCCCACAATCTTACATTCTCTTATGCATTGAGCTCTTCTTATTTCACTGATGACAAATATGAGAAGGCAGCTCCTGTGTTTGTTTTTCACCTGTAGTACTGTTTTCTTCACCCTGGGATGCCCATTATATAAGGAAACAAAAGTTAGTTTTTCACTATGGAATCCCAAGTGTGTAGCACAGCTTTCAGAACATAGTAAGTGCCCAGTAACTAATTTTGGATGAATCAATTAACCTCAACTGAGACCTACAGACAGTTGTTCTAAATCCCATGAGCAATTAAAACAATGCATTCAAGGCAACAATTGCTTTGCGTGATTATCACACCTTCTCAGAGCAACAGGCCCTTACATAAAACTTCCACTACTCCAATCCCTCCCCCAATTATCAGACTAAACACTGCTCATCTGTAGGTTCCAAACTCAAGGTAGGATAATTTGAAATTTTACTTGGGATTCTAATATTTGAAATCAGAAAATGCTTATGGCATAGAGAATTTAAACCTGTACTTGGAAAGATTGCTATCATGTAGGAAACAAATATGAAAAATAATAAAACCCACACCAATAGAGAAATATATCTGAGATTAGCCAGTTGTTTGAATTTTTTTCTTGCTTATTCCCTCTACTTTTTTATACTTTTAAAATTTCTTAGATTCTTTGCAGTGAAAATTCTATACTCTTTCCCTAATCCTAAAAGAAAAACAAGTTAGCCATACTTTACTAAGCTGAGACTCTACGACATGTTTAACTAAACAAATCCTAAATAACAAAAGATGCATTTATATTTTTCAATGACAGTGCAGGAAATATACAGCAGTAGTTATACTACTCCTTAAGTATTTAAATACAAGTACATGTCCTGCTTATTTTGTGGATAAAGATGTACATTATTCATCTAGTGAGCCAATGGCCAAATTTTACATCATTTTCTGAATGTAATTGCAAGATGACATGTCTTCCTAGTTTAATTTAATTTGTCCTTTAAAATCAAAATTTCAAAGACCTTTGAATTTTCTGTGTCTCCTATGTCTATTATTTCTGATTAACTTCATAAGTTAACCTAGCATTCAATTTTCTCTTAGAATGCGATTTCAATGTACTTTTAGTTAAAATAAGGGCATTTTAAAAGTAAAAGGGAATTTGAACACCACATAATATGTGTATCTCATTATCTAATCTTTAATAGATAGAAGAATAATTTTGATATCTCTAGTGTGGCACTCATTAAAATTACTGTCACCAAGCCGCAGTGCTTCCTGTCGAATGGCAAAGTAATGTACAGTAATATCTGTTTCTAATTCTACACTGTTCTTTACAGCCCTATCATTTCTATTTTATTGCAATTGTTAAGCAGGACAAGAATATGGCATAAGAGCTAGTGTTTTGCTAAGCCATTTCACAGAGCACACTTAGTTCCATAATAATTCATTTTATATGGTCTTAGTATATATTACGAATTCTATTTCCCAGAATAACAATTTTGTTTGTATATACAATGAAATTATGTTTGGGTTTAAATTGTGATGCAACAAGAAATAAAGCATGAAGTCTGATTTGATTAGCAGTCAGATCATTTGCCTATGCATCTTAAGGGAAACGTTATAAAATCGCACGTGTATAATGTGGTGCTGTAATAGAAATAAAAATATGATACATTTTATTTCTAAAACTCTTAAAATTTCAAGATACACACATATATATGAGCATGATATTAAATTATAAAATGATATTTAAAGCTACTTTGTAACTCTATTATTATTAATAATTAATAATTACACATAATAAAATACTATTTAAAAATGAATCCAGTATTAATAATTCCTTCTTATGGTTAATTTAAATATTATTAATATAATTCCAGTAACCTGCTATGATGAGTTATAATAGTAGTGAGGGTATTTCAAGGAAAGTCACTTTCCCCTCACTGAGACAAAATACTAGACTTTCACAACTGAAAGAAAGGGAGAGGTTTACCTTTTCCAGTAAGTACAGTCCATGGTTGATTGGATTCAAGGTAGATATGACCCAGTAGAGGGACATGGAGGATAAAAGCTGCTGAGCCTCTGGCAATCAGGAAGCAGAGAAGCAGGAAAGGAGCCAGAGACAATAATTCATCCAAAAGTTTCCACACATGGATTACACACATGCATTACACACACACACAGCTTGTGTGTGCACATCAGCAGACCACTGTCCTGACAATTGCTCTTCCAAATTCCAAATTTAGCTTTCATCAGTAACAATTTCAATATATAGGCTCTTGTTACACAGGTGTGGATACTTTTGGCTCTTATCCTTGATATTTCTCTAGCTACTCTTCAGTAAGATATACTATGTTTTCTCCTTTTAAGCATTTTCTGCCTTTACAAAATCTCATTTTAAAAAGGAGTGCACGGAAACCCACATTCAGTCATTCAGTAATGTATTTTGAATGCTTCTGGTTTAGTGTATTGTATATTTTCATATGTCATATGTTCATGAAAAACAACAAAACTGTCCTAAAATTATGTATCATTCATGCACTGATTTCTGACACTACTTATTTTAAAACCCTTTTCATTGCACTTTTATAGTTAAGTTACAAAGGGAAATATATTGAGATGAATGGTTTTCATAAAGTACTTTGGAACTGATTCACAGGAAGGTGTGAGAAGATAGTTAGAGACTTACTGAACCATGAAAGTGACCTTTGGAAAGTTGATGAAGGGATGTCAGTGTTGCCAACCTGAAGTTCTGTTTGTTTTTAATTTATCTGTAGAACAAAAGCATAGCTGCCACATTGCATGTCTTACTGTGTTTGAAAACAGAATGTCTCTGAGGCTCTCTTATTGTCAGAACAAGTAATCCAACCTTATACCTGAACTTGAAAATTCATGAGCCAACTCTAATTTCCACTGAATTGTTCTTTTTTTAAAAAATCTGCTTGTCATATTGGTGTTTCACAGAGGCAAAAGGAAATGAAGATGAAAACTTTTGGCAAGAAAATACCCCTTGATGGTAAACAACAACATTGTTTCCAGTTTTAGTCCTATCTTTTTGTAAAAATGCATTTTAATCATTACTCTTGGCCCAGGTCCATCTTTTTGTGGTACTGCAGATTGAACTAAGGATATTTGCACATACTCAGACCATTTTTATTTATTTATTTTTGAGACAGAGTCATGCTAAGCTGCTAAATTGCCCAGGCTGTCTTCAAGTTTGCAATCCTTATAAATTACAAAAATCTGAAATATAAAATATTTAAGTAGAATAATTATACAATATATAATATCATTCTGGTCAACAGTTGAGGACATATGTGATGGTCTCATAATATTCAATTGGAGTTCACCTAGTGACATCATAGATTTTAAAACATTGTGTGGGAGCACAATACTGAAGTGTTTGTGATGATGCCAGTATAAGCAAAACTACTATGCTGCCAGTAATATAAAAGTATAGCATAGTAAATATAAATATGTATATTATAAAATATTTGATAATGAAAATAAATGGTTATGTTATTGGCTATATACTTACTATATTATACTTTTAGCTCTATTTTATCTTTCATTGATGTATTTTAACTGATACATAGTAATTGCACATATTTATGGGATACAGTGTGGCATTTTAGTACATGTATATGATGTACAGTAATCAGATAAGGGAAATCATGATCTCTATCTTCTCAAATTTGTTATTTCTTCATTTTTTAAAAATTTTCAGAACCTCTTTATTTTTTATCTTTATTAAGATTATTGGTGCATTTTAGGTACACAAAACAGTTACATTCATCACTGGGATTTTGCACCTTTGCATGATTTATCTTGGTTCTTATTTTCCCCATTCCTCTCCCCTCCTTTCATCTCCTCCACCCTTCCCTGTTTACAAAGAGATTGTTTCCATGTTTTTCCTTTCACGTATTTCTTATTTTCCCTTTTTCCCTCTCCCCTGCCCCTCCCACTTCCTCTACTCTTTTATGCCTTTTCTTCCTATTATGCAATATCAATTATACATGACATTCAAGACCGACTTTCCTAGATATTTTGAAATATTTAATTAATTATCGATCATAGCTATTCTGCTATAGAAATTTAAAAAATATTTTCTTTATCCATTTGTATACTGGAGCCAAATGTCTATATGCTCTCTATCCTTCCCATCCTTACACTTTCCTGGGTTCTGATAACTACTATTCTACTGTCTTTTTTAAGATTAACATTTTAGTTTTCAAATCTAATGTGAGAACATACAGTATTTGTTTTTCTGTGCCTCACTTATTTCTTTAGCCATAATGTTCTCTATTTCCATCCACATTTCTAAAAATTAAATAGTTTCATTCTTTTTTGTGACTATATACCATTCCACTGTGTACATATAACACATTTTATTTTTTCTTTTTTTTTTTTTGTACCGGGGATTGAACTCGGGTCCTTGTGCTTGCAAGGCAGGCCACCGAAACTCTGAGCTAAATCCCCGGCTCTTTATCTTTTCATATGCCAACAAGACCTACATGGATTCCACATGAGGATGATTTGGAACACTGTTCAATAAATATAAGTTTATCGCTATTTGAGAATAAGTTAGAACAAGCTGGTTGTGCAGCATTGTGTCATTTTACAGCAGCAGTAATCTCACATATTACATAGTTACTGTATTTCTTGATTGATTCCATCCATTGTGCTTAATTCACTCTCACTTTGTGATCACCAGAAGCAATAGGCAATAGGTACACAGGTTATGCACCATACAAAGTAGCTATACCATCTAGGTTTGGGCAAGCATATTCCATAATACTTACACAACAAAGAAATGCTTTATGTAGCATTTCTCAACACTTGCCCCCATTGAGAGATGTCTGACTTAATTTCTCTTCATGCCCACACAAATAAGAAATTTGCAGGATTTGTCATTTGAGACATTTATTTTTATATTATAATTATAGTTAGACAGAATGTTCCAAATATGCTATGTTACATTTTTACTCAGTAATGACTTTATCCTTGGAAAAGTATTAAACATCAAACCAAGAAAAACAGTAAATAACTGTGATATTGACATTGTGGCTGAATGCCACATGTACTACTAGGTAAACATTCAAGACAGCACTGAATTGACCACTGTAAAGAGAAAGTAGGTGAAAATGGAAGAATCTGGGCTACATCTCTATCTCAAGAAGAGAAATAATAGAGCCTTATTGTTTATGTGACTCTGAAAAATGCACTAAAAATCTCAGATGGAGCAGGAACATGAGAAACCACTCATCTCTGGGCCTTAATGATTATACAAGAAACTTCTATTTCTGGTTTGGAGATGATTCTTAGTGTTTTATCTTATAATGTATTCTTACCTATAAAACTAAATCGGCAGAAAATTGATATTTTTTTTAAAAAAAGCTCTTTTATTATTATTCCTTAAATAATTCCAGGAGGCAATGGAAAGTTTTGATAATTATTTCCATAGCTTTTTAATTGCAATTCTGATATGAGTCTCAAAAAGTTCACAAATAAGCTATGTCTAAAGAGTATCCTGCTCATAAAGATGAAATATTTTTAAAGAGAAGTTAATTCTACTTTGCTAAAATACTAAAAGATTAATGTCAGTCATTAAAAGTTTACTTTAGAGATTTTTAGCATACATCCTGGTTAGTGAAATTTAAAATGTCAAGAAACATATGCCAATTTGTAAACAAAACCTTTAATACATTTTAATGCAGTGAATTGCATTTATGCAATAAACTAACAATTAGAGAGTAGGTGAAAAAAAATTAAAATGTTTTTGAAAGACTATTGCTTGATCTGTGTTATCCTGTGATATTTATTCCACATATGATTCATCTTTTCGTGTGTGTGTGTGTGTGTGTGTGTGTGTGTGTGTGACTATGGATTGAACCCAGGGCCTGCACAATGAGTTAAATTCCAAATACCTTTTATTTTTTTGTATTTTGAGGTGGGGATATGGGTAAAGCTACTAAACTATTTAGGCATTGCTTGAACTTGTGGTCCTCTTGCCTCCTGCTGGGATTACAGGGAAGTGCCTGCATACCCAGCCCATTTACCCATGACTTAAAGGAATATTTACTGAAATTTTTATACTGTGAATATTTTACCATAACATTTTTGTATATGCATATGAAGTGTATTAAGCAATTACTCTAGAATATTAATAAAAATGTTATATTTTTATTTAGTATTTTTCAAGTTTTGGTACCAGAATAATGTTCCTTGTGCTTCTGGCAAGAGGTTTTTATAAATTCAATACAGCAGGGAAAGTTCTCCTAATGTTGAGGAAACAATGCTTTACAGAACATGCAATTTTCCTGAAGAGATCAATGCACTAATTAACAAGGAAATAACTAGCTTCTTTTAAACACATTAATTGTATTCTTTGTTTCTATTGCTCAAAATTAGATTACATATTTTATTTTTACCGATTCATGATGTTATCTTCTAGTTTAACTTTAATGATTTTTGAACTCCCCTTGCTTTCTTTTCCATTTATAAAACTTTAATATTCTAACAAGGAACACAATTATCAACATATAATAGTGATTTCTAGAAAATAAACATCTTAGTCGTTATGGAGCATAAACTTACAGGATATGTTTTACTTAAGGAGGAGGAAAAGAGACGAGAGGAAATAATAGAAATCCAGTTCACGATGAATAAATGAGTACAAACTACCATGATTATTCCTGAAAAGTAAAACTCATTAAATAACATAGATATAATAATACGACACCAGTATGTTCACAAGTGACTTTTACAATATCGCATGTAATGAATAAAGATCAAGCTCCTCATGAAGAAAAGATGAACAATGACCCATTCGTCCGCTATTGGACAGCAGCAACTCTGTGAAGCGGTTAGAAGTCGTTCCAGCAGAGGGCGATGGTGCTTCGGAAGCTGTGACCCAAGGGCTCACAGGCTCTTGTAACCTTTTATCTTGCTACTCAAATGCAATGAATCGGACAACAGATTCGAAGGTTCAGTCATTTAGAACTGTTTGTCCAAATGGTGCCACCATACCCAATCAGGTGTTTGAAAATACACTAAAATCTAATGAATGCAAAATTTCAGTTTCTTCGTCCTTGCACCAGCTTCTCTCCAAGCATTCAGTGGCCGCAAGTACATTTTTGTCTTTACAAAGAGAACTGTAGGACAAATGCTGATCACACGAATGACACTCTGACGTTCAAATTCTTCTTGAAACTTGCAAAATTGCTGACATTAAGTAGATTATTTGGTCTTTCTGGCTTTTTGTTGTTCTTTTTTTCTTTTTTTTTTTTTTTTTTTTTTTTTTTTTTTTTTTTTTTTTTTTTTTTTTAAGGGAGAAAAATTTCATTTAAATTTGGGGCATCAACTACCTCATTTGACCAGGCTAAGCAAGGAGTCACATAAGTCACTGAAATGGCAGTGCTCACAGTTTGTAAGAACACTTCAGAAGTGGAAATACAGTAATTCGGGTGAATGAGAGTCACCAGTTTTCTCTTCAGTGTAAGTACTAAATGTGTTTTGCAGATCTTACCATTTCTGTGCTATTAGTTGGCAAAACTTTAATTATAGACAAAGTATTAAGAATAATTCTTATATCAGATAATAGCTGAGTTAGATTCTAGGAGGTTAAATAATATATTTCAAATTTTGACTTTTATACTTTAGACTTAATTTGAGCACAGATATTATTTTTTCCATATTTCAAAAGTTTATTGCTGCTGATTCTCTCTCCTAGATTAGAAGGTTTCTCTTCTTTTTAGAAATTATCTAAATCTTTTCTCTACAATTTTTTCTCATAATTATAAAATTTTGCCTTTGCTCTGTATTTGCTGCCCAAATTGTAGAACTTTAATTGAAATAGAAACTTACTATTGTACTTTTATAAATACAATTATTTGACTAGTGATAATGTTGGGAAATTCAATATGTAATTTGTTCTTGTCATTTCTTCTTCAAAGTATATCTAAACCTCAAATGAAATGAAAAAAACACACGATGAATTTTTTCTTTATTTCTTTAATGAAAATCTATTTTCATTAGTTTAGAATTTCTTCATATATTAAAATATTATGTAAGTTAAATCTACAAAGAAAATAAATTCATGAAAATATACATCTTTAAATATAATACTACTTAAAGTGGTATATTTCTCTAAATCAAGCCAGAACATAAATTATACTGATTTATTTTTAAAATGTCTTACATCAATAAATGTATTACTTTTCATGTGTGTGGATGTATCTTGGAGTGTTTTAAAATTTTCTTTTATAAGTCACATAGATGTTAAAATATGATTTCTCCCTCAAAATTGTAATTCATATACTGGTAATGTTGATTACAGAGTCTGAAATTTTTATTTTCTCATTTTCTTTATTTTGTCTCTCATTTTATTCAACATTGGTAAACATAAAAAAATCTCACACATATGTTTCACACATTTTCTGTATAGGTTTATAACTTCAAGTTCATAATAGATATGCATCATATGGATATGTGTAAGTACAACATATACTAATTTTAATGCATATATTTTTTGAATAATACTTTTAAGTTTATGTGGGCCACCAGTTAAAATTTGTAGAAAGGAAGTTCTGGAATTATATCAAAGTATTTTAGAATAAGGCTGAAAAATTAAGAGCATTTAGGAAACCATAAAAACAAAATTAAAGAGCTCATTTAAAAATCAGAAATAACAAAATAATTTAAAATAAACTCGGGTTAAAAAGGGTGAGCTGTCTTGGGAGTAATAAAAAGTCTCTCCCTGCCTGACCCTACTGAGCTGGGCAGAGTTGGTCTTTCACTGTGCTGAGACTCAAATTGAAACATTATCTTTTTCTGCATCTCAATTTTGCAGCTTCCAATCCGAAAGCAAATTACTGCACCACTCACTGCTCCTGGGTCTTGAGCCTACAGACTCATCTAGGGACTTCATAATAGCCTTTGTCAGTTCCCCACTTGTTGCCTAATGCATCTGCCTGTCAAACTCTAATGAAATTTGCTCCCTCGAACTCTAGATTCGAGTCATGGAAGTAGTGTGATAGGGAAATTAACTCCCAACCTGGTAGATAGGAGATGTGCCCAGTTCACGGCCCTCGAATATCAAAGAATGAATTTTGAGGAACACGGCCGTTAAGAGTAGGAAAAGTTTATTGAGACAAAGCTCTCAAGAAACAGGAGTGGCTGTAACTGAGGCCCTTTGTCAAGGGGTAATTTACACAGCAAAATCATAATGTGGCTCAAACTACAATCAAGCTACAAATTACAAGTTTATGGATGAGCTAGTAGTGCTACAATAGGGAAAGGACTCATGCTGAAGGGGTACAAGAAAAGCACAAAGGTATTCTTGGAAACGGATAGAACCAGATGCTCTGGTAGTCCAGCTGTGCTTCTGATGCCTATCTGGGCTCACTGGACCAGGTGGCAGCAATTCCAGTGTACCCGTGAGGGGCTGGTTGTCTCCAGGGAGGCTCACAGGACTGGCTATTCCATTTTCATCTCCAGGCTTGGGTCTCTCAGATTTTTCTCCAGACACAATTTTGATGTCTTCATCTTTTGTGCTGCATTTATAAGGTCTGATCTCGCTCTGACTCCATCTTAATTGCTATCTAACTTAGCTGTTTATAATAGAGATATGTAAAAGTGCTTCTATTTTTAGTAAAACAATGATATTTTTAATCAATTTTTTTTCAAAGAAAAGACATGTCTTACTTTTTCCTAAGAGCCTACTAGTAGATATTTTGACTCAGTGGTGGTTTTCTTGTTTCAGCCTGATTTCTTAGTAGATATTTTCTTTCATATATGAACACAAATATTCAAGAAGCTGGTTACCTTCTCTTGTAAGCCCCTACAATTATTTTATCTTTTAAGTGAGAAAAATAAATTCATAATCAGGTAAATTCTCAGAGTTGCTCTTTGATTAATATAAATTTATGACTTTATGTGAGTTTATTGGAATGCCTACGTGATTCCATTTCCACAGATATTTATTATAAGTTTTTCAAATTTAAATTTATTGTGACTATGTCTGTCATGGAGTAAACTCAATACAAAAAAACTGCACAAAAATCATATTTCTCTTAATGAATCTCTGAAAATAAAATTATTAGGTCACAAGTATTTATTCATTTAATGTGTGAAGGCTTCATGTTGATACATTAACCAATTGTGCTTCTAAAAATAGTTTCTACACATATATTCCTACATTATATATTTTTAGTTATAGACTACTTTTACAATTATGATTTGTTACTCAACATTTGGCATTATTTTCTACTAGTTTGTGACAATTTACTAAAAATGTGAGTTAAAACAAAATGATTTTTAATATCCTGCAATTCTGAAAGTTAAGATTGGCAGATGTGTTGCAGTGCTGAAGTCTGCTGAGCAACGGGACTTCCTGTCTAGAGGCCCTGGTCTCCGGTGATTCTTTCTCCTGTCCTTGTAGGTAGGGGCAGCCTCTCTTCCACCTTCAGAGCAGATCAAGTCCTTTCCTGCTTCAGGTCGTTCCTGATTCTTATTTTGTTTTTATGTTTTGAAAAATGCTAAGTAGACTGAAATATTTTCTTGGAAGATCAAATCAAACTCTACAAAACAGCTTTACAGTACCATAAGATTTTAAGATTTTTGAGAAGCTGTTTACAAAATAGGAAAAAAAAATTAAAATTTTCCTTTTTATAATTAACATACCTACACTCCTGCCCAAAGTTAAAAAAAAAAAAAAAGGTCTGGACCCAAAAGTGAAGAATACTTGAGAGTTATTATTTATTTCTTTATTCATTTATTCAATAGTACATATTTGATATGTTCTGTTCATGTTACACTAGACAGTGGAGATACAGAAGGTATTCTCACTCAAGCCCTATCTTTACTTATTATACTTACATTTTATCCTATTTCTTCCCTCACAGATACTACTCTGCAAGGGCTACACATGTCAGCAGGTGTGTTAATACAGCACAGTGCAGGAATAACTGTAAGAGAAATTCAGGGAACAATCCAAACATCCAGGAAGGCTGCTAAAGCAGAGAATTCCCCAATACAATGAAAGCTCAGAAAATCCAAGAATGAAGTAGAGAAAGGAATGTTGGTCTATCAGATAAACGGGCAAATGCTAATATGATATAGATTGTCTTAGGAACCCCAAAACAAAAATTTAATATGATTTGAACACAGTACATGTAGGGAGAGAACTTAGAAAAGACATGGGATTGGTAGGTAAAGAAATGATTATGAAGGGTCTGTAATGTTATTGGTTTTAGATTGATATGTGTTATGTTCCTAATAGAACCTGAAAAAAAACAAAAAAAACAAAAATCTCTAGCTCATATTTGAATATTTTTAGATTGTGCTTATGTCTTCTTTAACTTGAAATAGTTCACTTAATTTGAAAAGTACAAAAGTACATACATTGTACATTTTGTGCATATTGATGTTAATATATTTGATGATTTATTATTGTTTTAATAGGCATTTATCTTTTTGTGGCACATAATCATAATATGTTTTGAATTTGTCATGATAGATTAAATTATCAATTACTTGATTTGTACATATATATTTTACTTAATAAATAAAAATAATCACTCATAAAATAATACTGTACAACTTCAACTTTTAAGAAGTGGAAAATGCTTTAAAAGTGGAAAATTCTAATAATTCAGACCAAAGCACTCCTGAGACATTTAAGATTGGAAATGGCTTTTTAAGAGCAGAAAGTGAGGCTTCAAGTTTTAAATATATGACTTTATTTACAAATCAGAGAACAGTAATTGCTGTTTAATACATGTGTGTCTAAATTTGTTTCTGACATCAAAATATAAATCACCAGCTACCTCAGTTTTACCATACACCAATGTAATTACCACAAAATATTTACATTCTCTTTGCTTCATTAATCACATGCAAAACCTATATTTTAGTGCTTTTGAGAGTTTAATTTGCACTTAAATCACAACACTTCAATGTGTCTTACTCGTTTTGAGTTGGAGCTCCTTAAATATTGAAAATGTTGAAATATTGTAGAGTAGCTCACTAAACTAACAAAATTACATTCCCATCTTCAAAGCCCTTCAAAGCCCTTGCATTTGCACAAGTCATTAAGAAATATCCAACTCATTGCTTCACAATACATTTTCCTCTGATGCTGTGAAACTGGTAGATGCAGGAGGATAAGGAAACAGAAGATATGGGAAAATATTTTAAAATAACAAATTAATGAATAAATAAGCATTGCTTTACCAGTGTAGCCAACACATATGTCAAACTATGATACTCAAAACTACTAAAATAAAAACTAGTGCCTGCTGGTAGATCTCATTTTGATTAATTTATCCAACCAATAAAAAATGTTGATTTTTGAAATTCTTACTGGCTGACATGTTTTAGAGCACATATGAAGTATAGCTTTTGAATATGCTTAATAAACAAAATATCATAAAGAACAGTAATAGATTATAACCATTAAATTATCTCCCTATCATCAATCTATCTATGAGAAACAATTATGATCAGAAACAAGTTGAACGTGTAAATGGAGAAGATTGTGTTACTAGAGACAAAGACTCAAAATTACCTAATGGGAGTTAGATCCTTATAAAGCAGACAGGTAATGGTGCCGGGGATTTCATTCAGTGGTTCTGGTGCCTGCCTCATGAGCGCAAGGACCCAAGGTCAACACCCAATAACAAAAAACACAAAACAACAAAGAAAGAGAAGGATCACATAACTTCTGAATATTTTCACTCTAGTTTTATTCTACTTGAGATTTTAGATAGCTTCTTAAAATGATTTATAATTTAATTGCTTTGTAGTAAAAACTACTTCATTTCATGTCCATTTTGAATCATATTGATGTGTTTTACATATTTGCAGATGACATAGTGTGATCAATTTTTCATAAATAATCAAAATACATTCAAATTCTGCATCTGTGGTATTTAGCTTTATGAATATCAATGACCTTATATTGATCTATCATGTTCAGGTCTTCTAAATCTTCACTTATATTTTTTTTTTCTTTTATCAACTAAAATTGGTGAGAAAATTTCAGCTATATTTTTAAAATTGTCAATTTTTTGTTTTATTTATTTTTGGGTTTTTTGTTTTTTTCTCATATGGGAGATCTTTATTAAAGAGCCGAGGAGGCATGGTGGCCCACTTGGTGGAAAGAGAACGAGAGAGAGAGAGAGAGAGAGAGAGAGAGAGACAGAGAGACAGAGAAGGGGCTG
This sequence comes from Fukomys damarensis, assembly GCF_012274545.1. Lineage (NCBI taxonomy): Eukaryota > Metazoa > Chordata > Mammalia > Rodentia > Bathyergidae > Fukomys > Fukomys damarensis. The sequence goes on from NW_022900932.1 coordinate 32,614,328, forward strand.
GGTTATACACTGGGTGACTGGTGTAGGGGGGTCCGGGATTGCACCGGCTGCATGGGCAGCCACTCAGGGGCCACTCTTGGACATTTATTTTCTATGCAAACAAGCCTTGTTTGTGCGCGGGTCTCATGACTGGTGACCCATGAGGTAGAAAGTGGATACTAAGGTGAAGGAAGTTATTCATTGGAATGGCTGCCACCATTCCACAGCACTTATCTTACATTCCTCCCTTTTCTGGTTGTTATGGCCTCAGGAAAAGAGGCGAAGTATCTCTCTGCTGTAGCTCCTTCCTGCTGAAAAGGGGCAGGTGTGGGATGATGAGAGGCCAAGAGAGGGATTTTTATTTTATCATCTCTTACCCTCGTGGGGGTGACATAGCTGTTGGAGGGCTGTTTGTTAGGAGCTTTGAAGAGGGCAGTGATGGCAAGATCGTGGAGTGTTGGAGGATGATCTATGCGTGCATAGTAGCTTGAGGGGCAGCAAACCATGGAGAGGGGGCCTCCGGGCAGTTGAAATTGTGGAAGGTTCCTTGGTGAAAATGGTCTGTAATCCACTCTATCACTCTATCTGGAGACTCTTCTAAGGGGTAGTGCCAGTGAAGATCTTGTTGTAGCTGGGCAATGAAGAGCTGAAACCGAAGTCGGATCCAGGACATATTTTAATGGAGAGATGAGTGAACGTTTTCCTGTAAAATAAGCTGGTTGACAGTTTGATTAGAAATTTTCTTAATCTCATTTTGAAGGAATTGGAGTAAGCAGGGGACAATCGTGGGCAGAATGAGGATGCAAAGAAGGGTCAAGAATAGATTATTTATTGTGTCCAGTGACATCTGAGATATAATAATAGCATATTATGTCCTGCAGCCCTGGAGTTTTATTTCTGCCTTAAATGAAATATATAAAAATGAGTAAGCTTGAGATACAGAGACCCCTTTACTTAGTAAGTGAAACCAAAAAACTTGTACTGTTTTAGAAATAAATTAACTACCATTTGGCTTGAAGATACAGAAGGAAGACAAATCCCATTGAAAGGTAAATTAATTTTGTTGTACAAATAAGCAAACTTGAATACCAAAGCTAGAACTCACACATCTGTTTTATAATAATTAGAACAGAAAAACAGACAGGGACTTATTAGGGCCAGAAGACACATGCAGGTCAGCAGGCCCAATAAGGGAAGTAGCCATACCATAAACTGTTGGACCCAGGAGTAGTCTTGGGTCATTCCTCATGTAGCCCATTTTTTAAAATTAATAATGCCTGATAGAAATGTGTAGAGGTAGAGATACATGCTATATCTATCACCATGCCAGTGAGGATCACTGCTTTTATCAAGAAGGGAACCAGGAAGGAGGCCACTCTGTTGTTGGCCTTTGACTATGGGAGGATCCTTGGAAACATTTGGTATTTCATATAGATGGTCAAGGCGGGGGCTGAAAAATGCTATGTAACAGAAAATTTTAGATCATTTGAAGCATCGTAATGCCTCCTGGCTGCATTTGAAGTATAGGCCATTTGACAGGCAGGTGGGTGCTCTTCTGAGATAAAGAGGGAGTAAGCAAAGCAAGTGATGCTGTCATTTTGTCCTATGTATGTCAGGTCAGTGGTTTGTGTAGGGAATGAGAGACCCATAGCTAAGGGTCCTGAAACTGGATAAATTGCCAGTATTTGAGACAGATGGGTTAAAATCTAGGGCAATGGGAAATTAAGTGAATGAGTGGGGGTAAACAGATATAAACATCTAACAGTCTGAGACATTGATAGGGAGATAGTAGAGGGTGATATTAAATAGGTGTTGCAGCCTTGGAGGCTGGGCTATCTGGTTTTCCACTTGGAGATCTATCCCTTCGTGGGGAGGTGGAGTGATGGGCCTCAAAAGTCTATCACTAGTGCCTGTTTATTGACTACCTCTTTTGGTTATTCTTTTCTGCTGGGTGTTTAAAACCAAATTAAAGTGAGACCTGTGTTAATCAATATGAACCTCTTGCTATCTGTCAAGGCAGTTAAGTCTTTTTAGGCATCATCTTGGAATCACACATAGAGCCTCTCAGCTCTTCTGTCAGTGTCAGCTGTTAGGATGGGTCATGGCCTTGCTTGACCATGGTACTTTTAGTGAAAGCATGGGAGAATTATTTGGTGACCCTCCTTTAGCACACATTACATTTTCCTCCGGTGTCCAGCAATCTCCCTGTCCAGGAGGTTGGGTGATTTACCAAAGAAGTAGGATGTTGTAGAAAAGGTTCCTTCATACCTTGGATCTTTGATGACCTTGGAGGGCCAGAGCTAAAATATTGGTGATCTTCTTAGCCCAGTTACCTTTTAGTGTTGGTCTCTGCACTTTGGTGGTTGAACACCCAGAAGAGAAGATCAGTGACATCAGTAGTACAGTAGGTGCATAACTATCATAACTTTATCTAGATAGCAAGTACCTTGGAATTTAAAATATAGTTAGAGGGCTATTATTTTATCAATCATGGTTGTTTAAGTAGTTGATTTTCTGTAGAATATAAACAGAAAAAAACTTGTAATGATAATATTTTAGCATGACAGTCATGATGACATCTTGGTTTATATTTTCACAAAAACAAAAACCCAGGAAACTTACTTATTACTTTTGATAGGGTGCCATCTAAGGAAAGTGCATGGGCCTATAAATGTACCTATAACCATAAGCAGGTGGAACAGAAGAGAAGGGCAAATAACTGGATCAAAAGGTTATTGTTATAAACAATATGTTGGAAAACCTGCATGGTCAAACAACATGAATACATTTTGTACACCAGAAAAGTAGCAATAATAATTATTATAATTATATGAAATCTTATGTCCTGTAATATAGCTTGGTATCAAAAGGATCCCTTTTTTAATAACACCTTGGGTTTTTTTTGTACAGAAAATATTATATTTTGATGACCATCATAAACATATTACAATAGCATATTTATAACTCAACCCTTTGACGATAACCAATGTAAACATTTTATAACATATTTAATGAGGCATATCTTCCCATAAAGCTATGAAAATTATTTGGGTTCCCATTAGTGAATAAAGATCAGAATAAATTTTTCTGAGCAGCTGCTTCATTATTTACCAACAGGAGTGTGCCTAAACTTATAAGTTCATATTTAATTATTTTATATTTAATTATTTTATTTTAGTTCATATTTAATTTTTTAACCTATAAAACCAGGTTGTAGAATTCAACAATCTACTTGTATTTGAAGTCATTTTGATCAAAAATGTAATTGAACAAACACTTTTAAACCTTTAGACACAGACAAACATATAAGACAATTTAAACTAGAGTACACTCAGATGGTTTTGGCCAATTGAATTGTAAAATCTCTTTTAGTTAAGACTAGTCAAAACTTTTGCAGGTCAAAATTAACAGAGATCTCTTGTAATTAGGATGAGAAGGAGTAAAAGCACATCATAACAGTAACATAATCTTGTGAAACACATCATTTAAACATCTAGAAACCAAACACCATCAAACATATTCTAAATTGTAGATGAAAGGTACATTTTTGTCAGTTAGCTAGAGGAAGGAATGATAACAAAGTTTTTTCCTCAAGGTGGATGTAGGGTTGGAGGGTGAGGAGAAGACAGGGTGTGGGAAAGGATCATAAAAATATCATGCCAGGTTGGACTGTAGGACTGGGTAATATACTGGAACTCATGAACAAATGAGGCCGAACTAGCTGTGAAAGAACCCAGTCTTTATCGATCTATGAAAGGTCAGACAAAGAAAAGGGAACATGAATCCTGACCACATATTCAGCTCCTGCCACTTCATGAAGGGGCATTTGTGTTGCAGGGGCTATTGGTGATAGAGTAGGATAGTGGAAGGAGTGTAGGGCAGAGAGATGCAAGATGGTGGAGGTGAACGGGGATCACAAGATGGAGGTGGGGAAAGGTCAGAGTCACAAAATGGAGGTTTACAAGATGGTGGCAGAGAGGGGGAACGTGTGGAAGATTAGGGCCACAAAATGGAGGTTTGCAAGATGGCAGTGGAAAAGAGGGAGCACATGGAAGCGGGGAGGAGGAAGGGTAACATGGCGGAGGCCTCTGAAAGCAGTAGGGAGAAGACTCATGTGCTGGATCAAACTCTTCAGAGGTGTAGAAGGAACTCAGGGGTTTAGTAGCAAGCAAAACCTGACGAGGCTGACAAGAAGAACAGAGGGAAGGTTTAGATCTTAGATAGGAGAAGCCCTGAGTGTATGGTATCTCACTCCATTTGCCCATGCACCCACAGAAGTTGTAAAGATCCCAGATAATTGAGAGATCAAAATAGCCATTTATTCTGGTTATCTAATAAATATTGGGGCCAAATTTGAGTAGAAAGCCTAACAACGTGTTTAGGTTTTAGATCAGATCTGAGTCCAAGAGCTGTGAGATTTTTGAGTAGACAGCCCAAGGGAGTGTCTGTCAGAATGGATTGTGCCAATCCCATGGCAGAGAAAGGAGACTTCTGTCACTGCTCACTGAAGAGTCCTAGAGTGAGGAACAGAGAGCCGCAAGAGTAGAGGCACCACTTGGGAGGGTCGTCACCACTCAGGAATGGAACGCCGGGCCACAGTTGGCCAGGGAGACTTGGGACCTGAGCTCAGGAATTTTTAGTCGGAGGCCACAGCTGGCTGGAAACATGCCAAGTCTTGTAGACAGGGAGAGGCCAGTGCCTCAGGGGTCTCTGCCACGGGGGTCAAAATCCAGACCAATAAAACCCTGGAGCAAAGGCTGGTTACTCACCAATCGATGAGGCCGGTGGTGGGTGCAGAGAGGCATCTGGGTGAATGGACATGAGTTGTCTGCCAGGAAGATCAGGGTGGCAAGGCTTGGGGTCCCTGGACCCTCAGCATTAAAGCCAGGAACTGGGTAGCACCTGATCCAAGTCACGGCTCCAATGAAAGTAACTGGTGCCTGCCAAGGACCACTCTGCACACCAACAGAGCTCGTATGAAAGATCTTTATTAAGGAACCGAGGCGGCATGGTGGCCCACTCCTTGGAAAGAGAACAAGAGAGAGAGAAAAAGAGAGAGAGGGAGAGAGAGAGCTATTTTTATTTTATTCATTTATTTATTTCTTGTTTTGGTACTGGGGATCAAACTCAGGACCTTGAACTTGCAAAACAGGCACCACTGAGCTAAATCCCCAGCCCCAAATTTTTTATTTCTGTAAAATTTCCCTTCAGATATTTTGACTTTTGTTATCAGATTCATAATAATTTAGAGTATTTATACACTTTTGATGAATTGGTCCTTGTAGTGTATTAATTTTAGTTATATCAGAAAATATTGTTTTTTTGGTATCAGCTGACTTATGCATTTATGCATGATCCATAGTTAAACTCTTTGGATGACACCGTCATATTCTCTATTTTGCATTTCAGCTATAGTATGCTTAGTTATATCTTTGAGTTTCAGTCTCCTGAGAAATTCTGAAATGTTCACACTTAGGCCCCTTTCTACTAATAATTTGTATATATTAATTACAGTTCTATGCAAGGTCTTGTGTAGGCCAGTGCTTCCAAAAACTGGGTTATTTAGTCACTCTGTATCAATTGACTAGTACTTCTCCTGTCTATATGCTATATTGTCTTATTTTTCATAATATACTTTCCCAAATATGTACTAAGTATGTATAAAAGAACAATAGAAATGTACCAAATGATCCTGGACTGCCAGCTTCCAGAACAATGAGGAATAATGTTTCTGTTCCTGTACATTAGCCACTCTCAGGTATTCTGTCATAGCAGCACAAAATAACTGCTATATTTGGTTTGATTACATTTTTTTAGCTTTCTTTTCTAGACTAGAGATGTTGTATTACTGATATTTCCACTTTTATTAGCTTAGTAAGTGCATCCTAGTTAAACTTTTGAATGTTTTCCTGGATGTTGAAGCACGTTTACTTGTATAATCCTCTACTATCAATCAATGCATGTATGGATCAGTCCCTTGCCAATTCAGAGGACTATAAATCAACTTGTTCTATTACGATACTATTAATTTTCTTTATTTTAATTCAATATATAGTTTAACTGCACAAATATTATCATTACTCTTTTATGTAGCCAAAGTACATGTCATTTTCTGTCTACCTATCTATCTAGCTATCTACTCACCTGCCACTCTATGTCTTTTGTCTTTTCAAACTTCCTCGTTGCCTTCTATCTTTAATTTACTTATTTATTAATTTGGAGGAATATCAATAGCATATTATCTATTAGCCTTTACACTAAAAATCTGTTAAAATAATTTGTATTTTTTTAAAGAATTATTTCACTTGCTATTTACTTGTACCTTTAAAGTGTTTTTTAGATTATTTGTTTTTTCAGCATATTGAAGATAATGTTGTTTTGTCTTCAGACTTCTCTTTATTGTTTTCTAAAAAAGTATTTGCAATCAAACTGTTGCTACTTGGAAAGTTATGTCTTTTTTCTATGTATTTTTATGAGTTTCCATTATCTTTATTTTATTTTATCAGTATTTCTTATTTAACTATGATAAAATTTATTTTATTGACTTTACTACATTTTCAATCTTTTCTCTTTTTGGGCTTAGTAATTTCGTTCTGACCTATCTTAAAGTTCAGTGATCCTTTATTTGTGTTTCATTGGCTATTAACGTCATCTATTATGTTCTTGATATCAGTTATATTTAACTTTTAGAGTTTATATTTGCTTCTGTACAAATATTCGTAATCTTGTTTCTATTTCCTTTATCATATGGAGCACAGTCACTTAAATTTCCATTTTGATAATTGTAATCTCGAGAAAGCTAGTACCACCAGCTTTGACTCTTTATATGTATTTATTCTCATAAGTTTCTTTGTTATTTTATCAGGTTACATTTTTCTTTATAAACCACAATATTTTTAATGAGGTAAACATATTTTATACAAAAATGTAAAAATGACAGGGGCTTTAGAAGATGCTATCTCTCTATATAGAGAAATTATATTTTCCTCAAGCAGGTGTATTGTCACAGATTTGAGTGATTTGCAGCTGTACTTCAGATCTTGTGATAAGCGATATTTTTGTTTCAACCTTTGTTATAAGTTATATTCCCTGGAATTTCAAAATCAAAAAGTATGAAGATACCATGGCCCAATTCCCTGGTAGATCATGATATGCAATTTTGTTTTACCTACATATATGACTGCTCCAAATGTCATCTTCTTAGACTCCAAACTGCTTCTTCAATAATTAATAGATAAAGCCTTGTCTCTGTCCCTTAGTATCATGGGAAGTTGTGATTATTTGTTAGTATTCTTCTATTAGTCATATTTCCCTCAAGTGAAAATCACAGAAATTCAATCTGAACTGGTTTAGCACAAAAAAACTAAATAGACTCTCAAACAACAAATGTGTAATATAAAAATAGAAAGATGAAAAGATGGATGAGTGAATATTATTTATCAGATCATAAAATCAAACTGCAGAATTAGGCCAAGAGTCTCTTGCTCCCCCTCTGCTCCTCTCTTGTTTTCATTCTCACCTCCGGTAAGGATCTCTTACATGGTACAGCAATCTCTGTCTTCAAGTATTCACATTCCCCTAGGATGAAAAGACATTTAAATAGACTTGGATCACACTGCTCTTATTAAAGTGCACAGGGAACATCTCTAATAGTCCTACTATATTTCTGTACTACACATGACCCATTTTCCAGAGGTGACATTTATTGAAGATGATAAGAAGTCTTCTCTCTACATCATGATCAGTGTAAATGAAATGTGCACAGCTTGAAGCAATGGGGGAGAGATGTTCTGGATGTGAAAATCAAACTTATTTTTTCATTATGTACTAGTGGAAGTATTTGAATTTTTTGTTTTTATTTTTCTCAAAAGTAATAGTTTTAAATTTTGTTTATTGTGGTTTTTGTTTGTTTGTTTTTTGTGGGTTTTTTTGTTTTGTTTTGTTTTGTTTTGTTTTTACCAGAGATAGAACTTGGGACCTTGAGGCAGGTGGCAGGACCACTGAGCTAAATCCCAGGCCCTACAAAATTAATAGTTTTAAAAATTACCTTTCTGAACAAAATAATGACTAATTGTTTTCTGCTTCACCATTGATCTGAATTACATTGAAATACTCATCTTATCAATGTGGTACAAGAATGTTATTCTAACCCAAAGAGAATGCTGTTATAGCAACATAATAAATACTACAAAGAGAACAGAATGGTAACATATGACGGACTGCAGGATCCCTTGATGTCTCACCGATTAAGCAAGAGGAATTGATAAGCAAGAAGAATTCGTAATTGGTGGCTCAGTATCATTTAAATAATTTAAGTCGGAAAAAGGATTTTCATCTACCAGAAGATAATTTTGTTCTTTTTGATTCATACATTTTTTAAATAGTGTACTTATTTTTAGGCCTCCATTCCTTCCTTTCCTTCAAACCTTCCTTCTTTCTTTTCTCATTCCCTGTATTTCTCCGTTGACTGGTCTGTTACATAAACTATCAATCTTCTTAAATAATAACATTTCCCTATTCAAGTTCTTTTCTAGAAAATAAAATTGAGTAAAATCTGTGCCAAATTACTAACAAATGTCTTATGGGAGACACTTTATTAACTAGTGCAAGCTTTTTACTTTTAAATTCTTATTTTTTCATTTGACCTCTCTTTCAAGTTTGTTTTATTCATTAGGTTGTGCCTTAAATATATCTATTTTTAGAGAAGGCAATCTGATAGCAATACACTAGATAATTAAATACATAAATAAGCCATTTGGATTTATATAAAGTAATTTGCTTTGGTTTTGTAAAGTAAGCATAGAGGACATATTTAAGCATTTTTTAAAATCTAAATCCTCTGTAAGATATATGGTCATTCGTTTGTTGTAGAAATAAAATCAGTTCCTTCTTTTAACTCCCAAATCCTTTTTATTTGTCCTTTGTTGATATGTAGTTCCCTTCTCACCCAGAGAATGACCCAGAAGTTGGTCACAGTAAAATGATCAAGAGTGTGAGTTCTGATTCAGAAAGATTTGTGTCAGTGTATCACTTACCTATTAATCCGTGACAAATCCACAGACTTTGTCCCTTCACATGTTTTTTCAAATCCCATAGTGTGTAAATTACAAGTTGGAAACAGACCTCACTTGACTAAAATTAAGTAACAAATAGTGTTCAAAACTTCTCGTAGGAAGAGTCTATTTCCTTGCATTTTCTAGATTCTAGAAGCCACTCACATTTCCTTGCCTGTAACTATTTCCTCTGACTTTACAGCCAGCAAAAGTAGGTTGAGTTCTTGTCACAGAATCACTCTATCTTCTCTGCCTCTCTGTTCTTTTAGAGCCCACCCCAATTATCTAGAGTAATTTCCCTATACTGAAGTCAGCTATTTGGGAATCTTAATTCTTGCCAATCTTACTTCCTTTTTGGTCACATTTTCACAAATTGCAAGCATTTAGGCTATAGACATCTTTGGAGGACCATTATTTTACCAAAATAATGATTCAAAGACTTCATCAACATACTGTAACTGCAGCTTTTAGAAGATTTCCATTGGATACCTTTTAAAGGTTCAGTTCCTTTATTTGTAAAATGAGAAAAATCATCCAAATTTGCTGATTTGTTGTTAGAAAAATAATGTGGTAACATATGTAAATGATTTTAGTGCTGAACTTAAATAAGAAATATTAGTTACATTATTTTTAATAAGTACAACTAGAAAATTAGGATGCAAGAAAAATCCTTAAGACGATGCACACTTTAATCTATTCCTCCTGAATTTTTACAACTTGCTGATTAGTTATGACATAGTTAGCATAAAAGTACTTTGGAAATTCTTCAATATGATCAGAAGAACCCTATCATTAAGAACATTTTTATATTTTAGTAGTATTGATGTAGTTGATGATCATAAAAACATTAGTTTGTATAACAATATTTCTACTACTGCTGAAGATCTTTCTATAGAATGCTAATCACTGTCCAGACACTCTCTGTGGAGGTTTCAAGGATACCAGTGCCACAGTGGCATCTGCCATGGAAACAGATGCTATTTACATCTGTTTTTTTATGACAGTTAGTGAAGATGGCAGGAAAAACAATCTGCATTTTTAACACAAGCTGCTCAAATATTCAAGAGCATATTTGGCTTGTCAGAGTACTTTTAAAAAATATTGTAAGAGATGAGATTTATAAGAAATGCATATTTTTAAGCTACAGACATATTTTATCTTAAATTTACCTATGAAGAAGTAGGTAGCATATGGTTCCTAAATAATTGTTTTTAGTGAATACTAACAGAATTTTCAAGAAAAAGATGTTATTTCCTTGGAAAATTTGTACTGGAAGTATTGACTAAATTTATCATGTACAGTGCACTTCAAACATATTGACACTATTACCAAATTCACATAGATTAATATATATTTCCTTCAATTTTGAAGTTTTTTTTCTAACAACCTTATTAACTTAACTCTGATCTTTTGAGAATTTTTTAAGTGGACTCAAAGATATGATTGCTTTTCAAGTATAGTGAGAAAAACCTTAAGTTTTATTTTCTTGAGGAGTCCTTCACAAAGTGTTTTTGTCAGCCTTGGAGCCCAGAAGCCAGACTGCAAAAGAAATTCTAAAATGTTGAATCAGTTTACATATTCTACATGCAAAAATACCTGGTATGGATGAATATTTATTGCTTAGACAAGATAACAATAACAAGATTGAATTTTCACTTATAAAGTAAAAAGACTGTGTGTGTGTGTGTGTGTGTGTGTGTATTTGCTATAGTTAGAAAAGAAGATATTTCCTTTTAATTTGATAGATCTATGTTCATTATTATTGAATTAGGTCTCCTAAGTATGGAAGAATAAGGCAGACTAAGTTTCCTGCAATATTCTATTTCATATGTATATACAGATCAGTCTCTGCTCACATGTTATATTCTCTGTCCTCTTTTGTATATATCTTTTGTTGCACAGTTGCTGTTGCTTCATTGTCCTGAATCCATCAAAATATTTATGTTTCATTGTCATTTTGACTTTGGTGAAAAGCCAGATGTCCAACAGCTCTGCTGAATGAGGTAAGAGAGGACATATCACAAACTTTTTATTTGACAGAAATTGTCATAAACTTTTTGATTTCATGAAGGATATGAAGGCAGCCATGAAAAGACATTCAAGAATTGCTTCAGAAAGTGACAAGAACAATGTAATAATTATGCTCAAAGTCAGGGGAAATATTTTGAGGGGTATTGATTACAAAGTGTTTTACTGTAATTTTTTAAAATTTTTAAATTTTTAAAAATTTACCATATATTCTGGTCTCATCTCAGATGAAGGAAAGTCTTAGTTGTTACATATCAATTTTCAAACTAAATGATCATTGAGACAACAATGTATTATCAAGATTTATGTATATTACACATCAAATTTAAAAATTTAAGTGCGTCAAAGTATACAATCAACAGAGAAAGCAATAATGAGAGAAAATATTTGCAAATCATATATCTGAAAAATGGTTAAAATTCAAAAACTATAAAGAACTATACATTAACAATAAAATTGATTTTAAAAAATGGGCAAATGGCTTAAGTAGATATTCTTTCAAAGGTAATATAAAAGTGACCAACGTGAGTATGAAATATGATTATCAATTCTGATTATCAGAGAAATGTACATCAAAACTACAATTAGATTTTATTTATACTGTTCAAGATATCTGCTATGAAAAAGCAAAAAAAAAAACAAAAACAGAAAATGACAAGTTTTGGTGAGGATGAAGAAAAATGTCAACCCCTGTGCCTTTTCTTCATGGAAATATAAAGTGTTACAGTGGCTGTTTAAAATCTTTTGACAGTTCCTCAAAAATCAAAAATAGATTTTTGTCGCATGTGATAATCTGCTGAGGGTGCAATAGCAAAATATTAAAGACTGGGTGGTATATTATTTCTTTAAAAAATAATGTCAAATCTACAACATGAATAAATCCTGCACACATGTGGAAATGGAAATACAAAGTCATAAAAGATAAAAATTTTATGATTCCATTTATATGAGGTACACAGAGTAATTAAGCTCACAGAGACAGAAAATAAAATAGTGGTTGAAAGAGTTTGGAGATTCAGAAGTGAAAATGGTGACTTATTTAATGACTGTAGAATTTTCATTTTACAAAGATAAAAAAGTTATGGATATCTATTGAACAATATTGACATACTGCACCAAAGAGTATCTTTTAAATTGCTTTAGTGATATATTCTATTATGTAAATAAATATAACATATCCATACAAGGAAATTTCAGCCAAAAAAAGAATCGAAGTACTGATATATGAATGGAAATAAAATACAATGTGTTTGAACTTCAAGAAAGGTGATAAACAAAAGAACCCAGACACAATCATATACTGTATGATATGTACATTCAGAACAGAACAATTTATAGAGGTTAAAAGAAGATTGGTGGTGAATGCAGGGTTTGGGCCACAGGTTTTATCACAATGAAAATGTGTTGGTGTAATGACATTAAGTATGAATTTTTGGAAAAAGGCATGTATATTAATGAACAAAGCAAATATTTGATTACTGAATATATCCCCATTTTTTCGCATGGAATTCATCCATATTTCTCCATGATCTGAGAAGTATTTTTAGTATTTGGCTCCCTAAGCATTGCATTATAATCTGTGTAGTAGTAATACACATATTATGATTTTAAATGAATGGCATATTTCTTTTTCTTCTTTTATTTTATTACAATGAAGTTTAACAGTACAGAAAAAATCACATGACCTTGTTGGGTCAGATTTCTTAGCATATTTCTTAATTCTCCAGAAAAATTTTTCATTTTCTTTGTATTTAATTTACATTTAACTAAAATATTTAAAGATATATACATACGCAAAAACTGTACATATAAGTACATGTAATGTTTTATTTTATTCATTTATTTTATTTTAATTCATTTTATTGGTATATTAAATGTATATAATATAATATAATGATATTCATTGTTGGAAATTTGTACCTTTACATGATCATTCTTGGTTCTTATTTTTTCCCCATTCCCCTGCCCTTACTGTAACCCCCCTCTCTCTCCCTCCCTATCTAGGAGGACTTTGTTTCCATTATTTTTCATTTTCATGTTAATTCCATTCCCTTCTTTCCTTTATCCTACTTCTCCCATTTTCCTTCCTTTGTCCCTTTTCTTCCTATTTCACATTATCTTTTATACTATTTTGTCCTTATTTACATAGAACTTAATGTTTAAAACCCGATAATATTTAAACCTTAAGCATTTATTGCTTTTACATGTTGAAAAATTTCAAATCATTTTTGTAGCTTTTTGAAATGCACAGGAATTGCTCTTATCTATATTTACCTATGGGCTAGGGATTTAGCTCAGCGGTTCTGCAGCCTGCCTTGCAAGCGCAAGGACCTGAGTTCCATCCCCAGTACCAAAAAACTAAATAAAACAAAACAAACAAATAAATATATTTACCAATTATACAGCAGCACACCATGACTTCTTGCTCCTTTATAAATGTAATTCAAAACTCACTGACCAGCACATGCCCATTCCTCCCTTCCCCTACTCGTTATAGCTTCTCCTCACCATCATCATGCTCTCAACCGTTAGACTTTTCTTGTCTTGTCTTGTCTTGTCTTGTCTTGTCTTGTCTTGTCTTTCCTTTTCTTTTCTTTTCTTTTCGATTTAGTGTAAGAGTGAGATCATGTGATATTTTTCTTTTTGTTCCTGGCTTATTTTACTTAGCAGCTTCCTATTCCACCTATTGTTACAAGATTTGAACTAATGACAAGGTTTCATTCTTTTTGATGGCTGGATAGTATGCATTTGCGCTGTGTTTCACTTTGTTTTTTGAACCTATTCTTCACTTGATAGACACTTCTGTCATTTTCCTTCTTGGCCATTGCGAATAGTGCCGCAATGAATATGGGAGTGTAAGTAACTTTTGGACATACTGATTTGCTCTGGATATATATACCCAGTAGGAATTCTGCTGGATCCTATGGTAGTCTACTTTTTAAAAAAATTTTTGAAGTACCTCCATAGAGTTTACCATAAGGACTCAACTAATTTCCATTCCTATCCATTGTGTGAAAGAATTTCCTTTTCTTCATCATCACATCACAAACACTTGCTATCTTTCATCTCTTTTTAAATCCATTCTTACTGTGTTAAGGTATCATCTCATGTCTTTGTTCTTCATTTCCCTAAAGATTTCTGAAGCTGAGCATTTTTTTCATGATCTGTTGGTTATGCATATGTCTTCTTTGAGAAACATCAGTTTAGATCTTTTGCTCATTTTTCAGTCAGAATTTTTTTGCCATTGAATTTTTGATATCCCTTATATATTCTGGATATAAGCCCCTTGTCAGAGTCTTATATGGTTTGAAAATATTTCACCTATTCTGTATGCTGTCTTTTCACTTTGCTTGATTTTTTTCATTTGCTGTGAAGATTTTAGCTTAATAGATAAATGAGATTTATCTATTTTTGCTTTTATTCTCTATGCTTTTGAGTTTAAAAGCATTTTCAAAACATCTTTGTCCATTCCAATATCTTGAAGCATCCCTTCTGTTTTATTTTTGTAGTTTTATAGTTTTAAGTCATACATTTAAGTCTTTAATTAATTTATCTTCATAACTAGTGAGAGATAGAGCTCTAATATCTTTCTCAGCATGTGAATGTCCATTTTTGCCAGAAAATAAAATTGTCTTTTTTTTTCAATGCTGTTCTCAGCACCTTAGTCCACAATAATTTGGTTATGGAATCACGAGTTTGTTTCTAGGGTTCTATCCTATTCCATTTCCCTGTATATTAACAATAACATTTAAATTAATATTTCTAGCTTAATATTATAGGTGAATTTATTAAAGATGCAAGAAAATGATTTGTCTTATGCGTATTTTTATAACAAGATTAAATTTTAATAAATGGAACTCAATACTATGAACTAACCTGCCAAATTAATCATTTAGCATTAATAATGTATCCTTCCTTTAGGTATCACACAGAAGTATTTTCACTCTTTTAGGACAGAAAAATAAATGAAATATTTTCTGTTGTTGAAGCAGTATTACCGTATTGCAAATCTTGTTTCTTTGACTTGTCAAGGAGAGAAAAATCTGCGTTTAGGCGAGGTCAGGCAGGTTTGCCAGTACTGATCACAAGGATCGCAGCCAAAGGAAGCTGTTTTCTGCCTCTATTGAAAAATCCAGTCCTGGCGTGGTGGCGCAGGCCTGTAATCCCAGCACTCCGAAGGCTGAGGCAAGAGGATCTCAGTGAGTTCAAGACCAGCCTCAGCTACATAGTGAGTTTCAGGTCAGTCTCAATTATATAGTGAGGCCCTGTCTCAAAAAAAAGCCCCCCCTCCAAAAGTCCATTTTATGAGCCCTGGGTTGTCAGAGTCCAAGTTCAAATCGTGCTCCTTGGTGCCAGTCCTGTTGTCCGGACTCAGTAGGGGCGACTTAACTAGAACAGAACTACAGGTGAATGAGAGTCAGAATTACACGAACAAAAGGAACCCGGATGTAAAGAAAAGTCAAACTTCTGGGAAGAAAATAGGGGTGGTACCAGGGACCTCAGGTGGGCCCAACTCCTCCTTCTTTGGGTTGCTCCAGCCTCACGCTGTCGCTCAGGCCCAGGGCGGGATGGGCTCAGACCCCGCTGCTGCTGTAGTTCCCGGCTCGCCCAGCATCACAGCGGGCGCTCTCTGCCAGTGGGTGCCAGCCCCTCAGGTCTTGACTGCCCTATCGGCGAGTGTGCGGAAAGTCCGGGTTCGCTCAGCGTGTCTCACTCTGTAAACCAGAGGATGATCTAAGACTTTGGGGCTCTGTCGCTCGTCTTTGGTGCTGGTGACAAAAATCCGCTCTGTACGGCACGGGAAGCGCCTGGGATTACTCCCCTATCCCCAGAAGCTCCTGGCTTTTACAAGTCCCGAGCCGTTGAGAAGGTACCGCAGAGGGCGAAGCCCTTTCCGCTTGGTTCTGAGTCAAATCCCCTTTGGGGTCGATAGGGAGGGGCCTGCATTGGGTGCCAGAAAATCTGGCAACGGCGGCTTGCCCTTTTCAAGCTTCGTTCTTCCTTGGCCAATCCAGGTCAGTGGCTCAACATCCCCCAGGGAGATGGGTTCCTGGACGCCGAACTTGCAGGTGAGCTTGGTGCTGACCCAGCTGTGCAGGGCACCTTCAGCTCAGCCAGGGGGACCTTCTCTGCCTACCTAGCAAAAGGCGTGGCTTGATGCTGCGGTACAGCCAGTGAGTACCTGGCCCCCGAGCGGTACCTGGGATACTGCCTTCTTCCGGGATGCCCAAATAATCCTGATAAATCAGTATTCTACGAGCTTCCCGAGTCCTTGTGGCTCCCTCAGTCTCAGGCCACAAAGCGCCTGGCCTGACGCTGTGGCTCTGCACCCCGATTCCAAGTCCAGAATAAAGCGGGAGTTTCTGGAACAACGCCTGCCTGTTCTCTGAAGTCAGTAGCCATCCAACAACTTCAAATGTTGCGAAGACTCTGGGTGGATGTGTAGGGTGGGGAGGCCAGGGAATTCTGCAGGCGTCTGTCTGTCTTCATTGCTTTGCTTTTCCAACGGAAAGCAATTTGAAGGAGAGAAGGGTGTGTAAGGCATAGAGCCTAGAGGGGTGTGGAGAGGGGTCACGAAACAAATTTTCTCCCTGAGCTCTTTCTTAGTTTCGTTGGAAATCTATTAATACAAGGAAAAATAAAGTTTATTCTATGCTGTTGATTTTTTAAAAGGTTTACATTTTTTCTGCTCCCTTCCCTGATCTTAATTTCTTTGTGAATGTATTCATTAAAAGAAGCAAAAATGTCATTGTTGTGAGTTTCCTATTTCCAACACATAAGCAGTAATGACATTCTATAAAGTTTGAGCAGACCCTCCTACCTCAGTGCCGACCCGAGAGGAAGCTCTAAAAGTAACTGGTTTGTTAATAGCTCCAACTAAATATCCTTACCTGTTAAGAGGGAGAAATTATTAGAAGTGAAAGCGTTTTGTAGGATCTCCCAAAGATCAGCCTTGCCAACACATAAAAGCGCGTGCACACAAATCCACACATCCTGGGGGAGGGGCAGAGAGAGAGAGAGAGAGAGAGAGAGAGAGGGAGAGAGATTTTCCCAGGATGGCCGCTAGAGGGAGGACTTTGGGTGTGTTTACAAGATCAAATCAATACAGAAACTGCTATCTGATGGAATTTGTCTTTATATCACTTTAGAAAAGCTCCCAGAGAATCTACACAGGGCACTCTAGGTCAATGAGGTTGGAACTATACAAAAGGAAAAGTCACCTATTAGTCTCTACCCTTTGCACTCACAGGATGCTCTGGTTTTCAAAACAGCCTTTTCACCCCCTCTTCGGGGCAGGTCTCAAGGTGCTCAGCACAAGTGAACCCAAAATTTAACTGTAAGAACGGACAGCGGAAATGAAAATCTGTTTTCTGCATTATTTGCTTACCTCCGCTTCATCTGATTCTGATACCTTTAAAAATAAAGTTGATATATCAAATTCTTGGCAAAAACGCAAAATCAGTTGGAAACAGAATTGGTCATTTCACACAGAAAAAAAAAAAAACTTCAATTTTTCACCAACTGGGAAATTGTTACAAACCTTCGAAAAATGCAACATATTAAGAAATACTTCTCTATGTGAGTAAGTACTCTTTGGTTACTACCAGATTTCTAAGTATGAAAATCTCCCTGAAGGTGGAGGGAGGGTGAGGGATATTGAAAGTGTGAATAGCAGCCGGAAAGTGGAGAGGGTTAAAAGCACTATGATTATTATCTCCGCTGCAGTTTCGAAACTGGAAAAGTTTAGTCCACTTCAGGTAAAGTGTGTCTTGATGGATTTTCAACTAACTTTGCGCAGTGAATCAGAACGATGACTTAAACGAGAGCCAAAGAGGAAAGTGATTTTCTTAAGCCCAGGTACTGAGTGTCTTGGGGACCCAGTACTCGGCGCGCGCAGCGGCCAAACCCCTCTCTCCACGCAGCTCTGGCTCTGTCCGATTGGTCAAGGGTAGAAACGCCGCCGGTACACCTCCTCGGATAATGGGCTTGAGCTTCCACATTCTGCAGCGCCGCCAGCGCTCTTTTCTTTCTCTTGTCAGCTACTCTCAACCAGGCGAGCAGCAGATCGCCCAGCGAGCGCTACAACTGGTGGGGCGGGGAGACCTGGCGCTCGCCCCGCTGGCTCGGCAGCTGCTGACGTCTGTTCAGGCCTTTAAATGCGTCGCTCCCTGCGCAAGAGGGAACAGACTTTGTAGCAGTCACTTTGCCCGAAGGGAGACGCGTCTCTGCTCTTGCAGGCGACAGCTCCGACTCTCCTCTTTTCCCTGAGCAGCGTTTGTCTCTTTGCACCTAGTCCCCGCCAGCCTCTCCGGAGGGAGGCGCATTTGGTACTCGCACCCCGGGCGTGAGCCAACGAGACTCCTTTTGCCCTGTGCTGTTCTCTGGACTCGAAGATCAAAGACGGCGAGGTGGGCCCAGGGATAGCTACAGGAGCAGGGGCTTCCTTTTTCCTGATTCCTAGGGAGGTGGTTTTTCTCTATAGTGGTGAAAACGTCCTTCGTGTATCCGCGCCTGCAACTTGTTTAGGTTTCTTCTCAGTGCTGTGTGTGCGGTTACAACATCAAAGTTTCTCTCCCCCGCCCTAATACCCTATCATTCCATCATTTATTGCATCCATCCGCCTCCCCGCGCTGTCTCTGCCCGGCCTTCTCGGTGTGCGGTGAGAGGATAGCGGGCGCGCAGTGTGGCAGCGGCTGGGGAGACTGGCGCGGTCAGGAGGCGCAGAAGAGAAGGGAAGGAGCTGTTGTCGGGGACTCCCTCGGTGACCCTTTGCCAAGCGAAAGAGCCGGGTAAGGGCCCAGAAGAGGAGCCGGAACCTTCCGGGACGCTGGTGCCAGCATACTGGATTTTAATCATCATCCTGATTGCGCGTCTCTGTCCCTGTTCCTCAATTGGTAACTAGTGGAGAGCGAAGCGCTTCGCGGGAGCGCTCTGCGGGACCCAAGCTCGCAGCTGCTCGGGATCTGTGGTCCGCTGCTGCGGAAGGAACGGAGTGGAGGACGCCGGCGGTCCTCCTGGAGCCCCGAGGTAGGCAAGGGGGTGGGATCCCTGTTGTTGGGAAGGACCAAGCTTTCGAAAGGGTATCTGGTTTCAGGCAGAGGAAACATTTTTCTCACCCTCGTTCATCTCCAGGCCGCCCTGCCCCCTTTCCAATTCAGTCTCAGGATGATCCCGCAAGGCGGCCACGTCCGCTGCTCGTCTCCGCAATGCCTTCTTCTTCCCATACGTGGCTGTGCTGGGGCATGTGAGTTTCCCAGGGAAGTTGATACCTCGCAGATGTTAAGAATGTTCAACTTATTTTTGTTCAGTTTCTTGGAGAATATGCTACCTGGGCGTAAGAATTATGGTAAATAAATGTCAGTGCTATGTACAACAGATCAGAAATCACCATCACTGTCCCCCAAAAGTTTTCCCCATGCAAGTTTTCTTCATGTCCACATGCAGCGAATGGAGACTTGGATTGTTCCATTATATGTAAATGACTAGGGGCGGTCTACCTCTTCTATTTTAAAATGGATTTTAGGCAGTGTCTGAGACTTGGATTGTTCCATTATATGTAAATGACTAGGGGCGGTCTACCTCTTCTATTTTAAAATGGATTTTAGAGGCAGTGTCTTCTCCTTCCTCATCCCCCCCTCCTCATCATCCTTTCCCTCCTTTCCCTCTTCTTTCTCCCCCCCTCCATCCACTAATAAAGCTCTGTGACTATAGATAGAAAGGGACACTTTTACAGTGTGCGTGTTTGGTGGAAGTCTGTTGTTTACAGCCTTACCAAAAGTTCGTATTAAAATGTCTACTTAACCTCACACTTTTTAGCTGAGAAGTAATCTGGGATAAGAATAAACTAATATCTTAAATGTAAATTTCAGCATAGTAAGATTGTGTGTATAGTATGTGTATTGATCCTTACATTTATTTGTACATGACCTAATAATAGTACTTGGTAATGGAAATGATCATTGAATTTTGGCAAAGGGTAACTTTTAACTGTGGGAACATTTTAAATGTCAATATTGAAACTTAGATGACAAGAATATGGATGTAGATATAGACAAGTTAACTTTAAGAGGTTGGTTTGCTGATAATCATTGCTTGGGATTTCATAGCTAAATATGATAATAGATGAAGTAAAAGAAGCAGCTAGTATATCCTGAGCTTGCGATGCTTGGTTCCACACAGAGACCGCTGTTACATTTCATTTCCAATCTCATTTGTGGGAATAGACTAATGTTGAATGAATTTATCCACTTCATCACATATGGCTGCTGTATACTTCAGTATGTTCTGTAAAGCAGAGGGAGACAAGATCCGAGGTCTGGCCTCATTAAACAGTGGCATTTCTCCTCTAAGAAGAACCTTCCCATAAACTTCAACTAGTGGAACCTGGGATCTCTCCTTCTCTCCCTCTTCCCTCTCTATATCTTTTTCATATGGCAACTCAGAGTTAGCATTGCTGGATTGAAAGTGAATACTTGGGGAGTAGAAGGATAAATACCTAGCAAGCCTAGGCCTTCTACTGAGCCAAATGAGGGATCACATGGAGCATGGCGGGAGGGAGAGTACAGGGAAACAGAACACTACTGAAGTACTAAAAACAGTCATGCTAAGTTCCTAGCATGAACCTCATTGGAAGAGAAGTAGGCTACTATTGAATAGAAGCATGAAATAAAGCAAAACTTGGGGCATTGGAGGTGTGTGTGTGTGTGTGTGTGTGTGTGTGTGTGTGTGTGTGTTTGTCTGTAGAAGGTGAATTGTCTCTAACAACAATCAACCTTCTTTTAGATCTGCATGAACCGGTTTATCTCAAAGGGCACATTCTTTGCTTAGTAAATGCTTTGAAAAACTTGAAAATCCCTAGAAAATAAAGAGTTCTCATTTGAAGTTATTGATTTTCAAATAAACTCTTTAGTCTCAGAGTACAGAATAGTTTTTCTCAAATTGTAATACCTGAGGATTCATAACAATGGCAATGTATGACCCCTAATATAAAGAAATTGGTTCAGGAATGTCCTGTTACCTAAGTACATGTTTAACACCACGGGTAATTCCAGTTCTCCTATTTCAGGAATCATCCAGTGAAAATTACAGCGTTAGTATTAATGAACTTATTTTCTGAGGAGGGATGCGATACTCTCATTTTAATGTATCAATTTCCCTAATATTTGTTATCATCTTCAATATTCCTTATTTTCTTTTACTAGTGTCATTATATGATTATGTCTGCCGTATTAAAGGGTAATTGTTCTCAGATATCAATCTATCATCTATATATGTTCAGCCTTGGAAGTGGCTATTTAGGATTAATTCTGCAAGTCAATAATACTGAAGTAATAGAAATGCTTCACCAGTACTGAAGTCTTAGGTCCAAAAATATTTTTTAAATAGAAAGATATCAATGTATGATGGATTTGCTTAGATGATAATTGAAGTGAAGAAGATTGTCAAGACCCTACTGGAGGGTAAAAGATATTCTGAATGTTTACCATTTTATATCATATATTTACACATTTATCTTTTTTAATAATGCAAAAGAGTTCAAGAATCATGCATAAAAATATACAAAGACAAAGTGAATCACTTCATTCCCACTAATGAAATTTTACAATAGTAGCTCCAAAGTGAAGGAACTATTGATGAAATCTTGAACCCACTGGTAAGACCGAACATTCCTTGGGGACTTTTTCTGAAAGTGACAGTGTCATAAAATTATTAATTTTTTTCTATTCCTTTCAGTCAAAAGAGGTTGGTCAATCATTATCATGATCTTCTCTCTGTATGCTATTCATTTACACTTTCACACTGTGGAATCAGAGTTCTAAATTCATTCCTTAATACTATTTCCTTATCCATTACTACTCGTGAAAAAATGTTTTTTTCAATGGTAATTATTTGGAGTTTTCTATTACATACAAAGTTTACTAAAACCATGATGCATCATCTATTAATTGAGCATATGTTTTCTAATACAGAAGCATAAAGCAAAAAAAAAATGAGAAGTAAAACAGACTTTAGACAACTCTGTCTACTTGCCTATACTATACCAAAATATTGGTTAGCTTGTATTTATTTATTTATGTATTTTTGATACCAGGGATTAAACCCAGGATCTTGCACTTGTGAAGCACATGCAGTGCCACTGAGCGAAATCCCTGGCTATGAGCTTGTATTTTAAACTATGTGCATGGTGAAATAAAAAAGTACATCTCACAAACTTCAGTTATACATATCCCTCAAGTAATAGCAGAGATTAATGTGAGTTGTAAGATTACTTTTAAGGTTTGTTGTTGTTGTTGCTGAATCTCAAATAATCTCTTTAGATCTTTGCTTGACTGTATCCTAAGAAGTTGCAAACCTGTAAAGGAATTCACAAAACTATTTTAATCCTAGCCAGGCAATCTAAGCCAAAGAGAGGCACGCTTTGCTTCACTTTAACTCAATCACTGATGTTGTAATTGACATGGGAAGACTGAAACATAGTACTTCAACATGCCAGATTTCTACCATGGTTTAAAGGGCTATTAAACGCAATCCATTATTATGTACAAAATATATAATTTTGTTTTTGAGTTTCTGGAAATTCTTTTGTCATATCTCCCCTCCCCATGAGCATGAGAGAGTATTCCACATGGTGGTGCTATTGCGTTGCATAATGTTTCAAAATAATCCTACCCCTTTGAGCACCATTTGTACCAATGGAAACATTGGAATTTTCTTTAACTGTAGACTTTCTGCTAGCCCCATACACCAATCCAGTAGATATCTGTTAGAAGCTTTACTGCCCATTTTTGACAAGGTCTCCTTTTAAACTTTTTTTGCAATCTTTGTACCAGTGGACCTAATACCCATGACTCTTTTTCTTCCCTTACTGTTTTTCTTTTTTTGTGCTATGA
>NW_022900932.1:32637485-32645466 GCF_012274545.1 Fukomys damarensis
ATATTTCTATAACAGAATTATGTTGTCTTTCAAAACAGAAATAGAAAAAGTCAGATCTCAACATGTATTTCTTGTGAAGGTTTTCAGGTCTTAAATGAAACCATTACAACCACATCCCAGCCAGCCAGTCTGTGTAAAGGTAGTTCTATGACCGGTTGAGGTCTGCTGGTTTGATAACTTATGTTTGGATTACCAGAGTCTATCCAAAGACTTAATGTAAAATTTGGAAACAAAACTTACACAGAAACTCATATTTGCTTGAGAAGAATAAGCATTCCTGGTAAATAATCCAGGAAATAGAAGGTTAGATCCAGGGACTCAATATACAATATGGAGGTAGAACACATAATAGATCTTTTCTTGGCTTAGCATTTGCTTGGTTTTATGATAGGATCTACACAAAGAGAGCAAATTCAAGAGGCAGGGGATATCATGGTGTCTGGGCTCAATCCATAGTTTCTTTGAGAGTTGGTGCATATGTGTGTTTTGTGTGTGTGTGTGTGTGTGTGTATTTGTGTGTGTGTGTGTGTGTGTGTGTTGGGGGGGTGATTTACCTGTTTCTTTCTTTGAGGTTCATTTGCCAATTTGGGAAATCATTTTGAAAGATGAAAAATGGAAGTTTTGTTCCTGGTAAAAAATGTTTTTTTTTTCCTTTAATTCTTAAAGCTATGATATAAATGTCTTTTAAGAAGTACGTCTAGCTCTTTAGTTTTTAGCAAAATGTCTATGATTGGTCATAACTTAAATAATATGTAATAATTTATCAGAAATACTCTTATACTTAGCATTCTACAGCTGCATAACATCAAGTGAAATAGACATATTGGCCCATGTTTTAACGATGAATGAAACATTAGAAATGATTTATATGACTTGAGCTGTTTTCTAACACTTTTACAATTCTTATTTGTGAAGTATTCACTTAATTCTTTACCTCTTTTTTAGTGTCGAATTACTTCAAAAGTGAAGTAGGGAAGAAAAAGGAAGTACGAGTATCAGTTTGAATTGAGATTTTTAACTATGTCAGATGTTAAGAAAGACTGGCAATGTTATTTTCTTACTTTTATACATACCTCAAGTATAATCAAATATATGATATACATGTATGTACATATGATATAAATAAATACACATATATTTACATTTTCTTCTAGATTTAAATTATTTCTACCGATTTTAATTTCAAACTCCCAATCCTATTCCCGCTAAAGACTGGATTTTCAGAATACTTAAGTTGTTAAATAACTTGTGGGCTTGGAAAGATACCCAGCAGAGGGATGGCTGGGTCAAATGGAACCTCCAGTCCAAGCTCTTTGAGGTATCTCCATATTGATTTCCACAGTGGTTGCACCAGTCTGCACTCCCACCAACAATGGAGAAGGGTTCCTTTCTCCCCACAACCTCGCCAACATTTGTTATTGCGTGATTTCTTGATAGCAGCCATTCTTTGTGGGGTGAGGTGGAATCTCAGTGCTGTTTTCATCTGCATCTCTCGAATGACCAGTGATGCGGAACATTTTTTCAAATATTTTCTTGCTGCTTTTAATTCTTTGTCTGAGAAATGTCTGTTCATTTCGGATGCCCATTTTTGAATCGGGTCTTTATATATGGGGAGACTGTTTCGAGTTCTTTATATATCCTTGATAATAGTCCTTTGTCTGAGGAACAGCTGGTAAAAATTTTTTCCTACATTGTAGATTGTCTCTTAGTTCTGCTGATGGTTTCTTTTGAAGTACAGAAGCTTTTTAGTAAGATGAGATCCCAGTTGTTGATTCTATCTGCTAGTTCCCGTGCTACTGAGGATTTGTTCATAAAGTATTTTCCTATACCAATTTCTTTCAGAGTTCTGCCTAACTTACCTTCCAGCAAGTTTAATGTTTCTGTTTTAATATTTAGATCTTTAATCCATTTGGATTTTAATTTAGTGCATGGCGAAAGATAAGGGTCTAATTTTAATCTGTGGCAGGTTGACATCCAGTTTTTCCAACACCATTTATTAAAGAGGCTAGCTTTCCTCCACTGAGGATGGTGGAAGAGAACTAAAAGAATCATATCACAGAGAAGTATGTGCACCCATGTTTATAGCGGCACAGTTTGTAATAGCTAAATCTTGGAAACAGCCCATTTGCCCATCCGTTGGAAACTGGATAAAGAAGATGTGATTTTTCTATAAAATGGAATATTACTCAGCCATAAAGAATGAGAAAATAGATTCATTCATAGGAAAATGGATACATATTGAAGATACACTCCTAAGTGAAATAAATAACTCACACATGTGTAAATACCGAATAGTTTCCCTGGTGTGAATAATCTGCAACAATACATAAGATTCTAATAAGATTACTGACATTTAGAAATGGGAAGAAAGGAGCTAAAGGTGTAGGGAAGGTGGGATGGGTAGGGGAAGAGTAAAAAGGGAAAAGAAAAAAATGTGAGAGAATGAAAAGATGGAAATAAAGTGTTTGTAGATGGGGAGGGGAGGAGGGGGTGAAGGGAGGGCAGAAGCAAGGGGAAAAAATGAGAATCAAGACCTGTCATGTAGAGGTACAAGGTCCCAATAATGAATGTAATTGTACTGTATCCCTAAAATGTACCAATAAACTCAATTAAAGCTGAAAAAAATAACTTGTGGGCTTGACTCAAAATTCTTCTATAAGAACATTTTTAAGCAAACAACAAATAGGAATAAGTTAAATGCCATAATATCCTATTTCTTAACATTTTCTTTGCTAAAACAATAAGTCAAGTACTGTTTTAATTAACATTTACAGATTTTAGAACTTTTAGAAGAAAAAAATCTTTAATTTACTGAAGTTATGATTTAAACACTTGATGAATCAATAATCTGGTTAATACTTTAGAAATAGTTTGGTAACAATATAAGTATTTATCCAGAATAAATTTACAAACACATTATATATTAGATTAGGTCTGCATAACATTTTATATTCTTTTAAATGAGTTCAGAAAGGCTCAACAAATTTAAAATTGTTGTGTCTTTAACCCCAATGCTGTGTGCTTCATATAATTTCTTATTCTGATTAAATGTACACATGTATCCTATAAAAAGTCTTTATTTACAACTTATATTTTATACCTTTAGAAGTTAATTGTGAGTTGTATGACCAACTCAGTAGGACATAGAGTATGGATTCAAATCAAGGATCCATGTATATCATGTTCTTAACTGAGTCATTCTAAGGGTTCATGATGGTGTTTTAAACAAATACTAAGAAACATAATTATAGGAATTTGTATTGACTTTACTAAGTCAATTCGAGCAGTATAGAATTACCTTTTGCCAGAACCAAATCTTCTCTGAGAACTTCTGATTCTGATGTTTTCATATACATTGTTAAAAAAACCTTAAACTTGCAAACATATATTTTATATTCTCAAGATAAACTGTATGACCATTTGATATCTATATTTTCCTCAGTAAAGTGAGGAATTCCTACTTTCTTAGCTTCTGAGTCACATAGATTATTGGGTTTGATACATCAACATACATGGGAGAATCTCTATCCTCTCCATGTTAGTTTTCTATGCACAATGTTTACAGAGTATCCTACTTTTATTGTTGGTTCATGTGAATCTTTTATTTTTAACTTAATCCCAAACTCTATTGAGTTTCTTTCTAGTTTTTGAAGTGAGGTAGTTTTCCTTGATTCATTTATCATGTTTCTGCACATATTCTTTCTGTGTATTCATTTATACAGAGATATTGGAGAGAAAACAGTGTTCTTTGTTTAGTGAGTCCCTGTAAACTGATCTCTCTTTTGATGTTTTAGGTCAGTACAAAATAGTAGTTAATGGCATTAACTCAGAAGCTAGGTTTTTAGGCTCCAATGTCTGGTTGCTCTGTACCTGGATATTTTTCTTTGAGTTTCTGCTTTTAAATTTCCTCACTGTAACTCAGGAGTATTGCAAGATTTTCATGAAAGAATTCAAGTATAATGCTTATAGAAGTAATTGACACAGAGTTCAGGCTCTTTGAAGAAAAACATTTTGAACAACTGTTTAGGTGAACTACAGTAGGAAAAAATAAAATCAATATGAATTCTTGGTTGTTTGATGTATGTATAAAGATCTCATACAATCAAAATGTTCTCTTCCCTCTGTAGAAGTTGCTTATTTATTTTTTCTATTAAGATAGATTTGGAATGATTAATATCTCAACATTAATAGATTCATAAAAAAAACTACGACAAAAAGACCTGCTTTAAATCTTATGAGAGGATATCAGAAAAGTTTACCTAAGTGAACTTTCCTAATGCATGGCTACTTCAATTAAAAATGAATCAAAATAAATTAACAAAATTGGCGCAGTTTTATTGCTGTTCAGAGTTTCTCTGGCGTTGAAGTTACAATCAACAAAAACAACAACAAAATCCACTGCAATGAATAAAAGCAATCTGGATTTCTTCTGGAATTTTATTTATTTTATGTCCCAATGCTTGTTGAAAATTATCTGAAATGAAAGCGCAGTTATTAGAGATAATTGTATTTCTTGTTATAAGGACTCTGCGTTCTGTCCTGATTTCATTAGAATTGCATTTATAGATGTTACATGTCATTCTTTTTTCATTTGTTTTCCAAACAAATGTCCTTCAGGCTTCTTTACTATTCAGTAGCATCGATTAAAAGTTAGAGTAAAATTAACTTAAAAGTTTAGGTGGAAAATAAAGTCTTAAAATTGTGTTTAGTTCTAAAAACTCATTAGTATGAAGGAGAGACCTGTCTCTCAGGTTAGCCTTTATCCTTACAGCTGTAGCTAAAGTGTCTTACCCAATGCCACTCTCAACTGAAAGGTGTAATGTAATGAGAGTCTTGCCAATTTAAATGATCATTATCTAACAGATAATTAGGAGAATAAGAATTAAAAAGAAAGAACACTGAAGAAATTAGGTGATTTTACTCTAAAAGAGTATGGAATCGATATTGTTTCCCTCCATATGTATGCACAGTTTGAGCATGTAAATGCAGTGGATGAAGGGAATCACTTGGACTTGTCAGCTGTCAGGTTCCAGCCCAGTGGAATTTTTTTGTGATGTTATTCCACTGCTACCCCTTGCTACTGATCCAGTCATTTGCTTCTGAGTAGTTTTTCAGCAACAAAAATATGAACATATTATTAGGCTTTTATGAACATAGCACATATTATTTTGGAGTCCTTTATTGCTTGCAATAATTGTGGTGATGATTACACATTTTTGCAACAGATGTAATATTAATATGAGTATTCTGTTAAGTTTCTTTGTGAAATTTGGTTATACTCTTGCTTTTGAACTTATGAAAGTCTATGTGCTCTACTAAATACTCAATATTTAATGTTGAAAGAGTCAGGAAACTACAGAAACACCACTATTTGGAAAGGAAAGAATGAGAGATATATCCCAGACTATGATCTTTATGGAATATATTCCATTTCAGTTCTATCTGCATATTAGTAATTTATTTGCCAGCTCCTCTCTTTAATTTGCATTTGTCTAATGATTAGTGATGAAGGTTTTTCCACAGAGCTATTGACCATTCATATTGCTTCTTTAAAAAATAACAATTCAGGTCTTTTGACTATGTTTAATAGGGTTATAGTATTTGTTAGGGAACTGAGTTCCTTACGTATTTTGACTATTAACCTTTTACCAAATATATAATTTGCAAATGTATACTCCTTGTCCGTGAATTGTCTTTCTCCCTTGTTAATTCCTTTGCTGAACAGGTTTTTAGTGTGATACAGTCCTATTTACCTATTTTTTAAATCTTTTGGTAGTACCTAAGGAAGCATCACCCAGACCAATATTGTTAATTATCTTTTTCATTTATTAGTTGTTTATACTTCATCTCAATTCCAGAATCTAATATAAATAATCTCATATATTCTTTCAGACAGTGACATACTTTGATTTTATGCATACATATTGGGGGGTCATGGGAAAAGAAAGAAGGGAAGGAAAATATTAAAAGTAACAGAAAAATTGGAAACAAAGCTTATGTATATGAGGGTTGAGGGGTTCAAGGGAGGTCAGGGGAATGGGATAAAATAAGAATCAAGTTATGTTATGTACAGGTACAAATTCCTAA
Organism: Fukomys damarensis; assembly: GCF_012274545.1. Lineage (NCBI taxonomy): Eukaryota > Metazoa > Chordata > Mammalia > Rodentia > Bathyergidae > Fukomys > Fukomys damarensis. The sequence goes on from NW_022900932.1 coordinate 32,643,573, forward strand.
TGATGAATGTGATCTTAAGGTATATCTAAATATACCAATAAATGAAATAAATTAGAATAAAACATATTGTATTATTTAAGAATATGTTCTCTCTTGTAACTTGGATGCTGAGTTTAGATATAATTTCACTCATCTTGCTAAAATTCCTTACTGAATTTAGATGCGTTAGAGAAGCATCCAGATTGAACCTACAGTGGCAGTGACACAATTCTAGTAAATTATTTAGTATGTGAGCTGTTGTTATTCCATAAACACTCAGTTAATTAGATATTTTGATGCCATGTGTGCTTGAATCTGGTGACATAATTTAGTCTTCAGCAAGTATTGTCAAAGTAAATATCTAATCATACCATTTGGAAAGTTGACTGCTGAATTCTGAATAGAACCGTTTAAGCTCTTAAGTAGATACAACAAAAAACTCTTAGCCTTTCATCGAGATAGTGTTGGGATTCAAAGTTGCTTGCTGTATTTAATGAAAGTCCCAACAATTTGAAATCACTTGCACTTATCCTTTACCATCTACCAAAATGTTATTTCCCCCTGCTTTAGCACTCTCTGTAACCCAGACTGAAATTTAAAGTGATATAAAAACCAGTGAGTCAAATCCAAGCTAAGTCATTAGAATAGCTTTTTCCCTTTTCTATCAGCTGAGGATGTGAATAATCACATGGAACCTAAGGGTATAAAACCTGTATCACAATGAATAATGAATGATTTAGTTCTAATTAAGAAGTTTCCTCTAAAAAACAAGTGTAATGGGCCCCTTATACATAAATTAAAATTAGTTTGGGATCATGGTTTTGCTAAACAAATTTAAACTGCTGTTTTTATACTTTTAACATGTTTTGAAAGTGACTGGCTTGCCAGCTTTATATGTAAAAATCTTCAAGGTGTATTTTCTAGTTAGAATTTCTTTGTTACAGGTCTTAGAATTATACAATACATAGAAGTCTTCAATACAAAATATAGCACTTTTGGAGATCACATTCTATTTCGTCTATCACTTAAGGATAGTTTGAGTTTTTGTTTTTTTTTTTGCTTCTTATGATAACTGTTTACAGAGCCATTTTTACTTGCTTTTGTATTGCAGTTAACAATACATGACCTGGTGTTCATTTTCTAAATCTTATTTTTGCAGAGTATTGTGTTCAGAGCACTTCAAGAAAACTGTGTAAAATAGCAGATTTATTTATAATGCAAAGTGTTAGTTTAATTCATGAATTATTTATTATTTTGTTCTTACCCTTGAACATAGTACAATTAAGTGTTTTTCCGAGTTTTGATACATATGGACCTTGCACACCTTATTACGAACAGTGTGTATTTAGTTTGAAAATTTAATGAGAATATACAGCATCTAATAGAATATGCTTATCCTTTGACATATGATTCCAATGGTTAATTATACAGACATACAGAAGTGCCAACCCTGTCAGCACTGGATGCTATTTTTGGTAGTCCCTAACATTAATGCCAAGAGAGCACCACTTTTCTATACAACTCATCGCAGGATTATTACAAGGACCATGGGAATGTTAGAGGAGCTATAACTGCACCTAGCTATGGATATAAGGACCAAGATTTGAAAGCATAATGCACACCCTTTACCAAACTGCTTGTAACGCTGGAGGAACTATTGTATTCCACATGTCTTGCCATCTGATATAGTGTAGTTTTTCCTTAGTGCAATAAATGTAGCTTAGTTAAAGTCATTTAAAATAGTGCAAGTAGCCACGAGTGGTGGCATATGCCTATAATCCCAGCACTTGGGAGGCTGAGGCAGGAGTTTTGACACAAGTTTCAGGACAGCTTGGACTACACAGTGAGATCCTATCTCAAAAAAAAAAAAAAAAAAAAAAAAAAAAAAAAAAAAAAAAAAAAAAAAAAAAAAAAA
>NW_022900932.1:32645597-32653765 GCF_012274545.1 Fukomys damarensis
AAAAAAAAAAAAAAAAAAAAAAAAAAAAAAAAAAGAAAAGAAAGAAAGAAAAGAAACAAAACTAAAAGAGTATGAAGATCCTCCATCCTGCATTTACATATAGAAGGATTGCAGCTTTACACAATCCAGTTATATTTTAATTTTTTTACCTTTTGAAATTGCCAAATTACCAAAGCATTGAAATAACATATATTCCGCATAGTTTCAAATTCATTCATGGAAGTGATTTATTTTTAACTAGCAAATGAAACACAGGGTGGTTTGGAGAAAAGGAACTTTTTCTCCACTCCCAAAGCATAGTTCATATCTGGTTCTCTTGGCTCTACTTCTTCTTTTCTTCTTGCTCTGCCCCTCTTTTATTCTACATCCTTTTGCAGTACCTATATTATATTAAAAGTTACACTGTTTCTTTTCCACAAACATTGTGATTCTTTTTATCGGACTATAATGTTTCTCTGTGTGATTCTTTAGTACTTTATTACTTTTTAATCTACAAACCCAAGGTTTCTTTGAAGATTCAGGTACTGAAATGATTTCCATTTGACACATGGATAATTTTGCTTAGATATATTATAAAATTTCAATTATAAAGTCTAAAGTATCAAATCTCTCTCTTCTTCTAAAACCTATCCCACTACTTCATATTCTCTTCTGTGTGTATTTTCTAATTTAATTCTCCACTTCATCTTTCATTTTTTTCTAAGAAATCACATTCATTTCTGTCTATCTCTACCTTATATGCAGTCCGTGAAATTTTTCAGTAAACTCTGCAAATTGTCTCAAAGCAACTTTTATCCCTGCTGTCTTAAATTAGCCTTGAGAAGCATTTCTTCTAGTTTGTTGAGCACCATTTTAATAATTATTGTTCACTCAGTATTATTCTTCATAATATCATAATTTATATAATATCTATCATGTATCTTTGTAGCCAGTGCCATTTTAATCCATTCAATTAACATTTATTACTTATTGGTCTTTACAGGGTATTTTACAAAAAAAAAAGTCTACTCTTGTATATGAGTCTGACTAATCTAGTCCAAACTGGCTTCTTCTGTCTCATTAATATCTTTTTATTCCATTTACCTTTCTCCTTAAAATGACTTCATCAAAATGACAACTGTTAGTGTGACTTTGATTGCAATTCCTCCACAGAATTCTTTTCTGCTTCCTTTATACTCTCTTCCTATAGAATTTCATTCAAAATTCTCACTAATGGAAAACCTTTGTGCATTTCTCTAAGCACAATTCACTACATTGGTTTGTGATCCCACATCATTCTTTCCACAACTTTCTCCTTTGTAATTCTGCCTTGCATTGAAATTTTCTTGTTCAGTTTGATCCTTCTACCATGCTGAAAACTCTAATGGGAAAGGAAACACAAACATTTCCTTTGCGAAGTTTTCACATATTGCACAATATAAGGCATGTCAAACTCTCCTAAATAGTTCACAGAATATTGTTTAGTAAAACAGTTGGAGGGCATAAGTAAAAGAGGCCAACGTTTTTCTTGGATTACTCACAGATTTCAAGTGAGGTGGTAAATTACTGGAAATATGGCTAAAATTATTTTGAATCCCATTTACCAGACTTCCTAGGCATAGTCCATTGGATAGGGCCAATAAAACTGTAAAATAAACAAATTTAAGTAGCTCATGGTAATGTATTTCCTGCATATTAATTGATATTGTATGTAAAATATCTACAATTTATTCATTTTTATATCTGAAATTTTAAACATATTGATTAGCTACTGATCAGGCCCCCTTTTTTTCCTGCCCTGGGACCACCATTCTATTCTATTCTTTATTTCTAAGAATTTGACCATTTTAGATATCTCATGACTAGAATCATGGTATTTGTTTTCCTGTGACAAGCTTATTTCACCTACTTTAACATCCTCAACCTTTACAAATCATGTTCCATATGGCAAGATTTCCCTTTTTAAAGTTGAATAATATTACATTGTATGGATACGCTACAGTTTGTTTATTCACTTTCCATTAACATTTAAATTGTTTCCACATCATGAGCACTGTCAAATGTGGGAAAACTAATCTATATTTGAGGTCCATATGCAATTTTTTAGATAAAGAATCCGAAGATGGATTGTTGCATCATATATTTCTATTTATTTAAAATTTTTGTAAGGAGAATCTCCTTATACTTTTACATAGTAACCACAATATTGGACATTCCACTAATAGTGTACAAATTTTAATTTCTCTATATTTTTACTAACACTAATAGTTTCTCTGTCCCCCCCTTGCCTCCTTTCAGTAATAGTCATACTAACAGGTGTGAGGTAATATTTCATTATGGTTTTGATTCGCATTTCCTTGATCATTAGTGTCATTGATCACATTCCATACACCTCTTCACTATTTATATGGTGTTCAAGTCACTATTTCATTTTTAATTGGACCACTATTTATGCTTTCTGCTATTCAGTAGTTGGAATTCATATATATTTTGGAATTATCCTTTACAAGATATGTATTTTGTACATATTATTTTATCTCATTCCTTATGTTGTTTTTTCATTCTGTTGTTTTCTTTGCTATGCAGATTATTAGTTCGATGTACTCCTGCTAGTCTATTTTTATTTTGTTGCCTGTGTCTTTGAAGTACAAACTCTATCTTCAGAAATATGTATTATCATGATCATAGGAATTATTTTGCTCCTGTTTTAGATACTTTCTTGTATCTGAGATACAATACCCAACACCCATGACTCTAGAATGACAGGATTATTTTGACTCACAGTTTGTAGAGGTTTCAGTTCATAGTTGTCTGGCTACAGGACAGGGCTGCAGGGCAGAAGGACATGGAAGTTAAAAAGCAGAGATCGATCAAGGATTGGGTGGGAGATTTACTGTTCCATGCCATGCACCAGTGACCTATCTCTTCCCAACAGGCTTCATCACAAGTCACATTTGGTCATAAACTGAACAGCAGCTTGATCTGCTCATGTGGTTTGTGCTCCCATAATCCAATCACCTTCCAAAAGTCCTATCTATGAGCACAGGAGGCTGTGGGAACACATTTATATATAAGCCACTCATTTCCTTCCATATATTTTAAGGGCTTTTGTTTGTTTGACTCAATTATGTAACTTGAGGTTTACAAGCCAAACTTTGAAAACTATAATGAGTTAAATAGAGCAAAAACCTGTTCAATAAAATAAATTAAATGGTGAACAAAATACTATTAATCCCAAATATACCTTACTTATATGTCTTTTAACTTTGTAATTTTCTATCTCTTGCTATATTTTATATTAATATTATGGGATAGATGATATGGATAATATTTTCTGCAAAAATTGAGGGAAAAATGTTAAATGACTCTTCTTATATTACCAAACCACAGTGGAGTAGAGAAGACACTTGACTGATTACTTGGAATACTCCATGATTTTTCTAAAACAGTGGGACTTGGGAATTCAGTGTCATACATAACTCTCTTTAAATATTTCTCAGCATATTGGCTCACACTTTGTTAGAATAAATAAGTGAATAACAACAACAGAAAACTTAGGATCAAGTTAAGTAAACCAGCATGCTTTGGAAGTTTTAGGTTCTCAAAAAAATTTACCAAAATTGAATAAAGTCTTACGTTGCTTTTCCTTTTTTATTTTAAGCTTTGTTATAATTTTTCATTCTACATGATGGTATAATTAACAAATATGTGAGCCAGATTGTCATAATAACACATTATAATCACTACTATTTAAAATAATTATAGAGTAAGATTTGACTAGGATTTAAATGTATATGTTCTTAAACCTTTTCACCTCTTGTGCATGTAACTTGTAACTTCATCTCTTGATTTCTGTTGATTATGCATCAAAGGTTAACAATAATTCTTTTTCAGTCTCTTAAATGAACAAATTATTTTAGAATATTTAATTGGTAAAATAATATAAAAGGTTGATAATTTCACAAAAATATCTTATTTCTATCTAAAATGAATTTGAAAGTTTCTGAAATGAGGTTGCAAATTTTAAACTTATTTTCCAAATAATCAAATAAGGATGTCCTTTAGCTCACTCTAATATTTACAGGACTATATAGAAACAAATACTTATATTTTCAGGCTCTCTTGTATTCACCAATCTGAGATGAATTTTCTACTTCTGAAAGAGTCTCCTGACTTGACACTATGATGTAATATAGCTCAGTATCATGTCATTTTTTGATTGTATTTAATTCATTGCCATAAACGTTCATTTAATTTTTCTGATTTATGGGGTATACTCTGATGATTCAGTACATGTACACAATGTGATGCTCATCAAATCAAAACTCTTAGGATTTTCCTTCCTTTAAACTCTGGCTTTAAATTTTTAATTAACACAAAGTAAATGAACATTCTTAAGGTGTTTGATGTGCTATTTCCCCACATGGATGAAGCCTGTATTGATCAAATCAGAGTAATTAGCACCTCCTCTCTATAATTTAGGGTTTAGAGGCTTTGAGCTCCTCCCTTCCAGTCATACATAAAATGTTGTGACTGTGAACAGCTGTCAGGTCACTGTACTGTAGAACATTAGGACTTACCCTTTCTTGCAAGTGATTTTCTGTGCAGTGATCTGTGCAGTGATTTTCAACCTGCCTATGCTGATACCTAGGTCCTAGGAACAGAGTGTCTGCATTAATTAGTCTATAATGTCCACTGGTCATAAGATGCTTAAAACATTTCCCAGTTCATCTTAACATGCAGCTAATTTTGAAGAAACTGCTTCGGTTTTTATTTTAAAGTGAAGTGTAATTATAATGCCATAATGTGGAAAACTTTAAAATTGGCGGCATTTTTAATTACACAAATTTGGCTAATGCAGATATATCTTAAAAGGAAATAGAAAATTAAAAATAAGATTTTATTGATGACATATATTAATATTTTGTAGAAATCAAGATCATTTTAAGAAAATTAAGAGGAAAAGAATGTCTGGGAAGGAATGTAGCTTGGTAGCAAAGCCCTAGTTTAGCATGTGTGAGGCCCTACATTCAATCTCCTGTACCAAAAAAAAAAACAAAAAACAACAAAACAAAAAACTTTTTAGATCTTTTCCTTTTTATGTGATTTCTTTTGAGCCAGGGTCTCATTATATAGTTTAGGCTGGGCTTGAAATTACTAGCTGGCCAGGGCTGACATCAAACTCCTAACCACACTCCTGCCTCAGCCTCCAGAGTGCTAAAATCACAGGCACACTCACCACACTCCGCTGACACGATCGGGATTAACGATTAAAACAAATTCCAAATAAGCTGGAAGATATCCTAGCATACAAAATTATATTTGTATAATTTTTATGTTCAGCATATTTCAGTGATTTTACGGACTAAAAGTCAATAATCCATGGATGATATATATGATAACCCATTGCCAAGACTGTTAATTAAGTGAGACAGCCCAATTTGTAATAGATCTAGAAATCACTATTGTAATCAGAAGCAATCTTTTGAAATTGGTATTCTTATGTGCATGCCTACTTTTTCTCTAACCTCCACACTATCCAATTCAGTCCTGCACAAGACTCACATCATTTATCCAGGGATGTAGCACATATCTCAAAGGGAATGTTAATTATTTTCTTACATTCTTAAACTAAATGACAAATTGAAATGATTTATATATCAACATTGATTATGACACAATAAAAATCATAATAAATCATAAAACTTTTGTTTTGATGCAATACTATTTATCAGGTCATATTTACTATTTACACAAAGATTTGTTTAAATAGAAAGTTGTTTTCAATTGTAAATTTTGTAACACTGAAAACATCAAATAGATTGCTCCATTTCAACTTCCTGCAGCCACATTTGCATAATTTGTATGTGTGAAAATTATTATTTGTTTTACTAGTTTTTCTTTTGGAATTATGCCCCACACTTCAGCATTTTCTAAAATGGTTTAACTTTTTTCACAGTTGAAATGATTAATATATATTTTACTTTGTAGTTTTATTTTTTTATTTTGTTTTCTTGTAGTTTAACTTCAATACAAAATATATTTTTTTTACATATTTGCCAGAAGGAAATTCAAAAATAGAACCTACATTATAAACTCTACAGAAAATAAAATTAAAATTTTCTAAATCTGTGAATTGAGTTCAACCTTTTTAACATTTAATATATGTACACATACATACACATTTCCTTCTAAAGAGAATGGTTAGCACCATCTATATAAGTGGAAGCATTTCTCTAATAAATTTCTTCAGAATTTGTATTTGTATTATGTAAGTTAAAACAGTTACAGGAAGATGTGGACTCAACAAAGCTAGAGAAAAGGTGTTTTCCTGTTCTAGGCTAACATATTCTTTTTATTTAGGACTCACAGTCTAAAAATATTCATGTCGTCATTATGTCTAGCATCTGATGTGTTTGTATTTCTTCCAATGAATACTAAATATGTGCCTAAAAATATCCATAAATGAACTGTATGTTGCCGGTATTCAGATGACAGTCTAGTGACTCAGGTGTCTAGATTGTACTAACTCCATTATGTAAAAGAATCCAGGGATCAAATAAGGACCCTTGAGTTAACCAAGTTATTTGCTTGATCTTAGTAGTTTTCATTATTTTGGTGAAAAATTTTCACACGATTCTTTAATTTTAAGCAACCTTTTCCAATTGTCAGTAAGTGACCACAAAATATTTTTCTTGTGCCCCACATAGCTAAAATAGTACAATTTATTAATACATGTTAAATATTTCCTTTCCCTTATTTCCAGAGCTACAAAGCAAATTTCTTTTGTATCTTTGAGCTGTAGCTGTAGCAAAAGTTGTTTCTCCCCATAAACCAGGCATTCTCTCTCATCAGATAAGGATATGTGCGTAAATCATCTTTATCTCTTCTCCTCTGTTATGTGACTTTCCATTCTATTTTAAAAATTGAACTTATTGACTTTTTCCTTTGTATATCAATTATACGTGTTTGCTTCACTGAGTATGGAAAGACAATAGGGAACAAAAGTGAAGAACTATTATAATTGTAGAAAAAGTTCAATTTTATTTTAGAAAAATATTAGTGAAGAACATTTTAGTTCTCCTAAACATCACAACTCTCTGACATAAATTTTATAAAAGAAGTCCTACTCTCTTCACTTTTAAAATGTGCCTCTCTTTTCCTTTCATATATTCTGAGCATATATTTTGGTTAATGTTATTTTAAAAGCACAGATTTCATTTTTTAGCATTCCATTGATAGCAATTTTAGAGTTAGTTATGGAGATTTATTTCAATTACTGACTTCAAATGAATAGTTGAAATTAATATCTTTACAGTTAAAAGTAATCACACATCCAAGTTTCTTTTTTTGGGACTGTATCTCCAGAAGTAGCAGGATTTGACATATTTTAAATGCCCTTCAGTAAATGTTCTACTTATTTCATGGTCTGTTTTTATGTATGTTTTCTTTCATAAAGCATTAAATATATTTCATAAGAAATGAAAATAAAATTAGATAAAGCAACAGATATGTCTTAATTAGTTGACATAATTTTAAGGGTAGTTTAAAAAATATCATGAATTCTCATCAAGTCAGTGCCTAATTGTCACCAGGGAAAGAGCCTCAAATCAAAGTATTAAATTTTCCACATAGTGTAGGGGTGCATATAACTTTTTAGCAGAAATCCGATAGTATAATCAAACATGATAACTTGAGAGACGTGTGATAAGGATTTTTGGCAACCCATAGGGAAACCACATCAGAAGAGTCTGGCAATTGTGTGTTAGGAGAAGTGGGCACAGGTGACAGCACTCAACCTAAAGAGGGAGATAGAGAAGTGAGCACAATGTACAAACAATGTACATACAGAGAAATGTGGGAATGGACAAAGGACGCAGTATCCATGACTTTGGGGCAAGGAACACAGTGAATACAAGTAATCTGGCAGGAGGAGAGAGAGAAGCACAACTTCCCAAACTCATGCTTCTTTCGATCTCTAATCTATTGCTAGTGCTTTCAGGAGGTGAACCCAACTGTCACTTCAAGGTAGCTTATCTCCTGGGAGCAAAAAGAGAGTTTGAGTGAAAAAGAATGGTTGGATGGGGAGGGCCAATGACAGATACTCAATACTATATGAAATTGTGCCCAAAATATCTATTTATATATTTATTTATATATTTATGTATTTATTGATTTAGGTTAAATTA
>NW_022900932.1:32653804-32665527 GCF_012274545.1 Fukomys damarensis
GTAAAGGATTCTTATTTATTTATTTTATTTTTTCATTGAGTTTATTGTTACTTTTTAGGTATACAGTACAGTTACATTCATCATTGGGATCTTGTATCTTTACATGACAGGTCTTGGTTCTCATTTTTTCCCCATACCTGTGCCCTCCCTTCACCCTCGCCACCCTTCCCTATTTACAAAAACTTTGTTTCCATTATTTCATTTTCTCATATTTTTTTCTTTTCCCTTATTTTCCTTTCCCTATCCTTCCCACTTCCCCTACACCTTTAACCCTTTTCTTCCTATTTCATATTGTTAATTATACCATTTGGGTCTTATTTACACTTTCAGTTTTTCACACCACAGAAACTATTTGGTATTAACATGTGTTTCTTATTTATTTCACTTAAGAGGATGGCCTCAATATATATCCATTTTCCTATGAATGACTCTAGTTTCTCATTCTTTATGGCTGAATAGTATTCCATTTTATAGAAAAACCACATCTTCTTTATCAAGGCTCCAAGTGATGGGCAAATGGGCTGTTTCCAAGTTTTAGCTATTACAAACTGTGCTGCTATAAAGATGGGTGTGCATGTATCTCTGTGGTATGATATTTTTAATTCTTTTGGAAAGTTAACCAGCAGAAGAAAGGCTGGGTCAAGTGGAACCTGTAGTCCCAGGTCTTTGAGGTATCTCCATATTGATTTCCATAGTGGTTGCACCAGTCTGCACTCCCACCAACAATGGAGAAGGGTTCCTTTCTCCGCACAACCCTGCCAACATTTGTTATTGGTTGGTTTCTTGATAGCAGTCTTTCTTTGTGGGGTGAGGTGGAATCTCAGTGTTGTTTTCATCTGCATCTCTCAAATAACTAGTGATGTTAAACACTTTTTCAAATATGTATTTGCTGCTTAAACTTTATCTGAGAAATGTTTGTTCATTTCAGATGCCCATTTTTGAACTAAGTCTTTGTATTTGGAGGGTCTGATTTTTTTTGAGTTCTTTATATATTTTAGATAATAGTCCTTTGTCTGAAGAGCAGCTGATAAATTTTTTTTCCCATATTGTAGACTGTCTCTTAGATCTGTTGATGGTTTCTTTTGCAGTGCATAAGCTTTTTAATAAGATGAGATCCCAGTTGTTGATTCTTTGGGCTCATTCCTATGCTACTGAGGATTCATTTGTAAAGTCCTTTCCAATGCCAATGTCTTCAAGAGTTCTGCCTAACTTATCTTTCAGCAAGTTTAGTGTTTCTGTTTTAATATTCAGCACTTTAATCCACTTGAATTTTAGTTTAGTGAATGGTTTTAATCTTTGGCCGATTGAAATCCAGTTTTTCCAACACAGTTTATTAAAGAGGCTATTTTCCTCCACTGAGGATGGTTGGCTCCTTTGTCAAAGATGAGGTAGCTGAGTACATCTAGAGTTGTTTCTTTATCTTCCAATCTATTCCACTGATGCTCGGGTCTGTTTCTTTACCAGTATGGTGCAGTTTCTATCAAAGTGGCTTTGTAGTATAGTTTCAAGTTGGGAATTGTTATATCCCCTGCCATGTCTCAGTTGACTAGAATGGCTTTTGCTATTCTAGGTCTATTCTGGTTCCAAATTAATTTTTGGATTATTTTTTCTAGTTTTGTGAAATATACTGTTAGAATTTCAATCTGCATTGCATGGAATCTGTATAGCAGTTTTGGCAGTATGGCCATTTTCTCTAGGTTGATTTTTGTTACTCAGTAGCAGGGGTATCTTTCCATTTTCTTATATCCTCTTTGATCTCTTTTTTCAGAGTGCTGTAGTTTTCAGTGTAGAGGTCTTTTTCTTTATATTAGATTGATTCCTAGATACTTTTTTTTTTTGGATGCTATTGTGAAAGGAATCATTTCCCTAATTTCTCCCTCAGTGAGTCTGTTATTTGTGTATGAGAAGGCCATTGGTTTTGGGTGTTGATCTTGTATCCAGCTAGTGTGCTGAAAGTGTCAATTAAATCTGGAAGTCTTTTGGCAAAGTTTTTTGGGCCTTTTGTGTAGAGTATCAGGTCATGAGCAAATATTGATAGTTTAACTTCTTTCTTTCCTATCTTTATTGCTTTAATTTCTTTCTCTTGTCTAATTGCTGTGGCTAACATTTCCAGAACTATATTGAACAGGAGTGATAGTGGGCATTCTTGTCTTGTTCCTGATTTGAAGTGAAGGTTTTCAGTTTTTGGACATTTAATATGATGTTGGCTGTTGGTTTTTCATAAATAGCCTTTATAAAGTTGAGATAAAGACCATCTATTCAAATTTTCTGTAGGGTTTTTATCATGAATGGGTGTTAAATTTTGTCAAATTCTCTTTGTGCATCTATTGATAGGATCATATTTTTTTGTCCTTGACTCTGTTAATATAGTGTATTACATTTATTGATTTATGTATGTTGAACCATCCTTTCATACTTGGAATAAATCTGACTTGGTCAGGGTATATGATGTTTTTGATGACCCTCAGTATTCTGTTTGCCAGTATCTTATTGAGGATATTTGCATCTATGTTCATTAAGGAGATTGGCCTGTAATTCCCTTTTTTGGTTGGGTCTTTCCCTGGTTTGGGAATCAAAGTAACACTTGCTTCCAAGAATGAATTTGGAAGTATTGCTTCCCTTTCCATTTCATTGAAAAGTTTAAAGAGTAGTGGCAGTAGTTCTCTAACTGTCTTGTAAAATTCAGCAGTGAAGCCATCAGGACCTCGGCTTTTCTTCATTGGTAAACTTATAATTACATTTTCAATTTCACTGATTGTAATTGGTTTGTTTAATTATTTTTGTCTTCTTCATTCAACTTTGGTAATTCATAAGTATCTATAAATCTGTCCATTTCTTCTGTGTTTTCCATTTTATTGGTGTATAGTTTCTCAAAGTAGGTTTTCATGATCCTCTGGATTTCTGCTGGATCTGTTGTGGCTTCACCTTTTTCATTCCCAATCACATGGATCTGAGCCTTTTCCTTCCTTTTTTGACAAGATTGGTTAAGGTTTTATCAATTTTATTTATTCTTTCAAAAAAACAACTCTTTGATTCATTGAATTTTTGTATCATTTACTTAGTTTCCATTGCATTGATTTCTGCTTTAATCTTTATAATTTCCTCCCTTGTACTAGCTTTGTGTTTTTCTTGCTTTCTTTTTCTAAGAGCCTAAGATTCATCATTAGGTTGTTTGTTTGAGCTCACTCTGTTTTAATAGTATGAGCATTCAGTGCTATGAATTTTCCTCATACAACTGCTTACATTGTGTCCCATAGATTCCTGTATGTTGCATTGGCATTATCATTTAATTGTAGAAACTGTCCAATTTCTTCTTTAATTTCCTCTGTGACCCATTGGTTGTTTAGGAGACTGTTATTCAATTTTCATGTGTTTGTGTTCTTGTGGTTTCTTATGCTATTGATCTCCAATTTAACTGCACTATGATCTGATAATATATGAGATAACTTTGATACCTTTGCATTTATTTAAACCTGTTCTATGAGCTAGTATGTGGTCTATTTTGGAGCATGATGCATGTGTAGCCAAGAAGAATGTATATTCTGTTTTTGTGGGGTGGAACAGTCTATAGATGTCTATTAAGTCCATATGTTCAAGAGCTTGGTTCAATTCTAGTATTTCATTGTTAATTGTTTTGTCTAGATGAGCTGTCCATTTGTGATAGTGGGGTATTTAGGTCCCTTGCTACAAATGTATTAGTGGGTATTTGGTTTTTCATGTTACTTAATATTTGTTTTAAATAGTTGGGTGCATTAATATTTGGTGCATATATATTTATGATTATCATCTCTTCCTCTTGAATTGTTCCATTTAAAAGAATGTAGTGGCCTTCTTTGTCTCTCTTGATCAATTTTGGTTTAAAATTTACTTGTCTGTGAATAAGATAGCTACTCCTGCTTTTTTCTGGGCTCCTATAGTATAAAAACTGTTTTCCATCCTTTCACTTTCAGTCCATGTGTTTCTTTTTGCACTAGGTGTGTTTCTTGTATAAAACATATTGTTGGATTTTGCTTCTTAATCCATTCTGCCAATCTATTTCTCTTGATTGGTGAATTGAGGCCATTGAGATTGATGGCTATAACTGATATGTACTGACTTATTATTGTCATGTTATTGTTCTTTTGTTGACTCTTTTTAATTTTTTGCCCTCTCCTTTTAGTTTCTTGCCTTGACTATTTGATTTGGTCTGTTGGGCCTCATGGTGTTGTGATCTTCATTGTCTTTTTCTAGGATATTGTTTAAAATGGTTTGGAGTGCTGGTTTGGTATTCATGAAGTTTTTCAGTTCTTTGTCATGGAAGTATCTTACTTCCCCATACATTTTGAAAGAGATTTTCAGGATAAACCAGCCTAGGTTGGAGGTTGTTTTCCTTTAGGACTTGAAATATCTCACTCCAGGCTCTCCTTGACCTGAGAGCTGGTGTTGAAAAATCTGCTGGCTTTCCTTTGCATGTGATTTGTTTCTTTTCTCTTACTGCTTTCAGTATTTTGTTCTTCTGTTGGGTTTCTGAGATCTTGACAATTATAGGTCTAGGTGTAGTTTTTATTTTTTTTATCATGGTTAGTTGGAATCTTATATGACTCACTTATCTGTATGTCAAATTCTTCCCCTCTGGGAAGTTTTCTGTCATTAATTCTGTGAAAAGCTTTCTTTTTTTTTATTGAGTTTATTGGTACATTCTAGGCAAACAGTACAGTTGCATTCACTACTGGGATCTTGTACCTTTACATGACAGGTCTTGGTTCTGTTTTTTCCCCTTGTCCCTGACCTCCCTTCATTTCCTCCCCCGCCTTTACAAACACTTTATTTCCATTTTTTTCATTTTCTCATATTTTTCCTTTCCCTTATTCACTTTCCCCTACCCTTCCCACTTTCCCTACACCTTTAGCCCCTTTCTTCCTGTTTCACATTGTTAATTATCCCATTAGGATCTTGTGTACTATTATAGTTTTTCACACCAGAGAAACTATTTGGTATTTACACATGTGTGACTTATTTCACAGGAGTGTATCCTCAAAATGTATCCATTTTCCTATGAATGAATCTAATTTCTCATTCTTTATGGCTGAGTAGTATTCTATTTTATAGAAAAATCACATGTGAAAAGCTTTCTTAAATCATTTGTAATTTATCCTGCTACTTCAAGGATTCCTATCAGTCTTATGTTATTCTTCTTTGGATCATCTAGGATTTGTTGGGTTGATTTCTCATGATCCCTTACTGATTTTAAGAGACCTTTCTTTTCATGGTCACTGACTGCAATCATATCTTCTATATCTGAAATTCTATCTTCACATTCATTTATCCTGCTGTGAAATCTTTCAATAGAGTTTTAATCTCTTGGACATCTGAATCTGTTTCATGGATTCTGTTTCTTTACTATGTTGGACATTCTTGGTTTCCATTTCTTTCTTATGTTGGGCTTTCATGGCTTCTATCATTGTCCTGAGCTCATCTATTTTTCTTGTCAGTTTCTGTTCTAGAGTCTCTAATCATATCTTTCATTGTGCTAACCATCTCTGTAGTTATCTGGGAAATTATTTCTGTTTTGAATATTTTCTAGAGTCTGATTGCTCTGCTTTGTTACTTCCTGTGCCATGAGTTCAAAGTGTCCTCGTGGTTGATTGTTAGACTTTTCCACCTCGTTTCCCCTGGAGTTTGTTGATGGTGAACTGGAATTCTGTCTTTGTGTCTTACTTAAGTGTTTTCTCATTTTTGTGTTTGTTTTTGGGCTCTTCTTGGTTTAGTTCCTGTATTATAACTTTGATCTTCCTGATATAGTTGCTCTTTAGTTTTTGAGTCTCTCATGACTCATAGACACTCTCATTTTCATAATATCAGAAAGGGCAGCTCATTAAATCAATCACAGCCCTTTAGCCCAATCAATGAAATCAGCAACACATTAGCAGCAAGCAGAGCTTAAAAACTGACCATTTAATAACTGACTTATAGTTATTAAGCTATAACATTTAAACCATGTGAATTAAGTCAATATCGAGGAGTAACCCAAAATATGTTTATAGTGAGTAAACTGTTCAATATACCAACTTTACCCTTTAGGATGGGGACTTAGACAGAGTTTGGAAGAGAGGAATAGGTAGAAGAATTGGAGAAGGTATCAAGTGAACCCAGAGGACACAGGATGACCAAGCATACTTTAGGAAACTGGTGAACACAAGAGGGAAAGACAGAGCACAAGAACAAGGACAAGAACAGAGCAATTTAACAGTAATAGGGACTCACTTTCCTTTGAAAATAGTGGCTCTTGAATGAGGGAAAAAGAGAGAAGAAAAGAAAAGAAAGAAAGAAGAAAAATCAAAAAAGAAGAAATCTGAATTAGGCCAGGAATGGGAACAGAAAGGGAGATAAGGAATAATATGGGACAGCAAGAGTCTAAGTGAGAAAAAGAAGACAGAAAGAAGAAGTAATTTGCAGAATGAAATGAGGAAAAGAAAGAAGAAAAAGAAATTGAAGAGCCTCTTTCATGGTATATCTCTGTTGTCAAATCAACAATGTGCACAGCAGAGTTCAGAGTTTAGTTATTTTGTCTCAGGTAGCCAATGGCAGACACCTGAGATTCAGGCAGAATTCAGGATGCAAGGCCCAAATTGATCTCCCTGACCAACTGCAGGGTTGAACTCTGCAATGTTCTACTCCAGGTTCCCTCTGCCCTTTCACTAAAGATAGTCAAAATTCTGATGGAAGTTGGTGATCCCTCCAACTTAGCAACTGTGGAGGTCTGATGTGCCTTTATTGCAATTGTTCACTTCCATTCTGTCTTCTGGAGCTCAGTAAAATGACCTTTATGACCACCTGTGCCTCTGCAAAGTGGATCCAGGAACTGGCACAATCAGGGGGCCCTAGAGCACGGCAGAGGTGTATGTTCCAGAGGCAACCATGTGGCTGACATGTTCTCACCAGTCCTCTCGATGCAGGCCCACTGATTTTTATCTTTATGAGCATCTCTTAAGTGAAACCATGAAACTCCTATATATAGCTAGAACTCAATATCTTGGAACAATAAAGCTTGGTGTCTATGAATACAAGTTTAATGGGTACATGTCTTCATTGTGTGTGTGTATGTGTATGTGTGTGTGTGTTTTATTTATGTGTGCTGTATCTAATACATTATACAAACTAAGTATATTAACAAATATAAATGATATTACTATCCAATAGATATACATAAAGTAAGGACATACAAAAATATTTTTTAAAATGTTTCACTCTCTTAGTTATGAAAAAGGAGCTGTTTGACAGCATTTGTTAGCTGAAAATTGAACACCTAACTTAAATACTTATTGTATAGTTGTTATACATAAAAAAATGGCATTATGCTTCTTTAAAATAGGCTCTTATTGGCAGCTTTACTTATGTATTCCTCCTTACTCATCCCCACAATCTCAAACATTCTTCAGGTAAAATGTTTCAGAAAGAAAAGCAAAAGTTGATTAAAAAGAGTATTTCTTCAAATACTGAAGTTTATTTTTGTCAATTAATATTCTTTATTGACCTGTGCTTTTATCCTCACTGAAATGTAACACGTGTGATGACAAAGCCTGTTAAAATTTAATGCTTCTATGAAGTGATACATGTGTAGTACCAAACAGACAAAAATCCAGAAAGAACACTATTTCCTGCCTTTTTTAATGTTTTAAAGAGAAATTAGGTGGTACTACTAAGTGAATATATTAACTGAAACAATTGAACTTCTTTGGGAGATTCTGTTACTTTATTCCTCTATTACTAACAGTTTTCCTTGTGTTATTAGAGGAAAACATTATATTCACTTTTACCAGTGGGTTTTTTTTTTCTGTTTAGCTTCTCTATACTTCCCTGAGCTTCATTTTCCAAAAATTAAATTGTATGACAATGTGATAATACTAGGAGTCTCATTTGTTCTCTTCTTTGATCTTCTCATACATTCTCACATGGCACATGCTCCTAACTAAATAAAGTCAGAAATTAAAATTAGACTAAACTGCCCCTAATTCAGGACAGAAGCTCTGTCTTGTGGGCTTTCTTTTGTGTATGATCTTTTAAAATTTTAGTATTATAACTCTATACAAGGCATTATGAATTGAATGGGTGAATCTATAATATTTGATGACCCTGAATTCTTAGAAGCTTTTTGCAGCAGATCTCTTTAGGAATAGGTAACTTATAAATGTAGGGTATTATATCATTCAAATAAGTAAAATGGTCTCAACTATTTGAAGCTTCTGTTTATTTTCTAATTTTTTCTGTTACTCTTACTATTTTGTCTACTATTGCTGTCCTTACAAATATTTACTAGGTAATAAAACAAACAAAAAATCCCCAGGTTTCCATTTGCTTGTAAGGTGCCTGAGGTCTATAGCAAAGCCAGATCAAGTAAAACAAAAAGCCTACTATACTGAAAGTAGTGTTTCCAAATGAAAATTACAAGTTGTTCTGTCCATTAGAAACAATCAGCCTAAGGGCTGGGGATTTAGTTCAGCGGTTTGGTGGCTTGCTTCGCAAGCGCAAGGACCTGAGTTCGATCCCTGGTACCAAAAAAAAAAAGAAGAAGAAAAAAAGAAATAATCAGCCTATATTAATCTTTCCTACCCATTCACATAACAGTTTATTTTTTGGACACATTTTGTATATTTGGCACTTGCACAGAAACTGTCAGAGTTGAAATTGTTTTGTTTTTGTTTTTAATATTTTACTTCTTCTTTTTCTTTCTCTTATTCTTTATTTTTTATGACCAACATTTTTTTAGCTCAATTTGACAAACTTGTTCTGAGTGCCTACTGTTCAAATACTCTGCCAGGTCCAGGCCTCAAAAGTTGCAAATGACTACTTAAAAATATACTTTTAAAAGTAAATATAAAATAGAATAAAAAATTTCAAATCTCAATAAGCTTCTTTTTATAGTAAATGGAGGTAAATGATCTTTTCAAGTAAACTTTTCAAAACCTTTCAAAAACTACCACAGGAAAAGAATGTATTTTTTAAAGTTGTTAAAACTGATGTGTCCCCCATTTCTTTTAATCTTCACAATTTTTTTCTGTTGTTCACACTAAAAGATTTTGATGCATTAGAATTTAAACAACCAGGATTAGTTCTGAATGTTCAAAGTAATGAAATATTACAGAAACAGGGAAGGTCAGAGGTCCATAGAATGAGACAATGCCACTTAACAGATGTAGTGAATAAAGGGGAATAGTTAACATATCAAAACCAGAGCCTGATGCTACTACTAACAATAAGAAATGCAGTGACTTAGAACTTATTCAAATAATTAAAAGTCCTTCACCCAAACATTATCATCAGTAATGCTTATTTTAAATAGAATACAAATATCACTATTGAGATTTTGTTTGAAAAATTATATAACCTGAGTCTTTATATGGGGATTGTGATTATATTTAAATATTCTTATTATTAAAAAGTACTTACCTCCAATATGTAATCTTCTTTAAATAAAGTGTGTATGTATTTAAACCTTCCCACATAGTTTGTTTTCTCCTTGCTAAAAATACAAGAAATAGTTGTACTCTTGCCAGGCTTGGTGGCACATGCTTGTAATCCCAGCACTTTGGAGGCTGAGGCAGGAGGATCACTGTGAGTTCAAGACCAGACTGGGCTACATAGTGAGTTCCAGGTCAGTCTCAACTACATAGTGAGACCCTGTCTCAAAAAACCAAAAAAAAAGGAACAAATAGTTGTACACTTCAGTAATTCTTTAGGAAAATACCCAAAAAGCTTAGAAACAATTTTTGAATAAACACAAGAAAGCAGTCCTTCATTATAATTATTGTAATTATACTTTGCTACTAACTTAATTCAGTGCTGTAGTTTAAATTCTAATTTTCCTTGTTTAAAAATGAAAGCAAATATTCTTGGTATAAGTCTCTAAGTCTTTTACTTAATAAGGATGTATGTGTATGAATACATCCAAGTTCATTATAAATAAAATTAAAACAGAGACAGCCCAATAATTTTTGATATGCAAATATTTAATCAAAGTATATCACTCCTTAGTATAGCAACAAAACATCTTCAGTAATACAGCATATTAGAAGTGGGCATTCATAAATGCACCCAACTGTATGTTTAATCACCTGAAAACATACTTTGTGAGACTGAAACTTAGTCACTAAAATGCAGTGGTAATGAATTTAGTTACAGATATTTTGCACACATTTGCCACTTGCTCTAATTTAGAAGATTAGTACATTTCAAAGGACTTAGCACCTTAATGATTATACGTTTCCCTGGTTTTGCTGCAATTATCATCCTCAATTTTATAAATAAGGGAGTTTTTAGAAAAAAAAATTCTAAGTCCTTGGAAATGATTTTTGAATTCTCTGGGTTTCAGTAAATTTTGTATGGATTAGTATTTGAGTTCAGGAAATTTTAGTCAGTTAAATGAGAATTCAAAAGCTACCTTTGGCACTTGTGATTTGTATAATTTTGAATTACTTTGGCTTCTGTTTTCAATAGGAAGACTGGAATAGTGCAGTGCCAGGAACGTGTGGCTTGTATTAATGCCAGGAAGTTGAGGTGTTCTAATTTAGCCTCTAATCAAATTATGTAAGGTGCATTAAAGAATGTGTAGAGTTCTCAGCCAACAAGAGTCCAAAAACTAGCTTTGCCTTTTATGAGTCACATAATCTCCACAGAGTTACTTTGGCATTTGTTCTGTATCTGTTGGATGGATACCACCATAGAGCCCATGACATGAATTTATGTGCCAATCGAATGAATTGATCGTTTTAGTTCAACATTAGGGACATGGAAAGCATTTGAAAATTTTGAATACTACTATTCTGATTATTTTAATAATGACAATTGCTGAGATTAGGGTAAATTATGGCATATAAATTGGGTGTCAATAGAAGTCTTTTCTTTTTAGGCCAAAATATGGAATACATTCTATGTAGAGACCTTGAAAGATGAAAATAGCAAAACAAGATGAGAATTTGTCTGGCAAAACAGTAAACATGAGTTTTTTTTTGTTTTTTTTTTTAAGTAGGAAAACTATTCCAAGTGAAAGGGAAGTGTGGCAATGGAAGTTTGGTATCTAGTGAAAGTTTTTAAAGGAATAGATACTTATGAGTCTTATTTCTGAGAGCCAATAAGCATGGATATTTCATCCCTATTCTACAAATGATTATTTACTCCAGTATATTAATTAATCTTCTTTGAAGGAACAGAATCAATAGAAAATATACATGTGAATATTCAAGGGAATTTATTAGGTGGCCTTACTGGATGGAAATGGAAGAGACCACAGTGGCCTTTTGCATGCTGACATAGTAGTGGATTGAGTAGCTGCTCAGCTCATGAAGATGGAAACCATACAAAAAGTGGCATCAAGACTGTAGCACCCGATGGAGGCCTAGAAACCCTGCAAAGTCGCTGCTGAGTCTTACCAGGAATTTGAAGAAACTGGAACCCGACTTTGAATTCTAAAGGTGACACAATCAAGACATACCTTCTTAAGAAGACTGAAGCTGTTCAAAATGAGGCATTCCCTTATTCTTTCCCTTTTTTCACTCCATCCAGCCTGTAAGCCCATTGGTAATTGCCTTTCATAACCAGTCTGGATATCCTGCTTAGTTTGCTGGTCTACATGTCACTCATCTCTAGACGTAATAAGAACTGTGCTTTTCTAATCTTCTAGGCTTTGCTTTTCTTCCCTTCCCTTCCCTTCCCTTCCTTTCCCCTCCCTTCCCTTCCCTTCCCTTCCT
>NW_022900932.1:32665547-32732479 GCF_012274545.1 Fukomys damarensis
CTCTCTCTCTCTCTCTCTCTCTCTCTCTCTCTCTCTCTCTCCATACTGGGGATCAAACTCAGGACCTTGCTCTTGGGGGGCAGGTGGTGGCACCACTGAGCTAAATCCCTGGCCAGCTAGGCATTTCTTCCTCCAGACCCTTGACATATCACAATTAATGGTCACAGTTTTCCCTTTGTCAGCTTGATAACCAGACACATACCACACTTAATCTTCTCACGCAATACGAAGTTCATGATTCCACCTAACTTGATACAACTATCTTGCATACAAATGAAAACACATTAATTTTCTCAAAATAGAAGCTAAATTTTTTCTTTTAGTATATGTGTTGCTGAATAGATCACCCAATGTTTTTGAGTCATACAATTTTTCTTGACATTCTATAATTCAAATATTATAATACTTCATAATACTTATGCACTTACTTCATAAATACTTATGTATTTCATAATACTTATGTACAATGTCAATACAATCAATAATATGTCTAAAAGTAAATAAAATATATGCTTACTATATATTCATATATACACAAGCATATTAACAAAATATGTAAGAAATATGACAATTACTATCCTCTTTTCTGTAGTTGGTTACATGGTTAGATGGTGCTTAAAACTACCTTCTACTCTGATTCTGTGCTTCCTTGACTTTCAATAAGCACCTCAGTGGGTCTTGGTTCTTTATTTAGTGTAGTATACTTCATTTCTGAAGTTTCTAGGCTATATGTCATCAAGTGGGCTGTTCTAGTTTCTCATGGACATTAAAAACAGGGCAGGGAGACACCATAAGGGAGCTTTTGTATTCCAAACACATTCCTTCTTAGCTCCATTGTGAATAGTTGTTAAATTTCCTCTTGGTAGTCTGGACTAATCTCAACAACCATCACTATAATTACCTTTCTAGCCCACTGATTCAGAGACATGAGAGGTCCAAACTGGATAGAGGGAAGTTCCGTTCAATGGAATCATTGTTGTGCCTCCAATTGCAAGCCTTCTGCTTCTGGAACTAATTTTTAGGCTAGTAGAGGCTAAAGTCACATGAATAGGGATCAAAACTTTGATAATGGGTTATCAGCTTAATGTTGACAGGTAGCATTCCATTTTCTTCCTTGATGCCTGCACCCATAAATTCTGACTTCTAGAGAGAGTGAATCATATACTGGACACTGATTCAGTGCACATTAAGCCTTATGGAGAAGCTTGACCTAACCTAAATATATTACCACCCAGCTGGCACATTAATTGCGTATTTCAAAGGTCAGTAAACTGCTTTATCAATCCAGATGCTTCTGAATGATGGTGAGAAATAATAAAACTAATAGATTCCATGAGCATGAGCCCACATATCATGTTCATGAAATGCATTCTTTGGTTAGAAGCAATGTTGTGTGGACTGCCATGACTTTGGATGAGATAATCAAGTCCATGATAGCTTGGGCATTAAGCAGTGACTATAGCCGAGTCAGCCTTGGTGAGTTGAAGTTCATGTTCCTGAGTCCATGCATAACCTCTATCTCTGCCGGTATGGCCACTTTTTCATGAGCCCATTGCGTACAAACAGGGGTGGCTGAGGAAAAATGCTGATAGCTATTCACTGAATGGGTTATCCCATCAAACCAATTATTGTACGAAAGTCCTATTCTGCTGAGATTACCTATTGATTAATATTTACATGGCACACAAATATTTTCACATCTTTCATATATGTGGAGATATCTACCCACATCTTTCTAAATGGCTCTGTCACCAATTTTTTAGCCATTTTTCTTCCAAATCATTGACCATGCACTCAGATTAGTACATAGTTACACATCTGGTCATTTATCTTTCACGGTATATGTTCATCTAGGCGTATGACCCAAAATTCCACCCACTGAGAAGATCCATTTTCACCACTGTCCTTTAGGGATGTCCTTCAAAAGAGCTGTAGTGTTTCAGGTGTCCATATTCAGGTGATGCCTCCATAAATTGCCAAATATTTTGCAACCCAGGCCCTGTCTTCTCTTCCTCTATTAACTTGTATAAGAGTATACCCCATAGGGCCTGAGGTGCACACTTGGAAATAGAAGGTAGTATATCAAGTATATAGGAAGCATATACTTTTGAGTCATTTTTTCATGTAAATTGCTTGTAGCTAAAGTACCTGCTTGAACCCAATCACTTATTTACATGTCACTTTGGTTTGACCATGGACTTTTGCTGTGTACAACCTACATTTTGACTGAGTAAATCATATAGCATGCAGTTCATGAAGAACAGTTTATGTTCTATAGTAATGTGGTGTCCATGGTCAGCATTATCATCACTATTATTATTACTACTATTGTCATCAGGGTTCAAACTCAGGACCTTGTGGTTGCGAGGCAGGTAGCAGCACCACTGAGCTTAATCCCCAGCCCAGCATTTAGTTTTTACTAAGGCTTCATAGCAGAGCAGAAGTTTTTTCTCCAAGGGAGAATAGTTGTTGGCATTTGATGATAGAATCTCAGTCACAAATACTAGGAGTTGATGCTTTGATTCTCCTTTGGAAATCTAACACAGGCTCCAAACAGAATTGTTATCTGCCCCTGACAGCTTATGTACTTTTTGATCTGCTGGTTCATGTAGAGAAGAGGGAAAAGGGACATTACCAGAACCCCTGTAGTGAGTCCTGGTCTCTTGTGAGCAATGACAGCACACACCAAATTAAAGAATAAAGATAGGAAATGAGACTTAGTGAAGAAAAAGCTGGGTTCTAGAACTGATCGATGCTGCTTTGGACAGCAAAGACAAAGGTACCCTGAGCTTGTCACTATTTATTAGGTCCATAGGGAGAAACAGATAACTCAGAGGTGGCAGTAATCCTAAAATGATGAGGATCTTATGGAGGAAGTTATCCGATGTCTCAGAGGATGGTGGTAATCCTAAATTTACAAGGATCTTATGCTGATGAGGATCTTGGGTTGATGAACAGTTTATGTTGATTGTGAAGGTTAGATGAGGAAAGATATTCTTAAAACATCAGGTGAGATGAGCTAAACTGATAAGGAATTTTTCCCTCCCCAGGTAAAACCTTTTTTCTTTTACTACTTGTTCCTCAAGGAACCAGATTTCTTCAGCTGATGTAATCTTGCCCCTGAGTATCACATCATCATGGGACCACTGAGGTCTCAGCTGTAACCAGAGGCAAAAACAGAGTTATGTTTCAGCATGTCATAGCCAGCCTGTAGGCAAGAAGACTAAACCAAATCATAATTTAACCATGAAATTATTTTTCTCCAAAACTATGTAGAATGGTTCCTGACAGCTTCATATAGCCCAAGAGGCAAAGCCACCTGAACAACAATCTTGAATTGCTCCAGGGCCTTCTGTTGTTCTGAATGGGGATCACTTAAAACTTGCAGCAGCTTTCTGTGTCATTTAGTAAATGAGCCAGAGTAACACACCCATGTGAGGTATATGTTGCCTCCAAAATCCAAATAGGCTTGGTGTTGTGCATTCTCCATGGTTGCAGGACAAGCCAAATGCATTGATTTATCCTGTATCTTAAAAGAGATATTGCTGCATATTCTATACCACTAGACTCATAGAAATTTTACTGAGGAAGAGAGATTTTAAATATTTGGATTTATTTCTTATCCTTTGACATGCAAATACTTCACCAGTAAATCCATCTTACTCATGTGTTCCAATCAGCATCAAATTAATGGAGTAGTATGGTACTCTGTGGAAGAGTAGGGTGAGGAAGATCCCTCCAAACTAAGATGTGACACAGGGCTGAAAAGTTGATAGAACCCTGAAACAGGATAGAAAAAATGTATTGCCAGTCTTGCCTCCTGAAATTAAGTAGATTCTGATGGCCCTTATTGGTAGATATGAAAGAAAAGGCATTTGCCAAATCAATAGCTACATACCTAGCACTAGGTAATGTGTTAATTAATCAGTTGAAGCAATAAAACTACATGTGTTACAGCAGCTGCACTTGAGTGGTAATTGATGAACTTACCATATTCTATCATCATTCTACAAGATCCATCCATATCTTGAACAGGTGAAATGTTAACGGGTTAAAAAGGAATGTGCAGGCAACTACCTCTGCTCTATGTTTCAAGTCCTCAAGGGGGGCAATCATTTTTGCAACTCCTGCTGGAATATCTTACTGTTTTTGATTCACTGCCTTCTCAGGTATGGGCAACTCTACTGGCTTTCATTTTGTGTTTTCTGCTAAATAGCCTTTCCTGAACATGTTAGGGAATTAATTTAGGTATTGTGTCAAATGATAAGTATATTTATTACAGTTATGCAGTCTGTTACTGGGGAAATGGATGGATTCAGACCATGGCTAAAACACCATTTATTACCTGACTTGGGAACACCATGATTGTTAGTGAACAGCATAGGTCGACTTAGGTGTGAGACTATTCTGGTAAATGCTTTACCAATGCTGCCCATTATTGTAAGAAATTCCCCCTTGCTTTTGGCATTTGAATACTGTCACTTGGCATTTGGCCCCTGCCACTTCAGGAGCCAATTATACTTTTAGATTTCACAATTGAGTGATTGTGTTCTCCACTGGAAATTCTGGCATGCAGAGAACAATGATAGAGCACATCAAGGATGTTGCTGCTCTCTTTACAAATCTTTTTTTTTTCTTCTCGAGGACTTAGATCCCTTTGTATTAAAGATGGGGAAAATATTAACAGTATAAATTTTTGATAGTGCACTGTGCATGCCATCTTTAGTAGCTTTCTGGGATTTGAGCCTGCTTATAAGCCTAGAGACAAAAGTGGGTGGTAAGAATTGGTCCTGAGGGAATTGGCATTGCCTTTCTAAGTAATGTATCAGGAAAATTCATTATTAGTTCATTAGACCATACAAGATCAGTTTCCTTCAGGCAGAGATGAAAACCTAATCACATAGGAGTACCACTGCCAATAACATTGGGGAGGTCTCTTCCTCTGATATGATAAACTTACCAGAATTCAGGACTTCAATGATCCTAGACTTGTTAAGTCTGTCCTCTAAATTTCTATGCCAATTTATGGGTTCACATTCTTTTTCAATCAGTGCCTACTCTTTCACTTTCACTCCAGGTAACTTTTGAAGCTGAAAGTCAATGTGCAATGCAATTTAGCCAATGGCATGAAGAGGGCTTGCATTTCGTTTTTGGCAACTTTAGCCCCAGGGCTAAAGGAGATAATTTTTTTTTTCTTTCAAGACATACTCTGAAGCCTTTAGTTTTTGTGGTTGTTGATGTTGTCTTTGTTTTCTCTGTCTGGAGAGGTAGAAACTTGATTTTTCAGCAGGAAGAGCACACAAAACCATTTCCAGTAATTTTGTGAGGCTGTAGGTTAACTATTTCTTAGTTATTTTCATAGAATAGAGTTATTTATATTACCAATTAGTTGATCTTAAAAGGAAGAAAATGGTTACAAAAGTTTCATAAATATAGATTACAAAAATAATAGACAATGTGGTCTAATTTGTAATTATTCAATATCTGAAGTCCGTGATAAAATTTATCTTGCTATGCTACCATCTAATATAACAAATTAATAGTGTCAAGAACTTCCAGAGATTAAAAAGTACATATAAAATACAAATATTATTTATAGTTTCTAAAATTATTCATTTACTTACTCATCACTTATGTGATTAAAATTAACTATGTATTTTTACATAGTATTTTACTAAATTTCAAATAGATTCAAATCTTATGTTTAACAAAATCCTTATTTATCTGTGTATGTACCTATCTATCTTACGACAAAACTAATGTCCCAAGATTTAATAGTTTAAAAACAAGATGCCAGAATTAAAATTCTTACTTTGGCACTTTTCACATGTACCATTTGGCTTTCTGATATTTTTCCCACTCATTTGATAAGGCCTAGCTTTCAAGATGTCTAGAAGCTGTCAATTCAGACAAATTCCTTGCCCTCTAAAAATAATAACATTTATGGGGCCGGGAATTTAGCTCAGTGGCTCCACTGCCTGCTTTGCAAGCACAAGGACCTGAGTTTGATCCCTGGTACCAAAAAATAAATGAACAAACAAATAAATAAATAAATAACATTTACATTTATTTTTAAAACATATTTTTGCTTTTCAAAAATACTAATCAAGTAATTTCATAGTTCCATTTTCTTATTCTATATGAAAGTTGTAAAAAGATTGCACTTATGAAAGTGATGTAATGGAATTTTCTCCACCAGTGGGGTTATGTTCAAACAAAATGTTCCCTCGCACCAACTAAAGAGACTGGCACTAATGAGAAACATTCTGTTCAGGTTGTATTCTATTGGATATATTTATGGAATTGTCAATAAGATAAAACTCTTTATATTTACACAATTTCTCTTGTGAAAAGTTTAATTTCTGGTATCAATATTTTTATTTTACTACAAATATGTGATTGACTTAAGGCCTGTAACACTCAGAATTCTGAGTGACTAACATTAAAAAAAGATTGCAATGTTAAATTTTTCCAATTCATTTTAATCAATCCTAAAGGCTACTATTTTTAAATTATAGGTGAGCTCCTTATCACAATAAAGTACAGAGAGATTACAGGAAAAATTGAAATGAATCTTGATATTATGAAAGCAATTGTCAAATTTGTGAAGAAAAATTGATTACCATTGGTTCATTTATATCAATTGGCTCTTTCTAACAATATAATGATTTGAACGATTTAATAATGTTTCATGGTATATTAATGCTGGTTATGTACTAATACTAGTAAAATCTTATATCTGAATTCAGTTTTAAATATGATTTTGAATCATATTTAATAAAATATTTATCAATGGCATTTTCTCTCCACATTACATTAGTGGAATAATTGTTCTGTTATAATTATCTTCTGTACATTTTTAAAATTTATTAATTTTCCCTAGGCTCATTTTCAAATGACTAAAGGTTTAATACATATATTTTTGGCTGACTTACCTGTAGTTTATATACTTTTTTAAAAAACTGGGCTCCCCAATTACTCAGAGATGTTTCATTCTTTTGTTTAACAGTTCACTGATAGCAGGCAGAGAGGCTACAAGATAAATCAGGCAGAGATTTTGTACACCACATTTAGATTTTCTAGACATTTCAGATTTGTTCATATTGATAATGGCTTTAAGAATAAAATTAATAACTTTCCACTTTGTTCTTTATTTATTCATTGAGTTTATTAGTACATTTTATGTACATTATGATAACATTCATCATTGGGAATTTGTACCTGCGCATGATATATTTTGGTTCCTTTTGTTCCCCACAGCCCTTCCTTCCCTTCAACCCCTCTACCCCTCAAAATTTATAAAAGCTTTGTTTCCATTATTTCCTGCTCTTCTTATTTTTTCTTTCCCATCCTCTCCCTTGCCCCTCCAGTTCCTCTTTCTCTTTAAGCACTTTCTTCCTATTTCACAATATCTATTATACGTTTTAGTCCTCACTTACACTTTGTTTCTCACACAAGAGAATCAATTTGGTACATATGTGTGGCCTATTTATTTCACCTAAGAGTATGGTCTTAAGGTCTTGAGGTGCATACATTCAGCCACAAAAGACTCTAGTTTGTTTCTTTATGGAATATATATATATATATATATATACATATATATATATATACATATATATTATATATTCACACACATATAATATAATCTTTATCCAATCATCAGTTAATGTGCATTTGGGCTGTTTCCTAAATTTAGCTATTATAAGCTATGCCTGTATAAAAATGGGTGTGCATATGTCTCATGATGCTTTTAATACTTTTAGTAAGCATTGTGGAAATCAGTGTGGAGATTCCTCAAAACTCTATTTTAATCTTCTCAGGTTTTATTTTTAGCAGTACATGTTTGCAGTACATAATGATTACCTTCCTTGTGAGGACTTGTTAGGTGTACAGAACACACCTCAATTTTTTTTTGCATCCCCTTCTCATTTCCTCTGTCTTTTGATCCCTTTCCCATTTTAAGGAGATCTACCTTCCTAATTACTATTATCTATCTTCTGTTTTGCTCTGTAGTTATATTTTAGATTTATCATGTAAGAGAAACCATGCAGTGTGTAAACTTGTGTGTCAAATTTATTTCACTTAACATTATACACTCAAAGTACATCCAATTTCAAACAAATGACTCAATCTGAACTCCCTTTATGACATCATAGTACTGCACTGTGCATAAATTACTCGCTTTCACTTCCTGTCCATCTATTGGTAGACATATAAGCCACTTGCAAGTTTTAGCTATTACGAACTGTGCTGCCATATACATGTATTGTTGTAATATGATGTTTTTAATTCTTTGAGGAAGACAAGAAGGAAACAGCTAGGTCAAATAGAATTTCTAATTTTAGTATTTTTTTCCAGGAACTTCCATATTGACTTCCACAATAGTTGTAAAAGTTTACCTTTAACAAGCATTGTAGAAAGGCTACCTTTTTCCCTGGAGCCTGATTTCTTGATGATGGTTATTCTTTCTGGAGTAAGATGAAACATCAGTATTGTTTTAATTTGCATTTCTCTAATCACCAGATATACTAAACATTTTCTCATATATTTAGTAGCCATTTTGCTTCTGAAAATTATCCAGTTCATTTACCAATTTTTTGATTGGCTCTTTTAATTAGGGATCTAAGTTTTTTTTTAGTGCTTTATGTATTCTAGATATTAGTCCTCTGACTGAGGAATAGCTAGCAAAAATGTTTTCCTTTCTTTGAGTAGTCTCTTCATTTGGTTAACTTTTCTTTGGTTTTACAGAAACTTTTTCATTTGATGTGAGCCTAATAATACTTTACTCTTAATACTATTTCTTGTGCCACTAGGTTCTGTTCAGAAAGCCTTTGCCTATGGTATCCATTTCAGAGTTTTGCCTCTTTTATAATGTAGAATAATAAATGTTTGTGCTTGACCTGAGGGTTTGTGTTGAAAAGTCTGCTGTGATTCTATGGGCTTTCCTTTGCATGTGATTGTTTCTTTTCTCTTACTGCTTGTAGTATTTTGTTCTTTTTTTGGGTTTCTGGGATCTGGATTATTATATGTCTGAGTGTAGTTTTGTTGTTGTTGTTGTTGTTTTGTTTTTTGTTTTTGTTTTTTTTTGTGGCTAGTTGGAGTCCTACATGACTCACTTATTTGTATGTCTAATTCTTCCCTTCTGTTTGGGAAGTTTTCTGTCATTAATTCTGTGAACAGCTTTTTAAAATTATTTGTATTTTCCCATGCTACTTCATGAATTACTATCAGTCTTATGTTATTCTTCTCTGTATCATCTAGGAGTTGCTGGATCGATTTCTCATGATCCCTTACTGTTTTTAAGAGTCCTCTCTTTTCTCAGTCACTGACTGCAATCCTATCTTATATATCTGAGATTCTATCTTTGCATTCTTTTATTCTACTGGGTACACTTTCAATAGAGTTTTTAATCTCTGGATATCTGTTTCATGGATTCCATTTCTTTCCTCTGTTGGGCTTTCATTGTTTCCATTTCTTTCTTATGCTGGGCCTTCATGTCTTCTATCATGGTCCTGAGCTCATCTATTTTTCCTGTCAGTTTCTGTTCTAGAGTCTTGAATCATGACTTCCATTTTGCTCACCATCTCTATGCTTATCTGGGAAATTGTTTCTGTTTTTCTGGAGTGAGGTATTTCAAGTCCTAAAAGAAAACAACCTCCAACCTAGACTGACATATCCTGCAAAACTCTCTTTCAAAATGGATGGGGAAATAAGATATTTCCATAACAAAGGACACCCAAGAAACTTCATGAACACCAAACCAGCACTAGAAACAATTCTAAACAATATCCTAGAAAAAGACAATGAAGGTAACAACACCATGAGGCCCAACAGACCAAATCAACTAGTCAAGGCAAGAAACTAAAAGGAGAAGGCAAAAAATTAAAAAGAGCTAAGAAGAAGACAATAACATGACAATGATAAGTCAGTACATATCACATATAACCATCAATGTCAATGGCTTCAATTCACCAATCAAGAAAAATAGACTGGCAGAATGGATTAAGAAGCAAAATCCAACAATATGTTGTATACAAGAAATACACCTGGTGCAAAAAGAAGCCCATAGACTGAAAGTGAAATGATGGAAAACAATTTTCCATGTGACAGGAGCCCAGAAAAAAGCAGGGGTAGCAATCTTATTTACAGACAAAGTAAATTTCAAACCAAAACTGATTAAGAGAGACAAAGAAGGTCACTACAAAAAAGAAAAAATATATAAATATCCTTGTAAAGGGAACAATTCAAGAGGAAGTGATGACAGTCATAAACATATATGCACCAAAGATTAATGCCCCCAACTATATAAAACAAATATTAAGTAACATAAAAAACCAAATAAACACTAATACAATTGTAGTGGGGGATCTAAATACCCCACTATCACAAATAAACAGATCATATAGGCAGAAAATCAACAACAAAATACTAGTACTCAACTAAGCTTTTGAATGCATGACCTTAATAGATGTCTATAGAGTGTTCCATCCCACAACATCAGAATATACATTCTTGTCAGCTGTACATGGGTCATTCTCCAAGATAGACCACATACAAGCTCACAGAACAGGTCTGAATAAATGCAAAAGAAGTGACGTTATCCCTTGTATATTATCAGATCATAGTGCAATCAAGCTGGAGATTGATAGCATAAGAAACTGTGGGAATTTCACAAACACATGGAAATTGTACAACACTCTCCTGAACAGTCAATGCATCACAGAGGAAATTAAAGAAGAAATTAGACAGTTTTTACAAACAAATGAAAATGCCATTAAAACACACAGGAATCTATGGGACACAATGAAAGCAGTTCTATGTGGAAAATTCATAGCACTGAATGCCCACACTAGGAAAATAGAGCGAGCTCAAATAAACAACCTAAGGATGAATCTTAGACTATTAGAAAAACAAGAGCAAGAAAAACCCAAAGCTTGAACAAGAGAGGAAATTATAAAGATTAGAGCAGAAATCAATGCAATGGAAACTAATAAAATGATAAATGAATTAATTAATATTTATGTTTTAATGTTTAGATCTCTCATCAATTTTAATTTTAATTTTAATTTAGTACATGGTTTACTATATGGGTCTAGATTCAAGATTTTGCATGTGCATAATCAATTTTCCAGTGCTATACTTTAAAGATTTTATCTTTCACCCAGTGTATATTTTTGGACCCTTTGTCAAAAATCAAATAGCTAAATGTGCCTAGGGTTGTTTCTGAATTTTCTGTTCTGTTCCATTTATCATATCTGCTTTTGTTCCAGTTCTATGCTGTTTTTTGGTCACTGTAGCATTGTAATATACATTCAAATATGGGATTTTTTTTTTTTGTCCCATGATTTGCTCCTGTTACTCAAGATTGTTTTTGATCTTATGGGTCTCTTCTGGTTTCATATGAATTTTAGGATTGGTTTCTCTATTTCTGGGAAGAATGTTTTTTTTGGCAGGGGTGATTGAGTTACCAGCTTTGGAAGTATGGACAATTTACTAGATTGGTTTTGCCTATCCAAGCGAAGGGAATATTTTCTCTTGCTGCTTTGATCCCTTTGTGCAGAGTACTGTAGTTTTTGCCCTAGAAGACTTTCACTTTCTTGGTAAGATAATTCCTAAGTATTTAATTTTTTGTGATGCTATTGTGATTATTGTTGTCTTCCTAATTTCTTTTTCTGTGACTTCATTATTGGCAGAGTGGAATGTTATTAACTTTTTTTGTTGATTTAAATCCTGATACATTCGTGAATTTGGTTATTCTAGGAGGCTTTTGGTGGAACTTTTGGATCTTCTATAAAGAGAATTGTGTCATCTGCAAATATTAAGTTGACTTCTTATTTTCTTGTACATATCTCTTTTATTTCTTTCTCTTGCCTGATTGCTCTGGGTAATGTTTTGAGTATTATGTTATATAGGAGTGGTAATAGTAGACATCCTTGACTAGTCCCTGATTTTAAAAGGAAAATTTTCATTTTTTCACCAATTAATATAGTGTTCACAATAGGTTTGTCATAAAAGGCTTTGAACAGATTGTGATAAAGTCCTAAAAACTTCAGAGGTTTTTTTTTTTTTCACGAAAGGATTTTCATATTTCTTCAAAGGCTTTTTTATGACTATTGAGATGATCATGTAATTTTTGTTCTTGCTTCCATTTAAGTGATGTATTTACTGACTTATGTGTGTTATGCATACATTTACTGACTTATGTATATTCAATTCTTGCATCCTTTGGGTTAAGCCTGCTTGGCCTTGATGTATGATCATTTTGGTGATTTGTTTTATTCCTTATTTTTTTTTCATCTGCGTTCATTAAAGAAATTGGCATGTATTTCTATTTTTGCTTAGATATTTGCCTGGTTTGGGGATTATGGTGATACTAGTTATCAGAAATAACTTTGGAAGTACTCCTCACCTTTCACAAGGTTAAAGAATTTCAATAATACAAACATTAGATCTTCTCTAAAATTTTTGTAGAGTCCACTGGTGAGCTCATTGGGTTTTCTTTCTTTGTAGGTTTTTTTGGTATTTTTTTACTGCTTCAAGTTCATTGCCTGTTACTGAACTATTTAGAATTTTTGTATCTTTTTGGTTCAATTTGGTACTCCATATGTTTCTAGGACTCAGTAGTAAAGAAAGAAGAAAAGATCAGAGTAACTTTAGAGTTAGAAAATGGCTAATAATTTTTATTATATATTTTCTTATGTATTATCAACCCTAATTAAATCTCTTAATAACCCCAAATTGTTTATTCTTTAAAATTGCAGTTGTATTCAGTTACATCATAATATTTGTGAGAATGTTTATTTTAACAGAAGAACAAAAGGGCAGTGGGTAAAAGCTTTCTTTGGGGAGAATGATAATAGTGTTCAGGGGGATAGATGGCATGCTAAACTCTTTCCCAGATGATTTAGGACTAAAGAAAGGGAGAATCACCAAACATGGAACTTTTATTCATAAACAATTAACTGCAAAAGCATACCTAGAGAAAAGAGATTTTGTGAGACCAGAGGCTAATGGGATAGTACAGCATTGCTTTGCATAGAAACTATTCCTGTATTATGTGTATGGACTTTGAAATCTTGAACACACAACTGTAATGAGAAGCTTTAGGGATTTTCATGTGTACATGGTTTCTGTGGGCACAGAAGAGTAAATGAAAGGAAAGAGTTAGGATTCTCCAAGTAGTTCCATAAGCAAAGGGTGTAGTCAATTCAATATTTAAGAATAAACAAAGGCTTGAGTTTGATCATGTATAAAGTCAAATGAGTAATGAACTCTTACAGAATGATAAAATTTAGGACATGATATTTCAGCTACTACATTTTAGCCATTAAAACTAACCAAATTTTGCTTATATAAGGATTTCTCAATCTTGTACTATTGATATATTTGAAGTTAGATAATGTTTCAAGGGAGAGAAATCCTCTGCATTGTCATTTTTCTTAAACCATTTCATATCTGTCATCAGTAGATACCAGTAAAAATTGTCCCAGATGAGAAACTGTGTGTGTGATTTCTTCCTTTGTTTTCTAAAGCTTTAGTCTTTTTATTCAGAAGCCCATATAGCAACTTATTTGGGCAGATGTCTGGTAAATATTTTTTTATTGACATATCCTAAGAAATCCAGGAACCAAATTGAGCTATAAATTACAGCTTGTTTTTGAAATCAATTATAACATTCAATATAAACTCATGCCCATAAACAAAATGGCATGTTAAGGTAGAAGTAAAGTTTAAAACCTTCTAAAGACAAGCAATTATCTTTTCCATATAACACATAGGGAACAATTACAAATGAGACTCAAATGTTTAACTCAGGTCTAGATAAAAATCTAGGTATTAACTAGACTTTTTTAATAATGGCTTTTATCCATTTTCTATTTGTGCTATTATATGGGTTGAAAGCTACAATAGCTTTGGAAATTATTTTTCTATTGATTATTTCACATAAGATTAAATAGTAAAAGAAACAGCTTTTAAAATACTTTAAAATCTATTAGATAGTTCGTATTATTTACATGGTGGTAGTAATGAATCTAGAGCCTCATGTGAAAATAGCATGCTCTGCCCCTGAGAAGTTCCCATAGACTCATATATGGTGATATATGGTTTATCTTCTACAAGCTAAGATGGCTATATTTGACCATTTTGAAAGGCATTACAGACTTCATTGAAACTTATGAAACAAAAATGTATGTTGTGAATATTTCAAATATGATATGAACATTGAGCATATATCTATAGTCCAAAATAATTAATTAAAAAAAAACTATTTTAGGAGAATTAGCCATCTCCAAGAATTCAATAAGAAAAACATCTCACTGTGGATTTTTTCAGAGAAAGAGAAAAAGTACAGGAGGCACTTTGTTCTTTTTCAGGAAAAATTGTTTTTACCATGATCTCAGCAGTATAGACAGTGTTATAGACAGCAGCCACCCAATTCCTCTGCAAGATCTCTGGAACCATTCACATTTGAAGTCTGTATAATGCTAGAAAGAAGAATATTTACTCTAGGCAATGCAAAGTAGTGGGAAATTAGAAGTTTGGCCAATTTACATAGGAAATAACCTTTCATTTATAGATGTTAATGGCAATCTGCTTAGTTTTTAGGTTAAATTAGTGGTAGTAAACCATTGTACATTGACTATACAGACATTTATAGCTATCCCAATCATATTTTGCATATTTCCATAGAGAAAAGTCATAGGAATGTTTCCTTGTAGTACTATATTATAATAGCAAACTAGAAACTTTGAGTGTCTTATTGCAAGAGTGGAGAGAATTTAGGTGTTAAAAACATATCATTGAAGGTTACCCAGTGCCAGGGGGAAATATTACTTATGTACACAAAAAATGAGGGCATTTAAAAAACATAGCATGCAGTGGAAAGTTAATAAAATGAAATATACAATAAAATATTATTTATGTATGCTAAAATATTTGGCAAGTGTTCAGAGAACAATAAAGTAAGTACTGTATGTTAGAATGGTGGCCTATGAGTGTCGAGAGTGGAGTAAAAGTGAAGTAAGGGGACAGATGTACTTTGTATAAAAAAAAGTACTAATTACATTCTTAGTATAATGTTTGCCTCCATGTTGATGTAAATTTTTGACATATTAATAAACCACTAAGCTACACAGATTAATGACCACCCATTTGACACTGGGTCATATGACACATTTGCCAATTGCTAACAAAAAGACAAAAAAAAAAAAACATTTTTGAATCAGAATTTTCAGAAACAGAATGTCATTTAAAGAGTTTGTATAAAAAGTACCCAAAGGACAGTTTTAGCAATCAGTTGAATAGTGGCACTAGAACAGACGCTAGGAAGTCCAATAGTGTAGAAGAAACCATTAATGAATTTTTAGAGATTCTGAGAGTTAAGGGATCTTTTAACAGTAATTCTCAGCTCCTTCTAAGGCTATCATGTAATCTATCAAATGAAATCTCTGAATTCCATTTAAAATTATTTTTAGGGTTATACTTACCCATCTTAAGAGTAAATTATCAGTGAAATATTTTAATACTAACACAATTTTGTCTTCTGTATAATTTTGATTTATTAAAGTTATAAATTTATTAAATTAATGCATTTTTAAATAGAAATAAATCTCTCCATAAAGTCGACATTTGCTACATGTAAATTTATTAATTAAAAGGGATGATGACTTTGTTTTGCTCCCAAAACACAAATGTTTGGAGAAATCATAAACATTTTAAAATTTAAAACTCCATCATTATATTTGATACATTGTTCTTTGGTGTTGAAATAATAGATTATGACAATGGGCATATCATGATCAAGCATATTTGCTTTTAGAAATATATGGTATTGACTTAAAATCTTGTTATTTGTGGCAACATGGATAGAACAGGAGATCATTATATTAAATTAAATATACCATTCCCAGAAAGATAAGTATTACATGGTCTCTTATTTGAAATATAAAAATTCATTACATTGAGGCTGAGTAGAATGGTGATGACCAGAAGCTGGGCAAGTAGGTGGGAGGGAGAGATGGAGGGATGTTGATCAATGGGTACTTAATTATGCTAAGGAGGAACAAGAACTTCTGTGGTGCTATTGCAAAGTGAGGTGAAGGTAGATAACCACAGTTTACTGTGTGTTTCAACAATCTAGAAGAAAGAATTTTCAATGCTTAGACCATGAAGAAATGGTAAATATTTAAGGATATATTTATCTTCAAATGCATATACGCACATATAAATATGCATATATATCCAGATTTAAATATTACACAATGTTAAACATCACTGTTATTGAAAAATAATGTCAGGGCCAGGGATTTAGCTCAGCAGTTCAGTGGTCTGCCTTGCAAGCTCAAGGACCCGAGTTCAATCCCCGGAACTAAAAAAAAAAAAAAAAAAAAAAAAAAAAAAAAAGAAAAATTTTTTATTTTT
Source organism: Fukomys damarensis (assembly GCF_012274545.1). Classification (NCBI taxonomy): domain Eukaryota; kingdom Metazoa; phylum Chordata; class Mammalia; order Rodentia; family Bathyergidae; genus Fukomys; species Fukomys damarensis. The sequence continues at coordinate 32,681,970 of NW_022900932.1, forward strand.
CAGTATTAAAAAAAAAAAAAAAAAAAAAAAAAAAAAAAAGAAAAAGAATGTCAATTTTTTAAATTTATCAGTTAAAAATCTTAAATTTAAAAAGTGACTATATCTTGTGGTTGAATATAATATCATTATCTGGCTATGAGTTTGACAGAGAATTTTGCCATTACTGAGTTTTACATCAACATTTTTTGATATATTAATTTGAATGCATCATTGCATCAAAGGTAGTGCAATATCATCCTTATCTGAATATGATTCAAATTTCACATCTCTAATCCACAAATGCAAGCTATGAAAAGCTCTAAAATACAAAACATGTTGATCAATGACATCAAGACAATTTCATACCTGATTTCATGTAATGAATTGCAGTCAAAACACAACAATATTAAAAAAATATTGTATAAAATTACCTTTAGACCTATTCAGGTAAGGTGTATATGACACATGAATGAATCTAAGGAATCAGAAATGGTTGTTATCACTGATTCCAAAATCTATTGAAAAGAGAAAAACAGAATCTGAAACAATTCTTGTCCCTAGCCCTTTTTGATAAGGGATAGTAAACCTATATATTTAATTCAGATGAACTAAGAGTGCTCATTGAAGTAAGAAAAGTAAGCATATACAATTCACTTTGAAGCAAACCACCTATGAATCCAACGTTCTCGAGAAAATTAAATGTTAAAGTTGTAAATACAACTTATAAAGCAAGTTTCCTTTCACAGTGTGTCTAATTTTATTTGATTTTGCACTTTCTGATAGCCTTTTGTAAGTATCTCAGAGAAGTCAGGCTGATATTTAAGCATGGTATTTGGTTCCTAGCTAAAGGGAATTGTACACATGTGATTTTTCAAAGGTCTGCCAATTTTTAAGTGTAATATGTTCTTGATACATTTTGAGAAAAGAAAACAACTTGAAGAGAAATGTGCTATGGGTGTACACAATTTAAAACAACAGAAAGTGGAGATTCTAGCTTTAAAACTGTCAACATGTATTGATGGTTCAGTTCTTTGATTAGAAAAAATGCTCTGAAAGAAAATATAGTCGTTTCAATTTAAATTATGGACATATTATTTTATTCAAAAAATTATTTTTGTTGCTTCCACATCTAGGGATGAATTAATGGCAAATTTGGCCACCATCACTTACAAACTAACTATAATCATTGGAAAAGAAGGTGTTTTCCTTAATTAGCTACTTTTATTTGGAAAGCTATCCTATATTGTGCAATTTCTGATAAGTGAAACCAATATTCTATTTTGAAATTATCATCTTTTACTTCTGATTTTAATTTTAAATGCTTACCAGATTATATATTCAATATATTAAGGAAAATTTGTTATAAAATGTTTGCTTTGGAGATATAATTAAATTCCTTTTTATGAATAATCTGCTTTTTTATAGGACATTACAGTACTAAATTTAAATTAATTAAAATTGTGATTAGGTAATCACTCCAAAATACAAGCAAAGGACAAAGAAGAGAGCAAAGGGATAGCTCTTATTTTCTGTGCATATCATATGAGTTTGGGGGTAATTTAGGAAGGCAATGTATGTATGCCTAAAGAGCATTTCCTTTGATACAGCAAGTAGTTAAATAGTGACATGAAAATAATAACACATTTTTAGAATCTATCAACATTAAATGTTACAACGAATCTATTTTATTGAGACAGTACAAAGGTCAATGAGTCTATAACAAAGAAAAGTGTGATATGGTCATGCCTTCACTAAGTTTATATAGTGCCCATTCAAAGAGAATTAAAGGATTACTCTTACAGCAACCACATATGGCATAGGCACACACCATTTTTACTTACAATTGTATTGTTGGAGTTGTTGAAAACAGCATTATTATGTTTTTATTTTCCTCCTCCAAATATAGTTTGCAACTTGTATTTCATACTACAAAAAGAAGTTATAGCTTGATACCAACTTTTGATATTTTATAGGTTTGCAATCTAAAACCCAATTCAATAATGAATCTCAGATTACAGGAGGAAAATAGAGTGTTCTTCAATTTCTACCTAAAAAGTCCTTCATGATTATCAGTAGCAAGAAACTTAGAAACATTTTCTAGCCAATTTTAACTCAAATTCATTTCTTTGTTACAAATTTGTTAATTTTTTTCTTCTGTGAAAGAAACACTCTAAGGCTAAGGATGTTAGGACAGCAAGGTCTGTATCCTGGGTCAAACACGCATTGTGCAATAAGACATAGCTCTTCCCATTCTCCGCTTCAGGGAATATCATTTCAGAAAGATTTAAACAACTTTACTCCGAGTAAAGTATTTTGTATCCATACCATTTTATAAGTTGAGTTCTCTGCCAGATGGAAAGTAAGTTTTCTGCAATACAGAAAATGGTTTAATTTGAAGACAGAAAAGCTTATGTCCAAGGAAATATTTTGCGGTATACATATGGAAGTCTGAGGTTTAAAGAGAGTTTGTTAGATCTCAGAGTGTGAATGTGTCATGAAATGCATCACGTACGAATGTAACTATTTCATTCTTTGTACTGTAGTTAATCTAAAATACTTGAAAAGGAGAAATATTCTAAACTATGAATGAGTACTAAAATTTTTTCAGGGTTCTGTACAGACTATAAATATGTGTAGATATGAAAGTAAATATTTTGAAATCCAAAGCCATTGCATTTGTTTTATTAGAGATCTCTATTAGATAGTACAGAGGTGTCATCTAACATAATTTGTTTTATTCTTTCAATGTAGTTAATACTGTTTAGTTTATGTCAATGTTTACAATGAAACAAATGACTTATCCTTAGTTTTAACAATGATAAATCTATCATCTCTATTTGGCAGTTAGCAAAGCCAAGTTTGGTAACAATATCACTCTCTTTGGAGTGATGAAAATGTCCTTTTTCAAAATTAACAGTAGTAGTTCATTTTTAGAGCAGTACTATGTCAAATCAATAACAATAGCATGATATGACTAGCATGTTTGTCATATCATGGTGTTAATATAAATTATTAGCTTATTTATTAATGTAAAAATGTGGTTTTGCAATAACATATATTGCTGAAACAATGTTACAAATTATTTTTTTCATATAATAAATACAAAATCATTGAACATGTGTTATTTTGTGTAGCTGGTCAAAAAGTGTTACGAGCATGACACACTACCAGACACCCTGTATCAAAACACAAAACATGTTTTAGAATTGTACTGAAGTATATGTTACTAGAGTGACTATACAAAATTATGTATATATATATATTATGTATATATATATAAAATATTACTACTTGTGATTATTATATCAATCATATTGAAATGAACTTAACATTTCATAATTTTTCCAAATTGCTACTAAGGTCATAAAATACATTGGAACCCATGTTGTTTTAAAGAACTGATTTTGCTAATACACAATTAACAACATGAAACAGAGAAAATAAGTGGGTTATTGAAGGAAACAAGTAACTTTCATTTGATCACTGAAAGTAGAATGTTGAAGAGCTTTCATTCCGAAAGCCATACATAGGTCACCTGAATACTTTAACAGGCACTTGCTGCTAGGAAGTAAGGGATTCAAACTAGCAGATGAACTACTAGTTCCTTTTCAGTGAAGCTGTGCTATCAATTGGCAGCAGTACTTTTCTGGCAATTAGCTGCTTTTACTTTTGCTGAATTAAGTTTTTCAGAATTTATATCATCTGCTTTTTCTCAGGCCTTTTTCAATTATGAAGGAACGATAATAGAGAAACTCATTACTTCTGTAGTTGCAGACTGATGCTTTAAACATGTATTCCCCTCTCGCTTCTTGGCCTTTGGCTAAGATCAAGTGTAAAAATGTATTCCCTTGGTGCTGTGATGCCACTTTCTACTTATCCTGAAACACATGTTTTCATGCTATGCAATTAATGATGCATTCTTCTTGTCATGTTGTATTGTAGAGCAAATACAATATTATTACTGAAATTTTAAGAATAAATTTGCCAAACAGAAATGATCAATATCTTCACCCTAGTTATCGCTTTCATCATTTCCTACGATTTAACCCTTGCAGCCACAATAAACTTCTTGCAGATGTTCCAACATCCCAAGCCACACTATTTTGAATCTTTTCAATTTTATCATCATTCTTTGAACATTCTTCTGAATATTCTTTTCCCTGTTTTCAGACTCCCTTTCACCATCATTTTTTTCATCTCTCTGCTGAGGTAATGTCCCCCGAGAAAGCACTTCCTGTTCATAGGATCTATGTGTTGATAAGCATGATATGTCAACCTGTCTGGACTAAGATACCCTTAAGGGATTAGTAAAAAATAATCCTGAATGTGTCTGCATGCGTAATACAGGAGTGACTTGGGAGTCTATATCTGCTCCCTCACCCTTTCTTCTCTAGTGCTAATTCTTTGTTCTCCTTTTTAGCTGCCATGAAATAAACATTTTTTTTCCTGCCACCTTCTTAACCTGTGGATTTAATACACAGAAGCAGTAGGCAAATTAAATCTCACTTCCCTTTAAATTGAGAGGGTAGGGTATTTTGTGTGAGTGATGAAAAACTTTACTATTACAGAAAATTGTCAACTAGAGTATGCCAACTGCTGTGACTATAACTGTGGTTTAGAAACTTCTGGAACTGATTTGCAGAAGTTTGGAAATGTAGAGACTCTGGTTGAAGAAGCCCTAAAATACTATAAGTAGAACCTGTTGGTTCATTCTGGACAAAAGCTCAAAAGTCAAGAATGGTAATAAGATCGCAGCCTCTGAAGGCCAGGATCATGAGGTTTTAATGTGGAAAATGACTTCCTTTTCATTTGGAGTAGGAGACATGTTTGTCACTCTCTAAAAAATTAATTTGCCTGCATTTTGTCCATGTCCTAAGACTTTGAAGAAGACTGACATTAAGCATTGTGGACAAACTGATCTTGTAGGGGGATTTCAAGTCAGCCCAGAATTTTGTCTTTGACATGAGCATTTCTGGCTATTTTCAGCCCGATGTATATTGGAATTGCTGAGAAAAAAAAAAAAAAAGCAGACAAAATAGGTATAATTAGATTTGAGACCAAAAAGAGCCACTTTAAACTGGGACCAAAAGGAGAGTGGTTCCTAAAGAAATTTGTCCTACTAAAACCAAACCAAAACCACAGAAATAACACTAGCAATAACAAAACAAAGCAAGTGTATAAGTGTTTAGTTCAGGGACAAGCAAAAAGATCTCCATGGTGCATGCCTATAATCCTAGCACTGTGGGAGGTCAAGACAAAAGGACCTTAACTTCAAACCTAACTTGGGAAATTTATTAATTTAGAAATACCTTTTCTTAAAATTAAATTAAAGTTTAAAAAATGGGCTGGGCTGCAGATATCGTTCAATAAAAAAGCCTTGAATTCAATTCCCAGTCCTCTTCCGAAGGGGAGAAAAACCAAAGAAGAAAGAAAACATCAAGACCCCTTCTATCTCATTTTGAAAGGTTAGCAGGTATAAGTCTTACATTTGAAAAGAGGGTCCCTGCATGCCTGCTCAAGAGAGTCCCCCTAGGGAATTGTTTCCCTCAGATTCATTTCACTGCGCATAGCCACACAAGCACTTAGAGGCCATCGCCGCCATGATCCAAAGGGCCCTGGCTACTTCTTGCATTGGGGGCAACTTTGGTTCACTTGTTTTTCCATTTGTCTAGCTTCCATTATTCTAGCTTCCATGTATATTTCAAAGGAAGGCTTGAGGGGTGTGGCATAAAGCCCTGGAAAGGACAATGTGTAAAGGTGTGGGAATGAAGCAAAAGGAACATTGCAGACTCCAGGTAGTCAGAGATGCCAGGAGCATGGAATATCCGCTGAGGATATCTATGAGCAATGAGTGGAAGCCGCCCCAGAGAGACCAGAATGGTGGGGTTGTTCCTGCTCTGTGCTACTCCCATCTTACCACCACATGTCCTGAATTGAACGCTGGACATGAAGTGACTGGTCTTAGTGTTTGCCCTGCTGGTTTTAAGTCTCACTTTGGTCCTATTTTTATTTATCCACCATTCCTACCGTTTGGAGTGGTAATGATAACCCTGTGACATCATACTTTGAGATTATATGACATTTTCATTTCTTCAAAGGTTCAAAGATAAGACTTTGCCTTGGGTCTCAGAAGAGACTTTGATTTGGACTTTTGAAAAATAATGGGACTGTTGAGAAAGATAGATAAGATACATAGGATAGTCACATCATGTTAGGCAAAATTATTAACTTGTATGTATTTGGAGATTAAGTATGGTTTAAGCCAATGTGTTTTGGTGTCAAGTTGACAAGTGGTAGAATGTGATGGTCCAGACTTTGTGGGCTTGAGAACCACTTAGGGAATTAGTAAAGCATATTTCTGGGGAAATCTAGGCAGAGGTCATGGATTGTGACCTTGGATACTATATATGGCCATTGGCCCTTTTCTCTCGGGAGCTATTTCCCTACTCTGCTTTTTGGGCACCATTAACTAAGTATTTTTGCACCACCACTGTCTTCTGCTATGATGTTTCTACCGTAAAGCCAATGGAATGTGAACTGAATTCCATGAAAATAAATGCCAAATGAAAACCTCTCCTCCTGTTTAAGTTGTAGATGTTGAATATTTTGTTTCAGCTGGAAAAGGTGACATACAATCTGAAATAGGACCTTTACCACCTGCCCTATTTTTTTTTCTGCTACATGCTTTATATTTCATAACAGCAGAAATGACTAACATAGTCTATATTTGCTCATATATTTGTATGTTTTTAATCTCTTTTCATCCACTGCATCTGAATTATGAAATCCAAGAGAATAGAACTTTGCCTCTTTTGATAATTCTTTTTTATGAAGCAACTAGAATAAAACCTAGTATATTGAAAATTCTAACTGAAAATTTTAATCAATTATTTAAAAAATTTAGTGTACCTCAACCAATTCTCTTTTATGTTGCCCATATTATATAAAATAAGTCCTATTTTCAAACTCTATTAGTCTTAGAACTGGAAAGGAGGAAAAATGAAATACAATGTATGGGATATATTTCCATATTCATTATTCCTCATGTACTTTTACTATAAACTAATTTTGTATGAAATATGACTACCACACCTTTAAGAATACACTGTAAGATATTCCAGAGTTACTGTAACTCAAAAGAAAAAGTTCCCTAAATATTACTTTATATTTCTAAAAATAACAACAGTTTAATTTTGCCAATTTCAACGCTGGTTTCCTAAGGGGGAATACTACTTCAGAGAGAATGCAGAGCAACTCTTTGACATTTGTTCTACGGAATTATTTTATACCGCCCTTTAATACTGAAAACAATTTAAATACTTTTCTTAAAATAAGAACTGCTTAAAGGAGGTTTGTGGCAAGACAATTAGTAGATAAAGAACATCACAGTAGACGTATGTCATTCCTGGTTACTCACATAAAATTTTATTACCTTGCAAATGCTTAAAATGATAGAATATAAATACACAGAAACTAGGGCAATAGTAGTGAACACTTTGGAGACAAAAGCCTAAACTGCAACCCAAAGCCACTTATTTATCACAAAGTGCCAACACCGCAATTAAACCTGAATGCTGAGGTTTTAGTATAGAAAAAACAAGTCATACATTAGCATCTCTTGGCTTAAAAGAAAAATAAATAAAATGAGTGTCAGAGGTTCACCACCACTTGTCTAGGGTGTAATGTCTTTACTTAAAATGTCATTCAAAAAGTTCATGTGTTCAAAAGTGGGGCTTTTGGGAAGGTAAGGGAATGGGGGGGCTCTTTGTGGATTAGTCTATTAAAGGATTAGAATATTATGAGCGCATACCTGAATGTAGGTCACTGGTAGCCTAAGAGAAGGATTTATGTCTTCAGTGGTTCCCTCTCTCCCTCCCTCCGTGTCTCTCTCCCTCTCCCTCTCTCTCTCTCTCTCTCTCTCTCTCTCTCTCTCTCTCTCTGCCTCCTTCTCTCTCCCTCCCTTCCACCATAATTTTCAGTCATGAAGTTTCTGCTTTGGTGCCAGTCAGCTATATAATAAAATCTCTGAAACTGTGAGCTTTCTCTTTGAAATGGTATACAACAGATATTTTCTCCCAGAAAGGAAAACTGACCAGTGCTCATGACCAGTTAATAATTGCTTAAGTTTGAGATTATATAAACAATACCAAATTCCAATCTTTATATCTTAGTGTCTATTTGTAACTGATCCTACCTAGATTTATATTTCATGTTATGCAATTGTCATGTACATGCAATGATTTCATTCTTAAATAAAGGTAATGTATCACTCAAAATATATTTTTGTTAATAAGTAACTTTGAATGATTAGCAATTAATTTCAGAAGATTTTTCTCTAGTTGTTATTTTATGACTCACTTCTTTGCTGCACACTGGGAACAGCTAAAGGTGATAATTACTGCCTATGCTAATGCCAGAATAAATCGATGATAACATTTTGAAAGAAGAAATAATTTAGGTTAGATCATAAGAAAGTGGTGACAAAATTTAAGTATATTTCCAAAAGTCAGGCTTTGTATTAAGTCTGGATAGAAATCAAGAACATTTGAGCCATTTTTCTACCTTACCAATTATTATATATGCATGTATATCTAAGTATATTATAAAGTATGGTATAAATTACTACATTTCCAGAACACTAAATACAAATTATATTATACAAAAGAAGAATTTCTAAAAGTTGTATATAAATCAGATTTTATTTTTTGACAATCAACACACATTCCTATTTGACTGACATTGTAATTTCAGAGATGTGCACTCGAAGAAAAATATTGGCTCTTGTGCCTCATAAAATGTCATGTCAGAAAGCAGTAAAACTTTTCCAATATTAAATTTAAAAATAAAAAGTATTATATTATAATGATTCTAGTAACACTAGAATAAAAATCATGTCTAAAATTCAGGATAATATCAGACATCTAGGAAGGTGCCTTCAAAATATAATGACAGAAACATTCACTTACATAAAATCTCCTTCTTCCCCAAAATGATCTTAGAATCTCTTACTTGGGTTTGTCTGTGTTTGTTATATGATTACTGTATTTGTTCAGTTTACCAGGACTTTTTGAGACATAGTAGTCACTGGAGAAAATGCTCTCAAAGAAAGGCAAGAAGAGATTCTAGCATTTCCAGAAATTGATGCAATATTGGCATCCATATCCTTAGTAAGTATAAGAATATAAGATAGAAACTATTTTTCCTGTTATTCTAAGTTAGAAAATAGAGTTCTGTTTTGCCCAGTTTAATGCATACATATTCATATAAGCCTGTTACTTCTCTCCGTGCTTTTGAATTATGTAGGAAAAAAATTAGTACCATTAATTTTAAACAATGGTGGTGTTAACATGTACATTTTTCTGAACAGTTATGGTTCTATTCTCTGTGCCTCAGGAGGACAATATTTGGTTTAAAACTCATTTGCTGGCATTAGGGTGATGATTTATAGATGTAGGCTGAAATAGAGCCATGTTTACCAGATTACTCTGAATGAGTTTACATTAAACGTATTTTACTGCTGTGCTTTTCTGAGGTTTGTGTTTTCTTCTGTTTAAAATAGATTGCTTTGAAAAAAAACTATTTTCAGTAACGTAGAACAAAACAGTTTGCTCATATTTCCTCAGAGACAGGGTAAAATAATGTGTAAATATTCTAATAGCAGTGTTTCTTTGAAATCATTGTTCCTATTATTTCTTTTGGATAAAATAATAAAAAGAAATCATAGATGAGTTCTTTGAGGCTCTGATATAATTTGGATATGTTTATTTATTTCTTGTTTTTAAAAACATTTTTTCCTTCTTCTCATTTTGGCTACTGTAATGCTTTATTTCACTCTTGATTTGTAAAAACTTAATACTAAGTGAAGTATGTCTTGTTTTCCGCTTTCTTTCTCAGATTGCCACTTGTCATTTGAAACACAAATGTTATTCCTTATCTTTTCTTAAAAAAACAAAAGTAGGTATCCGGAAGTACTGGACTTACACTTCATTGGAATAGGTATGTACAACAATACCTAGGTTTTCAAATCTAGTACTTAATTTGTGCACAAATGTAATTATGTTCATTGTGTATATATTATACAATGAGCACGTGTAATGTATTAAAGGCTACTTACTATTGTTTAAATGCAAATGTTCATCTCTCATTTCTTTTTATAATGTTAAATAAATGTTGATGTTTGTAGAAAAAATATTTGAAATTTCTATGAGCTATTAAATAACCACTTTTATGCCATTGTTTTCTTAGACATATACATTAACACGTAGACTCTAACACTAAGCATGGGTAACTTTGTATGACCTGGGAAGATAAAGGCTTGCCTGTCTACATTTCTATCTTCAGTAAAAGATATGTCACATCTTTTTTGATAATTTTGAAGGGACTGAAGTTATCACACAGGTAATTTTGTTATCTTCATGATTCATACGCCATATATTATATTTTCAATAAATACTTATGGTAGCACTTTTGAAGATTATATCCCATAGAATTATGGCATTAGTAAATTAGGGAGGACCAACTTAAACAGTGTTTCCTCAGATTATGGTACATGTGGTTATTTGTTGCTTTAATCCCTCTCCAAAGAAATATTCCGTGTGTGTGTGTGTGTGTGTGTGTGTGTGTGTGTGTGTATTATTATTTTGAATGATGGTCTTGCTAAGTCTGTATTTTGCACAGGCTTGGCTGAAATTTATAAACTTCTGCTTCAATCTCCCTCAGTGAAGGGATTGCATGTGTGTTCTATCATATTTGGCTTTTTAACTTACTTTTAAAAGACAAATTTCTCAGCTTTCTGTGAAAGTATTTACTCAGCTTTTCAGTTACTTTCTAGGTAACATCTGAGATATTTCCTTAAAACACACTTTCTTTTGTCCAGTTTTCTGAAATACTTCCAAGTGTCTTAAACTATAGAGTTTCATCTTAAAAATCAAAATATTATTTCCCAAAAAAGATGTATTTCTTATTTAAAACTATAGTACAATTGAACTTGTGTTTATTAAATTACTGTGGTAAAACGGTTTTTAGAATTTCTTTAAATGAACTATGTTTATCCTTCTACTAGTTTACCTATGTTTACATGACAAGTATACTTACTGTTAACCTATATTTATTGGCCAGAAATGATACATTGATGACAATAGAGTACAGCTGACAGGTATGTCACATGACTTGAAGAAGGAACTTGAATAATAAATACAATCTATAAAGGGGGAATGTTTGAGGACCATTGATATTATATAGTAATTTTATTCTTTTTCATTGCTGCAGTAATTTACAGTTGAAAGTTCACTTACTAGTGGGAGAATTTTAGTGCTTTCAAATGCCTATCACTGGATATATGATGTGACAATCTGGGATTTGCTAAACCCCAATAAAGAAATGAAGATCAGAATTTCCATGTATTTATTTATTTTTTCCTTTTTATTGAGTTTATTGGTACATTCTAGGTATACCGTACAGTTACATTCATCACTGGGATCTTGTACCTCTACATGACAGGTCTTGGTTCTCATTTTTTCCCCTTGTCCCTGCCCTCCCTTCACCCCCTCCTCCCCTCCCCATTTACAAACACTTTATTTCCATTTTTTCATTTTCTCATAGTTTTTTCTTTCCTCTTGTATTTCTGAAAAACTATATTTTCAAAAGCTCCACAGCTAGTTTTTATTCACTACTAGTCAGAGAGATCATTATTAAACTACCACAACAGAGAAAAACATCAAATTAATGATATGCACACTTATGAATACTGTTGTTTTTCTGTTAACCCAATTTATAATGTTAAAAAGAAACATCAGGCACTGTCACCCTGACAGATACAAGATTGTAAGCTTTGTGTGTATCATGTTTTGCTTTGTATTCCAGCCCTCTTTTCACTTTTTCCCCCTTGTCCCTACCCTCCCTTCACCCCCTCATCCCCTCCCCATTCACTTTGATATTTCAAAACTAATATTACCGGTTAGTTGTTAAGCATTTGAAATAAGAGAGCTCATTTCAATAATATAGCCTTTAAATGCACTGGAAAATGCCTTAATAGTCTATAGTGCTTTGTGAGTCTAGAAAAATAATTACTGCTTGTTTTATTGTCTGTGCTTGGCATCCTTTGAGGTCATTTTAGCAATCAATAAGAACTATAGTGTTTGCATAAGATTTATTGATACTTTATGGTATTACATAAGGAGAACTGTATAGAAGGTTGAAAAGTAGTCTTTCCTTAATAGGGAAAATTTTTCTGCAGTTGAAAAAATGTGTTGGGAGGAGATATACGCTTAAATCTGTGAATTCCACTGGTTGATATTTTGGATTGATTAAGCTTGCTCATTAAAAGAAAAATTTCAATTCTAGATTATTTTTCTAATGAAGACTGTGTTTTTAAAATATGCAATAAAACTTTTAAATTTAATATCAGGAAACTTCTAGTAACCAAATAAACCTATTAAATACCTTATTTTGATAATTCACGTAGTGCTGATTTTAATTTTCTGTATTGAATAATTATATTCATTCATGATGCGTGAAATACTGATATTCTATAACTAGTCTTATAGTTTTTGTCATTCTTGATGTCCACATATAATTTTGCTGTTGAAGACAATTTACCGTAGTCACTTTAAAAAAAAATAAAAATGTGCGAAATTGTATTTTCATTATATTGTTATAATAAAAGTTATATAACCCTTCTTTTAAAATGTAAATCAACATTATTCAATGTAAAGTTTGAAGAAATATTGGAAACTATTTAGGACTTATTTGGAATAGTAGCAGGCCATTCAGTTATGTAAATTCAGATCTGATCAGGATGTGCATTTGTCCTGCTTGAGTATTTGGAGAGTGCAGAGAAAGCTGTGGGGTACAGGTACAGGATCATATTTCAGGAATAACAATCAGTTCTTACACTAAAAAGCTTATTTAAAATCTGTGGTCTCAGAATTTTAGGACAGAATTGGCACAGAGAAATGACATGAGAAACTTCTTGGGGTTATGTTTGTGTTTCATTCATTTGCAAGTGATGATTATAGTTTCACTTTGATTAGCCCTATACGGATACTTTTTATCTTTATATTTTTCATGTGTTCAACATCAAAAATAACAAATACTTTGTAAGTGATTCCCGATAAGGGCTCATGCATATAGAAACAGTAAAAAGGCACTATTTTTCTTTCTTTCTTTGTTTTTGTTTTTTATTTACAAAAAGAGAACTTCATTGAAAGGTAACTGTTAAGAGGACAAGAAACACACTCTCTCTCTCTCTCTCTCTCTCTCTCTATATATATATATATGTATATATATATATATACACACACACACACACACACACACACACATATATATCTCCTGACTGGCCATTGAAGTGGACTTTTATCAGAAGTGCTGTTAATGGATCTGATGATGACTTGGGTTTTAATTGGATAAAGTTGTGTCCTTAAACGTTTTACTATATTAACCTTATATAGCTTCATAGTCAGCACCCCTTGCTCTTGTTTGCAGTTCAGTTAGCTCCTGTACACATGTGCATATATATTCATTTTCAAGCAGTGCTGAATAAAATTTTTCTGCTGAACCTTCTAACATTAACAGGCAAGTCTGGTATTTGTAAACTAGTCAGAATATTTTTGTTGTAGGTGAGTGGGAATATTGTTTTCAGTAAATAAGCAGTGCCCATTAACCACTTTCTGTATTCTGATTTTTAATCAACACTTATGAAAAGCAGAATTGTGTCCTAGTCTCTCGCTAATGAGAAAAGGGAGACAAAAATGCTTTTGAAATAAAATGTCAACTAGTTTTTCTTCTACAATGTATTACATTGTAGTCATATTTTAATAATCATTTACTTCCAGCATTTTTAAAAACAAAAAGAATGAAAAAATTTTCTATTGTTTCAAAATATAATTTAATTCTAAATTCACTTAGCAATAAAAACTAATTTTAAAAAATATGTAAAAGTTGTAGGAAATGATGGAGAAAGTTTTGTTTTTCTTTTCTAAATGCAGATTATATTTGATAGGCCATAGTATGTAAATATTTCTTTAAGATATTACAACAGCAAATTATATCAGAATTGTCAGTCAAATGCTGTTTGGGTAAAAAATATTATGACAATTGAAAATTAGTGGAGTCCTTTTAAATCCTATATTCACAGTTCAAAGCACTGGTTTTTAATTTGTGTGTGTGTGTGTGTGTGTGTGTGTGTATGTGTGTGTTTTCACTACTTTATAGATAAATATGGTATAAATAACCTGTTTGGGTCCTGTTCATTTTTGTCCCTTGCTTGTTTTGAACATTTATTTAATGATGATTAATATTTTTTGCTTTCTAAGGAAAAATTAAACCTTACCTATTCATTGGTTGGGACTTTTTAGTTCTATTACCTCAGGGTTATCTTTAGTTCAGACTTAAAATATCTCCTATGACACATATGATATAAAACATTTTGCAGAAGCAGTAGAAATACTGGGTGGGGTGGGACAAGATTTGAAAATCCAGAACTGCTCAGGCAACTTAGTGAGACATTATCGCAAAAGGAAAATATATATAGTACAAAGGAGCTGAGGTAGCTGAGTGGCATAGTAGCCGAGTACTTACCTCTCATGTGACCTTGACTTCAGTACCCAGTTTTACAAACAAACAAGCAACAAAAACAGAAACAAAACAAAACAGAGGGAGGAACTTATTTTTAAAATGCCTAGCAGTAGGAGAAAGGATATAGGCCTACTCAAATTTGAGTTTTTAGAAGAAGGGATAGTATGGAGGCTCAGAAGAGTAAGACATGTGAAAAATACAAAATGGCATTTAGCCCTTTTCTTCCTATTCCAAATCATATAATTGACAATGTGAAATAGGAAGAAAAGGCCTAAAGGTGTAGGGGAAGTGGGAAGGGTAGGGGAAAGGAAATAAGGGAAAAGGAAAAATGTAAGAGAATGAAAAAATGGAAACAAAGTCTTTGTAAATAGGGAAGGACAGAGGGGGTGAAGGGAGGGCAGGTGAATGGGGGAAAAATGAGAACCAAGACCTGTCACGTAAAGGTACAAGATCCCAGTGATGAACATAACCGTACTATATACATAGAAAGTACCAATAAACTCAATGAGAAAAAAATGTGGGTTAGTGTAAATGAAATAGCCAGTTGTATTTGGTAACTGGCTATTGTAAAAGTCAGTATTTTGTCCTCTCATGGAGTCATGGAGATACAAATCTTATTCTTTTGATGATTTCATTCTTAGAAATGGTTCTCGTGTCCTTGAGAGATGCTTCTAAATTCTGAGATACATATGTACTACTGTAAGCCTTTTTTGTTTTTTTAAATAACTGACCAGGAGTTTATAACTCATTTGAACAATGATTTATTTTCACAAGCATCTTTATGAGCTCATTTCTAGTCAGAGTTGGAAAAACAGAAAGATGATCTCATGAATCTGTGAAAAAAAGATTTAAGATGAAAAATATATGATGTTATTGGGTCAACTGATTTTGATCATTGGGTCTATATAATTTTTCCAAATTGGAAACAAATTTAGGACACTATTCTAAATAATATTATATTCACAGTTTAGACCTGGTATAAAGATAATGATCGTCTTTGTGTTGCTGGAACAAAACACCTCAGAAAATCTACTTAAAAGTGGAAATGTTGAATTTTGCTAACAATTTCGGAAATCTCAGTCTATTGTTGGCTATCTGTCACACATAGGGCCTGTCCTGAGTCAGAGCATCATGGTTGCAGGTGAATATGGAGAAGAGGGGAGAAGACAACAAATACCCCCCAAGGACAAGCCCACATTTCCTACTCCTTTCAAGTTCTCCCAAATGCCCACATTTCCATCATCTACCAATAATGCCATCGAAGTACAACCTCATCAATGGGTTCAACCACTGATGAACTTAGCACCCCAGGATCTAATTACTTCTCAAAAGCCCCACCTCTAAGCACAGCTGCATTGGAAACCACGACTCACCACATGAGTATTTGGGGGGCAATTTAGATACAAAAAAATACTTTTTGCAAAAAATTCATTCTATAATTGCTTTAAAACAAACCCCTGTGTTATTTTTTTATTGTTAAAAATGAAGATTCAATGTGAAACATGTTCCATAATCAATGCAATTTAATGCAAGAATCTGCTCAGTAGATCAAATATTCTGAAGATATCGGATAGGAGTTCTAAAAATTCCTGCAGATTACAAAGAGCAACCCATAGCTTTGGCATGAATCAATTCAAATTCAAAAAGTCACTTATTCTACAAAAATAAAGGAACTTAATATAGTGAACTTGTCGCCAAGATACTGATTGGTTCTCTCAAAAGTTAGTGCTAGATCAGGATTTTAGTAGTGCTCTCCATGGCTACAAGTAGGATGACTGGTCTTGGTGAGTAGCTCCTGCTATGGAACTCATGATTTGGCTTCATCTCTGCTAATGTGTCTATTTTATTTACGTTTTGTCTACTGTGACAGCACGAGGCTACTACATTACAGAAGCTGGGAGATGCCAACTTTGTCTTCGTTCACTTGTGATCTGTCCATGCTATTTATTTAGAGTTTATGCAATATCTGCAGGTCTTCTTATCATGTGGACTTCTACAAATTCAGTAAATGAGCTCTTTTCTGGGCTCTCTTAATCTCCAACCCAAAATTTTCTTAATTCTAGGCAACTAATTAACTACTCAAGTTCTTCATCATGTTTATGCATCAGTGTGTGTTCTCACTTTGATCCATTCTTCTTTCTAGCAACACAGATAAAATAATGTTTGCTGCAAGGATTTTCCTGATTTTTCTCCTTTGTACTACTACTGATTTCAACTTTGTTGTGTAGCACTCTGCTTTTCTTGTACCTTATACTGAGAAAACCCAAATATTAGGAAAGCTTGGCTTTCTTTGTTACCCTGTTTCTTAGTCATAAAGTGACCTATCTAGTCATAAATTTGAGTTGACAGAGAAGCTAGAGCACAATAGCATTGCATGACAGTCCTCTCACAGAGCTTATATATGCACGCTAGCTTTGTTTCTCTTTGGTCTTGAATTTATCATTTTCAGTTTATAGTAGATTTCCACTTGAGCAGCTTTGCAAGTTTACACTGACTAAATTTTATCTGCACAATTTATGATGAGCAGATCTAATCACATAGCCTAATATCAAAAGGTTTCCAGAAAAGCAAAAATTAGCAAATAGTATCAATTTTACAAATCTACCTGGTATTATTATACTATGAAAATACAACAAAAATGTCAGGGATCAATCCACTTAAGGATATTGACTCAATTACATTCTAAACATTTTATGAATCAAATTCAATATGTATAGAAGTATACATAGCTAGATTTGTGTTTTAGTACCAAATATTAGTGATTAAAAGCACAAACCATAAAATGATAGATGGATTTGACTAAATTAAAAATGTTACAATAAAATAGTGGAAAGAAATTCTAAAGCTTTTGTTTTCACAGAAAGTGAGCAACAGAAATTTACCTCTCCAGAAAATACATAGATCTTCTAGAAACCAATAAGGAAATAAACTTTAACTTTGCCAAATGGCCAAACCATATAAAAGGACAATCTAGTAAAGAAGAAATCCATGAGATTAATACTTTGGGATCAAATATTCTACTAGTTATCAGAAAAATAAAATGTAAATTATTTTAAAATTCAATTTGTAAAAAAGAAAGAAACCTATATCTAAATTTGAGGAAGAGCATAGAGTATCATAAACTAATAGTAATTCCCACTTTTACTGGCAATGTGAATTGTCATAAGTCTTTCAAACAGAGGACATAGAGTATACAGTATTGTGAAAGATCTGCAGATATACTGCAATAGATAGCTCAGAAATTCCATTCATCAATATAAATTCTAAATCCTAGAACTCTTTTTCATAGAAACATCATATCATGAAATATTGTTCATGTAGCCTGGCTTTAATTTTTAAAATTGGAGAAAACTGAATGTCTGCCTTTGGGAAAATGGATAAATTGTGGTACAAACATGAATGTCAGATGAAAATCAATGAATCAGGACTACAAAACTATATAATCCAAATATATGTCTGTGTTTATCTGCACACACAGACACACATACACAGACACATGCATGAGAGACAGAAAGAGAGCAAACGAACACAAGCCAGAAAGGTGTAGAAGATTTTTAAAGTTCTATAAAGGACTATAAAGATCAAATCTCTAAAAATAAATGTTGTAAAATACATAAGCATAAATAAAAAACTTATTATTTAAAAAAATCTGAATGAAGTTGACAAACACAGATAAAGATTTCTTCAAACACGGTAAGGGAAATCCTGTGGAAGTGACTAATGAATGCTTTTATGGAGAGCTATTGAATTGTATGGTCTTAATAATGTGTTCCTTTGGGTACAAGGTAGATACTCATCTTTGTTATATTATTTTTGCACTTTTCTTACAACTATACAATATTTTGTATTACACTGTAAAATCAGAAAAAAGGAAAATAAATCCACAAAGCACCCTCATTAGTTAGGACATATCACCCAAACATAGCAGAGCTCAAAGGTAAGATATTTTCTAATTCTATATTTTCATGTTTACTTAATATTTAATTTCAAATTTAGTCTATGTGAAATGGTCTTAATTCACTTTTTTTTCTCGCTGTAGGTAAAAAAAAAAAAATTAAATGGCTATTCCTAGTGAGCAAGAAAACAGATATCCAGGAGGAAAACTATGCCACATAAACATTGCCCATTACTTGTGAAGGATACACATATAAATTTGAGATTAAGTGAATTTTAAATATTGCAGAAGTAAAAGTAATTGAAAGGTAAAACCTAATCTGGCCTAACCCTGTCTGTTATTTTTTACTTTGCTTCAGAAATGAGATTTGTGTTAGGACATTCCTTGCTTCAAAATGTCCAAGACGTTATAATTTAATGTACTCCTCTAGAGAAAACAGAACTCATTACAAAACCTTTTGTTTCAAATATTGAAGGAAAAGATCCTGTCATTTTTATTGCATTTGCAGAATTGAACATCAGAGCATATATATAAGAGGGGCATTTGAAATGTGTGATGATAAGATAAGTTGATAGTGAAAGCAACTATTTCTGTGGAATTATGTAAAACATTCATTTTCAATTTGAGGGGATTCTATTGTGAATATGCATTTCCTTATTGAAAAAATATATTTTATTGTATTCATTAAGTTTATTGGTAAATTTCAGGTATACAGTATGATGACATTCATCATGGAAATTTGTATGTACCTTTACATGTTACATCTTGGTTCTTATTTTTTCTCCCATTCCCCTACCCTCCCTCAACCCCTTCCTGCTTACAAAGACTTTTGTGTTTTTTTTTTCCTTTTCTCATATTTAATTATTTATTTATTTGGTACCTGTGATCAAAGATGGAACCTTGTGCTTGCAAGGCAGGTGGTGGAACCACTGAGCTAAATCTCTGGCCCTTTTTTTTTCTTTTTTAAAGGAACAATTAAAGATCCCTTGTATTGTCCAGTGCACACGATAGGATCCACATTTTATTTCACTTGATTTTAAAGATGTGAAATATGAATAGTGAATATGTTTAAAACTAACATTTTAAAGTTTATCATCAATACTTGCATCCATTGTTCTAAGGATCTCTGAGCTCAAGGGAATATTTGCAGTACTGAAGTCATACTCTGATTCACAGACCCAGTCAAGGTTGCCATTTTCAGTGAAACTCCAGATCCCTTATCATCTCCAGGGATAAGTCACAATGGAGAATAAGTTTATGAATACAAAAGAAGCCTGGGGTTTTATTTACATATCATTAAGAACATCTCCTTAAATTGGAAACAACATAATTATCTATAAAACAAGATATGTTTAAAGTAATAAAATCTGATGCTTAGGAGATAGTACTGTGAAGCCATGTTTGGGTGAATACATTAAATAAGATGCGTATTTATACATGCAGTAAGGTTCTCTTTTCCTTCCTTTTTCTTTCTCTTATTTAACATACATTGCACTAGACATTGAGATTGAGGAAGACTGTGATATATTTAAAAAACAAGAAAACTAATACAGACAGAAATGTGTGTACAGTGACATAAAAGGCCAGGCATTAAAAAAAATATGATGAGAACAAATTCACTGAGATTTTGACAGAGGAAAACAATTCAGACCCTACTAAAATACATACACCCAATAGGAATGCAGAAGAAGAATCACACGCCTGATAACACTTAGAATGTCTCTATTTCCTGCTGCCTTTTCTTCTATTCTACCTACCATATCAATTGACAATGACAGAGACCACAAGAGATGAACTCAGAACTGCTCAGGCAACTTAGTGAGACATTATCGCAAAAGGAAAATATATATAGTACAAAGGAGCTGAGGTAGCTGAGTGGCATAGTAGCCGAGTACTTACCTCTCATGTGACCTTGACTTCAGTACCCAGTTTTACAAACAAACAAGCAACAAAAACAGAAACAAAACAAAACAGAGGGAGGAACTTATTTTTAAAATGCCTAGCAGTAGGAGAAAGGATATAGGCCTACTCAAATTTGAGTTTTTAGAAGAAGGGATAGTATGGAGGCTCAGAAGAGTAAGACATGTGAAAAATACAAAATGGCATTTAGCCCTTTTCTTCCTATTCCAAATCATATAATTGACAATGTGAAATAGGAAGAAAAGGCCTAAAGGTGTAGGGGAAGTGGGAAGGGTAGGGGAAAGGAAATAAGGGAAAAGGAAAAATGTAAGAGAATGAAAAAATGGAAACAAAGTCTTTGTAAATAGGGAAGGACAGAGGGGGTGAAGGGAGGGCAGGTGAATGGGGGAAAAATGAGAACCAAGACCTGTCACGTAAAGGTACAAGATCCCAGTGATGAACATAACCGTACTATATACATAGAAAGTACCAATAAACTCAATGAGAAAAAAATGTGGGTTAGTGTAAATGAAATAGCCAGTTGTATTTGGTAACTGGCTATTGTAAAAGTCAGTATTTTGTCCTCTCATGGAGTCATGGAGATACAAATCTTATTCTTTTGATGATTTCATTCTTAGAAATGGTTCTCGTGTCCTTGAGAGATGCTTCTAAATTCTGAGATACATATGTACTACTGTAAGCCTTTTTTGTTTTTTTAAATAACTGACCAGGAGTTTATAACTCATTTGAACAATGATTTATTTTCACAAGCATCTTTATGAGCTCATTTCTAGTCAGAGTTGGAAAAACAGAAAGATGATCTCATGAATCTGTGAAAAAAAGATTTAAGATGAAAAATATATGATGTTATTGGGTCAACTGATTTTGATCATTGGGTCTATATAATTTTTCCAAATTGGAAACAAATTTAGGACACTATTCTAAATAATATTATATTCACAGTTTAGACCTGGTATAAAGATAATGATCGTCTTTGTGTTGCTGGAACAAAACACCTCAGAAAATCTACTTAAAAGTGGAAATGTTGAATTTTGCTAACAATTTCGGAAATCTCAGTCTATTGTTGGCTATCTGTCACACATAGGGCCTGTCCTGAGTCAGAGCATCATGGTTGCAGGTGAATATGGAGAAGAGGGGAGAAGACAACAAATACCCCCCAAGGACAAGCCCACATTTCCTACTCCTTTCAAGTTCTCCCAAATGCCCACATTTCCATCATCTACCAATAATGCCATCGAAGTACAACCTCATCAATGGGTTCAACCACTGATGAACTTAGCACCCCAGGATCTAATTACTTCTCAAAAGCCCCACCTCTAAGCACAGCTGCATTGGAAACCACGACTCACCACATGAGTATTTGGGGGGCAATTTAGATACAAAAAAATACTTTTTGCAAAAAATTCATTCTATAATTGCTTTAAAACAAACCCCTGTGTTATTTTTTTATTGTTAAAAATGAAGATTCAATGTGAAACATGTTCCATAATCAATGCAATTTAATGCAAGAATCTGCTCAGTAGATCAAATATTCTGAAGATATCGGATAGGAGTTCTAAAAATTCCTGCAGATTACAAAGAGCAACCCATAGCTTTGGCATGAATCAATTCAAATTCAAAAAGTCACTTATTCTACAAAAATAAAGGAACTTAATATAGTGAACTTGTCGCCAAGATACTGATTGGTTCTCTCAAAAGTTAGTGCTAGATCAGGATTTTAGTAGTGCTCTCCATGGCTACAAGTAGGATGACTGGTCTTGGTGAGTAGCTCCTGCTATGGAACTCATGATTTGGCTTCATCTCTGCTAATGTGTCTATTTTATTTACGTTTTGTCTACTGTGACAGCACGAGGCTACTACATTACAGAAGCTGGGAGATGCCAACTTTGTCTTCGTTCACTTGTGATCTGTCCATGCTATTTATTTAGAGTTTATGCAATATCTGCAGGTCTTCTTATCATGTGGACTTCTACAAATTCAGTAAATGAGCTCTTTTCTGGGCTCTCTTAATCTCCAACCCAAAATTTTCTTAATTCTAGGCAACTAATTAACTACTCAAGTTCTTCATCATGTTTATGCATCAGTGTGTGTTCTCACTTTGATCCATTCTTCTTTCTAGCAACACAGATAAAATAATGTTTGCTGCAAGGATTTTCCTGATTTTTCTCCTTTGTACTACTACTGATTTCAACTTTGTTGTGTAGCACTCTTCTTTTCTTGTACCTTATACTGAGAAAACCCAAATATTAGGAAAGCTTGGCTTTCTTTGTTACCCTGTTTCTTAGTCATAAAGTGACCTATCTAGTCATAAATTTGAGTTGACAGAGAAGCTAGAGCACAATAGCATTGCATGACAGTCCTCTCACAGAGCTTATATATGCACGCTAGCTTTGTTTCTCTTTGGTCTTGAATTTATCATTTTCAGTTTATAGTAGATTTCCACTTGAGCAGCTTTGCAAGTTTACACTGACTAAATTTTATCTGCACAATTTATGATGAGCAGATCTAATCACATAGCCTAATATCAAAAGGTTTCCAGAAAAGCAAAAATTAGCAAATAGTATCAATTTTACAAATCTACCTGGTATTATTATACTATGAAAATACAACAAAAATGTCAGGGATCAATCCACTTAAGGATATTGACTCAATTACATTCTAAACATTTTATGAATCAAATTCAATATGTATAGAAGTATACATAGCTAGATTTGTGTTTTAGTACCAAATATTAGTGATTAAAAGCACAAACCATAAAATGATAGATGGATTTGACTAAATTAAAAATGTTACAATAAAATAGTGGAAAGAAATTCTAAAGCTTTTGTTTTCACAGAAAGTGAGCAACAGAAATTTACCTCTCCAGAAAATACATAGATCTTCTAGAAACCAATAAGGAAATAAACTTTAACTTTGCCAAATGGCCAAACCATATAAAAGGACAATCTAGTAAAGAAGAAATCCATGAGATTAATACTTTGGGATCAAATATTCTACTAGTTATCAGAAAAATAAAATGTAAATTATTTTAAAATTCAATTTGTAAAAAAGAAAGAAACCTATATCTAAATTTGAGGAAGAGCATAGAGTATCATAAACTAATAGTAATTCCCACTTTTACTGGCAATGTGAATTGTCATAAGTCTTTCAAACAGAGGACATAGAGTATACAGTATTGTGAAAGATCTGCAGATATACTGCAATAGATAGCTCAGAAATTCCATTCATCAATATAAATTCTAAATCCTAGAACTCTTTTTCATAGAAACATCATATCATGAAATATTGTTCATGTAGCCTGGCTTTAATTTTTAAAATTGGAGAAAACTGAATGTCTGCCTTTGGGAAAATGGATAAATTGTGGTACAAACATGAATGTCAGATGAAAATCAATGAATCAGGACTACAAAACTATATAATCCAAATATATGTCTGTGTTTATCTGCACACACAGACACACATACACAGACACATGCATGAGAGACAGAAAGAGAGCAAACGAACACAAGCCAGAAAGGTGTAGAAGATTTTTAAAGTTCTATAAAGGACTATAAAGATCAAATCTCTAAAAATAAATGTTGTAAAATACATAAGCATAAATAAAAAACTTATTATTTAAAAAAATCTGAATGAAGTTGACAAACACAGATAAAGATTTCTTCAAACACGGTAAGGGAAATCCTGTGGAAGTGACTAATGAATGCTTTTATGGAGAGCTATTGAATTGTATGGTCTTAATAATGTGTTCCTTTGGGTACAAGGTAGATACTCATCTTTGTTATATTATTTTTGCACTTTTCTTACAACTATACAATATTTTGTATTACACTGTAAAATCAGAAAAAAGGAAAATAAATCCACAAAGCACCCTCATTAGTTAGGACATATCACCCAAACATAGCAGAGCTCAAAGGTAAGATATTTTCTAATTCTATATTTTCATGTTTACTTAATATTTAATTTCAAATTTAGTCTATGTGAAATGGTCTTAATTCACTTTTTTTTCTCGCTGTAGGTAAAAAAAAAAAAATTAAATGGCTATTCCTAGTGAGCAAGAAAACAGATATCCAGGAGGAAAACTATGCCACATAAACATTGCCCATTACTTGTGAAGGATACACATATAAATTTGAGATTAAGTGAATTTTAAATATTGCAGAAGTAAAAGTAATTGAAAGGTAAAACCTAATCTGGCCTAACCCTGTCTGTTATTTTTTACTTTGCTTCAGAAATGAGATTTGTGTTAGGACATTCCTTGCTTCAAAATGTCCAAGACGTTATAATTTAATGTACTCCTCTAGAGAAAACAGAACTCATTACAAAACCTTTTGTTTCAAATATTGAAGGAAAAGATCCTGTCATTTTTATTGCATTTGCAGAATTGAACATCAGAGCATATATATAAGAGGGGCATTTGAAATGTGTGATGATAAGATAAGTTGATAGTGAAAGCAACTATTTCTGTGGAATTATGTAAAACATTCATTTTCAATTTGAGGGGATTCTATTGTGAATATGCATTTCCTTATTGAAAAAATATATTTTATTGTATTCATTAAGTTTATTGGTAAATTTCAGGTATACAGTATGATGACATTCATCATGGAAATTTGTATGTACCTTTACATGTTACATCTTGGTTCTTATTTTTTCTCCCATTCCCCTACCCTCCCTCAACCCCTTCCTGCTTACAAAGACTTTTGTGTTTTTTTTTTCCTTTTCTCATATTTAATTATTTATTTATTTGGTACCTGTGATCAAAGATGGAACCTTGTGCTTGCAAGGCAGGTGGTGGAACCACTGAGCTAAATCTCTGGCCCTTTTTTTTTCTTTTTTAAAGGAACAATTAAAGATCCCTTGTATTGTCCAGTGCACACGATAGGATCCACATTTTATTTCACTTGATTTTAAAGATGTGAAATATGAATAGTGAATATGTTTAAAACTAACATTTTAAAGTTTATCATCAATACTTGCATCCATTGTTCTAAGGATCTCTGAGCTCAAGGGAATATTTGCAGTACTGAAGTCATACTCTGATTCACAGACCCAGTCAAGGTTGCCATTTTCAGTGAAACTCCAGATCCCTTATCATCTCCAGGGATAAGTCACAATGGAGAATAAGTTTATGAATACAAAAGAAGCCTGGGGTTTTATTTACATATCATTAAGAACATCTCCTTAAATTGGAAACAACATAATTATCTATAAAACAAGATATGTTTAAAGTAATAAAATCTGATGCTTAGGAGATAGTACTGTGAAGCCATGTTTGGGTGAATACATTAAATAAGATGCGTATTTATACATGCAGTAAGGTTCTCTTTTCCTTCCTTTTTCTTTCTCTTATTTAACATACATTGCACTAGACATTGAGATTGAGGAAGACTGTGATATATTTAAAAAACAAGAAAACTAATACAGACAGAAATGTGTGTACAGTGACATAAAAGGCCAGGCATTAAAAAAAATATGATGAGAACAAATTCACTGAGATTTTGACAGAGGAAAACAATTCAGAACCTACTAAAATACATACACCCAATAGGAATGCAGAAGAAGAATCACACGCCTGATAACACTTAGAATGTCTCTATTTCCTGCTGCCTTTTCTTCTATTCTACCTACCATATCAATTGACAATGACAGAGACCACAAGAGATGAACTTTTACAGAGTATTCTTTACTTTTCATCCCCACTGGCAGCATTAACAACTAAAGAGGTGATTACTTTGCCTTCTAATTAACATTTATAGATTTGAATAGACTGGAAATATGTAATTTTCCTATGATAATTTTGCTTCCGAAGAAATATCACCAATGCAGCATATCAGCCCAAGGCAAATGAAGTTGGTTAAATTAAAGCGTGGAGAAAACTCAATAAAAGAGGAGCTTCCACTTTGTAGATCTCTATGTTCCTTCTTTTCTTAGTCTTTACCTTTTCTCCCTGGTCCTTCTCCATCTTTCTCCAGTTTTCTTTTGACCCTTCCTGCCTCCCATCATCAGTCTCTCTCTCCTCTCATCAGTGGTATCCAACACCACCTTCAGATCTATAATTTTTTTTCTGAAAAGTATGTAAATCTCATGCAAAGCCTGAACTGCAGTGGGTGAAACAAAAATATTAAATAATATT
Source organism: Fukomys damarensis (assembly GCF_012274545.1). Classification (NCBI taxonomy): domain Eukaryota; kingdom Metazoa; phylum Chordata; class Mammalia; order Rodentia; family Bathyergidae; genus Fukomys; species Fukomys damarensis. The sequence continues at coordinate 32,708,474 of NW_022900932.1, forward strand.
CAGTTGATGCACTTCCATCTGAAAATACACTTTTGAGTTTCAACTTTGTTGTTTTTATTGATGTTAGCAAAATCATATTCTTTGTTTTCTACCATAATTGTCAAGTACCTTTAAAGGTATAGTGAAAACTACTGTTGACTTAAATCTTGAATCGGAAAGAAAAGAAGTCTCTGTAACCCTGATTATTTCAGCTCTTTTACTCAAATATTGCTCTTCTGTTTTTTTTTTTCTTCTACTCTAACTTCACCTCTCATTATCCTACAAATTCTTCAGTCCTTACTTCGCAAATTCCACCTTATGTAAGGACATCTCTATCCTCCCTGTCCTTCCAATTCCCAAAATTGCTTTGGTTTACCTCTTCTGTGTCTTGTAATTTTCTTTTCTGTGCAGGAAGTGCTCATAGAAAACACTTGCTGTGGACTTTCTCAACATGTAAGGTTTTTGTTTGGCTTTTTATACATGCACATAATATTACATATCATGAGATTTATTTTAAGAAGTTGGTGCATGCATTTTACCAATTTTTAATCAATTTAAATTGCCTTGTGCATCCTTTCTCTTTTCCCCTTTTCCTATTGTCCTCCTCCACCTTCCTCTAAAGGTCTATCTACGTTCTATTATTTTACCTATCCTTTGTTAATCTTGATAGTTTCATCTCATCCTTCCTGACTCAGTTCCAGTAGGGTGTTTCTAAATTATTATGACTTGTTACTTCTAGGTTAACATTATTTTCAGGGATTCCCAGAGAATCTTACTAAAAAGCTTGTGTGTTTATAGCTTGATTACTGTATTTATCAGGTATCCTCAGTACAATACAAGTTCATAGGTAGAAACTGCAGTTTACATCCATAATTAATCATGGAGGACCTTCTGTTTGATGTGCCTTCAAAAAGGAACCTGCTCTATGGTTAACTGAACATTTTTAACTTTTACAACTTTGAGATCCAGTAAAATATGTGTCAAAGAAGCTGGGGCTGCTCCTTGCCAGAGACTGCTAATGATTAGGGTAAGAAAGCCATACCATTTCGGCCTGTGTAAGACTCCTCCAATGATCATTATTTAGTCTGAGGCTCTCTCTTGGCCTTCCTGATATTTCTACTTCTTCTTCTTTTTTTTTTGTTTTTTTAGTACATTACATTCTGATTTTTTTCCACTTAATTTTCTATTTTTCTTCTTTTAAATCAAACAGAACTGTACTACAGATTGAAGACTCTCCCTGACTTCTGCTTTCTTTCTCTAACATTCCTTATTTCAGTAATTTCTTTTTAACCTCCCATGACATCATTCCATTGCAAGATGACCAAAACAGGTAGATCACCATCTTCTAGGAACTGGCACTGTTTCCCAATATGAGAATTCAATTACTGCTATGACAATTCATTGAATGCTATCAACAAAATGGATAAAATATTAAATTACATATTGGAAAAACTCTGTAATCGATCATCTCCATGCTGTTCATTCCAAGGAAACCCTAAAATATTTAAGTCTCAGGCAAGTTTAGACTGATATTATGCACGGTTTATCACATTTTTATGTTTTATTTTTGTAAAATAAAAGAATCCAGGAGTTTATATCACAAATATTTTAAATTATAAGTTTACATTTGTTTCCTAAAAATGAAATGAAGAAAGACATCTCCAGTGAAAATTTAAAATTTATAATAAAATTAATACATCTAGATAGACATGTATTTAAAATGAGCAAAATACATCTTCCACTTTATTTATAAAAAGCTGTAATTGTTTCCTTAATTTCAAAGATAAGAAATTATATCCGCATAAATAGTACAATATATTCCTTCACAACTTATATCAAGAACAATATTCCAGTAGCAATCAGAAATGTCAGATTGTGAAAAATACTATTTATTTTTTTAATTCATTAAGTTTATTGGTACTTGTTTACAGTGTGATGACATTCATCCTTAGGGATTTATACCTTTACATGATATATCTTGGTTCTTATGTTTTCCCCATTCCCCTGCCCTCCCTTTGATTACTCCACCCCTCCCTATTTACAAAAACTTTGTTTCTATATCACATCAGTTGCATACTTTTTGCTTCTATGTTCTTGTCTTCTATACCTAAACCAGTTTTCTTTCTAAATTTAATCTTAATAACATGTTTATCATTTTGCTTGTTGAAGTGACTGAAATGACACAACCAATATACATTTGTATTCAAAATCGCTTATACTCTCATACTCATCTTCTAGACAAATATTGTCAGAAAATATTTGTTTTATTAATTAAGTTGAAAACTTTTCTGTAAGCTTCATTATGTCCCATTTCATTCCAGGAAATGAAAGCAGGAAAGAGACTGATAGGAAAGACTGGTTCTGGAAAACCCTAAAGATACTGGATAGTGAATCCATGAATACAAAAATTTGCAGATACTCAAGTTTCTCAAATAAAATATCATGGCATTGGGCACATTTTAAGTCATCTCTAAATTATGCATAATAATGAACACAAAGTAAATTCTATGTGAATAGTCATTGTACCATACTATTTAGGGAATAATAGTGCAAAAATAAGTCTCTACATGTTTCTATTTTTCTTTCAAGTATTTTCAATCTACCATTGGCTGAGTGCACAGATGCAGAATCTGAGAATATAGAGGCCTGACTCTATGCGTAAGCACAAATACACGCAGTTAATTTCAATTAAATAGATGACAGATAGATAGATACATAAATAGATAGATAGATAGATAGATAGATAGATAGATAGATAGATAGATAGATAATCTGGGGAAAACTGGAGAAAACATTTTAAAACTCAGCTTGTCTGTATCTTACTTGGTTCTGTGAATAAATGACAATAAAAATGCCTGTAGTAATTACAATAAATATTCATATATAAGTAATGAATATTGATGAAATTTTTGAAGAGTGATATAGAAACATAGAAATTTCTGTTGAGAATATAAGTCAATATATAATGTGCATTATGCAAATACAAAAATATTCAATATTGATTATTTTATTATCACAGTTTGCTTTTTTTAAAAGTACATTTGAGTTATACAATATAATGACATTCATCATTAGAAATTTTCACCTTTACATAATCCATCTTGGTTCTTATTTTTTCATAGTTTCCTTTTTTAATTTAATTGATTGCTACATTCTAGGTAGACAGTGCAGTTACATTCATTACTGGGATCTTGTACCTTTACATGCCTTTTTAAAATTAATAAAATCACACTTTTATGTTAGCTGTTGTTGTTTGGGGAAAGTATTTTTTCTGGTCTGTGATATCTCAGTATTTTGGTGTCCAGAGTCTTAGAAGTAAAAACTGACTTTATTAAATAAATTTGAATTTAGATCCTATTTATTTTCTTTACTAGCTGTGTGATTTTTCTTTTTCAATGTCAGCTCTATCTTTGGTAGAATATCCATAATGATTTTTTTTCATTATGTTTATTGGTACATTTTAGGTATACAATACAGATGCAACCACTGTGGAAATCCATAATGACTTTTTAATGCATGATTAAAATTATGTACTGATAGAGTCTTCTGGTCTCTATATGACATGAAGTTTTTATTGATTTAAATTGTCCATTAGTTTTGAAAGGAAAACATCTCTCTGATCTGTTATATTGGCAAGGAGGATTTTAGAGAAGATTTACAAATCTCATTTGCACAGATAATGTTATTTATTGTTTTCTTCTTATAATTTATTATAATGTTGAGATAATTAGATTTGCTTTGGACATGTAGGATCCCACAAAAAATTTCTCTGCAATTTGAACAAATCACATTCTAGGTGATCATAATAAAATCATAGATCCTAATTCTAGCTTTGAACCACTTTAAATACTTTGTAAACATCTTTTGATGAAAAGATAGATTAAATTAAATGAATATAGGAAAACACAAATGAAAAACAAACACTATATTCTTGGTTCCATAAAGCAATGGTGGCAAACCTATGATATGAGTGTTGCAGCGGAAATGCAGAGCCCTGGCACGAGAGCCCCGTAGCTCCAGCCAATGTTTGACAAATTACCAGTGCGCAGATTACACTCATTGTGCAAAAGCATGCCAAATTCCAACATTTACCTTTTGATAAAAAGTTTTTGTATCACTGAAAGCTCTGTTATTGTGTTTAACTTTTAGGAGAAAAGACGTTAATATACAAGGTTTTTCCCCTCAACTAAAACCTCAGTATTCAGGTTTAATTGCAGTGTTGTCACCTTGCCATGAATAAGTGGATTTGGGGCTCCAGCTTGGGCATTTAGTCTCTAACAGGTTCATCATCTCTGCCTTAGAGCATTTGACTTCAGCCTTTTCTTACTGAAAATCTTGTTAATGGTTTTAGTTGCTTAAAAACATATACATATACACTATTAACTGAAAGTAATGCTGTTGTTGGTAATTTTAATGTAACAAGTATTATTTTAAATAACAAGACTCTAAAGAATAGCATATCTAGATAATAAATCCAATAATTAGAGAAATGTTAAATAATGTAACACCTTGACCAGATAACTTAGTGTTAGCTTAGATTTTCTAAATATACTTTTCCTTTTTAAATAGTAAGATGTAGATTACTTTTCATCTTTCATTAGGGGAACTTTCAATATGATCGTGACTATGGGGTATAATTTGGTTAAATGACAGAAGAAATCCTCAGGGATATAATTTGCACCCGGCTCAATGTACCTAGATTTTTAACTTTTTTCCCTTAATGTTGCCTTTCTTGATTAGAACAACAGGGGTTTCCATGAAGAAAGATTCAATGTTTATTAGTGTAAATTATATTCCACATTTAGATTACTTTCAAAAACAAAGTAATGAATATGTATTCTTCTTGTGCATTACTTGCTAAATTGCTGATATCAAAATCTTTCACTGCTTGTCAGTGAACAAATATTTGTCAATCACCCAATCCGTGCAAGGATCTGTATACTACTTCCTAGATAAACAGACACCAAAAATTAAATAATAATTAAATTTTCTTTCATTAATGGATTTTGGTTTTATGTAGACAGTAAGACATTCACGTTATCCTAAGAAAACATTTTAAATGATGACAATTCTACCAATCATATTTTGTACTTTAAACATAACACAAAATTATGCAGAGGTGGAAATTTGTTTATTTCTTTGATATTTCTATGCATTACTAAGCGTGACTTTTTGCCAATCTGTTAGCTATGATGATCATTTAATTCAGTTCAAATTACTTATGTAAATTTAATATATATATATTAAATATATATATGTGTCAGGAAAGCTGATATTGTAACTTTATCTTTAAAAGATCAAATATTTTTCAGGATGTGAAAGATACAGTTCAAAATAAGTCTTAAAAATAAAATTTATTCTATGAATAACATTCAGAAATATTCTTGAGTACCATTTTGTCCATAGTGAAGTTACACAAAATTACAGTAGTTTTAAATTTATTTGGAGGCATCTTATTAAAATATTTTTATCTAAATCTGATTTATATATGCTTTGGAAACATTATACTAACTGAAAATGTATATATGAATAAGATACTGGAACTTTACAGTGTACTAGATGTGATTACACAGTAGGTGTTCAAGAAATGATGATGATGATAGTAATGACATGATAATAAAGATGATATTTGTGTAGGTGAGTATGATTATGCTGATTTTGATAATGATGAGCAAACTGATGTAGTTCACATTTCTAGTCAGGGTGACTGAACAGTAGTAGCAGCAGTAGTAGTAATAAAAACCTATTAATTTGAAACATTTGATTAATGTTTAATATAGGTAAGTTTTTGAAGAAAATAAGATTTTAAATAAAGGGCGAATAATTGCATAACTTTAAAAACATTAAGCAAAGGAAGGAAGGAAACAAGGAAGGAAGGAAGGGAGGAAAGAAGCAAAAAGTGGCTTCCTAATCATATGTAAACATGCTTATCCATTTATTCCGGGAGTGGTCAATCTGTGCCTTATGTAATGAATACTATTTAATGAATATAGTATTTCTAACATTAAGTATTAAAATAAAACTAAGAAATATATCAAGGTTTTTGTCTATGGAACTGAATCCTGGGGTATAAGGTAAGGCAAATGTCATCTCTGTTTTCACACTTAAGAGAGGAGAATTATCTGATTCTGGATATCTAGCATTTCTCAAATTGTCTTTTTATGTAATATTTTCTAAATTTGAATTCAGTTATTAATATCTTAGTTAAGTGTATTTTTTTCATTGAGTCCTTCAAGTCTCTGGTTTTCTCAGACACCACGTAGCTTTCAGTTGCATTTACAACTAGAGATATATCCTTTTAAATTAGAACAAACAGAAAAAACACAAACACGTGGCAAGTGTGTATGTGCTAGGTGTAGGAATTCTGACGAACGTGCTTTCATAAACACAATTTTATTACAAGGACAGGAAAGACACCACCAATAATGAAAACAAATATTCTTGGAATCGTCTTTGCTGTGAATATCTATTTTGACACGAGTTTCTTGTGTCTGTGATTGAAATAGAAGGAAATATATAGGAATTGATCATTTTACTGTTCTGAGAAACTGTAAAGAACTGTCAGTGTGCCAAAACAGTGGTTATTCTGTTTTTCTAAAATGCCCAGACCAGTTATGAGTTGAATAATGACATACAGAATGTAAACGGGAGCGCTGCTGGAGACAAGGTGGTGATTAGTACGGAGTTACTGAAGACACTTCTGGCAGAGCTATAGAAACTCTCACGTGGAGGAATTCTGCCAAATACCTCCTTCAGTGCTGGCATAAAATTGTTAAAAGCAACAGCATGTGGCTATGTCCTCTTCTCTTCCTGGAACTGAGCACTGGCTGCAGGAGAACAGGAACAGCCAGAAGATAAGGGTGCTTCATCAAGCCTACCTGGGTTTTTCTTCTTCTTCTTTAATTACATCTGACTTTAAAGAGTCCTAAAATACTACAATAGTTTCCATAAATGACTCATTGAAGAGTTCAGTGAGAACAGCAACTACTTTGCTTTATTCACCTATGAATCCAAGGTTTATATGACAGTACTTCGAAGAGACTCAAAAAATATTTGCAGAATAAATAAATGAAAAAAATTCTACATGAAGTTCGAATTAATGGTGCCACTTCATATAGCCTCTTCTGATGATCAATAAAAGAAGAAAGGAACACGATATTCATTTCACCAACTACTAAGGTTTAAAGGAAAAACTATATACAATAAAATGAGCTAGATTTAGTTAAGCCCACTTACGCTGAATCAACATGAGGCAGCACTTTTGAGACTGACTTCTAATATGATGTATTTAAACAATTATTATAAAATACATTGTGCATACTGGGTAGTCGCTGAGTCATACACCATGTACTTTATGGGAAATAATACATTTACAAATTATAAGCAGCCATACTCAACTGTTATTTGTAATCTAGAAATTTTGTTATATATTTTTATTTGATAGAGTTTTAATGTAGAATTTTGAATATCTTTTTTTTGGGGGGTACCTGGGATCAAACTCAGGTCCTTGTGCTTGCTGTGAGGTGGGCACCGGAACATCTTAGCTAAATCTCCGGCCCTCTAATGTAGAATTTTGAGAGCAATGATCTGTAATTAGATCAAAATATGTATTTTTTTCACTTCACAGTCAGTAAAAATCTCCAGGAAATTTCCTGTTACTTTTTCTTGGGAGGCATCAATCTTTTTTCTCTCAAGGTGCTAATTGTTTTAAGGGATCGCATGCAGATCTCTATAGAACACCTTATGAAGTGCTATCATTTGGTCTATTAATTAACATATAAGATGAATATCATGGTGTAATATTTTCCATAACAATGCATTGTAGTTAGTGGTTTCTTATTTACATGGGTGTGAGAATATCCTGGTAATCTGGCTGCAGCATCTGCTGCTCAATTACCAGCCAGACACGATGCCTGCGGATTTCAACATCTTTAGTCATAGCCACAAGTCTGACTATGCTTTCTTTGTAGCCATTAAAAGATATCCCAGTCAATTTTGAGTCAAAAAAGAGGTAGTTATACTATCTCAAGAACTATGAACCCGAAGTAGCAGCATACAACGTTTAGAATTACGGCAACTGCTCGTAAAATTACTTGCTGAAAGAAACATACTGTTTGCGTCTTCCTGCTGTTGAATTGAATCAAATGAATTTGGCTAACTTAGAATAATTTATTTTTCAATTACTAGCTACAAAGATATTTTACATTAGGTTCAGTGCCCCCACCCCCCAAAAAGCTGAAAATAAATCAAAGACAATTTTTGTACTTATTATGTCAACAGTCTCCTTCTTTCCTACACTTTATTAACTCAGTGCACTCTGCTGACAATTTGATTGGTGATAACATCATAAATTAATATAATCTAAGAAGGATAGTTATTTCTCCTGTAGATTGCTAATAATTTACAGAATGTAGCTGTACAATAAAGAAGCACACCACCGACCCATGGGATCAGAATGAAACCTCACCTAAAATTTGATCACACACACACACTCACACACATGCATAAGAAAATGCTTCTTCTCCATAAGGTTTCCTCAAAACAAAAAGGAAGAAGTCGCATAATACAAAATTATTTTGAGAAAAATAGAAAATAACTTCTTTTTTGCTGTTGCTGTTTGTTGGTTTGCTTTGTTTGTCTTTTTTAATGGTAGTTAGAGAAAAGGGACTCTGAAATGTGGTTTAAATTTACAGGCAGTACCAAATACAATAATATCTCTGTTCAAGAAATATTCTGTTTGCAAATAATTTGGGTCACAAACAAAAATGTTCTTTAAAATTTTGCTTCCACTTGCAAACTCTACATTGGGTGGCAAACACAACCATGACCATCTTCCCCTCACAAACACAAATGCAGCCATCTTTCACAAAACTGTAAAACAAATTAAATTGGTCAACTGAGGTACCACTGCACAGGGAATAGGCCTAAAAGTTGACAACAGTGGATTCCACCTCACCCCAGAAAGAATGGCTGATACCATGAAATCAGTCAATAACAAATGCTGGCAGGGCTGTGGGGAAAAAAAGAACCCTTCTCCACCGGTGGTGGGAGGGTAGACTGGCACAACCACTGTGGAAATCAATATGGAGATACCTCAAAGAACCAGGATTAGAGGTCCCATTTTAGCTATTTCTCTACTGTGTATCTTCCCAAAAGAATTAATCGTACCACAGCAATATATGTGCACCCATGTTGATAGAGGCATAGTTTGCAATAGCTAAAACTTGGAAACAGTCCAGTTGTCCATCAACAGGAGACTGGATAAAGAAAATTTGTTGTTGCTATTTTAAAAATAAAACAGAATACAACTTATCCATAAAGAATAAGAAATAGAGACATTTATAGCTAAATAGATGCACAATGAAGCTATACTCTTAAGTGAAATAAATAGGACACACATGTGTAAATACCGAATAGCTCATCTGGTGTGAGAAATTAAAAATGTAAATAAGGATCAAAAGGCATAACAGATATTGCAAAATAGGAAGAAAAGGTCCAAAGGTGAAGGGAAAGTGGGAGGGATTGGAGAAAGGAAAGAAGGGAAAGGAATTCTTATGAGAAAATGAAAAAATGGGAAAAAAGTCTTTGTAAATAGGGAGGATGGAAGGATTGAAGAGAGGGCGAAGAAATGAAGTTTAAAAGAAGAACCGAGATGGATGATGTAAAGGCACAAATTTCCAAGGAAGAATGTCATTATATTGAATACCCAACATGTACCAATAAAACTAATACAAAAGGTGAGGTTGTGCTTTTCATTGTACGAAAGATTAAATGTAAAAATATATCATTATCAAGATACATAAAATGGTAGAAAAGTCAGGAGATAATCATTCAAATAAACTGCTCAAACTCTTACTGAAGTGGGAGAAAGTGAGCAGTAAATGCCTTTTTAATGTGAAAGTCATCATTTTGCAGTACCTGCTTCAAAAAGAAAGGAATGCTTTAACATATCCTGGCTAATAATTTTCATTAGTTTTTGAGTTAATTGACTCATTCGTATCAATTCTATGAATGATCTCCAAGGAATAGTAACAGTGGAGCCATGCTTGAAAGCTCAAATTCCTTTATGTTTATCTGTGGACACAATATTTCTCTCACAATTTTAGGGTTTCTGGTTTTATAAAAGTAGCCTTTTCAGGTACATAAGATATACCTTGTTACCGAAAAGTCAGTAGTCACTGGAGTAGAGGAAGTGTCAAAGATACTACAGGAAAGAAATTCTAAGGTCATCATTAACACATGTGACCCCAAAACAAAATGATAAAAACCACATGGACATTCTGCAAGAAAATTTGTCAGTGTAATTCTCCTACAGGTTTTGGAACAAACTGCAATTTGATATATTTAAAAATAGCTAGGGCTGGGGATTTAGCTCAGTGGTTTTGCTGCCTGCCTCAGAAGTGCAAGGACCTGGGTTTGATCCCCGATACCTAAATAAATATAAGATAAATAAAGTAGCTAAACATGCCATTTAGCAGCTAGTCGTAACTAATATTAGTATATTTATTTCTTCTTTCTCTTTTCTTTCTTTGGTACATATTATTAAGTTAGCTTGGCTCTTGTTAAGTACTTAAAAGTGTACCTTCCTTGTATAAAGAAGTGAAATGTCTATTATTCTGATATCAGATATTTTCTTTTTCAATGATAAATGCACTTGTACAAATATGTTCACAGTACTTGAAAGTAGGACTGTTAGATTGCCAAATTATTGAACTCTAGTCATACCTAAAAGCCATGGCTTTGTTTTCATTTCTTTTTCTGCTCTGTCTCTGGATAAACTGAATTTAGTAAGAAAGAAAACAAATTCAGATGTGTACAGATTTCCATGTTGTTGTGAATTGGATTGTCTCTAAAAAATTCAATATGCTGAGGTGCTTACATCCAGTATCTTAAGATGTAAACTTATTTGGAAATAGTACTATTGCACATTTAAATACTTCTGATGCATTCATGTTATCAAGTGGACCCCCGATTCATACCACTCATTTTTTATGAAAAGGTAATTTGGATTTAGATGCTCAAGTAGGAAGAATGGCATACAGAATTGAAGATAGAGATCTGGGCCCCCAAAACGTTAAAGATCTTCCAAGGACCTCCAGAATCTAGACAAAAAATCGTGGAGCAGACTTTCTCAGAAGAACCAAACATGTTGATGATTCTGTGATTTGTAGTCTTAAGAACTGTGAGAAAATAAATTTCTATTGCTTTAAGCCATAGTTGGTCACACTTTTTTACATCAGTCCTAGGAAATAAATTCATGAATCTACCAGAAACAGGCATTTTAAAAAATTATTCATTCTATTTTTGGGGGTTGTTACGGGGATCAAACTCAGAACCTTGTGCTTGTGAGGCAGACCTGGCACCACTGAGCTAAATCCCCAGCCCTTATTAATTCTATCTTAAATTGCTTAATGCTCCAAAATTTTATTTTACAAATTCTATCTAGATCTTTTAACTCAACTGAAGTAAAAATTAATCAAAACAATCAAAATGTTTAAATTTAAAGACTGATACTAATTTCAGTGATATTTGCCATATATTTTATGTGTGTGTGTGTGTGTGTGTGTGTGTGTGTGTGTATGTATGTAGTGCATCGGCAACCACTATAACTTTGAACTGCTGCTTTGATTGTGTTTTTCCACATCTATATTTTAATTTTTAAATCTCTTCACTTAAACATTTCTTTGCATTCTCTTTGAATTATTTTTTACTGTCTTTTGAATCTTGCCATAGATTAGATATTTATTTATTTATTTATTTTGGTATTAGGGCTTGAACTTGGGTCCATGTGCTTGTGAGGAAAGCTCAGTCAGAGCCCAGGATATCTGGAAGCAGAAGGAAGAGCAGTGGTGACGTGCAGGGGACTTTAGGAAGCACAAAGCACTATACATGTTATATGTGTGAAAGATAAATAAGACTCACTTACTCAGACTTATTAATGAATCCGACTTATAAATGTTCTCCTGGAATGAAACTCCTTCTTAAATTGGGGGCTTGCTCTATTATTTTCCTTTGGAAGAATATCTAATCAAATCCTTTGCCCATTGTTTTTGTTAAGTTGAAAGGCTCTATATATATAAGGATATAAGCCCTCTATCAGTTGAATCATACACAAATATTTTATCTCATCTTAGATATTGTCTTTTTAATTTCTTGAAGGAGTCGTTTGAGATTTTTTGCTTTGTTTTGTTTTGTTTTGTTTTGTTGTTGAGACAGGGTCTCACTATGTAGTTGAGACTGACTTGGAACTCACTATGTAGCCCAGGCTGGTCTCGAACTCACAGTGATTCTCCTGCCTCAGCCTCCTGAGTGTTGGGATTACAGGCATGTACCACAACACCCAACTTGATGGAGTCCTTCTAAGCACAAAAGTTTTATGTTTCGTGAAGTCCAATTTATGTATTTTTCTTCTTTTGCACTTGGCATTGTATCTGAGAAGACTTTCCCAACCGAAGACTATGAAGATTTGCTCACGTTTTGCTCTGTTTCAGTTTTAGGTTTTATATTTCAATCTGAACTGCTGCTTTATAATGATGTCTAAGAATATAACCTAATAGTAAAATAAATTTAATAATATATAATTAATTTCAGTTATGGCTTCTGTAGCCAAATACCTCACTTGAGAATTTTAAATCCTTTCCCTCAAATTATATAAGTATATATATGTGAATCTTTTATTAGGAGGTGACAAGTTTAAAAAATTTAGTGAAAAATCTTAATGGTATAGTCACCAGTATAGATTACAAACCTGTTTAAATGATAAAATGTGTTAGTTTGTCAAAAACCCTAATGAATAATATAATTCTAGAAAAATGCATCAAGAAAAATGAGTAGAAGATGGAAAACATTATTCGATATAAAAAGCCCTCTTGTATAATAGTGACTTTTTATTATAGGGAAAGCCCAACAACATGTTATATTAAAGAAAAGTATTAAATAGGGCCTTGCCAAATATTGAAGAAGGATAGATAAATATTAGGATCATATTCTGGGCCAGCTACACCATAAATAAGAGATAAAACTAAACTACTGTCTAATAATTTGTTTAGAGACATTAACTATTTTAAAATGATTGCCCATTAAATTCACAGATTTATTAAGCATATCATACTTCCTAGGTATCTTATATACACAAATGAATATAGCTTAAATTTCATAATAATGTTGATTTTTATGACTAAATATATGAAGAAAAATGTTGATTATTTCTTACAAGTCAATGTTTTGAAAATTAATTAGCTAATTTGTTTGTCAAATATAACCACAGTCGTATCAATCAACAGCAGAAACACATTGCTGTCCAAAGTTATTTATTACAACCTAGTAACATTCTTAAGGAAGGGACATGAAATGAATACAAAATAATTGTAGACAAACTGCACATGACTTAGACTAACTATAAATTGAAAATGCACAATTTATTGATCCTGACAGCTCTCAATCTAAAGATTCATTTTCATGAAATATAGTCTTCTTAGGATGATTAGCTATTTTTCAGGATGCTGTCAATCACACACATGCTTAAGGTTTCAGCTCTTTTACGTCTCTCTTTGATTTGCTGTGTTGCATGTTGCCACTACATTGTTGATTTCAATTTAATTCTGCAGTGATGAGTGGTGAAATTATGAATATACATTTAGAAGTTACTTTGATTCCATATAATATGAAAGAGCTTTAGATGAACATGCTATATTTTTAATGTTTTAGTTTAAAAAATTCTATTATCTGTCAAATTGCAAAGGTTATATGTCTTTGAATTTGATCAGTAAAGGTAGGGTTGAACATTGTTTAATATCCTATAAATAAGAAACCTATCAAATTACAATAAGAAATATATGAGAGCTAAAGATAGAATTCGTTATTAGTCAACATACTTTTAAAAATGATGATTATTGCAATGTGTGTTGTGATTACATGTGATTTAATGTGAGAAATGAGTGATTTAAAGGTTTGTATATATATGCCTCAAACTTGAATAAATGCTTGTACTCAAGAGTAGTTACCAACTGACTTTTCTAGTATGTTGACATTATGATGATAATAATTTATGTAAAAGGTGAATCTTATCTTCATATATTGTTCTTACCTATGATATTTAGTTATATGCTGTCCAATAGAAACTATTATCTATAAACCATTGTTTTACCAGAATTCTGAGATATGCACAATCTAACAAAGTAGAGACATATGACGTAAAATAAGCACTTTTGGAATTCCATGATGCAAATAATTTGAGCAACTCTTAAGATTTTTGTTTAAACATATTCAAAATTTTTGTGAATCTCTATTAATCACTGTTATGGGTGTTTAGACTTATTTTATTAATTTTAAAGTGAAGTTCATCAGAAACCCCTTCCACAGAATTTGTTGAATGTCTACTGTGTTCTAGGCATACAACTGTGCTTTGGGAAACCATGGCCAATGACTTCTAGAGCTATATAAAATTAGAGAGCCACAATTTACTTCAATAACTTCTCTTTTTATATTCTACTCACATACCAAAACTTTGTCTCTAACAAAAATATTGTTCATTATTGCTCCCCCCAAAAAAATGAAGGATGTGAAAAAGTCACTGCAGGAGAGATGACAATATTTTGCATACTGGATATGAGTAAGAATGAAATTGATAAAATAATTTAATGTCCTGACATTGGAAATTTAGACACTTATAATAGTAAAGAGTAAGGAGGTAGAGATTGCATGTGACAAATTTTTCCATATAATTTTTATATTTTTAGCTTCAAATTAAACATTTTCAATTATACAGTTGTCAAAAATGTTACTAAATGAAGTTGATGTCATAATGAAAATAGCAAATAATTTAAAATTTACATGAAGTTTTGTATTTTGATTCATTTCCATGATTTAAAGCTTTTTATATTAGATTCAAATCTTTTATACTTCAGAGGAAATGTTTATTTTCTAAGTGTTATGTTTAGATCTAAAATGTTTCCGAGAAGTCTCATGCATTCAGAGGCAAGGCTTTTGGAAAGTAATTGGATCATGGGGGCACTACGCTCATCAAAGGATCCGTTGATGAGTTCGCACCCATATGTACTCTTCAGAAGAGGGACTTGTTTGGAGGTAGGTCATTGGTAGTATGATATAAAATGATGCACTATAATCTCTGACTTCTCCCTTCTCTCTCTTCCTCTATATGGGAGAGCATTTTTCCTCTGCTATGCCTTTCCATCATGCTGTTTCTGTCTTGAAGTCAACAACCTTAGACTGAACCCCCTTAAATAATGAACCATGTTAAACATACCCTCTTTTAAATTTTGCTTGTCAAATAGTATGTTCCAGTAACAAGAAAGTAAATAGTACACTAACTTATTTTTATCTGTAGGAACTTCCTGAGAGCTCTTGTAGGTCTGAGATCATCTTATTTATTTTTATCAAGGAATAAATAGAACACTCACATACTCTTTGGGACTCAGGTGCAGCAAATTGAGTCCAATTGTGGCCATGACCCAGTATTCACCTCTTCCAGATGCACCCTGAAGGATCTTTCACAGTCAGGTACCACCAAAAGTCATGTATATTCATGACATGGGCAGTAGTTTTACCAGCCTTGGACCTTTCGGTGATCTTGATGTAACCGAGCTCTAGTCCCTCACAGTCATAGTCCAGATGCAATCTTGCCTTCTCAGTGACCAAGAACTACATATGACCATCTGTGGTACAGATTAGAGGTTCTATAGATATGGGTCCAATTTTTGTGTACCCTGAAGTAGGTCTATGACTACAACCACAGTCAGAGGCCAATATGGCCCTTTGTTTCTCAGGGGTATAGTATATTTAGTAGAAGCCCTTTCAGGGAACTGATAAGATCCATACTTGCTCATGATCCTAGAAATAAAATTGCATTCTGTTTTCCAACTTCAGACCCAGAAGATGATCCACATCATAATGCCATCCTACTGAACAAGATCTTAAAGGTAAAAATTAACTCAGGAATCAAAGTCCACATCCGTCCAATTCTTTGTTAACAGGCCAACCAACTTTGAACCCTACCTTGGACCCATCCATTTGATTTAACTCCACATGCTCAATCAGCAATCCCATCAACCTAAGTAGAGGAGAAGGGAGGGCCTCTGCTTGACAAAACAATCCGTAAAAACTAAGAAATATCATCTCCTTGAAATGAATAAACACCAATTAATTGATAGGAAAACATCATGAAGTGTACTCAAAGATGGCTATGTCTCTAAATTATCTACATAATCTCAAGGAATTTCCCTTGTATATATAGCCCATCATTCACCAAAATTTAATTTTATGATGCATGACTATACTACGACCCTTTCCTGGAATAGTCTTTGTAAATATAGCTCATTACGTTCTGACATAATTTTGGTAGTTAATTACTTTCTACTCCAATTTTCATTTTCAAATAGATAAAACTCGGCCAGGTGTGGTGGCTTATGCCTGTAATCCCAGCACTCAGGAGGCTGAGGCAGGATATTACAGAATAAAGCACATTGCCATTAATCCCCCTCAAATTTGCTTCCCCTCACTTTGAGCACATGTATCCTATCATTCTTTCCAATTTGCAAAGCAGTTTCAGAAGTCCTCTTTTGACAGCTTTGCCAGCTGTGATAAAAAATATGATGATTATTGCTCAGTGCCATCAAAGGAAAATCAGGCTCATTAAAACATTTTGGTGTGGCAATTTGTGACTTCTGGCTCTTCCCCAAAGTAAAACTGATGTAGAAAGGTAAATGTTTTGAATTGCTTCAGAACACTGAGGCAGCCACAAGAGCACAACTAATCACACTCAGGAAAAAGATTTGCAGAATTGCTTCAGGAATGGATGAGAATTCTGATGCATATGTGTTTGACGTGAGGAGGAGTATTTTGAGGGGGAAATAGTGGCAATGTTTTCTATGGGGGGTAGCACAGTTTTTAATTTAAACTTTTATTGTATTTGTTGATCTCACCTCATATACTCCTTTAGGAGGGGATATCATACATCATATTTTGTTAATTGACAAAAAACAAGTTTGACATTTACATTAAAAGCTTTTTTAAAATAAACATACCTATATAAAACATTTTACATGCACAAATAGCCATATTCAAACTTTATTATGACAGCTCACCAGCTGAACTGAAAGCATTCCTAAGTCTGCTATACTTAGTAGGGATTTCTCATGGCAATCACAGGAACATAAAGGCTTATGGAAATGGAAAGGGTCAAAATATGGCATAAAAGTTCATGCCCCTATAGAGGCAAAGAATTATTGCTCTTTCAATTTCAATACTTATCCTGAAACTCAGCCACCAGGTCTTTATTAGTATAGCAATAAATCAAATGATGTTGTGAACAGACTTGTGGCTCCCATCTCACAAACTAATCAGAATGTGACATTCGGCAGTTGGTTTACCAGTTTCCCATTGATGATACCTTTTGTAAGACAGCACACATTGATTGGGGTAGGAACTGTATGTAGTAACAAAGCAGAAATTCTAAATGAAATGTTGCAATTTCAAAACAGAAAATTGTATAGTGCAACCTCTAGATTTCTGAAAGATACAATATTGGTCTCATATATGGCCAAGAAAAACAAAATAGTACTGCTGATGTCAAGATTACATCATGATAGAGACACCTCTACAAAAGTAGAACCTTGAGATAGTAACTTTCTACAACAAAACCAAAAGGCGGAGTAGGTGTAATTAATGAGTTATGCAGCAACTATGATGTCACTCAAAGCACATAGTATTGGCTAATAGTTATGATTTATTCAGCCTAAATATGTGCCACATGAAAAGTTTGATAGTTTAAAATGAAAACAACAAGTGCAAAATACCACAAAGAAATGTTTCTAGAGGATTGTATGGGAATTCACAAGAGATCACTAACACTAGAATAAAAACAAAATGTTTCTGCCCAGGGAGCTACTTAAGGATGTTGTCGAATACATTGGTAAGATGACAGTCAGCAGGCAATTGTAGCATCACAAATACCTACAATACCAACAGGAAAAAAAAATGTCAACTGTGCTCTACAAAAAAGAACAGGAAAACAAAACATAGATGCTATTAGTGTAAGCAATACTTGTGTATGGAACATGAAGTTTTCATGCATGAAGACTGCCTTGGGTGTGGCAGTTGAAGGAAAGATTATTTCTGTGGTGAACTTTTGTTTGTATTTACATTGTAGCTCATGTAGGATTTTACTTCTGACTTTTAAAACCTAACTTTTAGGTTTTATAAGCAAGTAAACAGCTGATGTGAAAGAGTTGATGTCTATTCTAAGCACTCATATATTTGATATTTTATTTTATTGAGATCTTATTTTCTTGCTAAGTGCATGTTGCACAGTGTAATAAGAAGCTTTTGACAAAAGAGGGAGACAAGAGAGGTGACAGGAATGGCCTGTTACACTGGAAGGGAAAGTTACACAAATGTGCTATCAGTGTAATGAGGACATGTCCATGGAGTAGGTATTTGTAATGTGTGACTCCGTTGGGACAATTGAAGCAAAGATTCTTTTTTTTTTGTGAAGTTACATTGCTATTTTTTCTTGGTAGTTCATGTAGGAATTTATTTCTGATGTTATCTTTTAAGTTTTGTAAGCAAATAAACCAATTCTCAACTAACTTTTTATTTGGAAGGATCTCCTGAAACTTCCTATTAAATTTGACTTACCAGTTTTTGTAAATTTTGACCTTTCTGAACATTCAAATCAAGTTAAATTGCCTTTTTTAATCTTTTTATTTATATCCTTTGTATGCTTCATATACCTTTAGTGGTTCTCTATTTAAAATAAATTAGCTTTATTACTATAGTATTTCTTGATACATTTCATTTGTCTTCACGTGATTTCTTTTTCTATGTTGTACTCCTTGGGCAGACAATCATCAACCTTTTATTGTCATTTTAAAATTGAATATTTATAGTTGGTAGCAATTTATATCATCTCCATTAGATGATATGAAACTATAGGGCAGCAGTTCTAGAATACATAGCCCATATGAACAAATTCACAAAAATACCTAAAGTCATTATTCCCTAGGATAAGTGATTTATCTGATTGTATTAGGATTTTGGCTTAACTTGCAGCATGGAGCACTAAAAATCAAGTATTATGAATCCCAAGGCATCTGGTCAAATATTTCTATAAAAGAACTTATTGCCTTGCATCGTTCTTCTCTCCAATTGATTCTAAAATTTATAGAGAAGTGTAGAGTGATAAAAAGTAGCAACTCTAAAATTTGCAGATACTATTAAACTAGTTTAGGTAAAACTTGCTTTTAAGTGCCTTGTGCAGTATCCAAGAGACTATCAGGCAGATATTGGTATGCAAAAAGGCAATGTTTTGAGTTTCCTTCTTTATCTATTTTTTCATTTGTTTTTTGAGATAGGGTCTCACTATGTACTTGAGACTGACCTGGAACTCACTATGTAGCCCAGGCTTTTCTTGAACTCCCAGCGATCCTCCTGCCTCAGCCTCCGGGTACTGGGATTACAGGCAGGCACCACCACGCCCAGCTCTTTATCTATTTTTTTTTTATTGAGTTTATTGGTACATTTAGGGATACAGTACAGTTACATTCATTGTTGGGATCATGTACCTTTACATGGCAAGTCTTGATTCTCATTTTTTTCCCCTTATTTTTTGATAACTTCATTCCTTGATTGTTGAGGTTTGAAAGAAACAAAGCAAAGAAAAGTGTACAGAACCTACATAGCATTGTAAAGTGGAGAAAAGGATCTAGATGAAATGTCTAGTTTGAATTGTGAGCATAACTGCTGTTTCCTTTGACAGATGCAAATAAAAATATAATTACACTTTGGAAGATATGTTTGAAAGATATATACACTCAATAAAGAATAACAGTTGACAAGTTTTTGGATGTAATCAATTGCACTAATTAAATATAACAGAAATAACCTCTCTTGGTCATTGATATGAATATATGAAATCCCTTGATTTGATTACTAGCTTTAAACTTTAAAGTAGCTGTACTTAACCATTTTTGGTTTCAGGTTCTCTTCTCATTCTTAAAAATTATTTTGGGCCCTCCAAAAAACATGTAACTTGGATGTACATAATATTATTTAAATTTAAAATATAGAATTAAAATTAATCTTAATTAAATTATAAACTTAATTAAAATTTAAATTACAACCTTTAGAATTTGAAGAAAAAAATAAAGCTTGTAATTTAAAGATAAAAATACTACTAAGTCCCACGAATAGGACACTTTGTTGAAACACAAACAATAGATTAAAGTTTGCTTAATGGAAGATTATTGTATTCTCACATCTGTTTCAGTATTCAGTCTTTCACAATACTTTATATTTCTTGAAATGTAAATCAAAGTTAGTGACCTACAACTTTCTAGTCACCTTTTCATATACTAGACAATCTTGTTCTTAGATAACTCTCTCAAAATCCATCAAGTGGTTGTTTATCAAAGGAAGTTGTGAAGTTTCTGAATACACATGCAGAGTATTATGTTTTGTTGAAATATACTTAAAATTTTGTAATTTAATTGGATCTGTTACTTTGCAACATCATGCACTTGTCATTTAGAAAATATTAGTCATTGAATTAAGCAGATATTTCATATATCGATATATTTTATTATACAAAGTCATCACACACAATAGATATTTTGGATAATATCCCTATTCTTTCTGTATGGAATATGAGTGAAGAAAATATGAACTTCGTAATATTATGGAACTAGTTGTCTTTAAAAATCCCTGAGAAGGATATAAAGAAGCCCCAAGGATTTATGCATTCGATTACCCTTGGTTTAAAAGAAATAAGGTAAATTTTGACACCTGCAAATATTCCAATGTTTTGCCATCTGCCTTTTAAAGTGGAATCATGCTATAAGGTAGGAAAGTAGACTGTGAAAGATAGCTCTTCAGTGGAATTCTCTGTAAGGCAATTAAGAGTGTCATGTAAAAATAGAGTTAGTAGTAATAGAAACTAAAGATCTTTTCTGCTAGTACAAATATGAAATAAATATTCTTATAGAGAAAATGTCAAGAAGCAGCAAGAATTACAGCTACTATTCATTTTATTTCTCTGTATTAATTTTAAATATTTTAATAAAGTACTCAATAATAAGATAATGTTTATTTATTATTAAATCCAATCACATAATAAAAATATTAAACCATTTATTTACTTTTCTCCAACAATATCCATGTGTTGTAGACTGCAATACAATTGCATATGCTTATTTGAAATATTACTGTTTATTTTGTTTTTAATATATAATATTCTAACCATGAGCTCTAATTTAAAGCAAAGATGTATAAAAAATAAACAATTTTGATTAATAATAAAACACAATAGATAGATGCCTGATATCAACTTCTGGAAGAGGAGACCAAACTTAGGTTTTATTATCAAGGGTGAGTACAAGGGCAGGATTTTGCTGCTGTCATCAGTAAAGCAGACTCATAACACATATTTATAAAAATACAAATGAGAATCTTACTGCAGCAAATATAACCTTTTAATTATATCTCCATTTCATCTGTTTCTCCCAATAGACCAATGTGTGTTCACCACTGTGTCTTATGTTTCTATAAAGAACATCAATCACACTGTCTGAAATGTATTCGAGTATTAATTTTTTATCCTTGTTACTCTTTTCTACACCAAATGCCATTCACTCAATCAATTAATCACTAAAGTTATTGTGTGTCAAATATGTGTAAGACATTGCACCAAATGAAGCCAATATATACACGGGCACTTGACAGTAGACTGCAGTAAAACAAGTTTTAGATTTAGGAAAATCCTTGAAGATTTATTTCTCCTTTAATTGCTCCCTTATTTCCAGAACTTAACAAATTGCCATTGTCATTTTGGTTTGTTGTAGAGAAGGAAGAACTTTTACTTAATTACTTCTTGCTCTGTTCTTTGTGCTTGGAGAAAGCAAGTGACTAAGGGTGATAAACCACTGAAGTACAAGTCTGCGGATCTAGGATGTAATTATTCTTTCAGTGTCTTGACCTGCACTCCTGTGAATAGAAAACAATCTTTAGATTTAATACACTTCATTCTTCCAATTGCCAATTGTATTTACAAAAGGTGTCAAGGTCCCTGAAATAAAAGGCTCCCTGTGGTACCTGAGTAGGGATAAAGCAATGATTTCTCCCTATCTTCAGTTTACTTGAAGAATTTTCAAGTATCTGTTGGTCACTGACCTAGGAAGGAGAGATGTCCACAAAGATCTAAGTGAAAATACCTAGGATACAACGTATTAGTTGCCTAGGAGGATACTAGAGCTACAAACCAGCTTCCAAAAAAATGCCTACAGTGATGGTGAACCTTTCCGCACTTCCAGTGATAAAAAACAGCCCACTGTGGCATGTGTGCCATAGGTTCACCACCACTGATAGGACAACATCTGTTGAATTGCAGTCTAGAGGCAGTAATTTTCAGTGTTTAAAGTAGTAAATGATCATTTACCTTTTTACTATCCAAAATATAAATAATTAAAGAGCAAAATTAAAAGGGGATAATGAGAAACAGAGAGAAGGATCTTCTTCAAAATGGAAGATGACCAAGAGAGGAAGAAAGGGGAGAAGGAGATTTAAAAAAAAAAATTAAGATGTGTTACATGTGTGTATTAGCATTTCAGGATAATGAAATTGTTATGGACTCCAAATGAGTAATAATGAAAGAATAAATACTTTTGTTATACATGGTTCTCATAAATATCATTTCCATTTAAGTATATGAAGTAATACTTGCAAAAATTATTTCTAGTACCCATTTTTTTCACTTATATTCTTTAGTAATTTCATGAAAAGCTTTTATCCTTTACAGTGTTTTTCTTTTCTCTTTGAAAAGAGGCCCAAGATTTTATGTTAATGTGCTCATTTACAATGAATTTAAAGCCCTCTGAATATCTTTAGGAAAGCCAACAGTTTCAGGGATTTCACTGGCCATATAGAAGGGGATTGGTGGTATTTATTTAGTCTACTTATTTTTTTCTTGAGTAATTGAGTTAATATTGCACATATTCATTATTTCTGGGTGTTAATAATTTTATCATTTTAAAATCTTGTATTATTCTCAGAAGAGGTACATAACAATATATGAATGCGAATTAAGTGAACTTTGGGATCTGTGTCAAATAAATGATGAGAAAAGCTATGTGCTCAGATGGATAGAAATTTGCTAAAACTATTCCTTTCCACTTAAAGATGATAATAAATGGTTTCTAAATCCCCATCAAATCATTAGATGTTATAAAATAACTTTTGACACACCTAGCTAACTCCCCCCCCAAATCAATCCAGTCCACATTATTTTAGTGTAAGAGTAAAATATATGAGACAGCTGGTCTTCCAGTATTAAAGCAATATTTTGTTACTTGTTATTTAATAAAGAGGAAGAAAGAAAAGGTATTATTCCAGTGTTTTCCACATGGTGAACACTGCACTTAAATTGTCCATATATCCCACGTACACTGCACATAAGACGCTCTAGAACCCATATGGACTCGATTAAAACTTTAAAAAGAGACTCACTGATAATTGCTATGAAGGATATAGAACATTTCTTTTTTCTCTTTGAAATATTTGCTTAGTTTCTCTTTTGAGAGATCACAGCATGTAGTTCAAGTTGGCCTTAAACTCATATTGGCCAGGCTGGCCTCAAACCCACAGTGACAATCCTGGCTCAACCTCCCAAGTGCTAGAATTATATGCGTGCACCCACCCCAGCTTTCCAAGTCAGTTTTCAGATAAGGAAAACTATAAGAACAATACAGTATTAATATGCTGTGATTAACGTGTAAGATAGATGAACATAAAGGCTTCCAAAGGTATAAAATATTTTAAAAAATAATAATCAAGAAAATAGATCAGTGTTTCAGTTAGGGAGGGGAATTAATATTCCAAAGTCTGAATCGAATGGAAACATTTTTCCATTGTTGTTCATGATTTTGTTTGTAATTTTGAAGAATTTGTGAGCCTGGAAATTTGAGATTAGCTTGGGAAACATAGGGAGAACTAATCTTAAAAATAACTAACTTACTCACT
>NW_022900932.1:32732631-32736688 GCF_012274545.1 Fukomys damarensis
ATATATAATTATATATAAATATATACATAATACATATATAAATATATGTAAATATGTATAAATATATGCAAATATATAAAGGGAGAAAATGTATTTAACTGTTGATGTTAAATTATTACATTTCCATTATTTTTCTATTTATGTTTCATACCCTCACATTTCATAATTCTTCCAAGTCTTTAGAAATGTACCTGAAGTATAAATATAATTATATATAAATATATACATAATACATATATAAATATATGTAAATATGTATAAATATATGCAAATATATAAAGGGAGAAAATGTATTTAACTGTTGATGTTAAATTATTACATTTCCATTATTTTTCTATTTATGTTTCATACCCTCACATTTCATAATTCTTCCAAGTCTTTAGAAATGTACCTGAAGTATAAACTATAAATGTTGTGACTCAGTGAGGCTGAATTAAAGGGAAAAACAATACCAAACTTTTAATTTTTGACTTTAGGATATTATTCCAAATCAGTATGAATATGTAGTTAATTATGTGATAAGAAGAAATATTTGATATTTTTCTCTCTAATTTTTTGAGAACAATATCTAAATATGTATGGCTGGCTATAACTTGAAGAAAAAATCAAATATTATGTTAATGTCTTTAAACCTACTCTTCCTATATGTACAATATTCAGTTTAGTAGAAACTTCTAACTCATAGCTAGCAGAACATGATATGATAAAGTCTCTGGTGAAAACCTTTGTAATACTTTGTTGGGACTAATAAGCCACAGTGAAAGAGAGTGGCAAAATTTTTATTTTAAAGTCAAGAAACTGAAGTTCTAATCTTACCTTCACTATTAAACTGCAGGGCCATCTCTCAATTTCTTGATCTCTCTAGGTAGCTGCTTTTTGGACTATAAATTGATTAGATTATCTTCAAAGTTTTATCCAGCTGGGAATTTCAATAGTTCTATGATTTGTGACTCAGAAGTAGAGTTGTTTTCAAAAATCATAAAAATGCTTTGCTTCTCCTTTATGGCTTACTAACTTAGAAATGAATTTTCTGCAAGATTAGAATTAAGTGTAGATTGCTGCCAAAGTCTTTATCAAATTGTATGTTGGGAAATTAGAGAAATCATGCGCAGAAAAAGAAAAGGAATATATATACTGTACCATATTAATTTTGAAATGCTTCTAGAAAATAAGCATCTGCATAAATTGGTCTCAAATTCTGTAATTATTTTAATGAAACTCATATAAATAAATCACAGTGACATTGTACACTTTCCTCTAACCCTAGTGGAGTGTATATGCAAATTAAGACATTGTATTGGTAAATATAACTGAATTATTTTTTGAGTTATGCCTCAGATAGTCCTCTAAAAAAGGTGAATAATTAGTTCGTAATTTGGGCTCAGATCTGCTTCTTGATTTTGGATTTGGTGGGTGGGTGTTAAAATTTGGGTTTGGGTTTTGGCTATTCAGCTTGCACTTTTTTTTCTTTTTCTTTTCTTTGTTTTATATGTGTTTGTTTATTTGTTTGTTTGGTAACAGGGATCAAACTCAGAACCCTGTGCTTTCCAGGCAGGTGCGATGCCACTGAGATAAGTCCCTGGCCCAGCTTTCACTATTTTTAATGTGAAAGCATGTGCTGTTTTATGAATGAGTCTTCTACTTTCAACACTGTTGCAGTCTGAAGCTTCACATTTTTATTATTTGCTAGATCTTAAAATTGTGTGAAAAGGTTTCAGATCACTGCTCTTGAATTTTTATTTCATTTTTTTAATTAAATGAGACTTTAGAGGTATGTATATATTCATCACTTTCTTTGCTGCTATTTTTATTATCTGCATGTAGGAAGGTTAAAAATAGAACAGTATAATAAATATATTTTAAAATTTAAATATCTTAAGCTTTTATGACATATACATTAATTTTTCTGTTTTATTTTTCTTTTCTTTTGTTATTTGGGCCTGATATGAATTGGTGGCATTCAAGTATCCTTCTGTAAGATAATTTAACTTTGTTTTGGTATCAGAACCTTGTGCTTGCAAGGCTGGTAGTGGCATCTTTGAGCTAAATCCCCAGCCCAATTTTACATAATTTTCGCTTGCTAGTTTTTTTTTTTTTAAACTAATTGGAAAATGTGACTTTCTACTTTACCTGATTTCATAGTTGATTTTTATTTTACTACATTGTGTACCATCCATCAAAAAGATCGTCATTTTAAGATAAATGAAAGACATAAAAGGAAATTTTGAATGCTATCAAAAGCAATCTACCTTTCTATTTCAATTTTTAAAAGCCTATGTCTTTGGAAACATATTCATATCAATTTTTGAAATCTAAAGTTATGTGCAGAGAATAACTATAGAAAAGTATGTATGTGATTCCTCTCATTCACAGGTTCATGCATTCTAGGTCTACTTGAATACAAAACAAAACTGGATAAACAAACATAATGACTTCTGTAAGAAAGATCTCATCTGAGAAGCCTTTCTTTTCAGTTTTACTATACATCTGGAGATGTAACACTGCTTCCCAAACTAATATAAGTGAACTCTGCTGCAATTTTAGTTCACAGTCACATAGAACCCCTGTGCTCATTTCTTAGTTTGGAAGAAATAACTGGTAGTAGAAGATATAAAAGTTAAAAAATTATATTTTTCTTTGAATTTTACTGAACCAAGTGACACCACAGTCCTTATGCTATATAAGCATATATTCATATTACATTATAAAATCTTGCTTAAAATTTATGGTAGAAATAGAGGAATTTATGTATCTCACTTTAGTACCTTATCTCACTCAGTCACAATAAAATCTAATTTTAAAATATTTGTAAAAATAAAATCTTGCTAAAGAGACATTTTTGTTTTGTTCAATGTGTAGGATTCCATTTGTTTTGTTTATCAGAATCATTCCAAATACAAAGTTCTGATATTATAGTTCAGTTTATACGTTTTGTATCTGCCTCTGAGCAAAGCTTTCAACCTTTAAAAGTAGGGCAATGACCATACTTTTTTGAAGTACCTATGAGGCTTTTATTTTGGATGCCTTAACTTGATCATTGTACAAACTCCTCAGCTATTGTTCATGCCTAAGTCTAAATAATTTTATGTTATGATTAATCATTAGCTTTCCTATTACTTTCTTATTTTAGCATTTATCGAACCTGGCTTCTTTTTTTGAAGCAAAACATTTATTGATTCATTTTAAATATACATGATGATAACATTCATCATAGGGAATATGTAGCCATACATGATATTTCTTGTTTCCTCTTTTTTTTCACATTCATTCCCACTCCCTTCAACCCCCTCTTCTCTTTCCTTTTTACAAGAGCTTTGTTTCCATTTTTTCCTTCTATTTTCTTTTAAAAATACCTAATTATTACATGAACCATTTGAATGTGCAATTTAAGTATGATATGACATATTTAGATCTGATAATAAGTATAATATTCCAAAGTGGCATCCACATTATGGTGGACACATAACTGTGATCAAAATACTATCTACAAGGTCATTTTATTGATTCTGGAATTTCTTGGTTGTCTCTCTCAAGAAAATGAAAATAATTAGAACATAGTGTTTGAATTTCTGCTACCAGGGCAAAGATGATAGTAGCAGTGAGTGTTCCCTAGAGGAATGTGTCAATGACATTGTAACCATAGGAAGCATGATGTTTGGTTGAAATTTAAAAATTCGTACTCTCATAATTCTGGAGCTACAATTTCAAAACCAAAAGTGCTGTCAGGATTATGCTTCTTTACAAACCTTTAAAAATAGTCTGGGGATAGAGGTCAGTGGATAGAGGTCAGTGGACAGAGGTCAGAGCACTTTGGAAACTAACGAAGTAAGGTCTTCTTCTCAACACTACTGAACCAGGACCATCTTTTCATATTTTTCCTAACATCTGTGAGGCCCAGGATAAAATCTCCAGTGCAAAACAAACAAACAAACAAGCACAAAAACAAACTCAGGGGTAGATCCTTCCTTGCTTCTTCATTTCAGGGTATTCCTTGAGTCAGGTCATATAGCCAAGTTCTCCCTGTGTGCCTTTGTCTTATCATATTTGTTTATATATA
>NW_022900932.1:32736918-32744557 GCF_012274545.1 Fukomys damarensis
ATATATATATAGTATACATGTATATATATGATTACATTTTCCAAGATTCTAATTTCAAATAAGATCACATTCATTGGTATTAATGATTAAAACTTTACTCTATGGCTTTGGGAAAATCAGTCCTAACAAAGATCAACTGTCATTAATTTTGATCACTTTGAAATACATTGAAACATTCTGTCATACACAGACAACTATAACATCACAGAAGCTAAAACAAATAAAGAATTTTGAGTTTATATGCACACAAAACTTTACCTTTTGTACTAGTGAATCACAGTTCAAAGAGTATGACTGAAGATGTCAGAGCAATGGACAATCACACACAAAGAATTTCTGGCTGTGATGGGATAGAATTGTTTCTAGTTTCCCCCTCAGTGACCCCTTAGTCAATGTGGCAGCTGGCATCACCTGGGAGGTTGTGGAAACCAAAGAAATGAGATCTCCTTCTTAATGATACTAAACTATTACATTCTTTTTCTTGTATTTCCAAGAAAGTCATAAATCATAGTAAAGATAGAGAAGCTCTGCTCTAGAGAAGTTTTCAACCATCTATAACAAAGTTGTGAAAATGTCTTATTCCTGATAATCTTTTCATCCCAATGATTCATAGTGTTATAATATTAAGCTATTCAATTTAGATGTCAAAAACAAAGATACTCTTTTGTGTAATTGTCTCAGCAGTCTTAATTTTCTTGCCTATTTCAATTTCTATTACAACTTCAGTGAAATATATCCTAAAATAATTGGTACAGCAATAGAAATTTTTAAAACATTATACATCTTAATACATTCTGTTAAGTGTCCTTTTCCTGAGTTATTTACTAGAATTCTATTACTTTTAATTTATTAATCTATATTCAATTTTTAAGATGTCATTCTCATAATCACCGACAATTGTTTCTATGACTACTTTGTTAGTAACTAATACTGTGACTTATAGTCACATTTGTAATAGGTATTGCATTTTTATATTTTCTAATACCTTTTCTCATCTACTGGAATACAAGTATCTCATACCTTGTAAAAATGTGTTTTTAATATTTACACAATGAAAAATCACCTAATTATTTCAATATATTAAGTATGTTTTTTTAAACTATTTCTTTGTATTTACTTAACAAAGACATATGGTGATTGAAATATTTTATTTATGTTATTGTATTTTTGGGGGCAGTTCCAGGGACTGAACTTGGGTCCTTGCACTTGTGAGGCAGGCAGCAGAACCACTGAGCTAAATCCCCAGCCTGAAATATTTTATTTTAAAAGCAACTGTCAACAAATAAATAAACACAATGTTAGTAATGTGTGTTTTAATATTATATAATAACATAACTGTTGGGAGTTTTTAATTTGTCACTTTAAGTCATTATAGGTTAAGCAGTAATATGACCTGTTTGTCCACATGACATATTTTGTAGGGGTTACTTCGATAGAAATTCTACAAAATATAATTTTATTTGGAAAAAAATCTTTCATCTTATTTCTCTGAATCTGAGTTAAATTTGCATAATTAAATGAAAAAGGATGTTAAAAAGTTTTCCAAAAATGGTGAAGATTTATTTTATAAGAATGTAAAATAATAATCCTGGAATAATGAAATATGGTGAGAGATGCAATAATATCTACACATATGTATAGATACAGATAAATAGATATGAAGAGAGACACTAAAATAATAGTTTGTATTTCTCTTTATGGTTAACTTAGGATGTTCAATAGCATCCTATTCTTGTATACAAATGTAATTTTCTCCAAATTAATTAACAAATCACAACAAAATTATATGTTTTCTATTGTTGTAAAATTACCACAAACTTTAGTTTCTTAAAACAGCATCTATTTATCATACAGTATTTGCTTTGTTTGATTTTTATTTGAAATAAATAGGAACACATTACAAAATATCAATATTTTCATTTGCTTTTGTTGGACAAAAATGAATAGTGAAAATTCAGGTTTTTTTTTTTTTTTTTTTACCAGGGATTGAACTCGGGTCCTTGCTCTTGCAAGGCAGGCCACCTAACCGCTGAGCTAGGTCCCCTGGCCGGAGGCCATTTTAAAAGCATATTAATTTCAAATCTGGCAGAAGTCTCTCCAGTTTATTAGAAGCTATCTAGACTGAGGAATCACTATAGAGAATTTAATAGCTAGTGCCTGTGTGGAAATTTTCAACACTTGCACATTTTCCATCAATCAATGAGACCCAGAATGAACCCAAAGTGTAATCTTGACTTTAAAATGTAATCATTCCACCTAACTAAATCTATTTGGAAACATTTTGATGGAGATAATTGCATTCTCCATTTGCTTAGTAATTGTATATTTATTTAGATAAGGGACACAGAGTCTGGAACACAGACATTATGAAGCTGCACATAAGAGTAGATATAGTTAGAAAAGAAAAGAAGGAAAAGGAAAATAATGAAAAAATGGAAACAAAGTCTTGGTAAATAGCGAAGGGTGGGTGGAGGGAGTGAAGGGAGAGCAGGGAAATGGGAAAAAAAGTAAGAACCAAGATATATCATGTAATGATATAAATTCCCAATGACAAATGTCATTATATTGTATACCTAATATGTACCAATAAACTTAATCAGAAAAAGAGAAGATTTAATCTAACCAAGTAGATGTTATACTTATACATACATACATGAAACGGAATCTAAATCAAAAGACTCCAGAAATAGCCAGCTAATCTTGCACATTTTGAGACTGATAGGATTTTAAGAGTTCACTCTGTTCATTTCACATCTTTCCACTCACATTTATCTACATGTGGATAGACTCATCCTGTCAGATATTTGATATAAGTTCATGAGAACAAAGTGAATTTAAGTCATGTGGGGGATGGAGGAGCAGTGAGAATAAGATTCTTGTGAAATTGATTTTTCAAAAAACAAGGAAGAACTCTTTTTCTTTCCAGAAGTAACTTTTGTTTGTTTTTTTTTATTATTTATTTTATTGGTATATTTAATGTATACAATACATTCAATGTATTCATCGTTGAAAATTTGTACCTTTACATAATCCATCTTGGCTCTTATTTTTCCCCATCCCCCCATCTACAAAGACTGTTTCCATAATTTTTCATTTTCTCGTATTAATTCCATTCCCTTCTTACGTTTCCCCTAGCCCTCCCATTTCTCTTTCTTTTTTGGCCCTTTTCTTCCTATTTCGCATTACCTAGTATACCTTTTAGTCCTTATTTACACTTTCAGTTTGTCACACTAGAGAAACTCTTTGGTATTCACACATGCATATCATATTTAGGTCATTTAAGAGTGTCGCCTCAGTGTGCACCCGTTTAGCTATAAACATCTCTAATTTCTCGTTTTTTATGGCTGAATAACACTCCATTTTATTTTTTTAAAAAACACATTTTCTTTATGCAGTCTCCAGTTGATAAGCAATTGGGCTGTTTCCATATTTTAGCTGTTACAAACTGTACTGCTATGAACCTGTGTGTATATATTGCTGTGGTATGATTCTTTTAATTCTTTTGGGAAGATACCCAGCAGGGGAACAGCTCAGTCAAATGGGACTTCCCATCCTAGTTCTTTGAGGTATCTCCTACTACTTTCCACAGTGGTTGCCCCAGTCTGCACTCCCACCAGCAGAGGAGTAATGTTCCTCTTTCCCCACAGCCACACCAGCATTTATTATTGGTTGATTTCGTGGTAGCAGCCATTCTTTCTCTCAGCGAAGATTTGTTTTGCATTTCTTGAATGACCAGTGATCTTGTATATTTTTTATATGCTTATTTACTATTTCTACTTCTTTTTCTGAGAAAAATATCTGTTCATTTCAGATGCCCATTATTGGATTGGGCCTTTAAAGTTTGGAGAAATACTAAACTGTCTGGAAGAGAGGTTAGGTAGAACTCTTGAAGACACTGGTTTAGGAAAAGATTTTATGAACAAAACCTCAGTTGCCCATGGACTAGTACAATCAGCAGGTAGGATCTCTTTTTATTAAAAAGCTTCTGCACAGCAAGAGAAATGACCAACAATGTGAGGAGACAACCCACAATGTGGGAAAGAATTTGTGCCAGCTGTTCCTCATACAAAGGTCTACTGCCTAGAATATCTAAAGAGCTTAAAAAATCAGACCACCCAAATTTTGTTTGGTTTTCTTAAATACTGTTTTTGTTATACTTATTTGCTCTTCTAATTCAAATGCTGTTAATTTTTGTTTTCAAATATTTCCTTTTTAGTATAAAAATGTCTTCGCAAGAAGCATTTCATTGGCCACAATTTTATAGATTTATTTTAATGGTGGTCAAGAATCTATGTTGTTAATACTTTAAAAAATAAGTCAACTTCAAAAACAAAGCTTTCAAAAACTAGTAAATCTTTCTGTGTAAATAGATTAATTTGAATGTT
This sequence comes from Fukomys damarensis, assembly GCF_012274545.1. Taxonomy (NCBI): domain Eukaryota; kingdom Metazoa; phylum Chordata; class Mammalia; order Rodentia; family Bathyergidae; genus Fukomys; species Fukomys damarensis. The sequence continues at coordinate 32,741,304 of NW_022900932.1, forward strand.
TTATTATCACCTTTAAAATTTTAGTTCTCCATTTCTTGTCTTACTTTACTCTGGCCTGTCATTTTCTCCAGGAAAAAATTTCCCAGGAAAATTGTTCAAAACATATTCTGTGCTCAAGTAAGTCCAGGTATATTATGTATTTCGGTTGTCTGAAAATTCATACAATAAGTTCACATTAAAATAAATAGTAAATCAAACAGAAATTGCTTAATTTTATTAAATTAAACTTTTCAAAATTTAACCATAAAATGTGTCTAAGATAATTTAAATTTAAGTTTAAAATTATATATTGGGATTATTCATTTTGTATTATTTGTGCTTTTCATTTTAGTTTTATAGTACTGCATATACACACAGATATTAACCCATAATGTGTAGTTTGCATTTATGAATGTTTGCCAGCCCATACAAATGCATTTATACACAATATGCACCATAGGTTTTTCTGTGTGATAAAATTAAAATGAGTTCGCAGTGACTTGAATTTAGCAAAAATAAAAAGAGTTTATTTTATCTCTCAACTTGGTTATTTGTAACTTTTTTTCTTACTGCAACCAATTTCTTATTTAATTCTTTAATCCCTGTCTGTATGAATATATTTGTCCTTTCTTTCTTTCTCTCTCTCTCTTTCATTTTCTTTCATTTGGCTTGTACTCTTTTAAAAATATTGTTCCATTATCTTCTGTTTTATGAAGCTTTTGATGAAACGTCAGTGACTTTTTTTTAAATGATTTGAAATCTATTTTAAATATGGTACAATTCCTCTGATTAAAACATATAATTCAAAGATTTTAGTACATTTATACTGTCGGACAACTATCATGGCAACCTAACTTAGAAGAATTTTTCCTGCTTCTAAAAAAGAACACAAGCCCTTACTTCTCACTTTTCTCCCCACAAACCACCTAAACATACCCAACATGACTATCATCGACCTTCTTTCTGCCTTACAGATTTGCCTATTCTAGACATTTCTCAGAAACGTTATCTCACACCATGGTCTTTTTTGACTGGCGTCTTCCTGTTAGCATAATAATTTTCACATGCAACCACGTTGTAGTATTTATCGGTAATCATTTATTTTTATTAACAAATAAGATCCCATTACTGCATATGGGTATTCCACATTTTTTATCCATTCACCAGTTAATAGGCTCATGATTTATTTCCACTCTGGCTGTTGTGAATAATGCTGCTATTAATAGTCACGCACACACACACACACACACACACACACACACACACATACACACACACAAAAAAAACCCCAGTTATACACAGTATAAGATTTTGTGAAGGTATATATTTGCATTTCTTTTCAGCATGTAAATAAGGATAGAATAGCTGGGACACACATTTAACATTTTGAGGAAATGGAAATCTGTTTTTAAGGCTTTAGAAAGCTTTTATATTTCACCAACAATGCATGAATATTATACTTTCATATGAACAAACAAATTATTATAGTGGTTATGAAGCTATGTTTTTTTTGTTTGCTTGTTTGTTTTGAGTCTCATCTCCCTGATGCTTAATTATTGTCTCTGTTGGGTATTTTTATATCTTGCTTTGAAATGTCTTTTCAAGGTTTTTTTCCTCATGTTTAATTTGGTTATTATTTGTCTTTTCATTATTAAGTGGTAAGTATTCCTTATAAATTCTCTCTATTGATGACCCTTATCAAGAACAGAGCTTGCAAGTGTTTTGTCCATTTTCTAAATTTTATTTTCCCTTACTTAAGGATCTAATTTGTGGCACAAAATATTTTAATAGTTATAAAATAAAATTAATATTTTCTTTTATTAATTATAATTCTGATATGTATATAACAAATCACTAGTAATGAAATTAAGAATTCTAACATCTTGCACATGTACGTCGTGCTTTTCTAAGAATTTTATTGTTCTACTTCTTCTACTATACGTGTATATCTGAAGTAATTTTTTTGTGTGCTGTGAATATGATCTCAATATCATTTTTCTTATTTTTTGTATTTGTATATTTTATCGTAACTGCAGTGTTTGTTGAAAAGCTATCCTTGGTATTATTGTTAGAATGAATTGACCAAATTTTTTGTTGGACTTACTTTTAAATTTTTATTATACATATTTGCCATACATAATGTTCACATGCATCATAGGAAATTTGTACCTGTACACAATATGTCTGTGTTAGTTACTTTTCTCTCATTGCTGAGACAATATACCCTACTCCCAAAGTTAAAAGGGCAAAACTTTATTTGGCTTACAGTTCTTAGAGATTCCAGTTCACAACTGGCTGACTCTAAGCCAGGGTGGCAGAAAAGCAGCAGTTCACAGCAGCAGAAGGCAGCAAAAGCAACAAGGAACCTTGAGAGCATCTTTCTGCCCCTTATGTCTTATTCAGACTATTTAGGCCTGGTTGCACTCACAACCTTAACCCTAATCGCCTCAGGCATAGCATTGCCCTATGAATCAATTCCAGCATCTCATACTCAGATCCAGCTACCTCCCTGCCTATGACCACATAAGGCTTTGGGGGATATCTAGATACAAGCTACAACAGTCTTAATTTTTCTTTCTTTCCAGTTCCATCCACTGCCTTCAACACTTCTTCCCTCCACATTTACAAAAGTTTTGTTTCCACCTTTTACCTTCAATCATTCTTTTTCTAAATCCCTTTTTCCTTCTCTTCTCTCTCTGCCTCCTTTCTTCTCTTCCTTATTTGAGCACGAATTTCAGTTCTATTCTTTTAATTTATACTTCTATATTTATGATAGTACAGCACTCCTGTGATTACTGCAACAATGAAGTCAGTCTGATGTCAGAAAGTGTGAGTTCTCTGATTTGATTCTTCTTTAGTGAAACTTTTCACAGACATATATATTAAATAGTTTATTTGAAAAGACAGTTATAATTCACACTAAAAACTTTCGTTTTATATATCACAATATCATCAAAAGAGGAAAAGATCAAAGTTTTACATATTTAAAATTTCTATAATTTCACTGGAACCGATCAATATAAATCTGAAGTAGATAATGATAAGATTGGATATGAATGCAGTAATTTTCAGGAAAATGTTCAAGAAAAATAACTCAAACACTTAAAAATCATTGCATGAAATAGCCGATAGCCCCTTAATACTGAAAAAAGGCAATACGTTAAGAGAAACTGCCTCAGGCACAAAGAAAAAAATTCAAATTATCAGATGTGAATCCAACCACATAATTAAGTACATACACATAAAATATTAAGAATTTCAATCCAAGGAGAGAT
>NW_022900932.1:32744585-32810613 GCF_012274545.1 Fukomys damarensis
TATATATATATATATATATATATATATATATATATGCAGTTTAAAGTAAAAGAATTGAAATATATAAATCATGACAATAATAAGAAAAGCCATAAAAGCATTAAAAGTGGCTGTCTTAATATCACAGTAGTCTATAAAATATAAAGGAAAATGATCCAAAATTAATAGCTGAAAATATTATTTTCCCACTACAGTTGGTGGATTTATAATAAAATAGAAAACTTGAGCAACATTAGAAACAATTTATATCAAACGCATATCTATAGGACAGTCCATAAAACATCACTATCCCTTCACCTAAACATGTAGTACATAAATATTTTTGGAGGACAAACTTTATTTTAGGTGATAAACAGCCTTAAATTTAAATGAATCCTAATTACATGAAGTCTATTTTATGTCAAGGAACAAACAACAAAAAAAATTAGAACATATAGATTTATGCAGTGATTTCCTGAACAGTTGAGGAAAAAAAATGAAGAATGCATACACAACTGTATTTTGTAATAATCTGTATAATTACCTTTCTTACTGTTCTTTTATTCTTGTTTAAATTTGAATTAAGGTTTGGAAACATTAGTTTTCAGCCTGAAGATTTTACTGTAGGATTTCTTCTAAGGAATGTGTGCTATTATTTGAGCTATTATTTATTTGAAAATGTCATTTTTCCACCTGTGTTTTGTTTTGCTTTCACAAGACAGGGTCATTCTGTAGTCCATGCTGCCCTTAAATTTCTGCCTTATTTTGGTAAGTGCCAGGATTATAGCTGTGCTCCTTCATACTTTACTTATTTTGCCTCTTCTTTTTTTTTTGTACTGGCTATTGAACTCAGGACCTTATGCTTGCAAGGCAGGCAGTGGAACCAGTGAGCACAATCCTCAGCCTTTGACCCTTTTTTTGAAGATAATTTTGCCAGATAAAAGACTCTTGGTTAAACATTTTAATATTTAGCACTTTGACTATGTCCTCCCACTACCTTTTAGGTCAAATGTTCTGATGAGAAGTGAGCCTTTAATCTCATTGTATATAATGAGTCATTTTTTTTTCATAGTGTCTTTAAGATTTTCCCCTTATTTTGGATTTCCACAGTATGACTATATCAGTTCTGAGGGTTGCTCTCTCTCCATTTATACTATTTGGTATTCAATGCTTTTTTCTGGATGTGCAGATAAAAATTTTTTCTTCAGATTTGGCAAGCTTTTAGTCACTATGTCCTTGGAAATGTTTTCTGTTGCTTTATCTACTCTTAGGAATACTCATTTCATGTATATTGAACTATGTAATGATAGTTCATGTTTCTCTGAGCCTGTACTCATTGTCTTACTTTTTTTCTCTCTGTTTTTCATATTGTGGAATTTCTGTTAGTTAATTCATGTTCAGTGATTACTTCTTCAGTCAGCTTGAATATACTAGGGATGCTATGTGCTGAAAGTTTTATTTGGTAATTTTGAACTCTGAATTTACTTTGGATATTTTTATATAAATGCTATTTTTATTGTTAATATATATTTGATGGCAAATTATTGTTACTTTCTTTACTTCTATAAGCCCAGTTCAGTTTCAATATTTGGTCATAAGTATCTTCTCTACCATCTTCTGTGCATCCTGGTTTCTGAATCTCTTTAAAATGCAAACTCAGGTGTACTTACTGCATGGCTAACCAGTCCTCACCAGTCTGCTGGATGCAGGTCGGTGTGAGGGCGGGCTCACTGTGTGGCTAACCAGTTTGTAATAGCTAAAACTTGGAAACAGCCCAATTGCGCCTCATTGGATGACTGGGTAAAGATGATGTGGTTTTTCTATAAAATGGAGTACTGCTTAGCCATAAAGCATGAGAAACTAGAGTCATTCATAGGCAAATGGATGCATATTGAAGCGGTACTCTTAAGTGAAATAAATAAAACACACATGTGTCAATACTGAATAGTTTCTCCTGGTGTGGAAAACTAAAAGTGTAAATAAGATCCAAATGGTATAATTGATAATGTGATATAGGAAGAAAGGGGCTAAAGGTATAGGGGAACTAGGAAGGGTAGGGGAAAGGAAATAAAGGAAAAGAAAAAAATATGAGAAAATGAAATAATGGAAACAGTGTTTTTTGTAAATAAGAAAGGGTGGAGGGGATGAAGAGAGGGCAGGGGTATGGGGAAAAAATGAGAACCAAGACCTGTCACGTAAAGGTGGAAGATCCAAATGATGAATGTAACTATACTGTATATCTAAAAAGTATCAATAAACTCAATGGAAAAATAAATAAATTAAAATAAAATAAGATACAAACTTACTTGCCTGTTTTTATCTCTGTACTTTGTTCACACTTTCTTAATGTTTTTGCCTTTATTGTAGAAACAGAGAAAAAATTAGGTTAAGTATTGTGGCAATTCCTGGAACTGATATCATGCCTATGCATACACCAGCAATCTTATTTTGTAAGATGTGGAAATTATTTAATGATTAGTCTTGCTACTTGGCTGACCGCTGAATTATTTGTTAAACAGCATAGTGAAATGAATTCTGTAAAGTCCCTCTTCCCTGTAATGTATGGTTTCTGCTATCCTCATTTTGTTTTCCATTGTCACCATTCCTTTTTTCTGGTTATTTACAAGCAGCTCTTGGATTGATGTAAACTACTGACTGATCAAAGACTGTGTCCATTAGATAATTAGATTTGCATCATTTACAGTTGAATGACTAAGGAGAAGGAAAACTGAGAAGTTTTGTTTTGTCTTGTTTTTTTTTTTTAATTTGTTTTTTTTGTTTTTCTCCTTGGTTAACATAGGAGTAAACGTTTGTAGTTTCTCTCTCTGGTCATTTCTGAAAGTTTTCAGTTTGGACATGCACACATTATTTCAGACTTCCAAGAATGAATATGTTTTATTTTGAGTTCATCTTCTAGGGTGTCACTTTAGGTCAGAGTAACTTACTGTTTTATTAATGTTTGGTTAAATTTAGTACTTAGACACATGAGAAGTCTGAGGCTTCTCCTCTATATTAATGGTTTTGTGTGTGGCCTGGAGAATGCTCTCAAGTAAGCATCACATCCTGCTCTGATTGCCCTTGAGTAGATACAGTTTAGTTCATCTGTTCAGCTTCCTCAACTATTGGAATTGAGTGTGATTCCAGGACACCACTTCTCTCTCACTTGTTTTATTTGGCTGATCTGCCTTGTTAATTTGTTTTTATGGAGCTACCATTTCTTTTAATTACTCTCCATCAAGATTCTCACTATTTCTAACAGCAGCTCTAGATAAGGAGCTATCCACATACTGTTGGAAATAAACATCTCTTTAAGGTGAACTACTTTTTTCTTCATCCTTCTGATCTCTCTCCTTGACTGGATTCAGGTACCACTGCACAAAAGCTGGAGGAAACATCCTTTTTAAGGGACTAACTCTCCCAGGAAAGTAGGGGAGTGTGGCAGTCCTCGGTGCTTTAACTCCCCACAAAACTGAAAATCTCCACTCTAGAAGCAAGCTGGGCATTGAGAAATAGGGGCCTCACTATTAGTGTCCTCTAAACTATGTGGAATGGCGGGTTGACAGAAATGAATCTCAGATCTCTACTTCAACTCCTTCCATGTTGGCTTTTGCAAGTGGAGCTGGAGTCAAGATGAAAATTTCTGGCAATCTGCTCCTCACAAGGTGAGATCATGTACAAATGGAGGAAGAGAGAGAAATTCTTTCTTCTTGTTCACATCAGAGTAAACACATAGGATAGAGTTTCAAATTGTGTGAAGGAAGGATGGTAGAGGAGCAAATTGTGCTGCAAATATCAAGGATTTTCACTATCTTTCTGGAATTTAATAGGCTTTAGAGGAGATGTTTGCTAAAATTCTATGTTTTTAGCAGACTTTCCAAAAATTTTACACAATTTTTGAAAAAAAAAAACAATTTTGCTAATTTGCCGTTTTACTGGAAATGAGGATTAGCTGAATTCTTTACTTGTGATTCCAGAAATGCTGTCTTTTTGTAACTGCTCTTACAATATCTTGCTTCTTCTGAATGCTGTGTGTATTCAGGAAGCTTTTAAAGTCTTTTTATTCTCATTTATAGCAGTATTATTATGACACGTTTTGATAAGATTCTCTTTGTGTTTATCTTGATCTTTATTAGGTTTCTTGTATTCACTGGTTTATACTTTGTGTCAAACATGATACCTTCCCAGTTGTCATTTCTTTAAATATGTTGTTTCCTATTCCGTCACATCTAAAGATGTCTCTCTCTCTCTCTCTCTCTCTCTCTCTCTCTCTGTCTCTGTCACATCCAGATCGTCTTGATTTCTTTTCTTCTGCAGTAGTGGGGAGTGAAACCCAACCAAGGGGAATGGAGCCTTTGTACTGAGCTATATCCCCAGTCTTTTTTATTTTATTTTGAGTCTCACTTCTTTTCCCAATTATAGAGATAACTTGATCCATTTCCAAACTGTGAATATATTTAATATTGCTTCACTGGCTAATCGGTACTCAAACGATTTCTAGCAATTTCTAGAATCTGGGAATTTTTCAACTTGTAAACAGGATCATGTAGTTCCATGTACAGTTTGATACTCAAATGTTCACTTGAGTAGTCCTAGATGTTAAAACAATTTCTGGAGTTTCTCTCATTGTAGCTCCTTCTTCCTCAATTCTGTCCTTGGCAAGCTGTCTTTACCTTGATGTCCTTGAAGTCTTGCCCCTGTGTCTGCAATGTGGCAAAATCTTTGATTCAGTGTGTATTTCCTTTCTGTACTGCATTTGGGATATTCCTTCCTGTGGGAATGCTAGGAAATTACATGGTGCACTTTGTTTATTTTCCTTTTCACATGGATCAAAGTACAGTTGTCCAGTATCTGTAAAGAACTACAGTATTTCATGTATATTTCCAAGTATTTTTTATTGAAGTTTGGAAAATAAGTTTTAAAACAGTTAAAATTTCATGGATAAAATTATATTTAAGTGGAAAACAAATTTTGAAATCCTTAGAAAAGTTTTAGTTTTTTAAATTTCAATTTCACCCACTTCTAAATTATTTTCTTTCATTTCATTCATTTGGAGTCATTGATTTTCCATTTTCAGATAAACTTTCTTAAAAAGCACTGTTGTTTTGCTTAATTATCTCTTTAAATTGACTGCAGAATTATTAATACATTGAAATAATGTTTGCCATCCAAGTCAATATAGCTTTTCCATGTTTTAGAGGTATCAGAAGTAAAAGTCATGCTTTTCTGTCTGTGGTCAAATATACTCTTTAGAAATTTTTAAAGCAATGCTCTATATTAACTATTCATCTCTTCTTCTAAGCAGATATAAGTGGAAATGCTTCTTACTTGAAATGTGTGAGAGATTTACTGAGATAACGTTCCATACCAGAATTATTCATCTAGTAAGAGTGGAAAGTGGATTTTAAATTAGGAAGCTAAGTACTGCCTATAACGTACGTGTAAGAGCACATATTTTAAAGTAAAGATATTTTTCTAAAACAGTAAATGAAAAATGACATTATGAGATTCCATATTTATTCCTTCTCAATGGCTTTTAAATAAAATTTTATGGCATATCAAGACAGAGATAGTTTTCTATCTGCTGGTACAGTGAAACAAACCTGTTCTCTTTATGCTACATTTATCATTGGTAGAAATAAAATCTTGCAATTACTATTTAGACGACATTTTTTAGAGAATATTGAAAGATTAGTAATGCATTGACTTTTTATCTTATAACTGAATACATAATATTGTCTCGGTAGGTAATTATTTTTCTTTTAGGAGGAAACAAAAGCAATAGTATTTCAATTGCTTAAGTATTTCAATTGCCATATGTCTTTCTCACTACATTGTTCTTATTTTAATTTTCCTTACAGTTTTCTTCTCTTCATTTTAATATTGACTTTTAGTGACTTAAGTATGTGGAAAATGATAATTATTCCTTAATTAAATAACATGCAATATGATTTGAATATATTAGTTCTAAACATACAAACACTACTACTTCTGTGATTTTAAACTAATTGAAATATCTATTTTAATTAAAACTACATTTTATTGCCTAATATTTTGAATCTTATTATAACATATTTTTTAACTTGGATACTATTTTAGCTTTAAGAAACCCTTGTCTTCAAGGGATGGTGTTCATCAATATCACATATAAATCTTATTTCATTTTTCACCTAGATTATCTGTAACTGAAGTGTTTTATAATTTTCATAATAATTTTAATTCATTAATGTTACCTCAATTGAAATGTTTGTTTTGTTATTTTATTTTAGCTATTGCAATAGTGTTGTAAACTAAATTTCTTTTTGTTGGTTTCCTGAATCTGAAAGATCCTAAGAAAACAATATAAGCTGAAGTATTTATGAAATTTGATATTTAACCGAAAATAGTGTGGTCTAAAAATATGTACTTCACTAGAAATGAACTCTGATATTTACTTGAGATGTCTGGAATCAAAAGCAATAAACTTTTTCCTGCCTCTGTTGAAAACGTCCAGTTCAATTTTTTTGCCCAAGGGAATATGATGTGATTGCCCACCTTGACTGCACTGACTGATATTCGGCTGAATTCTAATGTATTTTGACAGCTGTCTTGTTTAGATAATTCCTTAGCGTGCTGCAATGTAGACAATCACATATCTATGAATCAATTGTTCATAGAGACAAACTGCCTTACTTGTGAAAATACCTTATTTTAGTCTTTGCCAAAATGGGCCTCTAACATGCTGGGGTCTATAGCCCAGTGATGGCTCCAGGAGTTTGATGAGCAGTGAAAATCATCCAGGAAGGAACACGCCGGACTATTTGGAAAACAGACCTTTATTAGTCTGGCCAGACGGCACTCTCAGAACCAAGTGGCTGGCTCAGAGAGGCGCCAGCTCAGGGGTTTGTACAGTTTTTAAAGACAAGGGGTGTGGATTGCAAGCACAGCAAGTGGGCAAGTAGTCAAGGGTCACGCAGTTGGTAGCCACACATCGATGATTAACAGATGCCTATAGGATATTTCAAAGGCCACCAAGATATTCCGAAAGAGAAAACAGTTTGACAATTAACTTGGGGTCTCTATGTAGGGTACAAATTTTATCCCATAGTCTAGAGCCACTAATTTATAAGTTAATCATAATCCAGACTTCGAACAGTACAAGATTGCTTTACATTCCTAAGCTGGGGTTTGAACAAAGGTAGGGGCTATGGCTACAATGGGAGTGTGTTAAAGCAGTCTCCTAGGCCCTTTGTCATTTAGCATGGGCTTGTAATTCAGGTCTTACAGTGGGTTGGATGTGCATGACTTAGAGAAAGTTGCCATGTATCTATTAATCTGAATAGAAATTATTAGTTATTTATCTGAAAATTTTACCTTTATCTTGCTGTTGTGAATACCATCTATGAAGCAATTAGATAGATGTGACTCAGGAAGATACTATGAGAGGATAGAACAAGAAAGGAAATGAAAGCACAAAGCAAATGGGTGGATTTTCTCAATATTTATACTTATTGTGGTCCCAAGAAAATTCTAGAATTCAAGGGGGTAAAAATGTAAAGTGCTGAATGTAATTAAGGCGGAAAGTATCTGGGATGACAGAACTAAGATGTAGTTATAGAATTGTGTCCCTGACGTAGTTGAAAGTAGAAGATACCAAAGCTGTTTCAGATAAAATATAATCTAATTATCAATTATCTGATGGTGATAAAGTATATCAAAATTTTTCTGAGGCACTTATGACCCAGAAATATCAGAAAGATGGGTCTGACAATGTGATTCTAAATGTAGAAGGGAATTGGGTCATATACAGCATATAGTTTTAAAAGACTATGAGCAAAATAGCAAGATTGTGTTTGTTTGCAGTCTTTATAGCTTGTACAGACTTTTTTTTTTAAAAAAAAAAGCTTAAAGAGAACTTTTATTAGGAAAATAAAAAGTTATGTGCCATTGAAATCAAGTATGAAGGGTAGGCAGTTTGTGAAAATGTTCATGTTATGTGGTGATAGAATTATGTATGCCCAGTAAAACTGCTGGTTCTTGATACATAATAAAAGCATTTGAGGATACTGAGCAGTGTGGAAATGCCTCAGTTTAGATGCAAAAGCTAAGAGTGTGAAGTATAGCAAGACTGCAAGCAAATACAAGCTTGGGGATTCATCTTTGCAGTATGCTAAAAAAGCAGAAAGGAGTCAATTGTTTTAATCTCCTTCCTCCATGGCGACCCTGCCCAGACCAAGGCAGAGACAGTTGGAACTTTTTTTTTTATACATATTTCTGTTAAACATAGAGCCAATAGCACTATAACGCATACTTCGATGTAACTAATCTTTTGCACATGCTTTTCTCTATGGCACGTCATACTTTTTGTAATTATAGATACTGAATTGTGTTTTAGTGCTTGTGGGCTGTTTTAAACAATAAAATCACAAATATAAAGATCAGAAAGTATAAAAGAATGACATCGTGTAGACCAGGAAGGGGACGCTGGGTTAATTCTTTTTTCCATTAAATTTATTGGTATAATTTAGGTATACAATATAGTTACACTGATCAATGGGATCATTTACCTTTACATAACATATCTTGGTTCTTATTCTTCCCGCATTCCCCTGCCCTCTCTTCACCCGCTCCACCCTACCTGTTTACAAAGACTTTGTTTCCATGGTTTTTGATTTCCTGCATTTTTTCTTTTCCCTTCTTACCTTTCCCCTACCCCTCCACTTCCTCTATTCCTTTAGACCTTTTCTTCCTTTTAAACAATACCAATTATACATTTTGATCCTTATACTTTTTTGTTCTCACACCAGAGCACTATTCACTATTTACATATGTGTGTCCTATTAATTTCACTTAAGAGTATGGCTTCAATGTCCATCTCACTTGGCCTGGAACATGTATGCTGCCTAATTTTTTTTTCTGCTCTGTGTCTGTGAATTATTATGAAGCCCCTTTATAAATTTTGAGATTACAAATAAGTTTTAGTAAATAGATAAATGCTCAAATACGAAATCCACAGAGTAAAAATTAAATGTATATTTTTTAATTAGACAATTTAGCCACTTTTTTTTCTTATCTTTCCTCTAGTATATGTGCTGCCAAAGTGAGCACAATTCTTATCATTCTTTTATAGTTAATATCTTCACATTCCACCAAGTTACTAAAGTTAACTTACGTAGTGACTTTCCAATAACCCAATAATCAAAAATTCAGGAACTTGTGAAAAATATGTAGCTTTGATTTTGTGGAAAACCTAAGAAATAAGGAAATAATAACCAATTACCTAGAAAATAAGTTAGCATTGATTCTCTGATCTTTACACAAAGCAATGGCAGTTAACTAAAGAAAAAACATTATCGAGGCAGTTGTCTCTGGAATTGTTGATATATCCCAGTAATGGCAGTTTCTCTGGTGGCTGAAGCACAAGATTGCAAAAACAAAGCTAGCCGGACTTGGGCACTATATAAGGTCTCTCACTCGTTCCTTTCTGGTACTGTTCCCTTGCCCTGCTTCCTTGTCATCATGAACTATGCATCTCTGCTCTCTACTATGCCCTTCTACCATGTTGTTTTTGTTGGAACCAAAATACCATGGATTGAATTCCTTGAAACAATGAAACAAATTAACCTTTTTCCACTTTACCTTACTGGTGTCTAGTATTCTGTCTCTTTAATGGAAGATCTGACTAACACAGAAAACTGGGCGGATTGCTATAATTGCACCTGACCATGTGGTTCAGAATACTTTGGAAGTGATTGTGGGAGGAGTCTGGGAAGGTTTGGAGATACTAGAGAAGCCTTCAGAATTCTGTAAGCAGAGCTTTTAAGTGATTCTAGTAGAATTTAGAAGACCAGAATGCTAATGGACTGTAAAGGCCAGGCAAGAGATTTCTGATGGAAATTAGTCCATTAGCATTTGTATTAGAAACCATTTGTGCTACATTCTGACAGAAAATTTGTCTATATTTTGCTCCTGTCCTAGACTTTCCAGGAGAGTGAAATTAAGGGTGATATACTAATTGTTTTAGTGGAAGAAATTTCAACACAACCCATCATTCAGGCTATGGCATGGTATCCCTTTGTTGCTTTTAGACAGATTTATAGTGAGGATTGAAGACAAAATCAGAGCAGAAAAATTTGAGTAACTTAAATTTTATTCAGGAAGGAACCACGTGTGAAATAGGGGCCAAAAAACATGTTGTTATTGAAGTTATTAGTGTTTTTCAATAGAAACCAAATATTCTGCACAGAGACTAGAAGAAAGATTCCTTGGGGCATGTCAGAAGTCAGGCAGACAGCATCCAGTACAAGTTCAAGCATGCAAAAGTGCAACCTTTGCATTTGAAAAGATTGTCCCTTGGCCCACTAGTGGAGAAGGGATGTCTTGGGGAATTGGTATCCCAGTATTTATTTCACTGTATTTAACCATCTGGAGGGCTAAAATTTCACTGCAGCCATGATTCAAGGGGGCCAGATTATTATTTTCACTGAAAGTATTCCTTGGCATTGCTGTGATGCTAGTTTCACTGGTTGCTGAATGCAACAGATATGGGATCAAATGGCTCCCAACCAGATTTAGTCCGGGCAAGGAGACTGAAAAGCAATAAATGAAGTTTTGGAAATGAATCAAAAGGGGGATAGAGACCCAGAAAGTTAATGATGTTGAGAATGTGCAACACTAAAACTGTAGGAAATGAGTCGAGTTAACCCAAAGAGTCTATATAGGGTGCAACCAACAAGGCCATAACATGGGCCTCCTAGGCTTTATGGACTTGACATTTCACCAACATGTGTACTGATGCCAGAGCAGAGATACAAAATTTATCATATGTCTTTCTGAGTTTAAGTTTTGCTTTGGTCTGATTATTTTCTATCCCTCTATACCTCCTTTGGGGCATGGGAAAGTTTAACCATTGACATTGTGTTTTAGAATTATAAAATTTGCTATTGATTTTTCATAGAGTCATACAGCTAAGAGTTTGCTTAGAATCTCATAGAGGCTTGAACTTTAAAAAAATGCTGGAGCTTATGAAACTTTAGAGAAGAGAGTGCTGCATTTCTTGTGGTATGTGGGGTAGTTGTGTTAGGAAGAATTATGAACTTACTCTTTTCTTCATTTTGAGAAGTTTTGCTTTGAGCATTTCTAATGAGTTTTTGTATGTGTTGCATATATTGTAATCTCTTTTGGGTAAATACCACAGAATGGGGTTGCTAGATCTTATGAAAAAAATTCATATTTAACATTTTATGGCACTGTCAAAAATGTTAAAGAAGTTGCACTATTTTACATTTGTACAAGCAATGTATGAGTTATTGTTGTTCCAAATTTTCTCTGACACTAGGTAATATCAGTTTCTTTAACTCTAGACATTCTGTGAATATAGTGATACTACTATACTGTGAGAACAGTGAAATATCTGTTTTAAATTGAATTTTTCACGATCTCACTGTTCATCCATACATCTTCTTAAGAAACCTTATGTCAGTTATCATCCCATTGATTTTAATGTAATGATTATTAGTGTCCTTGGTTTGTAAAATTTTAAAAGTAAATTCTTACAAAGAAATTTCCTAGTTACATATAAGATTTATAGGTATATTCTGATCTATTATTGTCACCTTTTTTAATGGCACCCTTTAAAAAACAATAAATTTTAACTTTGATGAAGTTTATCATATTTTTCTTTTATAGATTGTCCTTATTTTATGTTTAAAATATTTGCCTTACCTAACATAAGAAAGATTCTTTTTAAGTTTTTAGCTGTTTAATTATTTTAATACTTGCATTTAGATCTATAGTCCAATATGTTTGTGTTTAATACTGTGAGTTAATTTTTTTTCCAAACAGATCTCTAATTTTTTCCATATCATTTATTAAAAATATTATCTTTCTTCCATTGATTTACCCAGGCATCTCTGTCAAAAATCAACTGATTGAGTAAGCATGGGTCGATATCTTAACTCTTCTATTGCATTCCCTTGAATGACTATATTTATGTAACCAAGGCTCAGTTGCAATTGACATAGCTTTATAGTAAATCTTCAAATCAGATAGTGTATGGGATCTAATCTTTACCTTTGTTGTATTGCCTATTGTAATTTCTTTGTCTTTATATATAAATTTTAGAATCAGCTTGTGATTTACTTGATGAGAAATGTTGTGATCTCCCTGGGAATGCATTGGCATTCATACATTAATATGGGAGACCTGTCATCTTAATACTGTTGTTCCCAGTTTTCATATTGTTCTCCTGAGGGGTAGATGTCAAGGAACTCATTATATATCTTTACCAGGAGGGAATCATGTCCCATATTATTGTTTTTATTTTTATTATTATTGTTATCATCATCATCATCATCATCATCATTATCAATTTGGTCCTGGGGATCAAGTTTGGGAACCTTACACTTGCAAGGTAGGCAGCAGCACCACTGAACTAAATCCCTGGCCTTATCTATATCCCATATTATTTTAAAGTTAGACATATTTGGATATTTAAAGGTTCTTTCATAGCTATTTTTACTATACATTATATTGGGGGAAATGATTCTGTGCACAAATTACGTAGAATCCAGGCTTTGATTTGACTAAAAACATATTTATACTACATCATGATCCTTTTCTTTTTCTTTCTTTTAATGCATTATTATACCTACAGAGTATACTACCAGTGTGGCCAGGGACAGTGTTCATGTAGTATGTTCCATATTCTTTCTCCTGTATTAGGGCATGTGTTTCATACATCCATCCAACTCATACTTCTTGGGTACCTTCTAAGAATGGTTCTAGACATTAGGATACAACAGTAAACAAAACAGCTACAGCCTTTACCCTTCTAGGTATTTCACTGTGACTTTCTGAAGCCAAAAATGCCATCCGGAGGACACTAATGAAAGAGTGCTAATGTCCTCCCATGAAGTCAAAAGTGTCCTGCAAAATATGTCTACCATGCTTCCTAAATTTATAATCCACAGAGATTATAGCACTGCTGTGATCTGACTGGAACAAAGAAGGAACTTTCTCCATTTCTGTCAGGTTGCATCCCAGGCACTGCAGCTGTCCTGTTTCTGGCAAGTGTAATAATTACCTTTTGAAAAGTCTCTTCTTATTCTTGACTCTTTTCTTTAATTTTATGCTCTTATTTGCAATCAGTGTGTGCTTGAGTGCTGGTGTTCATCCATTTAAACACTCTTGCTCAAGTCCAGTGCAAAGAATCGTGTTTGAAAGGAAACTAGGTCTTATATTCAAGATTCACCTTCTGTATTTCTCCTTTCTGTTGTTACCAAATGCTTTCCCTCTATCTAGGAGGAAAAGGGATATTCATGCCCATCAATGAATGGCAGTTATGCAATTAAATTTTCATGTCAGGCATCTACTGGAAAGAAGAGAGAAGTATCTCTTCTAATAGAATCTAATTTCTTGTTTAAATATTCAACACTATACAAGTATATATGAATAAGTGGTCCTTATTCATATTCGCCAGCATTGTGATATAACAGAAGCTTATATCTCATAGGCTTTATTTGTATTAAAGGGCTAACACTTTCATTAAAGTTAAGACTGTGGAAAGTAGATCTGAGGACATTTTCTTACTCTGTAAAAGCAAGGAATGTGAGACAACTCAGTAAGTGAGGCAATAAGATAATCAAGGACATTCTATAGAATATTTTTCTGGTTTAAGTAAGTGAAATTGCCATGGTCTTCAATTATACACGGAATAAAAAAGAACTTGGAAGAAAAATCATGCAGAGTTTTAAATTGTCATGACAAGTAAGCATTAAGCATATCAAATAAGGCAGGATTTCTTTTCTTCATGTTTAATTTTTTTGATACTCAGATAATACATCTGATTTCTTTTTTGCTGTGTCTTTTTATTGTTCCTTTAGAGGCGGGTGTTAGTGGAAAGCTAGCCTATTTCTCTTTGGTGGCTGAATTGTATTTGATATGCAAGAAATAGTTTGGAGCCTTCTTCCATTTCTTTTTAAATTTCTAAGAGATGATATTCTTGGAATATTTCCATTTTTGTCAGCTATAAATGACATTTTTTGGAAATGCCAAAGTCTAAGGTTGGAGTTGGCTGCATGATGATGAAGTGAGAGACAGAAATGACTCATACAACTTCTGTGTTTTTTCATGTTTCAGAAACTTCTCTTCTTCATGCCTGAGAACCGTCTAGTTCTCTAATGAAGCCACTAAATTCTGTAGTTTAAAGTATTATTTAAAATGATAGGATTTAGGTCCTTCTGAAGTCTTCTTAGGAGCATAAGGCAGCTTGTTCCATAGCATTAAAATTAATTCAATCACTATTTCTGCAAGTGTCTATTAAATCCCTAGTACACTGCCTCAATCCTGAGCAGTGACATAGCAGCATTCTTGCAGTTGTAGGGCTTTCACGATAGCAGGGCATACAAACCACCAACAGTTGAACGTATAACTGCACGATGAAGTAAAACTTTGAGTATTTACCTCAGATAATTCTTATCTTATTTAGTATGACTGACAGTTGATTAGCAGTCTGCTCCCCACTCCCCACCCCGCTTTACTTTTTTTCTAGTAATTTTTTAAATTATTGTCATCGGTACACTTAAAGTATATGATTTACTGACATTCATCATGGGAAATTTGCACCTTTACATAATTCGTCTTGGTGCTTATTTTTTCCCCACTCCCCTGCCCTTCTTTGAATCCCTCCAGCCCTCCCTATCCACAAAGACTATTGTTGTTTCCATTTTATCTTCATCTCATATTAATTCCATTACCCTCTGTTCTTCTGAAATTTCACTTCAGGTAAGTGATAGGTGGCATGTTAGGAAATTAGTGCCTTGTGACTATTTGTCTTTCTTATTTCAGAATACATTTTTGACAATGTAGATGACACGTAAAAATATTGTGTCAGTATTCTAGCAATAATGTCACTTAAAAACGTTTGGCCTCATTTATTATTATTATTTCAAGTTTTACTAAATAATGGTGTCCTTGGAGACAGTCATTTTAAGAAAGAAGCAGGTAAGAGATTAGAAAGTATTATGTATGTGTATGGGGTGGTACTAAGTATAATTCAGTGGTGAGGAATGATACCTTTAAAGGATGACATTAGACACCAAAAAAGAAAAAAAAATGCAAAAAAGCAAATTGTGGATATTTAGGGAGAGTACAGGTCAGTTTGTTTCTGAAGTAGTATGTGAAAATGAAAACTATATAAATATGTAAATGTACTACTATGTAATACTTTGATACATGTGTACATTGTATTATATATAAATCTAGTTAGACATGCCTATTTCTTCTACAGTGAAAACTTTCAAAATCTTTTTTTCTATCTTTTGCAATGTGCCATATTATTTTAATCTATAGTCAACCTACTTTACTATAATATACTAGAACCACTTATATCTACTTAACTGTAGTGCATATCTTACATTTATACTTGTTGGCCCTAAGGTGATTTAGTTCATAAAAAACTTTCCCAAGCCAGATTTTTTTTTGCTTTTTTTTTTTTTTTTTTTTTTGGTACCGAGCTAAATCCCCAGCCCCCAAACCCCCATTTTTATCATCCAGTTATAAGAACTTAACAATTAGGGGCTGGGGATTTAGCTTCGTGGCACCACACCTGCCTCAAGAACACAAGGTCCTGAGTTCATTCTCCAGTACAAACAAAAAAAAAATCTAGATAAATAACCAATTAAAAATTTAAAAAATTGAAATAAAATAATATACTAGCATGAAATACTAGTAACAGATGAATAAATTCTGCTTGAATACCATAACGCATCTGAAAATAAAATGTTAATTTAATATCTTGACTCTTCTATGGATAGCACAAATGCAAAAGGCATGAATATAATTTTTAAATTGAGTAAATGAAAATTAGTGACTTGTAAAATAATGGTTCCTACTATATGACAAAGGAAAAAAGCATACACAATATGCAAAATATTTTGACAATTAAAATAATAAAAAGGCAATTTCAGTGTAAAATTGAAATTTTCAAAATAACTTCACAAAGATAATAAAATCACAACATTAATTTTAAAGAGAATAATAGCAGATAAGTTAAATTATATCAATGGGAAAATTTTGCATAATGAAGAAATGTTAACTAATAACATTTCTGCATGAATTACATTGCAAAAGATAACATTTTGATATGGGTAAAGCAATGCTTGTAATAAACATTAACTTTATTTATTTTTATACATATCATGCTATATGTTCATATGAGCATATATCCACACATATGAACATGCATGTATATTTCTAAACAATTTGCTAAGAAAAAATTTGGAAAGCTGACCATGAAGCAAATTTTTATAAGTTCATGTATGAGTAGAGAAAAAGTACTCTAAAAGTCCAAATTCAGTACCAGCAGAAAAATGAAAAATTTCCCTGCAGATACTTTCTGGCCATTTCTTTCCAACTCTCATATTGTCATCTCTGTATTGTGTTTCTTTTACACCATAGTCTCATTCACAAACAACTTTTCTCCCCACTCTTTTTTCTATTTCTTTTTTTTTATTTTGCTTTCTAAGATGATGTCTTGAAAAATTATTTTTGCTCTAATTCCTTATGTGCCTTTTAAAATGTTTTCTTTGACTGAGTCTATGACAGCTGATATTTTAGCAGCTAATTGTGATAAGAAGCACAATTACCCAAGGTTTTGATGAATGAATTAGGTGACAGCCTGAGAAATTAAGAGATAATTATTTTTATTTTTTCTGTTGCTATAAAGCTGGAGATAACTGACATTAGACTATTGTGCATAAGTTTGAGCAGGTATAAAAACCCTTTTAATTCAGTATTACATTCAGTTTTTGATTTCCATGTATAAATACCTAATGAAATCCAAGCATTTGAAAAGTTAACCATTTCATTGTATTGTCATTACACACTAAACATTAGATAAAACCTGTAGCAAGGGTTAATGACAAAGAATTATAAAAATACTCCATTTATCCTATTTAGATTAAAATATTCCTTATATATTAACAGATGAATAAAATGTAGTCTCATTTTAATATTATGATATATTCCATAATCCTAGCTTCATAGAAGAGAACAATATTTGAAATAATTTCAAGTGTTCAAATTCTTTTATACAAGGTAAAAATGTGATGATAAAATGGCTTTCTGTGCAAGAGGTAGAAGCTTAAGTGCTACTGACAAACTACAATTCAGAAGTATAAAATTCCAAAGTTTCAATTGTTCTTGAAAAGGAAGATGTTATCAATTCCATTTACCCTTTCTTTCTTGTAGCTTCCTGTCTTTTTAATAAAAGTTATGCAGATCTACCTGTGTTGTATTGGGAAGCTTCTAGAATTGATTTGTCTTTTTTATAAAGGACTTTCATTTTTAAGAAGGAAGCTGTTCACATATATTCTACAACTGACTTGTCTGTGCTTGAGAAACTTTTTTAATAACTGACTTCTGGAAGTTACCAAAGATCTAAGATTATAGTTTGAAGAAATTATGTTATTAAGAAGTCATCATTGAGTTCATTGAAGGAAAACCTGGCAAATGCATTCATTATCAATTCTTAGTGAAAGCTTTTTTTTTTTCTGATAACCTTATTCAAATCTGAAGACAATTAGAATTTAAAATTTTCTGTTTACTTCTACTGTTCCCTCATCTGACTTTGATTATGGTACAACTGAGAATGATAAACTATGACAAAACTAATTCGTAATATATAGAGAGTCCAACAACAATCTATAGACATTCCAGAAGTTCCATTGTACAGATAAATGTCTGGAAGCTAATGGCCACGACTTTGAGGACCCCCCCACTTGTAACTGTAGAGGCCAAAGCTAACTTGTATTAATCCCATGATGTCTCAATAAATTTAATATTAAAATATTTATATAACTTTTACTTTTCCTGATATTATGTGCATTTTTGATGGACACTGTACATATATAAATATATACAGTTGCAAGTCATTTTTTTTTGGTACTGGAGATCGAACTCAGGTCCTTGCACTTGCGAGGTAGGTGGCAGAACCACTGAGCTAAATCCCTGATCCACAAGTCAATGTTTACAGAATGATTGCCTTATAGATACTTACAACCCAAATTAATCAATAAAATAGTGATTTTCGAGTTAGAATAATGTCTAATTCAATATTAAACAAAACAAGAAAAGGCAGGCTAGATGAAATTAAAGAAGCACTGTTCTTGGGTCCCCAACAAGCAGATTTATTATCAGTAAAAGGATAGCTACTACCTTATAGTTTGTTATGAAAAGTGAGTGTGTAAATTTAGGCTCTCAGTTGGGTAATACACAGCAATTGCTTGACAACTCATAGCTGTAATTATTGTCAGGCATCATCACCTAATGTTTCACTTACTCCCAATGAGATATTGAATTTCTTGCACACATGGAGTATATATGCCATACATGGATTTTGTTGGTACTGAGGATCGAACTCAAGACCTTGTACTTGTGAGGTAGGGGCAGTGCCACTGAGCTAAATGCCTTGCCCCATTCATGGATTTTAATGTAGAAATTAGGCCAAGATATAGATTTGGTAAATGTAAATTTTATTTATGTTAATTAACCTACTTTTAGTGCAGTTTGATTTTTGTATTTGATATGTCTTGTATTTTTCAACTTCATCATTTAATCCCTGTTTATAGTTTACTTAGTCATATGGCAATTTCTTAATTTGCACAGGCTCTGTCTGTTCACTGTACAGCAGAGGCTAATTAGTGAAGAGACACAGTGGTAGTAGAGTGAGAACCGATTATGACAAGACAACTGATTGGAAGATGTGCAAGGGCCACCTTGCTGGGAGACTGATTTAGAGGGATTAGTCTAGAGGAGATGGGCTTTTGCAGGCTGGTTTATGCCTTTTCATATGTAGAGGTGTGTGGCCATGACACACATCTTGCTCGTTCACAAGATGTTCTTCATTTCTTAAAAGCTCAAGCAAAGAGATCATTTTGTCAGGCCACTCTTGTCACTGATTAGTTTACTAATGTACAGTTACTGACATATTACACATCAGACAGGCTAGAGGAATTAGCTTCCCTTCTCAGGGAAGCTATCTTGCTGATCTCCAAATTCACTGTAAAGAAGGAAAATATATTTCACCTGAGTATTGTGAAAGAAAAGCATCAGGTGAGGCTATGCAGGGAATGGCAGTAGATCTGGTCTCAAGGATAACTTTCAAAATGTCAATAATTTCTAGCCGGCTGTGGTGGCACACGCCTGTAATCCCAGCTCTTGGGAGGCTGAGGCAGGAGAATCGCTGTGAGTTCGAGACCAGCCTGGGCTACATAGGGAGTTCCAGGTCAGTCTCAGCTACGTAGTGAGACCTTATCTCAAAGAACCAAAACAAAAAGTCAGTAATTTCTGTAAATAATTCAATACAGTATGACTCTCCATTAAATAATGAGCCCCAGAGGCAGGCACTCTAGAGTTCACCACTATACTCCCACTATCTAGTTCAATGCACAATGCACATTAGGCATGGAAAAAATTAAATTATATAATGAAGTTCCTTCTGTGACATATTGCAAAAATGATTAGGCATTTATTCCAAGAAAATACAAAGCAGCTGATTTGTAGATATTAAAATTTCCTAGCATTTAATTATTCTAAATGTGAAGTACCATAGAATATCAGCTATATTACATTGTCTTAATTTCACTTACAGTTAACACATGGTGCTGTGACAAACTTTTCTCTGTATAAGGTGAAAATATAAGGTCAGGAAGAGGATTATTGTTTGGTGATTTACCACCATACCAAGGAATGCTTCTGGTAGCCTCAGGCCAACACTGAAGGTGATGTGATGCTATTGTATAGTGAACAGTTAAGCCTGAGCAGTGCTTCACTTTATATCTTTGACATATGGGGAAAAACATGTAATTCTTTCCAGACTAACCTCTTTTTCTTTTAAAAGTGGTTTCTAACTTTGGGTGCAGTACTGAATTACCTGGACAGCTTTCAGATTCAATAAGAATGAGGTGTTGGGGCTGACTCTGGTAGGTTTTAATAGCTCTGAAAATTTGGAGGTTTTGCCCACTGCAGAAGATCTTACCTACCAGCTGTGAGTTGAATCCCCAGAACTACAACAACAACAACAAAATAATAATAATAATAACAGTAATACTAAAAGTTCTGCAGGTAATCAGCAATGTTTACTTCATTTCCATCTCCTAACTCCAAATACAACACAGCAGTTCAGGTATTGCCATGTTTTGGGTACTCCCCTAATTTTTAAATAGGCCCATGGAAACCCACTCAAAATCAATTCCAGGGAACTTCTGTCTCCTGACTGCTTTGGAATTGAGAATGCAACATCAACTCCTTGCTACACTTGAGGCCATTGGTCTGCCCAGCCCAATTCATACTTCCAAACCTCCTAATATTGTGAGTCAATTCCTTAAAAAAAGTATGTGTTCCTATGTGTATATAAAGATAAATATAAATATATATATATATATATTTATGTGTGGGTTTGTGTGTGCACATATATGTGTATGTATGCATTCACACACATCCTATTGGCTCTGTTTCTCCAAAGAATGCTGACTAATATACAGGCTTTATTAATCTAAGAGCCCATTTACAGATGAACAAACTAAAGCCTAGAAAGATTAAATAGCTTGTCCAAGGTCATAAAGCTGATTAGTAGTCCTGTAGCAGAGTCAGGTCTTTGTTTAGATCATTTTATGACCAGTAAGAAGCATGGAAGCATCATATGAGGTGGTACAAGTTAAAAATAGACAGATATTTAGATTTCAGCTTGTTGTATTAGACCATTTTCAAAGCTTTAACACAAACTGACTTTGTATTTAGTTTCCTGTTGAGTAAAGATGATGATTACTTTTATTCACATGCTCCTGCTATGCATCTTGAGTCCTAAAATCCTCAGGGCTGACCCAGGCTGGCCTCCTTGCCATCTGCTGTTCAGATGCTCTGGGGAATCCACTTTTCATTTTTTCTCACTTTTTTCCTCATTGTTCTCACCCAGACTGGCATTTGCATTTTTATGAAATTGCAAAATAGCAGTAAAAACCTAAATAACTCCTTAGAGAAAAAATGCTTAATCATAACAGTATTGTACAATCTCAATTCATCCTTCAG
Organism: Fukomys damarensis; assembly: GCF_012274545.1. NCBI lineage: Eukaryota > Metazoa > Chordata > Mammalia > Rodentia > Bathyergidae > Fukomys > Fukomys damarensis. The sequence continues at coordinate 32,765,628 of NW_022900932.1, forward strand.
AGGTTTCTCAGCATCATCGTTTGGGTGCATATTTATAAATGCATACTTGCTTTGTAATTAATTATAAAGCTATAAAGACAGTCTCCTGGTTGCAGCTATTGATTGCATGCTCACTGCTTCTGCCTTTCTGGAAAAGTTGAAAATAAAGGACTCCATCCAAGAAAAGTGATTTGTAAAAGTTATAATGAGATCCACACATATATATTCTAGTATTTAATTAACTGAATTTTTAAAAATGAGATGAAACTGTATTTGGGCTCATCCACAAAAAATCAATGGCTCTCACATTTCCAGGTATTTCTTTTGGATAATTTTAAATAATTGTGTTAATATAGTTAATTATTCATATACTACAGTGGAACAATTATGCTCAACTGAAACAATACTTATTGATTCAACCCCAGTAGAGAAAGAGAATTCTAAATAATTTGCTTATTCAGATTCTAGAAAGCTATGATATTATTCAATTAAAAATGATTGAATTATACATCAAGATTTTGCTATTTTTTATGTTCTGGCTTTTGATGTCAGATCCTGAGCCTATATTTTATTTCCAGCTATGTATAACCATGTATTTGCTGGCCTTTGCTCACATGCATACAAATGGCAGATACACTGTCTTGTTTTGCCTCACATCACTCCATAGTACATAAAATATATATGTACAATCACAATAAAGGCAGTCACCTTTCAATTTCTTTTTATTTAAAACACCTCAGTGGAAAAATGAATACCCTTTAACAGCCATGATTATACAATTACTAATAATTTCGTATACTCTATATTTTTTATTGTGATGGTTGGAAAATTCAGTAACATATATTATTGAAACCAGTTTTTGCACTGACCATATGAGGCTAATTTATAAAAGTAATGTTGGAGTTAATATTTAATAGTACAATACACTTTATAGCATGGCAGTCTCAGTTTATAGAGCTGTATGCAGGATTTCTTTCTTTTGGATTCATGCTGAGTAACATTGTGAGATAATAATATTACTGACTGACTAAACTAAGAATGTATAGTGGAAACATAAAATTACTTGTTATATTTGGAAGAAGTAAAATTATTGAAACTATCCTTGAATTGTTATTTTCTAGAATAGGAAAATGGAAATGTCATGTTTTATGTGCGTAATGTATCTAGCAAAAATCACAGAAGGAGAACCAAAGGGACATTAATCTCCTTGAAGAACATCCTGAGTTGCAATCCAAGTCTGGACATAAAAATGAACATATCTTAAATTTATGGACACATGTCATCTATTGTCACAGAAATTAGCTGCAAAAGAAAATATATAAACTCTGACACAGTGTGTATTACATGTCCTTAAGAATAGGTGATACTAATTGGTGAATAGTTCAATCTGTCGGAGGGAATCTCTAACTTTTTTCCTGTGTCTCGTAGATTAAAAATAAAAGCCATGTGTTCTTCACAGCCATAATGACAGTAACCTTGGCTATTGATGTGTTTGACTGAATATTCTAATTTTTCCAATGGCATAGTAGTGAGGTTTCTATGGTAAGATAGTGCTTTATTAGAGACAGTCAAAAGTTTCATCTGAGATGATATTATTATTATTACAATAGGATTTTGATCATATTTTGGCACGTTATGATTAGGTTTCTGTTTTTTGTAAGTGAGAACTAAAATACACTGGAAATATAAGAACTGAAAATTATTGAAAATTACTATTTGGTTGTGTAATATTAAAAATGAAAAAACTAGGTTATCATTATGTTCAATGATAAACTGTAAAATAAGAAATTAAAAATTTAACCTTATATTTGAGGTATTTTGTGAATCACCCATACACGTTATTCAATTTTAATTATGCAATATTTAACAATATGTGCAAGAAGTCTAGAAGATCATCATTGTGTCTCCAAAGATCATTTACACTAGCTCAATAAACAGTATTTCCTATGATATATTTTTCAAAATAATTCAGTTTAATCAAGTCCATAGATTTCATCAGACATATTTTAAAGCATTATTTGGAAAAGAGGAATATTTTGAAAGATGTTGATATAAAAACTGCTAAAAGAAAAAACAGCACTTAAAATTAGCAGAGTTTATTTTAACAACTATAAGTGAACCAGAACAAAGTAAAACGAACAAAGAAATAAACAAAAAATGATTGTAAAATGGGCTACCTCAAGAACCAAAAAAGTTTGAAAGAATTGCAAACCTGACAGCATTTGTAGGAAAGGAATATGTGTTATGAAGACAACAGAACTAGTTAATTGGCTACAAACTCCTACAATTCACTAAAGCACAGCTGCTGTGCTTTTTTGTTGCTTTGCTTTTTAATCATTAAATAAGTTTATTGGTACAATTTAGACATACGTAATGATCACTCATCGTATGGAATCTGCACCTGTAAGTGACATATCTTGATTCTTATTTTTTTCTCTTTCCCTTCCCCTCCCTTCAACCCTTCCTCCACTTCTTCTTTACAAAACTTTGTTTCCATTTTATCTTTCTTCTGTCATTTTTTCTTTCCTTCTCCTTTCTCCCCTCTCCCCTCCACTGTGACCCTTCCCATTTCAACCTTTTCTTTCCATTTCACAATATCTATTGTACATTTTGGTTTAAGCTCCATATTGGTTTGCTCTTTTGTTACTTAATGCCGGAGCCTGTCTCAAATCAATAATCTCCCACCATTTTATTTAATAAAGTCTTCCGGCTAAAACAGACTAGGGTATTAGTGGCTGTGTTTACACTGCTGACTGAACAGTCAAGTTACTGGCTAAAGAGAATCTCTGGACAGTAGTGCAGGAAAGAGTAACCCAGGCAGAGCCGAGTGCCAGCCTGAGCTGACAGCCTCCTGATACCAAAAGTGCAGATTTCACAGAACAGAGTTTTGAGGGAGATGGAGCTACACAGAAAGGAAACTAGAAATTGTTCTTAAGTATCCTGTTCAATACGGTTCAGTGTGTGCATTTGAGGAGAGGAAGCTATCTGAAGCTAGAAACAAACTCTTGCTGGTTGGAGGGTCACCCTGGGATTCTTTCCAGGTTCTTGATGTCACAGACAAAGAATTGGACAAGACACAGAAAAAGCTATGAAAATATATATTTATTGAAGTCAGAAAAGATGCATGTTCTGTGGAGTGAGAGCAGGCCAGTGAAAAAGCTCACAGAATCCCTGCTGATAAATGAAAGGGGTCTTTCATTTTTGGTCCCTCCTGAAGGCATGTCCCGGACATGTGTGACAGCTCATCCTGAGTCATGTCTTGTGTGTTAACTATGCATGTCCTTACCCATAATGCACTCTGTTAAAATTGTTTCTATGAGATGCAACCCACACAGATGAATAGATAATGAGTTTCCCTAGAGCCAAAGGTTACTATTGTACACATTCAATTGTGCTGCATGCCTGAGTTAAGGATTTCCTCAAGAACTGATTTATGTCCACATCTTCCCCTGTGAATATTGTTTGGGAGCTAGAAACAGAGAAAAAATTCCCTAGGAAGGACCAGGAGCCTTAAAGATTGATGGGGAAATGGTCTCTGTGACTGATAAGTCATGTGCGACCTGTACTATTATCCTAAAACGACTCCAAAAATTATAGATAACCATGTCTGGAGTTCACTCTGGGATGAAGAAAGTTCCTTATCTTCCTAATCAAAATGGGAATATTAAGATTCAGGTGCTTTTGTACAGAATGCAGAGACGGCACTGCATATATCCAAACCTACCTAATTTTAATATCAAGACCTGAGAGTATCAATCTGTTTTGAAGTAACTATGTCCCAAAATAAAGCTGAAGAATATTTATCAAAATACAACTTTAGCCAAATACAGTACAAGATAAAATTTATAATGCATTGGATTCAATCAAATACAGACATGCAAACAATTAGAAAAATGCTACAACATCATTATTAATGTAACAATTACTGGGGTCTTCTAGTCAGGTCGTTATTCTCGTGACCCATGTTCTTTCTGGACTACTCTTATGCATTTTCATGGATGCGGTTATCATCCATGTTCATGATCTCTACATCAACGTTTCCAGTAAAAGTCTTTTACTCTTGCTTGTTCAGCTATTTCCACTTGAATTTTGGACATACCCACTGGCATAGCTAGCCATTCAAGCACATCAAGTGAAACATTACTGTGCTTTGATTCATGGTCTTCTGCCCCCAAATGTCACATTTCTTAAATTCACCAATATCAATCATTTACTCAAACAAAATCTTAAATTTTATCTATCTTGCAGCCAATCATTGAATCCTTCTGCTTAGCCAATTAAACATCTGTTCAGTTCTCCAATTTCTTCCCAAACCTATACTCACCATGAATTGTGAATGTATATGCTCATAATCACAATTTTTTCCTTTTTTTCTTATTTTACTGTGCCCAGTTTCTTCACACTTCAGACTTATTCATGCAAATCCCAGATGAGACTGCAAAGTTTTTCTTACTAAAACTATTCAAATATCTTTCCTTTTCTCCTTTAGAGAAAAATACAAAGTTTAGGAGACCAACGTGAGTGTTATCTGCATAACACTACAGCCTCAGCTTTTTAACCTATCATTTACTTTATTATATTTCAAACAGGAGGAGGAAGTCCCATTTGCCTGGTTTTTTAGCACAGATGCTGAACTTCATAGGAAAAAAATTTCTACACAAATTGGGGTCATATTTAGCATATATTTTGAGAGATCCTTTCCTTCCCTTCAAAGATTCTTGAATACTGATTGCCCTATCTGTTCATGTAGGGCCAATTGGAATTAAGAATGAAAATCAATTCTTGCTTTAGCATAACTACCTTGTATTTATGTTTGTATCATCATAAGAGTTTTAAATAATAACCTCTACGTTTCTCTTCATTTGATTCTTAAACCAACCTAGCAAAAAAATACTTCAGGATTCTCATTCTGCATAAGAGCACAAAAATCTAAGTGTAACTTTTGAAAAAATTTCTTCATTCAGCATTACAGTCCAAGTTGCCTAAAACACTCCATTGCATGTTATTTTAGTTATACAGTTTTTGGAGATACTTTACATTTCTAAAATTTTCAGGTTTATTGTTAATTAAGTTTATTAGTACAATTTAGATATAAATAATGGTCACAATCATCATATGACATTTGTAGCTCTACACAATATATCTTAATTCTTATTTTTCCTATTCCCTTCCTCTCCCTTCACCTGTTCTCCCCCTTCTTATTTACAAAAGCTTTGCTTTTTATTTTATCTTTATTTTTTCACTTATTTTCTTTTCCCTTCCTTCCTATTTTGATATTTGTATATTACTAGTCTTAACCATACTATTTGCAGAACCTAGCGAATTGTAATTTAAGAGTTAGCATTTATAAACATTTGTTTAATGAATTAACTGTGTTTTATGTTCAATTTGTCAATTGCCTATTAATTTCTTATTTATAAATATTGTCTTCTTGGATTCATTCAAGGGATTTTAGTATTAAAATATACCATGATTTACTTAAATATGCTACATTTACACTTTGAGGTCTGAATCCTCACATGTACACACTGGGATTTCTGATTTATCTACTTTTAATAGGGTGGGTAAGGCATCAATGTTATCCAGTAAATCTATACTTTCACTTGAAACAGAAATTTCTAAATGTTATTACTATGTGGGACTGTAAGGTTCTTTGTGGACATTTTATACATAAAGATATTTAATTACCTTTTTTGAAAATGAAATGGCTACTTTTCAGTAGAAACAAAGCTAGATAATCTTTCACTGTATCATAATTATATGTTTTTGAATCATATGTAGAAAATATTTGAAAGAAAAATACTTGTATATTGATGTTTAAAAATTTAGGGTTGACAATTCAACCATCTAAATTTGCCTTACACATTATCACTTAAAGCAAACTAATCTAAGAAAATAAATATGAGAAACTTAATTGGGTGACAAAAAAATCCTAAAGTATTCACAATGAACCAAGTATGTACTATATATCTAATAAGATTTATCTATTTATATGCATACTAAAATATGCATTGTTTTACTCATATTATGAGATCACAGATATCCAGTAAATGTATATACTTTTAAAAGCATTCAAAGATAGATTATTATTTTATAGAAAGTAATCTCAAGGATAGTTACAGGGTGAACTTTTAATGTCATTCAATGACTTTCAGTATTTGGATTCCAAATGTAATTCCAAATGTAATTTTTACTTTGATAATAATTTGTAGGGGATATATTTCATTTTAATGACTAATACATCTATTTCAAAATTGTTATATAATTTTATTCAGTGATATCTATCATCTCAGTATTAAATTCATACAAATAGCAAAACACCAACATCGTTTTTGTAATATCTAAATAACTAGGAATTTATAGCACACGGAAATTAATTTCTTTCTTTATTATCTCATTTATAAGTGGATTGGTACAGGTAATATTGTAGTGAGGCTAATTGGTAAACATAACATCTAAATTTGTCATATATACAAATGCTAAAGAAATTTAATAGCATTACTGTGTACAAAGGGGCTAGATCCAGGCCTACAAACAATTTAATAGTACCTGCAAATGATCAGATGCTGTATTACTTGTCATTTTGAGATTTAGAACATATTATTCTTTTGTCATTCTAAGTAAATGTTCGCTTTCAAATGTACTTTTATTTTGCAAACATCAATATCATCTTCTAGAACTTATAAGAAATATGAATTGTCATCATCACCTCCTCTCCAAAAAATATCAGATTTTCTGTATGTGGGCCCAACTATGCTTTGCTAACAAGATTTCTGAGTGATTATAATTCATCCTGAAGTTTGAGAATCACTATTGTAAGTCATAATTTTAGTAAATTAATGTAATTGTGTTAAGTAGAGTATATGAAGAGAATAAATGATTGACGGAGAAAAAAACAAGAATAAACTATAAATGGTTAGTTGGAAAAATATAAAAATTACATTTTACATAGTTTTCATAGGAAAGTGACACAAAGAATTACATTTTTATCTCAACATGTAATCTTTTCATTGGTATGTGGTGATCATTAGATTTTGAAGTATAAGATTTCTACTTAGGGAACTTTTAACTGTTTTCAGGGTGGATTCATCTAAACAGTATTTTGTTTTTTTTCAGAAGAACTAATCTTATTTCCTAATCCAGGGTTTCCTGTGAATGCTTTGAGAATTGAAGCAAAATGAATGAAATGTCTAGGGACAAAACATATTCAAATATAAAAGCTTAGTTTGACAAATTTATAGTGATTTTGGGCAAAAAGCATAGATCTTGTCTCTAAGCTCCACGGTTGTGATGAAGTTCTATGTCTTTATATTAAATTAAGATTATATATATAGCTTGTTAGATAAACAACCAAAAAAAGAGAACTTTAGGCCAATATCCCTAATGAATATAAATGTAAAAATCTTCAGTAAAGTACTGGCAAACAGAATGCAGCAAATCATCAAGAAAATCTTACACTATGTCCAGTAGGATTCATCCCAAGGATATAGAGTTGATTCAATATATGCAAATCAATAAATGAAATCCACATATTAACCACAGTTATTTATGTAGTATGTTTATAGCAGCACAATTCATAATAGCTAAAACTTGGAAGCAGCCCAATTGCCCATCAACAGATTTGATAAAGAAAATGTGTTTTTTTAAAAAACAAATGGAGTGCTGCTCAGCCATAAAAATGAGAAACTATAGACATTTATAGCTAAATGGATGCACATTGAGGTGATACTCTTAACTGAAATAAATAGGACACATATGTGTAAATGCCAAATAGTTTCTCTAGTTAAGACACTGAAAGTGTAAATAAGGACTAAAAGGTATAATAGATTATGTGAAATAGAAAGAAAAGGTGTAAAGGGGAAGGGGAATGGGAAGGGGTAGGGGAAAAGAAAGATGGGAATGGAATTAACATGAGAAAAAGAAAACAAATTAAAGGAAGTCTTTGTAGAAGGAGGCAAGGGGAATGGGGAAAACGTAAGAACTAAGATGGATATGTAAAGGTGCAAATTTCCAATGATGAATGTCATTACATTGTATACCTTAAATGTACCAATATAATTAATCAATTAAAAAAAAGAAAAGAAATTAAACAGCTTCTACAATTGAATTCACAATGCCAGTATGACATACTGGAACTTTTGGGATGCAATGAAAGCAGTCTTATGAGGAAAATTTATACTGGTTAATTCTCATATAAGAAAAACAGAGATAGCTCAAATAACCCAATGTTGAACCTCAAATTTTTAGAATAAGAAAAGCAAGTCACAACCAAAGCTCATACAAGGGAGGAAATTATAACAATTCGAGCAAAAATTAATGCAGTGGAGACTAAGAAAACAATACAAAGAAAAGACAAAGTAATGAAATTAGGAATGAAAACGGTGAAATTAAAAGAGGTCCTGCAGAAATCCAGAGGATTATCAATACATACTTTGAGAACCTGTATTCTAATAAGAAGGCAAATACGGAAGAAATGATACATATGAATTAACAAAGCTGAGTCAAGAAGCTATAAAAATTCTAAAAGAACCAATGAGTCAGGGAAATTGAAAATGTAATTAAAACCTATTAACAAAGGAAAGTGCAGTTCCCAACAGATTTATTGCTGAATTATACAAGAAATTTAGAGAAGATCATATGCTGATACTTTTCAAATTCTTTAATGAAATTGAAAGGGAAGCAACACTTCCACATTCATTCCTGGAAGCAAGCATTATCTTGATACTGTAGTATGATTCTTTTAATTCACTGGTGAAGATACCCTGCAGGGGGATATCTGGGTCAAATGGGATCTCCTATCCTAGCTATTTCCGGTATCTCCATTGCACCAGTCTACACTCCCACCATCAGTGGAACAGGGTTCTTTCCTCACAGCCCCACCAGCATTTGTTATTGGGTGATTTCATGATAGCAGGCTTTCTTTCTGGGGTGAGGTGGAATCTCAGTGTTGTTTTCATTTGCATCTCTTAAATGACCTGTGATGTTGAACATGTTTTCATATGTTTGTTTGTTATTTTGTTCTTTGTATGAGAAATGTCTGTTCATTTCAGACGCCAAGTTTTGGATTGGGTCTTTAAATTTGGGAGGTCTGATTTTTTTTTAAATTCTTTTTATATTATAGATAGTGGGTTTTCTCTTCACACTATTGGTAGTTTCTCTTGCTGTGCAGAAGCTTTTTAATAAGGAGAGATCCCACTTGTTGATTGTGCTAGTTCATGGGCAACTGAGGTTTTGTTCAAAATATCTTTTCCTATACCAATGTCTTCAAAAGTTCTACTTAACCTCTCTTCAGACTGGTTTAGTGTTTCTCTTTTAATATTTAGATCTTTAATCTATTTTGATTTAGTGCATGGTGAGAGATATACGTCTAGTTTTAATCTTCAGCTACATGAAACCCAGTTTTCCAGCACCATTTATTAAAGAAGCTATGTTTCTTCCAGTGAGGGTGTTTGTCTCCTTTGTTGAAGATGAGGTGGCTGAGTGTGTCTGGAGTTGTTTTTGCATTTTCTAATTTGTTTCACTGATTCTTAGGTCTTTTTCTTTGCTACTACCATGCTATTTTTATCACAGTAGCTTTGGAATATAGTTTCAAGTCAGGAATTGAGATACCCCCTACCTTGTTTTTAATTGCCTAGAATTTCTTTTTCTATTCTAGATCTCCTCTTGTTCCAAATTAATTGTTGGATTTTTTTTTTCTCAAGTCTGAGAAGTATCTGCTGGGATTTCAACAGGGATTGCATAGAATCTATATAGAAGTTTTGGAAGTATGGCCATTTTCACTATGTTGATTCTTCCTACCCAGGAGCAATGGATGTCACTCCATTTTCTGATATCCTCTTCAATTTCTTATTTCACAGTGCTGTAGTTTTCAGAGTAGAGGTCTCTGATTTCTTTTATGAGGTGGATTCCTAGGAATTTTAACTTTTTGATGCAATTGTGAAAGTAATTGTCCATTTCCCTCTCAGTGAGTCAGTTTTTTGTGTACAGGAAAGCTATTGACTTTTGTGTGTTGACCGTGTATCCAGCTACTTTGCTGAATTTGGTTATTAAGTCTAGAAGACTTTTGGTGGAGTTCTTGGGGTCTTCTGAATAGCGTATCATGTCATATGGAAATAATGACAATATGACTTCTTCATTGCCTGTCTTTATTGCTTTTATTTCTTTCTCTTATCCAATTGCTGTCACTAATGTTTCCAAAACTACATTGAACAGGAGCGGTAATAGTGGACATCCTTGTTTTGTTCCTGATTCTAGCGTGAATGTTTTCAAAGTTTTGTTGTTGTTGTTGTTGTTGTTTTTGAGGTGGGGGACCAGGGATTGTACTCAGGACCTAGTACTTACAAGGCAGGTGGTGGAACCATTGGGCTAAATCACCAGCCCAGGTTTCAGTTTTTGATCATTTAGTATAATATTGGCTGTTGGTTTTTCATACATGGCTTTTAACAGATTGAGGTAGAAACAGTCTGTTCCAATTTTTTGGAGGGTTTTTATCATAAATGTGTCAAATGCTTTTTGACAAATGATTTTGTCAAATGCTTTCTCTGCATCTACTGAGATAATCATAAGTTTTTGTCCTTGTCTCTATTAATGTATTACATTTATTGATTTACATATGTTGATCCATTCTTGAATCCCTTGAATGAATCTCACTTGGTCATGGTGTATGATCTTCTTGATGATTTCCTGCATCCTATTTGTATCTTATTAAGGATTTTTGCCTCTATGTTCATTAATGAGATTGGCCTACACTTCTCTTTTTTGGTTGGATTTTTCTCTATTTTGGGGATCAAAGTGATGCTTGCTTCCAGGAAAGAATTCCGAAGTTTTTCTTCCCTTTTAATTTATTTGAAGAGTTTAAAGAGGAGTGGCATTTCTCTAAATGTCTTATAGAATTTAGCAGTCAAACCATCAGGGCCTAGGCTCTTCTTAGTTGTAAGTTTTTAATTACATTTCCAATTTCAGTGATTGATACTGGGTTTTTTAGAATTTTTAGGTCATTCTTCAACTTTGGTAATTCATATAAATCCAGGAATCTGTCCATTTCTTCTGTATTTTCCATCTTTTTGGTGTATAGGTTATCAAAGTAGGTATTGATGATTCTCTGGATTTCTGCTGGGTCTGCAGTAATTTCATCCTTTTCATTCCTAATTGCATGGATTTTGGCCTTTTCTTTCCTTTTTTGATAAGCTTGGCTAAGGGTCAATTTTGTTTATTCTTTTGAAGAACCAACTCTTGGCTTCATTGATTTTTTTGTATTGTTCTGTTAATCTCCATTGCATTAATGTATGCCCTGATCTTTATAATTTCCTCCTTTGTGTGAGTTTTGGGTTTGACCTGCTCTTTTTTTCTAGAAACTTGAGGTTCAACATGAGGTTGTATAATTGAGCTCATTCTGTTTTCCTAATGTGAGTATTCACTGCTATGAATTTCCCTCTGAAGACTGCTTTCATTGTGTCCCCAGAAAATCACACAAGAATTTTAAAAACACATGGAAATTGAACAACACATTTCTGTATAACTAATGGTCACAGAAGATGTTAAAGAAGAAATCAGACAGTTCCTACAATTAAATGATGATGACAATACAACATATCAGAATCTAGAATATATCTTATTTCTCCATCAGTTTTGAAAAATAGTTTTGTAGGATACATCAATCTGAGCAGGAGATTTTTTCTTTTATATCTTGAAATACTTCATTTCAAGATCTCCTTGATTTGAGGGTTTGTTTTGAGAAATCTGCCATGATTCTGGTGGACTTTTCTTTACAGATTTCTTTCTTTTCTCTAACAGCTTTTAATATTCTGTTCTTGTGTCAAATTTCTGAAATCTTAACTAAAGTATGCCTTGGTATAGATTTTTTTGTCATGACTACTTGCAATTCTATATGCCTCACTTATCTGTATGTCAAATTCCTTTTCTCTACTTGTAAAATTTTCTGTCATTACTTCTGTAAATAGGTTTTTTATGTCATTTGTACTATTTCTTGCTTATTCATCAACTCTGATCAATCTTATGTTCTTCTTCGCATCATCTAGCATCTGTTAGACTGATTTTTCCTCGTCCCTTTCTATTTTTAAGAATTCTTTCTTTTCCTGATTGCTAACAGCAATCCTGTCTTATATGTTTTAAATGTCTGACATTGGCTCATCCTGCTGCTTATACTTTCAGTGGAGTTTTTAATCTCCTGGATATCTGTTTGTTTAACGAATTTTATTTCTTTTTAAGTTGGGTGTTCATAGTTTCCAGCATTTTCTTAAACTCCTCTTTTTTATTATTATTTTGTATCTGATCTACAGTCACTAATCATGTCTTTTGCTATGGTTACAAGTTCTGTAGTTATTTTAAAAATTAGTTCTGATTCAATTATTTTCTAGAGCTTCTTTCATCTGCTTTGTTCCTTTCACTGTTACCAGTTCAGAGAGTCCATATGGGTTGTTTTTTGAATTGTTCTATCTCATTACTGCCAAGGTTTGTCTTTGCTGAGATGGAAGTCTAGGTTTGCATCTTGATTAAGTGTCTTCTTATTTTCTATTTTTTCAAAATTTAATACCTGGGTGGATGCTTGCAAATTGTTTATGAAAAGTAGCTTTATTGCCACTTTAGAACCCTTACAGAATGATTAATTCTCAGAGATGTCTTCTAGATGTATCTGGCTTTTGAGTTTTGAATTCTTTGCAGATCTTACCTCTTCGATTTATTGAGGATGAGAAAGTGCTTCCTACTTGGCCTATCCCCTAGTCCTCTGGCACCGGCCAATAAAATATTTTATGACCTTTAGGTAATCTAAGTCTTGGCATACCAGTAAGAACAACTGTTTTGAACAATTATGTCACCTTAGCTAAAGAAGTACAATCAGCTATAACAATATTATCCAACACATCCTAGAAAATGACAAACTGTGATAATGATTAATTTGACACTTTTAACTGTATGAATTAGATTTACAATTATATAACAAAGTCTCAAACAAACCAGAAAATTACATATAGTAAATAATCACCAAGTATGATTTTTCCCTCAGGGGAGAAAATTTAAGAGGGTTTGAGGGGAAAATAGAGAAATATTAGCATTTTTCTGGTATTTCACTCAGCAAGAATGATAAAACTGCAAACACTAATTACAATTTATTACTCAGAGCTTTCACAAGATTAAATTCTAACCAAACAGACTCAGTGGTATTATCATCAGTGGTTACAGTTTTTCTTGTAAAATTTAAAAATTAGTTGAACAAATGGTGGTAAGAGTGGTAAGAATAAAAAAAATGTTCTCTACTAGATTCTATTTATGTGTGCCTAAATTTCAGAACTGCTTATAATTTAGAACATCATCAATTAAAAATTTATGTAATATTGTTTGCACCTGAGATCTATTTAAAAAATTTTGTGTAATCAGTGTTACAGATTTCAAATACAGTAACTTCTTCTTTATCTATGGTTTTGCTTTTACAGTTTATAATATTTTGAAAACATTAAATGGGAACTGTGGGTTTAGCGTCAGAATAAAAACGGAAACCAGACTCTAAAGCAAAAAAATTTGAACATATCTGGGTACTAAAGTATACTTTCCTAGGTGAATCAGTATGGGGTGAACACTCTATATTTGGTCTGCATCTGCGCTCTGAGATCCTGCTATCTCTGATATTTATCTGAGGTAGTTTTTAGCTATGGGTCAATATACATGCAGGCCAAAACTATGGGTAATTAAGTTTACTTGTGAGACAAATTAATATAATGACAACTTGTATTCTAGTCTTTGTTTCTTAAGGACACTCATAAAATTAAAATGTACAAATAAACTTAATGAGAAAAAAACATTCAAAGGAACTTCAAAAGGCTTATAGACATTTTTCAGAACTTAACCTCTTTCAAGGGCATCCTTGAATACTATTCAAATTAGAATGTAATTCAGATTAATATTAAAATATTCAATAATAGAAATAATTATGTCTTTATTCTCAATATGTAATGTTTCTTAAAATGCTGAAAAATATGCGATAGCAATCCTAATATTTTCATCATACTATTTCACAATCCATATAACTTTATACAACTTCACTCTTAGCTGTCTAGAAATGTGTTATAGCAGTATGATATTTTTACTCGAAACAGAAAATAGTAGCAACATGTCTTATGAGGTAGAGCCAAAGCTGTATAATTCCAAGTGTTCCAAGAGAGTCAAATAATCATTACTCACAGGTTGGTAGGAGGTGGTAGGTAGATAGATAAATGGATACATCCATGTGTACATGTTTGATTTGGATTTTCACAATGTTTAGATATATAAACTCAGAATTAAAGTTAGAAATGATACGGGTTTTCTTTTTACACTTTTTTGTGCTAAGCTATTTACTTATAATTTTAGTTCTTTGACAGGACTACATATCATTCATGAATTTGTGAATGAGTCTACTTTTACAGTGCTATTAAGAATTTAATGTGCCACAAAATGAACACAAGCTGTTTTCTTTCACAGGCAGTAGGGTTATAAGCTAACAGCTATGTGCATAATAGAAGCAACATAGGTGCTTCTTGCAACCATAATCTTAAGTGAAATAAATCAGACACACAAATTTGAATATCATATTGTTTTTCTTGTGTGAGAAACCCAAAGTGTAAATAAAGAAGTAAAATAGGGAATAGATATTGGGATGCAGATTTAAATTGGGAAAGGGAACAGGGGAAATGGCAGGGGAAGGGAAAAGGGATTTTTAAAAAGAGAATTGAGGGAAACAAGTGGAAACAGATTGTTTGTAAATGGGGAGGGGAAGAAGATTTCAAAGGAGGGGAGTGGAATGGGAAAAAATAGGTAAAAATTTTCCTTGATGAAGATGATCTTTATGTATGGTAAATATCTACCGATGAAAATGGATAAATTAAAGAAAGTAATACTGTTGGTGATTCCTACAAACTACCTCGCCTGTCATGCTTATCTTCATTCTGAAGTCTCTTTTGCAAGGCTCCATGTGAATGTTAGATTATATCTATGGAACATACCTAGGTGCATGAAAGGTACATAGCATGGTGTATGCCTCTTCTTCCATATACTTAAAAAAATATGATGTTCATTGATTTTGTTTGATTTTTTTTAGAGACCTAGAAGAAACATCGTGTCCCAGTACAACTGAGACAGTGAGACAGACTGATTAATGGGACCAGTCTCACTTTACTGTAAATAATATTGCCATGATAGATTCTTCAATAAAACTTTAACCATAGTAAACAACATGGTAAAAAAAATAAATAAAAGTGAGCATGAAAGGAAAAGCCCAAGGAAGAAGTACATTCTCCTTAACTGGCCATATCGGGACTCATGTCTATATAATAATAAAAAATTACTGGAAATTTCAATGAGTTTTAATAGTTTACCAATTTTAAGAAATTTATCCCAAAACATTTGGTGGCTTTTCTTATTTGTATTTATTTCCAAAGCAGCTCTGGAATTAACTCTGTAGGTAATGCTCAGTGGGTTTTACACACCAATGTTCAAATTTTAGTCATCTCCTGATGACTTCAGTGTTGCCATACTTAACAGAGCATCTGCAGGATATTTCTCTTCTCTTCTCCTGTCCTCTCCTTTCCTCTTCTCTTTTCATATTTTCATATTTTCATACCTGGGATTGAACACTTGCCATCTACCAGCTATTTCTAACTTTGTTCTACTTGTTGTCTTAAATGACCTTCTAAAATTGAGTATAATCTCTTATCCAAGTGCAAGTACTTCTCCTCACTGACTTTTTTTTGAATTCCTTCAGACTAGTAAAAATATGATACCCTTTTCCTCAGCATAAATGAGCATAGAAAATAATTATATTTTATGATGGCATTAAACTGGGTTTTCCTTTCATTGCAAGCTTGTCTCAAGTTTCAATCCTATAGTGTGATGAATTTCCTTAGCTTCCAGTAGTTTAACTAGATTTTCCAGATTAATTTAGATGTCATTATCTGTCCTATGTACTTAGCTGGTCAATTCGATACATTTCTGCACTTTATTTTAATTACCTTGAAGGAAGACAATTGGTAACATTTTTATAGTGTCATTACGTTTTAAAATTTATAACACTATTAATTATCTCAGATACATTAGTATGATTCATATTTGATTAAAATATGATTTTATTATGCATGATACTTGACTCATACTACTTGGGTTTAAATAGAAGATATGTGAGTTAGCATGTTATTGTTTCCTCAAGATTATAAAAATCAAATCTGGTGAAAGAATTGACAGTTCTCTCTCTCTCTCTCTCTATATATATTTTTTTTTTTTTTGAGACAGGGTCTTACTATGCAGTTGAGACTGACTTGCAACTCATTATTTAGTCCAGGCTGGTCTCTGATGAACTCACAGAAATTTTCCTGCCACAGCCTCCCGAGAGCTGGGATTATAGGGATGTGCCACCATGCCTGGCTGACCATTGTTTTTAATTGCACCACAGTTGTGATCTACTTATTCCTGAGTGGCTTCTTGATCTGAGTAAAATAATCAGCTATGAAAAATACTGTGTATTAATAATTGTTCCTTAGTACACAATAAAACGTCAGAGTATATTTTCCAATTTCTTTTGAGATTTTCAGAAATATATTTTGAACTTTACTAAAAATGATTATAAGACAGTAAATGTACTTTACACATTTGCTTAAAGCAGAAACCGACTATAGATAAAAACATTTTTCATAAATAATGATTTTTCAGTCTTTTGTTATTTGTTTGTTTTTTAGTACTTATTTTCAGTACATAATGACTGCATCTCCATGGGAGGTGATACCCATGTATAACAGGTCTTTAGTTTTTTTCTTTTTTGTTACCAGGGGTTGAACTCTGACCCTCGTTCTTGAGAGGCAGGTGGTGGCATCACTGAGCTAATCCTTTGCCCACGTGTAACACATTTTAATTTTTTTCTCATTCTTTCTCCTTTTATCCCTCTGGCCTCTTTCATCTTTTGTTCCCCTCTGTTCTGTAAAAGATCTATTTCCTTGTTTTTTTTTTTATGATCTTTTATTTTGCATATTTTATTTTGGGTTTCTCATAGAAGATAAATCATGCTGTATTTAATCCTGGGTGTCTAATATATTTCATTTAATATTATGATCGACTGATTGAATTAATGAAGATTGTTTTCTTCAAGAAACAAGTCACTGGTAAAGACACACATAGACTGAAAGCAAAAGGATGGGATATTATACTTCAACCGATGGGCCCTGAAAGTATACAAGATATATTCATATCTGACAAGATATCTGACCAGATAGACTTTAAACCTGGTCAGAAGAGACAAAAAAGGTCACTATGAGTAAACATGAAAAATTCACCAAAAAGAGATAGCAAATATATAAGTTCCTTCACAAATATGACATTGTGGTTAGGGTTTAATACTGTTGGAGAATAGTTTTACTCAGATCTTTTGGTAGTCTGGAGATGGTGTGGTTGTAAAACTGTGTGGAATGGATTAAAGGATCCTGAAATCTAAAATAACAAAGTTGTGCACCAACCTCCTGGTTTTTCCCTCCAGCCCACATCCTGCATTAGAAGCACCTGATTTTTCAGTTTGTAAAATCTTTGGCATTTTATGGAATATTTAATATATAATTATTTTTTATAGAGCTGAGCAGGGAATAGATAAATGCCTGTATTTTTACTCACAATATTTACCCAAAGATCTGCTGTAATTCTTATTATCTAAACCAAATTTTAAAAATTGCAACTGATTTCAGCCACAGCGACTTTTTTTACATGAGTATCTTATGTAGTATAAGTCTTAGAATACAATTATTATTAACATTTTCATTTTAAACATGAAGAAATGGAAGCTCAGAGGGTGAAGTAACTTGTTCAGTGTCTCACAACAGGTAACTGTGCACAGAGGATTGAACTGAAGCATGTCTCCCATTTCATTTTATGGTGCTAGAGATTGAATGTTATATTTCTCTGACTGAGAATCTTCATTTTTTTTTCTATTCACTGTAATTTAGATAATTCTCCCAAAATGCAGAAAAGAAATAACAACAACAACAAAAATAAAAAACCCATGTGTTCAGATATCAGTCTAGGAACTTCACCAGACTTTCCTGCCTCATTATAGAAACATTTAGTAGAGAAATCCTACCACTGACGCTGACATTTCAATATTCTCCATTTCTTAAATATTTTTCCAACTTTGACATCCCAATAAGTACGACTGGGACTTTAATGTCCCTTTTCTATTTTGACAGGTTCATTCATATTTAATTTTCTATTTTTTACCCTACCTGTCTTTTTCCATTAAATGTTATGCAATCTTGACCATAGTGCAGATATGCAATGTCTAGTAATTTGTCTTTAAATTAGTTCTTTTTTCTCTTCATCTGTTATAGAATGAATATGTTTAAATATCAGTTGACATAATTATGAATGTTTTAGAATATTTTAAATTATGTTTCCAGCTACTTTTGTATTCAACTATTTGCAATCTTTAAACAAATTGTCAAAACAGTACTTGTATGTTTAAAATCCTAGTGAATAGAATACAGAAATTGTAGGACAGCATTTCAGATTATAGAAAATCTGGGTTTTAGATTTCTTCATTGTTACATTTTGGACAAGAAATTCTAATTTCCAAAATCTCAATTAATTTTTAGAAGGCAAATTATATTTAATAATATATATACATATATATATATACATATATATATACATATATATATGTATCTGTCCAGTTATGTTTGTGGCTTTAAAATAAAATACTATTACTCTTGGAATAACTTTCCTTTACCCTGATAATCCCTCTAGATTTGACAGATTTTAAAGCTCATTTTTCAGTGAATTTTTGGTTTAAATCATAAATTGAATTATCCCTTTATGTTATCTCTGTGGTTTATGTCATAGTTTTAATTTACATTTTAACTAATTATCTTTATACCATACTAAACCATTTTATTTTAAAAATATTTTCCAATTAATTTACATGATGTTTCTTTGTAATTTATCATATTATCTGCAAATACCTCTTTCTAATTACTTTCTACTTACTTCCTATCCACTTATGCTTTTATGGTTTCTCTTTTCAGATTGAATTAACTAATAGCTTAAAATAAAACAGTGGATTTATAGATTATTTTATTCCTTGTCTTCAACATAAGTTTAGGCACCATGCTGATTTGGGCACTGAGATATGTATTTTCAAGAAAAAAACTCAATTATATTATATAGAATGGTCTAAACCAGAAATAAAACTTCAACATCTTTTTCTAAATTCTATGAAAAGACCATAATATACACCTATGATTTTTCTTTTATATCACAGAAATGTGTTAGTGGATTTGTTAATACTGCACTAACCATATAATCCTAGAATAAATCTTAATCATATTTTTTTAAGTCTTATACATTTTTAACATATTACTTAAATTTTTATTGATATCGCTTTGTCATTGGTTTCTCCTTTTGTTTGTTTTTTTTTTTGCCATTTTTATTAGAGGTAGTTACATTCGTTCCCTGTGAATACCATAACTAATTATCACGTATTTATTGGCTTTAACAAATAGGTACTTACTGGAATAGGGGCCAGAATTCCAAACTGTGGCTACCACTCTATGCGGTGGCTCTAGTAGCTAACCCATTCATTCCTTGCCTTCTCCAGCTTCTAGTAGCTATCAGAATTCCTGAACTCATGCTCTGTCTTCACTGGCCTGCTACATTGCATACATTCGCAGGGCCTTCTGCCTCTCTTTTAGAACAGCACATGTGATGGCATTGAGGGTCCATTGGATAGTTTATGATGGTCTCTGCATCTCACAAGTTCAAATGTAATTACATGAGCAAAAATCGTTTTTTCTAAATAAGGTTACATTGTCAAGTTTTACAATTGGGACATACTCTTATCTTTTTCGAAGCATCACTCACCCTACGACAGGTAAGTTTTGCTGTTGCTTTGCTTTTGAATAGAAGTATATGGTGTTATTCCTGTATTACAATATAGGAGACTATATTTTTTAGAGTGAGTAATGTATAAATCTTAATTAATTCCACTATTCTTTCTTAGAAAATTGGAATTTAAACATTACTCTGGGTCATTTTGTTTAATTATATTTTTAAGAAACCTAGCCAGCTAATTAGGATATCTTTCTCTCTTTGATTCAGATTTTCTAATATTAACTTTTAAATTTTCAGTGTAGAAATATTTATTTTAGCTTGTCACTTATGGTGTGTGTGTGTGTGTGTGTGTGTACTTTTTTGTATTTTCTCATTAAAATGTTTCAAGGAAACATATTTTATTTTTAGCTTTATTTTTGTTTAATTATATTAATTATGCTCATTTTAATTCCTCATATTATTCTAAATTTTGTCTCATGTGGTAAAAAAATTCACAAGAATTAACACATTGATTATCTGTTAATCCTCATGTGTTTCTTTGTCCAATGATCAGCTTGCACTAACAGAGGTATATGAAATTGCCAATAATTAATGGATTCTGTTAATTTTTTTCTTTTATCTAGAATAATTGTTTCAGTTTATGGAAAGTGTTACTTATTACTGTGTAATCTGGTGTCCTATTTGGTTTCATTTTATACTTTGGTGCAAAATCTAATTTGTCAAATACATACATCAATATATTTGATTTTGTTCACATTCACCATACATCTCATTGAGTATTTATTGATCCTTATCCATTCTATTGTAAATAAAGTATAACTGTTCTATACAAATTAAAGTTGTTTCCTCAATTGCTAATAAATACATTTTTCTCTTAATGGATGAGCTAACCTCTTTGAATTTGTCAATGTAAACTTTTGTCTCGGGTCTTCAATATTTTGCTACACATTTTATATTTTATATACTTCAGATTGTATACTATTGTTAGTTTCATTGTAACTCTGATTTTTGAATTTTATACTTTGCTTTTTCCCTGGGAGACTATATTATATTCTAGCAATTACTTCTATATCAATTTTTTTATATAATAGCCTTACTTCTCTTTACTCTATGTCTTGCTCTCTAATTTGTTGGTTTGAATGCTATCCTAGGCTTATATCTAATTACCTATACAGCAATAATGAACTATTTTTGCTTTCCTTTTCTTCCTTTTTCATCCGTGTTTATTAGATATTTATATTTTTTCATAATAATCTTTTATATCCTGATCTTTGCTATGATCTTACATTTTCAGAAATATACATTGTGCTGCGTTTTGTTTGCTTCTTTTTAAATTTGACTATTTTTCCCAATCAGATTTATGGAAAGATGGTCATTTTCTTTTTTAAAATTTTTATTTTTGTTTATTTTAATGTAACATAAGTAGATATTAATAAAGAAAATATAAAAGGCATTCTATGAAAAAATAAGTTTTCATAACAAAAATAATTAAAGGATAACAGTGGTAAACACACTGTGTATCATGATCTTGAATATATGTTCATTTGCAAATCTATCAACTCATTTTCTAATAGTAAATACATTTTTTGATAAAATATTTTAATTTTTAATAAAGTACCTCATACTCTGTATCATTTTGAACTATTTCTTCATATTCCACAATATCTATTTTACTTTTTTGGTTCTTATTTACATTTTAAGTTTCTTACACCAGAGAGACGATACAATATTTTCACATGGTTGTTCAATTTATTTCACTTAAGAGTATGTTTTCAAAGTGCATCCATTTACTTAGAAATATCTCGTTTATCTTTCTTTATGGCTGAATGGTACCCCTCATTAAAAAATCACATTTTTTTTTCCATTCATCAATTGATGGACATTTGTTTGTTTCCAAGATCTAGCTATTAACAAACTCTGCCACTATAAACATGGGTGTGCCTATATTGTGGTGGTATGAATTTGGAATAAATGGTCTTTATCTCAATCTGATAAAAGCCAGGCCAGGGATTTAGCTCAGTGGTTCTCAGTGCTACAAGGTCCTGAGTTCAGTCCTCAGGAAAAAAAAAAGCATGAATCTTATAAAAGCCATCTATGACAAACCAACAATCAACATCATACTAAATGGTTAAAAACTAAAATCTTTCATTCTGAAATCAGGAAAAAGACAAGGATGGCCACCATCTCTGCTCTTATTCAATATAATTCTGGAAGCATTAGCCAAAACAATTAGACAAGAGAAAGAAATAAACAGAATAAATATAGGAAAGGAAGAAGTTAAATTATCACTATTTGAAGATGGTCATTTTCTAAAAGACTTGTGAAGAAGATCTTAGCATAATAATAATTGAATTACATCTATTTGAAACTTTATTCATGTACTATGAGTGGATATGTGTGTCTAGTGAAAAATATTCTAAATGTCTCCTTATTATACTGCCATCATAATCTATATGGTGCAATCCAGAGTTTTGATTTGAAAGTTGTGTTGTCTTCTTTTCTTTATATGTGGCTTGGACTTTTTTTTTTTTTTTTTTTTTTTTTTTTTTTTTTTTTTTTTTTTTTTTTTTTTGCTTTGACATCCTAGTAATTTGCCTATGTCAGATAGTTTTTCCATGGCATGTTTAGGAAGGTTCTATAACATAGATTCAGAGTTTTTCTAGCTTCCATTTCAGAAAAAAATTGTCTTGAGTTATCTTTTTAATATATACCTTGTTTGTTTTTCTATCTTTAATATGTATCATTTTGTTTTTTCAGGATCATTTTGAACCTGTGACATTATTTCTGTTCTTTATCTTTTTTGTCTTTTCACAGTGGATATTCTTTATTTACTTGTACTGAGCTGTCTGTTTCTTATATTTTCCCCCTCTGTTTTATCATACATTTCATCCTTTCCTATTGTTGGTTCACTTGTTTAAAAAAATGTTTTAAAAACATTAATGTTTCTCTCAAGGAATTATCATTGATATCTTAAAAGTAAAAGTATATTGCTTTAATAATTATCATTCAGACTAGCAATTACATTCTTGTTTAATAAAGTTATAAACTTCAGACACTGAAGTGATTGTTTCTATTTTTTTTTGCTATTAATAATTTTTTCTCTCTTTTTTTTGTTTATATTTTTGGTACTGGGAATGGAACTCATGACCTTGCACTTACCAGGCAGGCATGGTGCCACTGAGCTAGATCCCTGACCCAACTGTTTCTCTTTAATAATATTTATTTAAAAATTTTTATTATAAAGAATGGTGAACTTCATTTTGGTCCATTGGCATACAGTGCTTTAGTCCTATAATGCTTTATTTTTGTCCTTCTATTACCCTTCTCCCTCTACTTCTGCATCTTTTTTCTCTTTTTTAATAATGTCCTTTATATTTCCTTGTCATCTATTTTTAATTGAGTTTAATTACTTTTAGATTCCACATATTAGATAAAGCATGCGATATTTGACATTATAAGTCAGATTTATTTTAACAAGATGATCTCCAGTTCCACCCATTTTGTTGAAAATGACATACTTTTATTTTTATCGTTGAATAATTCTATATTGTGATTATATTTTAAAAATCCATTTGGGGCTGGGGATTTAGCTCAGTGTTTCCTCTGCCTGCCTCCCAAGTACAATGTCCTGAATTTGATAACTGGTACCCCCGCCAAAAAAAAAAATCCATTCATCTGTGAATGGTATCTAGGCTTTATGTCTTTAGCTATTGTTGATTGTGCTGCAGTTAACATGAGTGTGCTGATAACTTTATATTATTCTGTCTATAGGGCCAGGGGTTTAGCTCAGTGGTACCACTGCCTGCCTTGCAAGCATAAGGTTCCAAGTTTGATCCCCAGTAAGTTAAAAAAAAGGACAGAAATATATTATTCAACCTTAAATTCTTTTTATAATATACACAGATATGACTGGATTAAATGGCAGCCCTATTTTCAATTTCTTGAGGAATCTCCATACTGATATCCATATAAATTCTACTAGTTATGTTCCTTTCAACAGTTTAGAAAGATTTCTTTCTCTCCATATGTTTGCCAGTAGTTGTTTTGTTTTGTTTTGTATCCTTGCATTCTCGACTACGGTAAGATATTAATTTAAATATGTTAATCCAGTGCAGGATAGATTTTTTTATTCCATATAGAATATTGTTGACAGTTTTAATATATAATGCTAAAGTGCTACAACAATATATAACTAATGACTGCAGACCTAGTCTATCTGTACGTGGCGGAATGATTCAGTTATGTCATTAAAAATAGTTGCTTGTGGGCCAAGGATTTAGCTCAGTGGTTCTGTCACTTGCCTTGCAAGCACAAAGTCCTGAACTTGATCCCCAGTATCAAAAAATAAAAAATAAACAAATAAAAATAGTTGCTTAGAAACAAAACTGGAATTGTCCCATTTATATTCTGTTACCTAATTCTGTTACCTACTTTCTAATAATGACTGACTCTGATATACCATTCCAGAAGTTCAATTGTGTATTTATGAGTTTTATTTTTTACCAGTTCAGATAAAATAGAAATCTTGTGGGTGAGGGATTCGATAGCCTGCTTAATTTACTTTCTCAGTTCTATTTTTATTTTTTTTGTTTGTTTGTAGAGGAATATGTAGTATCCTCACCATTATGATTTAGATTTAATACCCCCCTCCCAAATTCGTGAGTTTGGAAGGTGGTTAGATAATGGGGAGCACCATACTAATAGGTAGAAGCAGGCATTGATGAGTTCAGCAGCTGAACATGCTGTGAGGAGCAACAGCCTGGTTTGTGGTGGGTCGTTGAGGGTGTGACCTAAGCAGGTATCTCCCTCTCTTGCTTCCCCTTTCTCTCTCTGCTTCCTATTCCCCTTGAGCTGAGCAGCTTTTCTCCACCAGGCCCCTCAACCATACCGTTTCTCCTTACAGACAGTTGACTATGTACTAAAACTGTGAGTCACAATTAACCCATCTTCCTTGAAATTGTGGATATTGGGTGTTTCGTCTCAGTAGCAGGAAAGTGACTGATAATCACTAAATGGTGCTTACTTTTTATATTCTTCTAAATAGTTAATACTTTTTAAGTAAGACTCTTTCTTACTTCTCACACCTAAATTATAAGCATCATTCTCCATAGTACTTCATTCCAACATTTTCAACTCTAACATACAATAAGGCCTTTCCTTTAAGCCTACCTGTAGCTATTATTCAGAGCTACCAACATTCAAATATACTCTTAGGGGAGGGCAGGGACCAGGGGAAAAAATGAGAACCAAGACCTGTCATGTAAAGGTACATGATCCCAATGATGAATGTAACTGTACTGTATATCTAAAATGTCCCAATAAACTCAATTAAATAAAAACAAATATACTCTTAGCATCACCCTTTCAAATATGGGGAATAATTATCTAGGTTCAAACCTTGCGTATACCGTATTTTCAGATCTTAGCCACCACAGTGTGACTACTGTACTCCTTTCTCTCCACTAGGTTGTCTGATTCTCTGTCTAATTTTGTAATAAGAGACTGGACCAGTCACCCTTTTTCATTTATTTTTCCAATTACAGGATTTCTGAAACTTGTAGTCATCTTGTCTCCTGGTTACTCTGTAAACTTGGGAGATGAGTGATTTTATTAGATTTCCCTTTTGACGCATATTCCCTTCAAATATGGGCAAGGACACTGAAATAGGAACTGTTATACTCATTAATTTTATATTTATATTAAATCAAAATTAGAATGGAAAAATAAATATTCCTCCTGAGCTAAGATATGTATGGAGTTCAGATCTTTGATTTGGAGAAAGAAAGAAACATTTATCAGAAGAAATTCCTTTAAAAAGTGTTTATTTGATACAGTGATGACAAAATTCTTTTCCTAGAGGGCAGAATGGAATAAAACTAATGTTCACAAGGACAGTAAATATTCCCTCTTATAACCATGAATCCTGACAGATAACAATTCAAAATTGTCTTATCTTGACAAAACTATTTCCTTAAGTACTTTGCATTCTCTATAAGTGCATAAAGATTCCATTCTCTTTATATACACTTGAAGAAACAGGTAAATAGTATTTATAGTTTAACTTTATTTTATACATCTACACAGCTGTTAAGGTAGCAGGGGTATTTGTGAACTGGAGTTAGATTTATCATTGATGACAGGATTTTCTAGAATAATTTCAGATAGCAAGATTTATGAATAAGACATGATAATATATAGTGTAATTATAATATATATATATGTATATATACTTATATACAGGTATATGTATTTAAATAAAACACGAATTATTAAACATGTATATGTATTTAAGTAATGACTTTCACTATCATGCAATTCTTTAGTTTTCTTTAAAACATTGTGTAATAGTAAATGTGCATGAAGAAACTGACAATATTATTTCTGAAATTTTCCTGGAGCTTGCAGCAGTGATTATGGAAAATGATATGTAAAGAAATAACAGTTTTAAAACTTAGAATAATTGTTATATCTGGGATAAAGAGCAGAGAAGGGAATTTCTGATAATTACACAAGTAGCCTTAATCTGTGTGGGCTTTTTTTTTTTTTGACTGGAGATTGAATTTTGTTGTCAAATATTACTATCACTCCTAATTATGTATATGAATTATTCCATTAAAAGGAAGATATAGCCGGGGATTTAGCTCAGTGATTCTGCCATCTGCCTTGCAAGCACAAAGACATGAATTCGATCCCTGGTATCAAAAAAGAAAAACAAAACAAATAAAAATAAAAGCAAGATATAAATTTGGAAAACATATTAAAGGTTAATGTATTATGTTTTCTTTAGTGGGACAATGCAATAATAAAATATTCCTTAATTAAAATATTCCACTTCAGTTAGCTGCCTGTGCATATGAATTGTGGTTTTGATAATAGATATACTGTAAAATTTTTAGAGTTTGAACTCAATTTAAAATCTTGCAAATGCCAATTAACTAATTAGCTAATTTTTAAATATCTTATACACCCTGATTATTAGCAGTATTCTTCAGAATAAAGGATGGAGTTATATCCTGATAAAATTTTATGTGAACACAATAAAACCTATATGATATATTTGTTTTATTTTTATTGCTAGTCCTTGCATCAAATAAATACATAAAACAAATTCAAGAGACAAGTCAATAAAATTTCAGTATATTTAAGGAAATAATGAATAATCTATTTATCAAATAATTTTCCAAATATCATTATTTCTTATTTTATTTATAATTATTGTATATAAAACATTTGTATCTATTTTATTTAGAAATAAAATATATTTATACCTCAAATCCTAAAATTCTCACATTTGTTCCAAACCAGGGTATATTTTTAAAGAGAATATGGTGATTTTTTTTTCTTTTACTGAATTCTCTTTCTAAATAGTCAAGTATCAGCTAGAGATGCACAATCTTCAGACAGAAATTTGAATTTAGTGTAAAATTTTACATTTTGAAATATTTGTAATAATAAAATTTATTACCTATTTAAACTCCCAACATTGTATTTTTTCTGTGAAAAATTAGGTAGTAATAAATTCTTACATAATTACGTTAATCTTAATATAATTTATGAAGTATAACAATGTAATTTATAAATAAATCCAGCTTAATAAAACATATTATCAAGAATGCAGTAGACTTTTGCAAACTTATGGAAGACCAATGATTTTTTGACTTAAATATTACAGACAAAATGTCTTACTATTCTTTGTGTCTCATATCATTTACTGTTTCATTTAGTTACCTTATCCCTCATTAGGAACTTCTTTTATGAAATGAGTTAAATAAAGCCATTATCTAGTCTTGGAATAATCACTAAAAAGCAGCTATTTTTTTGGAGTCAAAAATATTACTTTCAGGGTGAATGAATTTAGATTACCATTAGGAAGATATAAATCTCAATGAATAACATACTTAATGATAAAATTCAAGTTAAAAGTCTACTGACTAGTACAGGTAGGAATAATCACAATTAAATGATTAAACCTTTACTTGATTTAAAGGCAGTGCATCCCAGATTCATTTTGCTCATTCTTTATGCAGATATTTCTTCTTTTCACCTTTCCTTCTTCTTTGTCTTTCTTCCACCTCTCCTTCCTTTCTCTCTCATCTTTGTAAATACTTACCTGTATAACATTCCTATAACTGCTTTTCTGTTGATTTTTATTTTATTCAAAATTATATAAACAATTGTTGTAGTAAGCTAAAATAAGTTATTAAAAATAACATAAGTGATTATTGAAATTAATAACATATATTAGGAGAGTTTAAAAATAAATGTAAATAGAAAGCTTTTTAAATAATATTTCTATTCTGCACATGTCACATTAAAATAACTAATGTTCCTAATCATGAAACTTTTGGCACAAATTCCTTAAATGTTCGTATTAAACTATGGAGACGTCTGTTCTCCCCTAATTGATGTAGACATAGGATGCAACTTGAATTAAAATTCCAAACATAGGAATTCCCAAATTCATATGAAGATTCATATAGCCATGTAAATTGGTTCATTAACATCATAGTCCATTTTCCGTTGCTGTGACAAACAGAAGTTAGTTTGGTGCATGTTCTTTCTGAAGGCGAGGAAGTCCAAGACAGGAGCATCTCACACTCTGGTGAGGAACTCCATGCACTATGACCAGACTGCAGGAGGCATCACATAATGAAGCAGAGCATTCATGCTGGTGTTAGTATTTGTTCTCTTATAAAGCCACTAATGTCATCATGGAGCCCCTGCCATCACAACCTCTTCGTATCTTATTTACCTTCCAAAGACCCCACAGCTAAATACTCTTAACACTTGATTTGGAGCCTAAATTTCTGATACCTGAATATTTGGGGAAACAATTAAACCTTAATAATTAGTTTTAAAAGATGTAAAAAAGAGCAGTGTTTCAGGACGACAATCTATGTGACTTGAGTAATAGCCTGATGTTGAGTGCAAAATAGAAAATATTAAATAGAGCAGAATAATCAGTAAGTACATTTTACATACCTTTAAATTTCTTTTGAACAAATGGCTAAATGCCACTTAATGGTGGTTGTACAGTATTTTCATATGTACTGCTCTAAATAATTGAATATTTATTTGTAAAATATAACTTTTGATCTTTGTTTTTTTTATATGATACAATACTTACTTGAAAAATAAATGAGATCTATGTGTAAATCCTACAGCAACCCAAATTGTAGGGGAAAGAAAAACCCAAGAAAATCTTTTGGTCTTAGTTTAGTCAAATATCAAATATAACACATCATTCTTTATACATAAAACTCTTAATTGGAAAGTGTACTTTGTTAGAACAAAAAAGCCCTTTGAATAAACACTGTTAGAACAATGCAAAGGCAAGTCTTAGCCTGAGATAACATACTTGTAGTCTTTCAAGTACAGTTATGTTCTATGACATTAAATGCCTATAATACCATTGGGATATTCAGAAATATTTTTGCCTCCTGGTATTGTTTGTTACCCAATTAGTAGTGTGAAAAGAAAGAAAAGTATATTTCAATTTTAATCTTAAGCAACAAATGAACTATTTCCAGGTTTTGAATTTAAAATATTTTTACCCATCACTGTATATTCCATTTCTATGACATTTAATGCAGAATTTCTGCACCTTATCTTTTCCACTTATTATACCACTAGCACAAGACGATGGTTTTTCTCTATAATCAGCACTGAGGTTGCCACCTTGTATAAGAACTGTACTACTTGATGCTGACAATTTTTCACTACTATTTTAAGTTTCTCGGTTCTTGAGCCACTTCTGTCACGATCCACTTAGACCCTCTTGGTCAATCCTTGAAACCGTTACTTTTTAATAAAAATTATCAACCCTCTAATTCATAGCATCCTGGCATACAGAAATGTGGTGCTGCCTCTCTCTGTATCATTTGACTCTGTCCCAGTGTTAAACATGTATAAGGTAAATATTATGGATTTGGCACTGTAAAATACAACTCCACAAATTCACGCTCGCCCTATTTTTTAAAGGTGTGACAATGTTTTATATCCTTTAAAAAGTAGATATTTTTCTCTCAAATCATGAAAACCTACCCCATGTAAGTCCACTAGCCTGTAAATAGATCATAACCCCTTATTTTTTCCCCAAAGAGAACTGCTATGGGTTGGATGTAGAATTCTCCCTAAAAGACTCATGTGTTTAGAGGTGGGGATTCTGAAGATGATTGGAGCATTGAGGATAAATTCACTGAGGAATCTATAGTCAAATGTGCTGTTAGAAGCTGGGGCCTAGTCCAGGAAGAGGAAAGTCACAGGGCTGGAAGAGCACCACTCTCCTCCGGGCTCCTCCCTTCACCTTCTGCTTCCTAGCCTACACCTGAGCAGCTCTAGCTTCCAGACCCTTTCAGATGGCCTCCCGCTGGGGCAACCCTGTCAGAATTACGAAGCAAAATACACCTCTCCTTTAAACTGTAGGTGTGGGTATTGTGTCTCAGCAACCAGAAAGCACCTAGGGCAATACCTTTCTCACAACCTTATTTTGAGCTTTTAAGAGACCAAAGTTTGCAAGAATTAAACTCCCATCATTTGTAAGAAATGAGTACACCTGGAGACCATGATACCGAGTGAGATAAATCAGACGCTAGCTTAAAAAGTACACGGTTGCTCCTATATAAAAACCCAAAATATAATAAAAAAAGCAAAGCAAAACATAATAGGGCATAGGGGGATAGATCTTTTGGCAAAGAGGAGTGGACCTAGAGATGAAAGGAGGAAAGGGGGAGGGAGAGGGAATGAAAACAATTAAGATGCGGACATGAAGCACCTCCCCTCGAGGAAGGCTCTCCGTATGCAATGCAAAATGTATAATAAAAAATGAAACGAGTTAAATCACGAGATTGACACACAAATGGATGTTTAAATGAAGTGATATTTTGAAATGTGATTTTTGCTAATCTAGAGTAGACATTCAATGCAGATTATATATTGCATTTTAAAGCCGAGAATTATAGATCTCTACACCTAAAATACTAAAATGACAGAATATTTAGGAATGGATTATCCTTTAATGAAATGTACAGCCCATTGCTAAACACGAGTTTCTACAACTCCAATAAACATTTTAACATATGTAACCCAAAACATAAAGTTTTTTTCTCTTTTGTTTACCTGAGTTGAGCATCATGCTTATTTTTATGCTGTTTTCGTCACATGTCACGTTACCTACATAAGTGTTAAAGTTTTTTCAGCTATATTGCAAGGTCTTTAATGGAGGGAGGACTCATATCTGGAATTTCTTTGTATTTTTATAGATCTAATATTATATTTTAAAATAATATTGCTGATATTTTAATATTTGCCAAACTATTATCCTTTGTCCTACAGTTATCCATCCTGAACCTGCCTTCTCTCCAAATTTTCTGATTAAGGTTAAAATCAATTTCAAATTTTCATTCTGTATATTACAGTTGATGTTTTCACTCTTTATCTTGCCAAGCACAAAATTTAATGTTTTCTATGTAAAACCTTAAAGAAACCTGACAAGAAATTGTAAAGTCCATAGTAGCTGCCAATGGGAATCTCTCCTTGTGTGATGTCATGTTTCACACTAGCAATCTGTGCTCTCTGTCCTTACCAGAAACCCCATGGAGCCCATGACTATGACAGATGGTCAATTGACTTCCCAATATCCATTTTCTACCTCAAATGATCCACATTTTACTCTATGTAATGGACAACAGTTTTTTATACCTTTCTTTGTCATCCAATATTAGTCATTTTGATTCTACAACATAATTAAAATGTTGCACTATTAAAAATAAGTAAAATAAAATGATAAATATACATAGTAAGCTTCTGACACACTTTCTATTTTAGGTAAGGCTGGTTCTCAAAAATTATTGTTATTATTATTATTATTATGGTACTGGGGATCGAACTTGGGATCTCTTCCTTGAGAGGCAGGCGGTGGAACCACTGAGCTCAAAACCCTGGCCAGAAGTATTGAATCTTATTTTTTGTATCTAAAACTCCTATCACAAGGACTTTAAAGCAATGAATTTAATTCTTACTTTGGATTTAGTTCTTATTCTCTTTCTTTGTGACTTTTTTTCACTAAAATTTTATTTTGCCACAGTATATACTACTTTACAAAGTGGATTATTCCAGGGCCACATTTATAGTTCATTAGTGCTCATTAGTAGAGTGCTTACTTATCATGTGGAAACCCCTAGGTTTAATCCTTCCCACTGGTCAAAAAAAAAGAAAAAAAGAAACAAATGTTTTCTTCTTAACATTCCCACATTTACAAACATTTTTCTCACTATTATTTTAAAAACTAAAATAATATTTATTGTGTTTCTATTTATTTTTACATTTTAAAATTAAATATGAATGGGTAAAATTGTTATAATCTAGAATTTCAGTTTTAGAGAACACACTTATCCATGGCAAAATGACATTCATTTCACAGCACTTAAGGGCATGTAGAGCAAATATGAATAGGATGCTTTAAAAAAGGTTAAAGATTGAATTACTGCTTATTCTAAACTCATTATTTTTAATGAATAATGTTTTTGAAAAGCAAGTAGAAGTTAATCTTTCTAAGATCTATACATCATATCAGGAAATGTATATAGAGTTGATTACATTAAATTAGTAATTAAAGCAAATGCATTTGGCAATTTGTACAAAACTGCTATATTTCTCAAATGTGTACGCATAGCACTTTTGCTCAGGCAGGATATTTTGTGGTCATAATCTTTCTACATATTCTATGTGCTTCACTACATCACCAAGTATGCTGCTGTGGTCAAGAATTTCACATATTTTCTTTTACTATCATAATGCTAGATAAACTTCTGGTATCACTACAAATTCTTAGTTTTTTAGTGAATTCCAATTTGAAGAAAGCATTCTTTTCTGAGCTATTAGCAAGAAAAATTTTCAATAACTTTTAAATATTCCCATTGAAAATGAAATATTCATACATGCACAAAAAGAAAATGAATTATAAAATTATAATTAAAATATTTAAAAATAAACTATCTCACAATATAAATATATAGTGACTATTCTGTTATTTAATATTTGAATCTTCAGAATTTAACTTATTTCTATTTTTTTTCTATAGGAGATACCGCATCATTTTCTGTTAAACTTTAGTAATTTCTATAATTTGATCATATATTGAGTATAATTATAATTTATTTTAATCTAATTGTAAACCATTTTATATCTACATATGTACATATATTTATACATTTTTATATTTAATATTGCATATCTTTTAGAATTACTATGTTTCAACTACTGAAATTATAATGCTAACTCATAACTGAATTTCCAACTGGAACACAGTGTAGGCTTAGAAATTAGTTTTTGGCACTTCTGGAAAATAATTCTTTGAAAATGGATGTTTGATAAATTAATCAATTTGCCTTTTGTCTTAGATAAGCATTTACTTAGCAAAATTCTCTTATACTCCAAAGCAGTTCCTAAAATCAGCACTACCACAATCCCAAGGTTCTTGTGGCATTCAAATGAATTTGTTTTACACATTGAACACACAAGGGGCACTGAGAGAACCGCATTTATCTGTTGTCTGAAAGGTGTTAGTAAGCAGAGTATAATATGTTCAGAATTAGGGGCTGGATTGTACCAGAATGAGAATCAGTTAGAGACACACTAGAGCTCCTTAATTAGCTAATGCTTAGATCAGTTTGGAATGTATAGGGCCTTTCAAATGACAAGGTTCAAAACAAACACTGTCTTTCCAAGATCTGAAGGCACTTGTAGCCACTAATCATCTACCAAATTCTGATCTTCATTATGTAAGAAAGATAAGTCAGGTTTAGTCTTATGGCACTCGCTGATACTGTCAGAATAGACAGTTCAGTGCCTCAGTCCAGCACAAACATTAATAAATTCTATCATGTCCAGATCCATGGCACCTACATTCCATATAAACTTGTGTATAATGAAAAATCAGTTCAGGCAGTAGCTTTAACCTCACAGTTGGCTTATTTTAAGAAGCGAGTCTGGCCAAAGAATATGAGACAACACACAGCCAAAGTCAGACTGACTTGTACCCAAATTTTCTTTCCATCCTAACACGAGAATGCTTTGATTCTTCTTTTACGAGCCATGATTGCATCAGTAACATATCCTTAGCAACTACACATAGCATCCTCACCCAAACTTAACAATGATTGTGTCACCAATAATTATCAACAGTTCTGGCTGGCTAGGGTCTTTGCTTGCTCAAGCCTTTGCTTGCTCAAGCACTGGTCATCCTAGTTCCCCACCTCTTTCTCTTTAATTCTGTCTTCAAGTATTTCTTCTTGGCATGTTTCTTAGCAGTGAGCAGGAGATCAGGATTTGCTGAAAGGGTCTCCAATAAATAAAAAAAAATTAATGACCTAATATGGCAAGTTGTTATCATCATTATTTTTTACAGTGCTGAGAATTAAACCCAGGTCCATAGGCATGCTAGAGAAACTGGCTCTAACTGAACAACATTCTAAGCTCCATGAGATATTTTAAATCCTAAATTAGTTTTGGCAGATGAAAGCAGGGTTATTACATTTGATCTAATTATACCCTAAAGGAAGCTACTTTGACTGATTTAAATCCTATCATGCCTGTACGTTAAAGTTATATTTGCATGGATCAATTTACAGCTTATTATCAATGGAATTTATAGATATAATATTTTTTTATTTCTCATAAACAGCTGAAGATACATAGCCTTTCTTTTAATTTTATTTGCACTTTACAGGGATCTATTTTATTACATGTTCCCTTTGTTATCCTTTATAGTGTCCTTGTATAATACTAGTTACAAAGTTCTCAACAAATAAATACTTACTTTCTAGGTTGTTACCCAAATATTTGCAGTATTTCTGGTTTTTATTATAAATTGCTTTTGAACAACATTAACATTCACCACATTTTTCTATTCTTTACCCTGCATTACCTATAAAGCCTTCATCATTGCCTCCATTGCCAGATGTCATCTATTTGAAAAACACATGTGTGAGGCATTAATAATTTATAGTCAAAAGAACAAAAAATACTTTAAAATATCCAAAAATTGTCCAAGGAGCTCTTTTAAGAAAAAAGATAGCATCCTTAAACTTACACTGCACATTATCAAAATGCAGGGTACTATAATTAAGACAGTGTTGTTTGTGAAAGAATGGTATAGGAAAGATTGAAGAAGCACATCTTCATATGTGAGATCACCAGATTTTTAAGAAAGTATATCACCTTGCATCAAACAAAGTTCTTTTGAATAAATAATATATTTAGAAATATCATTTGAAATCATATTTCTTTATTGTACAGATAAGAACCCCATTTCCTTAATAATCATAATTATTCATTTTTGAAAATTAAGTATTAGCTGTTATATTTGGCATGTAAAATTTACAACTCTAAGTGAACTAGTGGAATCTTAAGAGCTGGGGTTACAGCCTATCTTTCATTTTTATGTTATATAAAATGGGTAGCAAATAAGTGTCATTAAATATAAAGATTAATTATTACCTTAAGCTAAGTTAAAAATAAGATAACTTCTGGTGAAGTATTGATTATTTTTATTTTGTTATGACCTTGATGAGTGAGATATCCTTTGCTTGAAAAATGCACTAATTCTAAATTTTAGGAAATATATGGTTATTAAGGAATAACTGCTAAAAAATGGCTATCTATGACCATATTTGAATGACAATCTTTAATAGTTTCATTGTTTTAGTCTCAGTAAGTGGGAAAACTTATTCTTATTTACAGAAATATTTATTCTTATTCAATATATCTACCAAGGAAGAAATGTATTTGCAAAACATAGTTGAGAGACCTCTGAAAATTGTATTTTTTATAAAAGATGTTTTAGAGGATCAACACTTTTTAAAAACAGGGTTTTTTGTTTTTATTTATTTATTTATTTATTTATTTATTTATTTATTTGGTACTGGGATCAAACTCGGGTCCATTGCACTTGTGAAGCAGGTGCTTGAACCACTGAGCTAAATTCCTGGCCCTGTGGATTTGTGTGTGTGTGTGTGTGTGTGTGTGTGCACGCGTGTGTGTGTATTTTGTTTTTGAGAACTCCGGAATTAACATGCGGGGAACATTTGTTCCAATAACCTAAAAGTGAAATAATAATTTTGCTAGTAAGCTATTTATTAATAAGCTTTTAATAATGACCTAATATAGCATATCATTTTCATCATTATTCAATGTTTTTGCAGTGCTAAGAATCAAAAATAAAAACTCAACTAAATTCTGGTAGAAAGAGTTGATTTTAAAGCACTTTACTTTCCCTAGTCTCATCTATATCTAAGTATTCAGTAACTTTGGAAAAACAAACAATACACAAAAGAAATCTACCCTTGAAATCCTGGTAGCTGAGAAATCAGCATAGTGCTGGCCTATGAAATCGTACATAACCAATGAAATAGAATCCAAAGGCCACCAAAAGAGTACATTTATGTTCTTTAGAAAAAAAAACCAGAATAAGATAGTAAGTGTCAAGGCCTGTGCAGCAAAGGTCCTGTGCCCTAGTAGGGCAACAGAAGATAAATAAATCATGAGAGAACTACAGCAGGACTGGGTGGAGACCCACCCCATGCTGAGAGGGAGAAGACTGCTGTCACTTTATTTAAGACCTGAGGAGGGAAAATACAAACAAGGAAAAGGGGGCAGGGTGACCTTGGTATTTTACTGTTCTAATACATTCTGACAATTGCTCACCGATAATGTTGGTGGAAGCAGAGACATGCAAGCTTACTGTTCCTAGGACCATGTCATCTAGGAATAGAATAAACAGAGGACAACGAACATTTCCTTGTACTCCGGGCTATGTATTTTGACAAGGTAAATCCAGGAACCAAGGGAAATCATGAGGTGCAGGAGGTGGGAAAGATGCCTCCTGATGTGGCCCTATCCTGATCCTGCTCCCGATGGTGAGGGGAGAGAATAGGCTCTCAATAGCTTGGAAAACTATATATATAATCTATCTATCTATCTATCTATCTATCTATCTATCTATCTATCTATCTAGAATGAGACCGCATGCATACCTCATACCATATAGTAACAATAATTCAAAATGATTCATAGACAAAAATCTGTGTTTTAAATATGAAGATGTTAGATGAAAAGGTAGGAATCTTTTCAAACGTGTAATGCAGAATGGATTCTTAGGAAAATCTCAAGTTGAGATGAGCCTAGACGAATTAGGTAGACTCAATCTCAAAATTAAAGACTGAAAGAAGTGAGGCTAGGAATGCAACTTAGCACTGCAAATAGAAAAGGAGAACATAAGATGCTTAAAATTAGTCATTAGTGGCTAGAGAAATGCAAATCAAAACTACCAGGAAATATAGCTTCACACTGACTAAGATGGGTAGGAAAAATAAAAGAAAGTAAAACAACAAAAGACAAAACAAGCATTGATTGGAAAACCTGTAATACTAAAGTATTGCTAATAGGTTCATAAAATAGTGCAGCTGCTTTGGAAACAATATGGCTGCCCTATAAAATGTTAATCATACAATCAGCATATGACCCAATAATTATACTCCTATATACCAAGACAGTTTATAATATATGTCAATACACTCTTATTCATAAAGCTCCATACCGCCATGATTTGCAATGCAGATATCCATTGAGCAGACTAATAAAATGCTACTTGAATATTTTATGAAATGTGATATTTACATATAATAAATACTGAAGCATACTGTAATACCTATGAACCTTAACAACATTGTGCTAATTGAAAGATCCCAGTTACTAAACATCATGTAGTATATGATTTCATTTATATGAAATAATCAGAAAATTTAAATCTATAGAAATAATTTTCAGATAAGAAATGGATATGGGTTGGGAGGAGTGGAGGTAGGGAGTCACTGTCAATGGGTATACTACATGCCATGTAATATTTGAAGACGTGAATTACACTACGTGTATTCAAAACCACTTGGTGACAAACTTTAATGGATAACTTTATGGTGTATAAATTGTATTTCAATAAGCATGTTATAAAAACATGTTCACCAATGTGCTAATTTCCTGGCTACTGGAATTGCTGTCACACATTTTTGTGTTGTCAGCAATACTTTATTGGAAAAAAATTCACAGAACAGACAACTCTAAAATCACATCCTATGAAATACCTTTTTTTATTTTTTGTCATGTAGCTACAATAGAATTTTTATATGTTTAAGAATATAAATTGGTAACATTTAGATAAAAATGTATACAAATTAAAATTATATAAATGTAAATTTACCAATTCATTTTCTACCTTTATTGAAAATGAAATGTAAAATATTATATTTACAAATATAAAATATCAATATTTCAGGTTTCCTTATTTTGGGGCAGGACCTACAATTGGAAATTGATACTATTTTATTTTTATTTACAATGTATACTTCATAATCTTGTGGTCTTTTTTACACTTACCTGGGTTTCATCTTGAAATGTTGCTCTCTTATCCTTCTCAATGCTGTCTGATTACTTTCTCAAAGTATATATTTGTATTGACACCATATGACATCATTCACTTCTGTGTTAATCACATTCTGACACTATAATTAAAACATTATATAATTAGCTTAAAGGGAAAGGTACTTGGGCTCACAGTTTTAGAAATTCTAGTCCATGATCAGGTGGACACATTACTTTTTGGCATCTGATAGGAAAGATTGATAACAGTACTAGGGCAAAACCACTAAACCTGTGACCAAAAAGTGAGGAGAAAGAAGTGGCTGTGGACCTACTCTCTCCAAGGGGATTTTTCCAGTGATCTGAAAATCTCCCAATAGACTTCATGTCTCCACCCCCCAGCTGGAGACTTTAAGCGGAGTTTGGGAGACATTCTGGGTCTCAACTATAGCAGCCTTCCACTGAGTTGCATGAAGATTTCGCTTTAGCTTTCCAACTGTCTTTATCTTTTCTTAAAACATTTCTCCACTTGGTAATTTTTAGCTCAATGGCTTTTCTCTGTCTGATTTCCATAAATAGTTTCCAACCTCATATTTTTACTCAGAATAATCTGTTTCTAATTTTATATGACCTTAAAGATGGGCGTCCTTTATCTTTTTCATGTCTATTTTCCAGAGCTTTTATTTTACTACCGCAATGTTCCTTGGTTGTTACTCGTAGATATTAGACCAGGGCCTGACTAACAATATGCTTGTATATAGTATACTTGTTCATTAGGTAAAATTGTGGTATAATTTCATATATGTCACTTCTATTAAGCCATTATAAATTCTACACTTTATTGAATAATCCATAAGATATAAAATAACATATAAAATATAACTGAAATAATTTAGAGTCATGAGTGGATTTTTAGTTGTAATTTCCACTCCTATAATCTCTTCTAACAGGGCTAAAACCACACCTAAGCAAAGCAGAAAAGCAAGCAGTGCCTTTGGATTTTTTTTTAACTCAGTGTCATTCTATATGTTAGTTTAACCTAATTTTTCACATCTTCTTTTGCAAGTAATGAATATGCCCTGGAAAACTTATTTGTCTTAAAAGAGATGTGAATGATATTTGGAATAGATACAAGACCAGTTTAGGGCAATCAACCCTTATTTATCCAGCAGGCTGGTGCGCTAACACATTTTTACTAGTATTAATGTAAATAAATGCTACCTAATATTAGTGTCAACAAATTTTAGCTTTTTACCAATACAAAAACTGGAGGTGGCCAGATTTGGTCTGATCCCCTAATCGCTTATGCTTGTCACTAGTGGTTGATTTATTCCTTTTTTGTGCATTTTTCTCCAAGATATTTAATTTTTTTCATAAGAAACTTTCATTATAGAGAAAATTGGATAAATGGCAATAATTTGATGTTTTTAATATTTTGTCCTGGTTCTGCATTTTACTAGTGATATTGCTTGGAATAGTTAGCCATCATTTGGTTTTTATTTTCCTAATCTGTACTTTATAATTGTTATTTAATGCACATAACTTTGAGCCTCTAAGCCCAAATGTTTTCACTTTTCCTTCTTGCTTTACTCACCACTATTCATAACTGCTAGTTCCCCATTGGTTCATTTCATTGTCAGTCATTGTTGACTGTGTGTTTTAGAGAGAAATAAAGAAAATGTGTCTATGGCTGTTTTCTCTTTTATACTTTAAGTCACCCAGTGATGTTGTTTAATAAGTACTTCCACGGGATGCTGTATTGTGTGGAGTTTTATAATGCTGGAAAATCTATAGACACCTGCTTACCTACTGTCTTCCAAATACCTGCAATCAACAGCTTAGCATGATATTTTCCCATACAAAAAGTGTATTTGGTATTGCAGGAACAAATCCTTTCCTTACATCTTCAGCAGTCTCTGCCCCTGCTCCATCAAGTGGACCTCCTTGCCCTTTGCTCTTACTGCTCTGCCTGAAACTGATTTGTTCTCATACCTAGCAATAATGAATTCACATTCTGAAATAGCACAGCAGGTTAGCATTGCTAGACTTTAATTTGTAAGCTAATTTATAAGGTTCCTTTATATAAAAAAATGATAAAACTTTCTCTGTATTAAAATAATAATAGCACACTACTTTTTGTTTTGTCAACACTTTGTCTAATAAAAAATTTCAACTTTCAAATTTAATATGTAAATATTATTTTATGTGAGAATATATTAAAATTAGCAGGTTTGTGCAATATCCTCCAGTGTCTTATATTCACTATACACAGAGATAAATTTTGTAAATATTTCTCCTGTTCTTGTTTTTAGGATTCACCTCTAACATGCCAAAAATACTTTAATCAATCCACAGTAAAGTACTTGGGGCTATTTGGAGGTCTGTACCATGAATGATAAAGTTTGTTTTTATGACTTCCTCTTTTTTCCCTTAATATTAAATTCTTAAATTGTAATTTACATCCTTTCTTTCATGCAAAACTCTTCAACTGCTACCAGCCCTACTTTTCACAAAATAGCTTTAAGGTTACCAAATGGCATTCAAGAGTCAGATTTGTCTTGCTTCTGTGTTCTGTATAATCTTCATGATGCACTAAAAAGCACTGTAACTACAAGGTGACAGCTTGGTTGGAATTGCAACATTACATATATGTTTTCTTACATTTGGTTTTTTACCTATTTGTATGTCTCAGCAATTGATATTTTCAATATTCATTTTAAATTACATACTTACATCTGTATTTTTTTTAGCTTTAAAGCAAGCATCTCAAATATGCTCCTTATACAATAAGAATATAAACCCCCTACCCTTCCTTTCTAACTTCACTCTTTCATGGTCAGAAACACATTGCTTTCATTTTTAAAATATTGTCAACAGCTATATTCTCCATTGAAAATACAACAAAACATTCTTGTTTTTTTTTTATAGGCTTACTATAAAAATCAAACTAAGCTAAGCATTATTTATGTTACCATAATTATTATAATTATATATCCTTTATTCATTCAGCATAGAATGTTCTATGATTACATTTCCTTCACTATGATTTAAATATTTTTGTCCCTTGAGTATTTCATGGGGAAATTTTCCTACTAGGAAGTAGAAAGGAGTCTCTTTTCCTTACTGTTCGTTCTTTGTTATAATTTGCTTCTCATTTTAGTTTTATAATTGGACTTTGAGTTGGTAAATATTTATTTTTGGAACTTCTACTTACATTTTTCTTATTAAAATTTAAAGTACATTTTGTAAACACTAAAACATACTTTTGAAATTGATTTAAAACTCTAATCCTTAGTGGATTCTTCCCTGTCTTGTATATTGCATGTAGTGTTTCCAGCATCTAATATCTTCTCATTGGTTTTTCCCACCACTTTTTAAAATTATATCCTCAAGTAATACATTTAGAAAGTACATCTCTGAATCATTGAGATTTTTGCAAATTTATTTTGATAACCCTATATTTGAAAGATTTTTCCAGCTATTTAAATCTAGTTTTTAAGAATTATTTTATTTCTGAAGACTTCAAAGGCAACATTCTGTTGTCTTCTAGCATCAAATATTGCTATTGAAGAAAACATTTTTCTTCTCTGTCATGCCTTATTTTATTTTGTGG
The DNA here is from genome assembly GCF_012274545.1 of Fukomys damarensis. Classification (NCBI taxonomy): domain Eukaryota; kingdom Metazoa; phylum Chordata; class Mammalia; order Rodentia; family Bathyergidae; genus Fukomys; species Fukomys damarensis. The sequence goes on from NW_022900932.1 coordinate 32,807,482, forward strand.
TTTGGTATTGTTGTTCTGTATCATAAAAAGGCATCAACAAATGTTTTCTGTAAAGGGAAAGCTGATACAATTTAGGCCGCATGATCTCAATTTCTGCTACTGACATTACAATACCAACAGCAATACATGAGATGTAAATAATTGAATAGGCTGTGTTCCAGTAAAGCTATTTATGGAAAATGAATTTGAATAGCATGGAATTTCCAACTGTTAGAAATATTTTGCTTTTTTTCTATGACTAAAACTATATGTATTCATAATTCTTAGGCAATACAACATAACATAAAGGCTGAATTTTATTCATGCAAGTACTTTATGGACCTCTATTTTGAGCACTTTTGGGGCCTTAAGAAGGGTCCTGGATCTCAGCTCTTTCGGATTCTCCACATTTTTTCTTTTTGCCAGCCTGATTTACCAACTTGTTGCATACAATTATCTTCTTCAAGTTTGCTTAAAATTCTTTTCTGTGATAAACCCTCATATTCAATTTAACCTCATTTTCTACTCTTCATTGTTATTTATCTATATATTTTTATGCTTTCATAAAGGGGTTAGACATGTATGCATAGGTGCAGATACATTAATAGTCATCTCGAGTAAAATTCAGTAACACTCATTTAATTTAATATAGAGCTTTCTCTTCCGTGGTGATACAGGTATCAGATATAGTTATAATTGCTTATTCTGTGGAACTGGGGCTAATTATAGTAGTGACCAATTTTGAAGATCTACAAATATCTGTTAATTTTTTACTCTCCTTTGAGGAGATTGGTGATAAAGGAAAAGAAGAATAAAAACAAATCTTCTACAGTAAATCAATTTTACTAGTTATAATGTAAAACTATTCCCAAACTTTGTGTTTATTTTTATTTATATATGTCATATATGTCTTTAAGGATTTAAAATTATTTTATCATTTTAACCTTTCAGAATTACATATTCTACAAACTGTGGAATCCTGTATTTTTTATGAAACTTGAGATTTGTAATTGATATGAGAAAATATAGCAGCCAATTTGTAGATATTGCTAGGATAAACTCTTTGTAGAACTATCTGAAAGTGCCCTCATAATTTTATTAATCAACTGCTATATTAGCAGTTTATTTATGAATATGCAACTCAATTATTCCCATTTAAATATTTAAATGTAGTTCTTCTAAAAGTCATTTTTATTTCCTTCAGTGTAATTCCTAAGAGTCTTAAATAACAAAAAAATTATGGCAAACTTCCAATTCCAAAATTATATATCACAAGGACATTTTTTCCACCTGTGTCCAATGTTGTAGTTGGATCTAACTTGAAAATTACTTATTCTGAAACTTTATTTTTCAGATACAATTGGTAACCATTGTTTAACCATAGATACAAATCTAAAACTTGAGGAATGAAGTTATCTGCCTTTGAAATTTTAAAAGTAGTTAATTCTAGAATTTGTTTTTATCTTTCTAGCTTTAAATTGTGGTACCTATGAAGTTTAAACTACATTTTTTAGTAAGGGCTAAGAGAAAATGCAGTTTTTGGAAGAAGATTGATTTTTGTTATAAAGAAAAAAATGAAAAGATTATTATTTTATCACAACTTTTGTAATTTATAATAGAGTAATCTGTTTGGAGGATTCCTTTCTGAAATATATAGAAAAAACTGTAATTAAGTGTACTTATCTTTGGAATGTGAATTTGTAAATTATATAACTCAATAATTGTGATTTGCCACATTAACAGAACTAAAGGTAAAAACCATATGATCAGATCATCTCAATGGATGTGAAAAAAATTGGGAATTTTCCACATCTGCTCATAGTAGAGATTTTTACTGTGTTGGTTATAAAAGTACACTTCAACTTAATAAGCACCATTTATAAAATCACATGGTTACCAGAACAGTCAATGGAGAAATTACTGAAAGTTTTTTTTTAAAGACCCAGAAAACATCAAGGATGCTCACTCTTGCCAACTTTGTGAATATAATATCGGATATTAGCAAGAGCAATCATACAAGACAAAAAAATACAAGTGATTCAAATCTCAAAACAAATATTAAAAATTTTCCTATTTTAGATAGCATGACCTATTTGAAGAAAACCCAAATATTCACATAAAAATGATATTAGAACTGATACATGAATTCAGAAAAACTCCAGGACACAAAAATATCAGTTGAATTTATATATAACAGTAATATCCAACTCTTTAAAATAAGCATATCTATTGTTTAGTAGTCAAAAGTTATGATTACTTTTGTTTCCAGTGAGGTAAAGTACATGAAATATACCACCGATAAAAATATTGAGACACAAATAAATGAAAACGCATCCTGTATTGGTATATTGGAAGAATTAGTGTTATTGCATTTGCCATACTTTTGGAAATGATATAGATTCACTGAAAATTCTATCAACATTCTAGTGGAATTTTTCTCTGGAGTCAAATAAATATTCTAAAATTTATGTAGAACAAAACAGATACTTACTAAAAGCCAAAGCAAGTGTGAAAAGTAACAAAGCTAAAGGCATAAACTACATGCTTGCAAATTTTATATATATACACACACACCCCACTTTTGTACCAGGGATCAAACTTGGGTCCTTGTGCTTGCAAAGTAGGTGGTGGAACCACTGAGCTAAATCACCAGCCTACAAATTATATTATAAAGCCATAGTACCTAAAATAATATGACATTGCTATAAAATAGATACACAAACCAATAGATAAGAATAAACAGGCCAGAAATTAATAATCTACAATCACCTAACTCTTGGGAAAAGTATCAAGAAGGAACACACAAAAAAGATTTCCTTTTAGTAATGATGCTTAAAAAATTGGTGTTCACATCCAATAGAATAAAATTCGAACTTTATCCAAATCATATATAAAAGTGTGTTGAAATGGATTAAATACCAAAACAGAAGAACTGAAATACTAAAACTCCTGGATGAAAACAGAAAAAGATCCATGGAATTGGTCTTGTTATAATGGAAATAATTTTTCTGATAGGATACCAAAAGTATAGGTAACAAGGCAAAAATAGTACAAGCGATACTAAATAAGACTAAAAATATACATCAAGAAATTTCTCAATGAAATGAAAAGCCAGCACACAGATTAGTAGAAAATATTTGCAAGCCATATGCA